>NC_058521.1:572929394-573531894 GCF_904849725.1 Hordeum vulgare subsp. vulgare
GGTATGACTAATCTTTTAGATGTAATATTCTCGAGAAGACACCAGTCTTTACCATGTTGTTTGATTGTTTGATAGGTTGATGAACTTGATCATGACATGACTTTGGCTGACGCTCAAGTTCGGTCCGCATATATGTTGAAGCCTAGGCATCCCATACACCAGTTCTCGCCCACCGACTTTGACAATAGAGGCAACCCAAAGGTGGTCGTGCAGAGCTCGCTGATGGCGAGCTTGGATGATGAGGCGGAGGAGCAAGAGGAGGAAGAGGAGGATCCTGCTGCCAGGAGGAAGAAGATAACCACGAGGCGTGATGACAGGAACACGTGCGGAAGGCATTAGTCGTTGTCGTTTTTATTATGAAACTAAACTTGTCGTCGTTTCATTAGATTGATGAACTTGTGATGAACTCGTCAGCATATAACTTGTGTTTGTTCAAATTGCTGTGAATTTCAAGTTATTATAAGTATTGTGATGTTCAAGTGAACTGAAATTGTTGTCAACTACTTATATTTTTGTAGTTTTGCAGTTAACAGTACTGCAACGCTGATGAAGAGATGATGTATACACTTCTCTCGCCTCGTTGGTTACCCCAAGTGGAAGGTTGAGATGTAGTGAGCAGCAAGTTTTCCCTTACACGGAGACTGTAAGGTTTATCGAACCAAGAGGACTCCTAGGATCAACAAGTAGGTGTCTCCTGTCCTGGCTAGTAGAAGACATGGACCTGCACGCACAACAAATAACTTTTCTCCCAACGAGTACACAGAGGTTGTCAATCTCTCCGGCCTTGTAGTTTGCAAAGGATCAAAACACAAGCGGGAATAGTAATAGTGATTGCAACGGAAAAGTAAATGAAAACGGTAAATGATGGAGGTGTAAACAGTTATGGTGATATGGACCAGAGTCACATGATGTTCACTAGTGATGAATCTCTCCCAAAAGACGATAATAAACTATGCTTGGGTAAACAAATTACAATTGGGCAATTGACAGAATTATGAATGCACCGCAATGCTAATTATGCTACTTGATATTTAGAGGTTTAGTAGTAATGGGGAGTACGTCAAGACAAGTAGACCTTTTATTCATTAGCATATACTTACTAATCATCCACCTTGAGATATCTATCCAGAACAACTCGCCGGTATTAAGTTGCGAGCCCCACCCAAAATGTAAACTCAAAGGAACGGACAACTGCATTAACGAACTATGCGTAAGGTAAACAATCCTTGCAACCGTGGTCACAAGCACCGTTGTTTTCTCCCTGGTGGCAACAACACATCCCCTAGTCTCATGTTTCTGTCACTCAAGCTAGACATCGAGGGGCATGAACCCACAATCATGCATAATGATCCCTCGTGGAGTTACAATCTACTACTCGGCTAAAGCAATAAATAGCAACGAAGAACATGCATGAATCACTAAGGAACATAATATAAAAGGATAATCAAATATATAACTCATAACAATCTGAACATAATCTCATAATCCATCGGATCCTAACAAACCGAGCATAGCAATAGCAAGAGAATTACATAGATGCCTTGATCATGTAGGCCAACTCAGAAGGACTAACCATTGAAGCACAAGATTGAAGAGAAGACATCACATAACTACTGGTCATGGACTCATGGTCCAAGGATAACTACTCACGGCACGTCGAGGAAGCGTCCATGGCGGTGGAGAAGCTCTCGGAGGTCAATCCTCCCTGTCTCAGGGTGCCGGGAAGAAGTCTCCTGACGCTCCCGATCTCAGAAGCGATGCGGCGGTGGAAAGATGGAGAAATTCGCGATTCTGGATCTTGTGTAAGGGTTTCCTCATGGAACACTAAATATAGGCGAAAGAAGGGCACCGGAGGAGGTGGGACCCACCCAGGCGACCTCTTGGTGCGACCTAGGGCCAGGCCGCGCCCACAGGTCGCCTGGGAGGCCCGTGGTCCCTCTCTGGCCCATCTTCGGTGATCTGGAAGCTTCCATTACATAGATTTTTTATATAATTTTCTTGGGATTTTTCGGGCTTCGGAAAATTGGGTAAAAGCCCCTGCAAAAAAGACAGCAGCAGACAGGAACCAACACTGGGTGCACTGAGTTAGTAGGTTAGTCCAAATATGCGTAAAATGATATAAAAGTGTACCAAAACATATAACAATGTCACCCAAAAGATCATGAAACAAGTTGAAATTATAGATACGTTTGGGACGTATCAACATCCCCAAGCTTAATTTCTGCTCGTCCTCGAGTAGATAAATGATAACACAATAATTTATGTGGTGACATGCTAACACACATATAAGAACTTCAAAGTAAAGCAAGTGAGATATGCAATTCAAGTCAAGACAATAATAAGAAAGAGTTTATATCTAGTATTGAATTTAGGAAAGTAAGAACATAAAGGTGCAAAAGCTCTCGCTGTCCGTGACTCGAATGTCTCCAAATGGTGTTTGCGTGCAAGAAGTGGTAGATGCGTTGAGATCATAAAATATATTTTTAATTAAAAACTCAATCTACTAAACCGCACACTTGGTCTCCTTCAGAATCATATTTTGACTCATCCCTAGACCACTAGTCAGGCACAAGTCAAAATGATCCTCTCCCTTTAGACTTTGAGCACTCATGCAATGGATGAGCGTAAGCAATATATGTTGGCACTTAGGATGGTAAATAGAATAATGATGGGGAAGAAAGACAAAAATGTGTGAAAGGCTCACATCAATGAGGACAACCATAGGCGAGAGAAAGCCAAATGGTAGATATGATGTGAGGAGTAGGGATTGCCATGTAACGGATGCACATATGAGCAAAGGTAAGCTCTCCAATGGAACTAGTGGGGGTGCATCCAACTTGTTTTCTCATGAAGACCTAGAGCTCATTTGAGGAGGCTCATCATTGGAATATGCAAACCAAGTTCTATAGTGTAAGGGTCCCCACATAGTTATGCATGAACGATAATCTCTTTATAGTACAAATATAGCAATGGAGTATGAGTGTGGCTCTTTCTAAAGGAATAGTAGTGTTGCCCCTTCTGTCTTTTTATTTCTTTTATTTTATTTTTTATTTTTGTCTTTTTGTGTGTGTCCTCTTTGGCTCTTTCTATTTATCTCTCATTTGACCTCTTTGGGATATTTTGTTTTGTCCTCTTTGGGATCTTTTCCTCACTTAAGGGCAACACTCTATGTTTTACATGAATAAAAAGAAGATCATCACACTTTATAAGAAGTACTCAACATAAAGTCAAGTGAAAACTATCATGATGTATGCAAATGTATGCCTCTGCCAGTGTAGCAGGATATGCAATGAAACTAGCGTGTCATGTAGCAGTAATAAGGGCAAGGCCCAACTATCACATGGCTCTATGATCAAGCAAAAGCATGTATGACATGAAGATCAAGTCATGAGATGGTGGATGTTGCATGGCAATGTATCTCGAAAGGCTATGGAAATGCCTTAATAGGTAGCTATGGTGGCTGTTTTGAGGAAAGATAGGCTTATGTATGACAGAGCGTATCATGTCATGGGTTTGGATGCACCGACGGAGTTTGCACCAACTCTCAATGTGAGAAATGGCAATGCACGGTATCGAAGAGGTTAGCAAAATAGGGATGGTGGAAGCGCCAACAATCGAATACTCACATTAGTCCGAAGAACTCATACACTTATTTTCAACTCTCTATCTAGTTAGGAAATTCACAAAGAGACAAGTACCCCAAGGAGGAGTGTTTGGGGGTTTGGTTATCCTTGCGCATCCTCGACTCATGGTAACGTGAGGGTACTCTATGTATTCCAACCCGTCCAGAGGTTAGCGATCAATTTAGTAGCTAGAGTTCTCAACTATTTTTTAGTTTTTGAAAAAAACACGGATTTCCCAAAATACGACACCTATCACTAATAGACTCAAGCTAGCTCTTGGCACCAATAGTCCAAACATTACTCAAATCAATACCTCAAAACTATTGCAAGTTACTACTATACTTAAATAGCAACCTCAGTTACCTACTCATGCAAGACACACAACTCAGTGCAACGAGCCAACTCTCTAAACAAGATAAGCATGATAACTGAAGAGAGTTCCAAAAGCAACCTAAATAATACTCCCTCCGCTCCGAATTATAAGTCGTTGGGGATTATTTCCGACCAGGTGAAAAAGGGCAAATGGACATTTATGCACCCAGTTCAAATTCTAAATCAGCATCTTCTTCCTCAGCGCCTTCCACCTCCGCCTCGGCTCCCGTCCTCACCTTCCACCTCCACCTCCAGCCCTCCACCTCCGACGGTCCGGCCTCGCCCTCGACCTCCACCTCCGGCGGTCCGGCCTCGCCCTCGATCTCCACCTTCGGCCCCGCCCTCGACCTCCACCTCCGGCCCCGCCCTCGACCTCCACCTCCCACCTCCGGCGGTCTCGCCTCGCCCTCAACCTCCACCTCCGGTCCCGCCCTCGACCTCGATCTTGACCTCCCACCTCCCACCTCTGGTGGTCCGGCCTCGCCCTCGACGTCCACATCCACCTCCACCCAAATCCTGGCGCCTCCACCTCCAAGACTGCATCAGGTCCAAGCGCCTTCACTTCTAGGCCTAGGCGATCCTCCTCTCCCGAGTTGCTGCTACTACTGGTGGTGGTGCTGCTGCTGTAGACGGCACTCCTCCACTCCACCTCTGGGCCTTATCCTAGAGCTGCTCTACTCGTGGTGGTTGTGCTACACACGGCACACCTAGGTGAAGGCTATTCCTGGAGCTGCTGCTGAGGTCGGTTGATTCCCACATTCATCTCATCAACCTGAATTTGGCAACAACTCTATCAATATTTGGTAGTAATGTGAACAAGTTATTGTCAACTGAATTTGAAGCGAAATGGTGATATTTACTACTCTACTCGAGTACTCCAAAATGAATGTTCAGGTGTTTCTAGCCATCAATTCTGAACAAGCATAAATATGGAGAAGAAGGTGCTCACAACTGCCAACAACAAAGGACACTAGCAGCTGGCTCGGCGCTTCTCCGCATAAACAAGAACTGCATAAACCAAATATGGAGAAGTGGATCAGGTTTTCATCAAGCATTTTTGGAGGGCAAAAGTCTTATGGCAGCAAGAGCAGACACACTTTAAATTTGGCCAGCAGTAGTACACTAAGAGAGAAGAAGAAGAGAGAAGAGAGAATTAACTGAAATTTACAGGAATTAACTGAAAAAAATTCAGTTAACTAAAAAATATATTAACTGATATTCAAACACTACTCCTTGCAAAATTTACAACAATCTGATCTGGTGAGAAGAGAGGAAGAGGAAGAGGAGAAGAGAAGAGAAGAGAGTACTCCATATACTAGGCCAAAATTATTTGAGTAAAAGGCGCTGGCGGTCATAGAACTTGTGTTGCGGGTGCACTTAAGTCCCCCTACTTGCAAACCGAAAAAACCCGTCACAGAACTTGCGTTTCGGGCTTATCTAGGTCACAACCGCTAGTTGGACTGGTCCGCTGCTCGGTTTTCTTCGTTCTCGGTCACGCGAGGCTCACGTGTGAGGTTATTTTTGCACAGAAGACCCTGGTCGTTTTGGTAATCACTTGGAGACGTCCCTGCCTTAGGACAGATGAGGGAGGCGACAGGCAGCCGCCGTGCTGGTGCGTCGAGCTCGTCGGCGGCAAGTAATGAGCTGATGGAGGTGATGGAGAGGCTGCCGAAGTTGAGGACAGAAGATGTTTGCCAGCCGATCTACGGTCAGTTTCTTTCCCCTCCCCTCCCGTAGGTTTAGTTTTCCTCCCCCTCAGCGGCCGATCTAGGGTTAATCTTCCATGATTTTCGCAATGTAGGTTCGGATTCAGTAAAGTTCAGTATTGAGATTCATCATGGTGGCTTTTTCATGGGAAAAGGAATTAATTTGGCTTATTTGGATGAAAAAGTAGCATTCTTTGATAACCTTGATAGGAACACTTTCTGCAATGATATGATTGACTATGCAGTTGTTGATTCAGTGGAGTTGTTGAGAACTGCAGTAGCACATTATGCAGTTAAGAATAGAGTGCAGATCAAGAAAAAAATAAATAACAAAAAGAGGTTTGAGGCAGTATGTACAGAGGGTTGCCCTTGGAAACATGTAGATGTGGCAGATAACAGGACCCAATCCTTTCTTGTGAAAACATTTGTTGGAGAGCATAATTGTGAGAAAGTATGGGATGTGAAAGAACTTACAGCCCCTTTTCTGGCCAAAAAATATGTGGAGATGTTCAGGGACAATGACAAGATGTCTTTGTCTACATTTGCAAGGAAAGTGAGGAAGAAATACAACATGGAAGTAAGCACGCATAAACTAGGGAGAGCTAGGAAAGCAGCATTGGCTGTGGTGCATGGGGATGAGGTGAAGCAATATACACTTCTTTGGAAGTATGCACAGGAATTGAGAACAACCAACCCAGGATCTTCTTTCTATCTAAACCTAGAAAATGGATTGTTTAGCACATGTTACTTTAGTCTTGCAGCATGCAAGATAGGGTTGTTAAAGGGCTGCAGGCCAATAATATGTCTTGATGGTACTTTCATAAAGACAAAATATGGTGGGCAACTACTTACTGCAGTTGGAATAGATGGGAATGATTCTATATATCCAATTGCAATGGCAGTGGTGGAGACAGAGTGCTATGCATCATGGTCTTGGTTCTTGTATACACTAAAGCAAGATCTAAATATCATGAACACTAGCACATTCACTATTATGAGTGATAAACAGAAGGGCCTCATCAAAGCTGTGCAGGAGCATTTTCATGACTCTGAGCATAGGTTCTGTGTCAGACACTTGTATGAAAATCTCCATGCAGTCCACAAGGGAGAAACTATCAGGCAACAACTCTGGATTTGTGCAAAATCAACCACACCTACTGTATTTGAGCAGAATATGGACAAGTTGAGGCAAGACAATGCAGCAGCATATGCATGGTTGGAGGAAAAGCCACCAAATCAATGGTCTAGAGCATTTTTTAGTGAATTTCCAAAATGTGACATTCTTTTGAACAATACTTGTGAAGTATTCAACAGGTATATACTAGAAGCCAGAGAGCTACCTGTCCTGTCTATGTATGAGAGAATAAGATCTCAGTTAATGCATAGACACATGTCAAAACAAAAAGAAGCTCTTCAAAAATGGACAGGACATATTACTCCCAAATTTAGGGACAAACTAAGGAAGAATGTTGAGTTGTCAGCCAACTGCCACCCAAAAGAATCAGGCATGGGTGTGTTTGGAGTTTTGTCCAATGAGAAAACCTACATTATTGAGCTGAACATGCATACATGTACTTGCAGAAGGTGGCAGCTTATTGGAATCCCATGTAGCCATGCATGTGCTTGCTGCAGACATGAAAGAATTAGGCCAGAGACCATGGTTTCTTCCTGTTATTCACTGCAGACATATCTGTGTGCTTATGGAGTTCAGATATATCCAACCAGAGACAAAGATGAGTGGTCCCCAGTAAATGCAACACAGGTACTGCCACCACACTATGAGAAAAAAGCTGGGAGGAGGAGGAAGAATAGAAGGAAGCAACCAGAGGAGAATGAAGATGGCACTAAACTAAGCAGGCATGGAGCAATTATGCATTGTGGGTATTGTAAATTAGCTGGGCATAACAGAAGTGGATGCTCACTACTGAAATGTGCTATATTAAGAGAAACTGAAAGGGAGGTACATGAGCAAGAAAATGAAGAAGAGGTGCATGAGCAACAAAATGAAGAAGAGGTGGAAGAGGAGCATGCTGGCACTGAGCAACCTACAGCACAAACTAAAAGGGGCAGGAAAAGAAAGCCTACTTATAAGATGTTGCAACAGATAGAAGAAATGATGGAGAAGGCAAAGAAAAAGAAGTCCAAAAAGATTGTTGATGAGTGTGGAGATGTGGACTTCCCAGTGATCCTAACAGTAAGTATCAACACATCAATTTTGCAAATGTTGCAAATAATTATAATGGATGCTCACAACATTGTTTGTTTTTTTGTTTACTAGCACATGAAACAAAAACCTATGAGGCCACAAATGGACCCAACACAGATCAAAGAAAGCATGGTGCACATATTGTCACATGAGGTAAAAGAATTAGAACTAAATTTAAAATTATCTTTGAGAATAGGTCACTAATTGTTCCTATTAACTCCTCTCATAGGGACCTGCAAAAGGTGTTCCTTTTAACAGGGCTCACAGAATACCAGAAGAAAGTGCATTTGTAGTAGAGAGCAGAACCAACTTATCAGGGCCCACTGGTGGTGCACATCCAGCAACAACTACAACAACCACAGGAGTAAGAGTAGCCTCAACATCTGGCAGTGGCAGAGGCAGAGGTAGAAGAGGAGGTGGAGGAACAAGAGGAAGCAGATCAAGAAGAAGTGCAGCTACTACAAGGTTGTTGCAAAGAGCAAAGAAACCAACCAAGACAAGGGGTTTGCAGTGGCTACTATTTGGTGAAGGAACAAGCTCACAAACTGTGGAAGATGAAGTCCAGACCACACAAGGAGCTCCAGGAATTGAAGAGTGAAATTGAAATGTCCAACTGTTGTTTTTATTTTATTGTGTACTAAGTTATTATGACTTTTGGTACTGGAACTATTATGACTAAGTTCAGTACTGGAACTGTTATGACTTATGCTGAAGGAAGGAAGTACTATGTTGCAGCAGATCATTTGTTTGTTGTTTACTGAAACAAGTCCAACTGACATCTCCAGTACATCATGAACAAATAGAATTCCAGTGCAAATAGACATTTCTTAGCATAATTTAACTAGGTCTGCCAGTACATCATAACAAGATAGCTATTACAGTGCTATTACAGTACATCATAACAAGATAGCTATTAAGTACATCATAACAAGATAGCTATTACACGGCTCTTAAGCTTTGCCATTTGTTCCAGGGCCAATGCCATCTATCTTGCCTCGCCAGGTTGCAAATTTGTGCTTGCGTGTTAGATCAACACCTTCGTCAGGGAGGAATTCATCAGCCAAACCTTCTGTTAGCAATGGCCCACGGTCAATGACCTCCTTCACATGCATGATCACAGTATAATCGATGCATCGACGATCAGTTGGAGAGAGCGGACGCGGCGGTGAATGAGCATTCTCGTCATCAGAGTCTGGCTTCCAAGGTTGCAGAGCAGGTGCACGCACAGACACAGTAAGCACCTTCGGCACTGCGCTAGGATTGCGTAGCCACGCCGTGCAATGCAACAACCACTTGTCTGTAGAAGGGAGCATGTCGATGAGCTCGCCGTCGACACCTGCGAGCACCAGGTTTACAGTGTCTTCATCCCACGCCTCTTCCGGTAGCCCCTCCAAACTAAGCGTCGTCTTGAACGGCAGCTGCGACGGCTTGCCACGCGACCAGCTTGACCACCTCTGAAAACCAATCCTGCTTCCGCCGCAGCGCAGATGTTCCAATGCGTACACCACACGAGTGCAATCCTCCACTGAATGGAACCGCAAAAAGAAGTGTAATGGTGGGCCGGTTACCTCCACTGTCATCTGCGACGGCAGGATGCCACACTCCAACTCTATCGCCGCGGCGAGTGCCTCCGGCGTCACCTTCGTCCGTGGCTGCCCGATGATGACGGCATACAATGCATGCCCCAGGAACGCCCGCTCGAGCACCGCCATGCCAGAAGCGCGAGCGATGAGAACGCGGCCGCGTTCGGGCCGCATCTCCGGCTCACCGCGCCGCCACACCTCTTGTGGGAAGATCCGCGAGTCCGGGATGCGAGACGCGGACGAACTCCCTCCAGTTGCCGCGCCGCCTGCACCTCCAACAAAGGCCATATCACTGCCACCCACGCCGCCCCCCATTTTTCCTGGTGAGTTCGGATCTGGAAGGAGGAGCAAACACAGCAACGAAAACAGAGGAAGGGGAAAAACGATTTATCATATGTCAAATGTGCAATACGCCCCTCATCGTTAATCACCAGGGTCTTCTGTGCAAAAATAACATCACACGTGAGCCTCGCGTGACCGAGAACGAAGAAAACCGGGCAGCGGACCGGTCCAACTGGCGGTTGTGACCTAGATAAGCCCGAAACACAAGTTCTGTGACGGGTTTTTTCGGTTTGCAAGTAGCGGGACTTAAGTGCACCCGCAACAGAAGTTCTATGACCGCCAGCGCCTTTTACTCAAATTATTTGTACTCCCATCATATTCCTCCAGCATAATGTACTCCAAAATTGTTTGTACCTCAATTACTGCATTCACAGAAGAGAAGAGCTAGCTTAACTACTGAAATTACTGGGACACTCCTCTTGTAAGCAGAGAAGAGAAGAGATGCTGCACTACGGTTAATGGAGTACTCCTCTAGTGATGCACTGCTACTGTTAAGCAGAGAAGAGAAGCGAAGAGAAGAGAAGAGAAGAGAAGATAAGAGAAGAGAAGAGAAAGAGAAAGAGAAAGAGAAGAGAAGCCGCGCCATATCAAGTTTTTGAATAACTACTGCATTAGATCAGCTACTGCTCTGGAAAATTACTCCATTTTTATAATACTGCTCCATTTGCTCAATGGGAGTGTTGTACCCAGACAATGTTGCTGATTTACTGAATGCGAGTGTTGTGGTCTAGGTTTATTTTGCAACCTTTATGCAGAAATTCTGTTCAGCACATATTTTTTTCTATTTCTACAATCTTCTTTTATTCTTCTCAAGATATCTTATGTCCTAAGGTTAATTTGCAGTAGGAGTAACAAGCAGGAGTAAGATGGAGAACATGGTTGTGCTAGACCTCAACTGCACTCCACCTACAGATGAAATGGATGAAGATCCAGTAGTTGAAATGGATGAAGATGCAGTACTACAAATGGATGAAGATGGAGGTACAATTACAGTACCATTTCACACTACTTTCAGTTAACTGTAGCATTTTTGACTATTTTTCCTTTGTTGTATTCCTTCGTGCAGGTGTTGAGCAAGCAGTTCGGAAAAGGAACAGCCTTGATGACAAGCAGAAGTATGTTGCTTATGTTGCATTGCATACACTGTGTATGAGTAGAGGGGGCAAATTTCACAGAGATGATAAGAAAAAGTGGCTGACTTTTTTGGAGTAGGTGTCTGGAATATTCAAAGAGTTTGGAAGAAAGCGATGAGGCAAATTGCACAAGGTTTGGAGGTTGACGTTGCTGGAGTTTGAATTTAAGTTGCTGGAATTTGAATTTAAGTTGTTGCAAAGTTTTTTTGAATTTTCTGATTTTAAGATGCTAGAGATATTTTTTTAATTCAGTTAAAGTTTCACAATAAAGAGAAGAGAAGAGAAAGAGAACAGGGGTTCCCTTTTGGAGTAAAGAGTAATTTCCAAACATTACTTTCTCACCATAGGAATCAGAAAGCTCTAGTACACGACAATGAACAAACTGAGTCCATTGACCACTACAATTGGACATATACATAAACACCCCTTGTATCTAATTATTGAAGGTGTAGAACATGGCTGCTGCTAATGGTGTGGACTGGCCACACCCTCCTGCTACTTCTGGTAAGTGGTAGACAAACTACCTTATCAAAATTTAGAGTTAATGTACAGTTCTGCTTAACATAATGTATCCACCAGTATCTTGGTTCAGACATGATTGTGGCTGAACATATTGTATCCACCAGTATTGTATGGAGTAATCAGGAACCAAATACCAATGATACTGTCCAGTTCTGCTTAAATATTTGGCTCAGAACAAAATATATCAATACGTTATTAATTAACTAGATTTTTCACAGTGTCTGCAACTGAAAACAAACCAAAGATGTAACCTTAAACACAACTTCCAAGTGGTATTATGGTAGTAACCACCACAAGATCATTGAGGTCAACAGTAAAATAAATGTAAGATATGGTTCGTTCTTTCATGCACTTTCTTAAACTTGTTGCAAGAACAACAAAATGATATATCCAGGAAAAAAATGCAGCCATTAGATTGAGCACTCCATGACTACAGATAGCTATCAAGACCTATCTCGTTACTGTGTCATTGTAGGTGTGGCAAACTCTGACCAAACATCAGCGCTTTGGGAAAATTGAAAACTGAATTCAGTGACACCTTGTTAGTTTCAATGGTAACTGAAACTGAGAAGCCTTTTTAGCTCATAAGCACTAATACTTTTTAAAACTCAAAAGCCTTTGTGAACTGAGAAGCCTTTTTGGCAGAGCTCAATGATGAACCAGTAGAAGATGAGAAACATTCAGAAACCACAGGAAAACAACGCACCACATCCACGAGGTTGATGATGCCATCATTGACGGTGCAGTATATCTTGAAGCTCTCCTTCAGCACCATAGCTAAGACGTACTGTATGAGGTAGTAGTTCCCGAACGCCGCTCCCTTAGGCTGCAGAGGAATTTGGGCACGAATGCTTGCAGAAAACTGTATATGCAAAATGTGCAGTAGTCATGGAGTAAGAAGCAGGAGTATAAGATTGTTTTTGACACTACACATCCTCCGTCGGCTCCGAACGTATTTGCAGATTTCTAGGGAAAAAACGCCAGTAAAAAACAGTAAGAAGCAGGAGTAAGACAACAACAGCCCAAGCGAGTGGAAGGGTGGGAGGGCATTTTTGGAAAGTTGACAAGTTCCTCTTCGTAAAAAAAATTGTATGTGAATCTCTTTAACGACTTATAATATGGAGTTTAGGGTTCAGGTGTGGTATGGCTGTTCCTAGCCAGGGGAGTAGTGGGGGACTTGCTCTGTGGTGGAGGGAAAACATCCAAGTGACGATCCGGCCATGGTGTCAGTACTTTATCGATGCGGAACTTGTGATGGAAGGGAAAACTTGGAGGTTTACTGGCTTCTATGGTGAACCCCGGACAGAGCTGCGCATGCGATCATGGGACAAAATGCGGTATCTGCGAGCGCGAGATGATCTCCCTTGGCTCTGTGCAGGAGATTTTAATGAAATCTTATTCCTCACGGATCAACAAGGAGGTAATAATAGAAACTTCCAACAGATGGAGGAATTTCGTGACTGCTTGGCCGACTGCGGCTTAGTGGATCTGGGCTTTTCTGGATACCCATTCACATGGGATAATAAAAGGGAGGCGGCTCATAATGTTCAGGTTCAGTTGGACAGAGCTGTATGTAATGAGGGTTTTGCACAGTCGTTCCCCGATACTGTGGTTGATCATGTCATGACGGAGGAATCAGATCACCAGGCGCTGCTGATTCGGGTGATGGAGACAGCTCCATGCCAGCAGCAGCGGAGGAACGGGCAGTTCCGATATGAGGAGGCATGGACTCGGCATGAGCAATATGATGAGATGGTGGAAGAAGCTTGGGCAGCCTCGGACCGTGGGTGCATGGGTGTGAACGCTCTGTGGCGCCGGCTAGGGTATGTTTCTGGCAACATGAAAAGGTGGGCACGGGAGGTGTTTGGATCAATTCGCAAACAGATTACTAGTTTAAAGGCTGATCTTGTTGACTCAAAAAGGAGAGCCGCGGTGACTGGTTTGACGTGTGAAATCCGAGATATAGAAGGGCAACTGCGGGAGATTTATGAGAGGGAAGAACTCCTTTATCGCCAGAGATCGAGGGTAGATTGGCTTAAGGCTGGTGACCTAAATACCAAATATTTCCAGAGTAGGGCGTCTCACCGAAAAAGGAAAAATACTGTCGGAGCTCTCCTACGGGAGGATGGGACAAAGTGTACGCTGGATGAGGATATGAGAGAATTGGCTGCAGGTTTCTATGAGAAGTTGTTCACATCAGATGGGTCAGTTGGAGCTAATTCGTTGCTGCAGCATATCCAACCGGCGGTCTCGGGAGAGATGAATGGAAAGCTAATAGGGGCCATATCGGACAAGGAAATAGAGGAAGCCCTCTTTCAGATGGGTCCGACTAAGGCGCCGGGCCCTGATGGTTTGTCAGCCTTATTTTACCAAAGACACTGGTCCCTGGTAAGAGAAGATGTCTGTAGAGCAGTCCGTGATTTCCTGAATGGTGTTTCGGCACCGGAGTCTTTTAACGATACTGTTATTGTTATGATCCCGAAAGTTGACTCATCGGAGTTACTTTCGCAATTCCGCCCGATTAGTCTGTGCAATGTCTTGTATAAGATCGCTACAAAGGTACTGGAAAACAGATTGAAGGGAATCCTGCCGGTCATTATCTCCGAGGAACAAAGTGCCTTCGTACCAGGGCGCCTCATCACGGATAACGTGCTAGTTGCGTATGAGTGTATCCATGCAATCCGCACGAGGAAAAGAAAGAACCCGCTGTGTGCAGTAAAGCTAGACATGATGAAAGCATATGATCGAGTGGAATGGAGTTTCTTGGAACAGATGATGTTGCGTTTTGGTTTTGCGAGGGAGTGGGTGGCTATGATTATGCGTTGTGTTAAAACAGCAAGATTTACGGTTAAGCTGAACAGAGGTTTTTCGAGGAGGTTCTCCCCATCTAGGGGTCTACGACAAGGTGATCCTCTGTCACCATATCTCTTTCTTCTCTGTGTCGAGGGTTTTTCTGCTCTTCTGAGGAGGGCACAGGAAGAGAACCAGATTCGAGGGGTAAAGTTTGGGAGCACTGGCCCCCAAATTACTCATCTGCTTTTTGCGGATGATAGCATTGTTTTCCTTGAGGGCACCCAATCAAACATGGCAGTGTTAACTGATATATTGCAGCAATATGAGTGGGCATCTGGACAACGGATAAACCTCCAAAAATCATCCATTTTCTTTGGAAAAGGTACACCAGAGGAGAGAAAGGGGGAGCTGCAGGGTGTGCTCGGTGTGGATAATGAGGCTCTTAGTGAGAGATATTTGGGATTACCAACACTGGTTGGGCGCTCAAAAGAAGGGACTTTCAAATATGTCACGGAGAGCTCGAAAGGAAAAGTGAATGGTTGGAAGGGACAGGGCCTTTCTAAAGCAGCGAGGGAAGTTCTAGTTAAATCGGTCCTCCAAGCTACGCCGACTTATATCATGAGTTGTTTTCATCTCACAAAGAAAATGTGCCGGAACCTGACTTCGATCTCTTCAAAATTCTGGTGGGGTGCAACGAATGGTCATAAGAAGGTGCATTGGATCTCTTGGGAGAAGATGTGTGCTGCAAAACGCGATGGAGGAATGGGGTTCAGGGATATGGAGGCTTTTAATCAAGCATTATTGGCAAAACAAGCATGGAGAATTCTGCAGGCCCCTCTATCGCTATGTGCGCGAGTTTTGAAGGCACGTTATTTCCCGAGCTGTTCCATCCTCTCTGCTACGTGTCCATCAAATGGATCCTCTACTTTTAGAGGTATTCTCCACGGCAGAGACCTATTGAATAGGGGGCTCATCTGGCGTATTGGGGATGGTACCAACATCAGGGTTTATCATGATAACTGGATCCCAAGGAGTGGAAGTCTCGCGCCTCTAGGTGCGGTTTATGTGCAAGGAGTGGTGAAGGTTGCCGACCTGCTGACCCAATCTGGAGAAGCATGGGACGTAGCTAAGCTAGCTGTTGTGTTCCCGCCGGATGAGGCACTAGAGATCGAGCAAATTGCGGTGGGGGGACAGGGATCCCAGGACTTTCTGGCATGGAACTATACCAAGAATGGGATCTTCTCTGTTCGTTCTGCTTATCACTTGCGAATGGCGCAAAATCGCACTCGATCCGGCCAGCCGGAGTCGTCGTCATCGGTTACTAAGCATAAGGGCTTCTTAGGGCTATGGGAGACAAATGCGCCCCCGAAAACTAAGATCCATATGTGGAGGCTGATCCGCAATGGGTTGGCTGTAGGTACGGAGCTGCAGCGGTGGAGAATAAAACCGGGGGTCTTCTGCTGTGTGTGTGGAAGAGAGGAGTCGAACATGCACCGTTTCTGGAGTTGTCAGCATTCTATACTGTTCTGGGATAAGTTCCGCACTGAACTGGACATGGGAATAGCGGTGCCGCCTGGTAATCTCGTTTCACAAAATGCACTTGCTAATTGGCTGCTGGGGTGGTTTGCTGAAGCATCAAATGAGCAAAGGGAAGCAATGGTCCAGGTTGTTTATGCTCTATGGTTGGCACGCAATGAGACGAGGGAGGGGAAGAAGATTGAGGATCCACATGAAATCATAGCGCGGGTGTGCGGCCATATAAGGGAATGGAGGGAAGTACACGAGGCTTTACCTGCGGCGCCTAAACACGTGCTGACACAGCGTTGGGCTCCCCCGCAAGTGGGCTGGACAAGGGTAAATTCAGATGGGGCTATGCATCGGTATGGCAGTAAAGGAGGAGGGGGGGCGTTATCAGGACTGATACGGCGGATTTTCTAGCGGGATCATGTCATTTCTTTCCCCGTATGGGTGACCCCGAAGCTGCCGAGATTTTGGCGTGTAGACAGGCTCTGGAATTGGCGGCTACTATGTAGGTCCAACGGATCCATCTAGAACTAGACTGCCAGTCTCTGGTGCAAAGGATCAATCATCAAGCGAGGGATCTATCAGCTACCGGTCCATGGGTTGAAGACATAAAATCTCGCCTCCGAGGGTTCGTTGATTCACAAGGGTCTTGGATTCGACGTTCCGCTAATGTTGCCGCGCATAAATTAGCTAAAATAGGTGTAGGAGAAGAACTATGTAAGGTGTGGCTGGCATCCCCTCCGGACTGTATTCTGGATGTGGTCGCCGAGGACATACCCAACTTTGTTTGAGTCTTAATAAGAGCGGCAAGATTTTCAAAAAAAAAAAGACTTATAATACGGAACAGAAGGAGTAACACTAAGCCGCAAACTGCGAATGTAATGTACGCACGTGTGCGAACTAGTCCAAAAAGGAAAGAATTCGGCACGGTAGGTGCGTGCGTATACCCTGCAGCTCTATATAAGCGGACGTAAGGAGCCCTATCTGTTCATCGTTCGAAGCCACATTCGACGAGTCCAGGCCTCAGGTTATACACTCATACATCGGGGATACATCGGCCTCTCTGAAGAAAGGTGATAGAGATCGACCTCGTGAGTTCGCATATACGAAACGTACGCAGAGATGGAGGCTAACCACGCTGAAGCGGGTCGGCAGGTTGCAGCTGCTACGAGCAGAATCGCGATGCTGAAGCCGGTGTACGCCGCGCCGCACCCGCTGGCCGGCGGCAAGGTCCAGCTGAGCGTCTTCGACCGCGCCGCCATCGACACCTACGTGCCCATCGTGCTGGCCTACCCCGCCCCGGCGCCGTCCAACGAGGCGCTCAAGGAGGGCCTCCTCCGGGCCATCGCGCCCTACCCTCACCTGCTGGGGCGCTTCGCCCTCGACGCCCACGGCCGGCGCGTCCTGCACCTCAACAACGAGGGCGTGCTTGTCATCGAGGCCGACGTCCCGGCCGACTTGGCCGACGTGCTTGCCGCCGGCGGCATGACCACGGACGTCGACGGCTTTTACCCTAGTGTGCCTGACCCTGAGGTACTGTCACGTACGCCAAGCTACTATATATTCATGCAATGTACTAGTACGGAGTGGTGATGTGTTTTTGAATTACAGGAGAGCATTGGAGCGGCATTGCTGCAGGTTAAGCTGAGCCGCTACAGGTGCGGCGGCCTCCTGCTGGGCGTGATATGCCACCACCGCATCGCCGACGGCCACGCAGCGAGCACTTTCTACGGCGCGTGGGCGACGGCGGTGCGCGAGGGCAAGGGCTTCATCGTGCCGTCGCCTTTCATAGACCGCGCGGCCACCGCCGTGCCACGCCGCACGCCCAAGCCGGTGTTCGACCACCGGTCCATCGAGTTCAAGGGAGGAGAAGGCAGCGGCTCGAGCCAGTCCGATGCCCTTCTCCCCATGGACAAGATCAAGAACATCACGGTGAACTTCACTGCAGAGTTCATGGCGGAGCTCAGGTCCCGCGTCGGGGCACGGTGCAGCACGTTCCAGTGCCTGCTGGCGCACGTGTGGAAGAAGATGACGGCGGCGCGGGGCCTGAGCCCGGAGGAGTTCACGCAGGTGAGGGTGGCCGTGAACTGCAGGGGCAGGGCCAACCCACCCGTGTCCATGGACTTCTTCGGGAACATGGTGCTCTGGGCGTTCCCGAGGCTCCAGGTCCGGGACGTGCTGGGCTTGAGCTACGGCGGCGTGGTCGGCGCCATCCGCGACGCCGCGGCGCGCATCGACGACGAGTACGTGCAATCCTTCGTGGACTTCGGCGGAGTGGCGGACGCGAACGGGGAGGAGCTCGAGGCGACGTCGACTTGCGGGACGATGCTCTGTCCGGACGTCGAGGTGGATAGCTGGCTGGGGTTCAGGTTCCACCAGCTCGACTTTGGAACCGGGCCGCCCTCCGCGTTCCTGCCCGCGGGGTTGCCGGTCGAGGGGATGATGGTCTTCGTGCCGTCCCGCACGGTCAAGGGCAGCGTCGACCTCTTCATGGCCCTCGCCGAGGATCACGTCGCGCCATTCAACAAGATTTGCTACTCCCTGGATGATATCCTCCCATCCAGGATGTAAAATTACAAAACTGAAAGCATCATGCATTACTTGTTTACAATAATACAAGAAATACACACCGATAGTTCTTCATATATATGATATCGTTACACAGAAACTTGTCAAGTTGCTCAAAGCTTGCAAACTTTGACTTACACAGAAACCAACCATGCACATTGTATTACAGTACAGAAAAATACAATACAAAAGTAGTTCTTCATATATATGATATATATCGTTTAGGTGGCGGCTAAACGTCATTCGACAAAGAAATACAGTTATTTAAAGAAGCATATGATATCTTTCATGAGGCGGCTAAGTAGACAAAGAAAGATTACTAGTTTAATAAATACTCCCTCCTTTTCTAAATATAATTCTTTAAAAAGGTTTGACTAATGAACTACGTACGGATGTATATAAACATATTTTACAGTGTAGATTCATTCATTTTGCTCCGTATGTAGACTTCTAGTGAAATACCTTAAAAGACTTATATTTAGGAACGGAGGAAGTAATTGATATCTTTTCTGGGGCAGCTAAGCCTCACTCGAAAAGAATTTGTTAATTCCCAGTCATTAACGTCAGTCTATAATCAACCCATTTTTGTTAAACTGTATGGTTTCTATCGTGCCTACGTATGTTTATTTGTTTGCTAGAGATTGTTAATTACCACACTCATTAGAAACTGCCATTATCAATTGTGTGCATGCATCGAACAAGTGCCTCTGTGTAGGAATGCATCTCTTAGTACACTCATATATGACACTTCTCATTAAAACCAACCTTAGTGGAACGTTAAGGTGGACACTTTGCCTTTTGAGAGTGCTTATGTGGCAGATTTTGCATGGCTTAATGGAAGAGAAGATTTAATTGCATTGCTTAGTTGGAGCGCTTATGTGGCATATTTTGCATGGCTTAGTGGGTAAGAACATTTAAATACATTGCTTAGTGGGATGTTGAGATAAACACGTTGCATGTTAAAAAATTGGGACCAACTTTTTAAGAATGTAAGATACGCATCCTTTCCTATCTTTCCTGTGATTGTAAACTACTTTTAGATTGTATTTATATATCAGGGCATCTCCATTGCCGCCCAACAGATCTTCTGCATGCTCCGGACCATGTTGTCCGGATCGCGGAAGCCATCCAACATTGTTTTGTATCGCTCCGCGATGCGGTTTGGACGTACTTTCTTTCGCAAATCGAAGACAAATGTGTATGTGGGGGAGGGAGGGGCTTTGCGGAAGTCCGGACGCATGACTAGGCCCACTTCTGATCGTCTTAGCCCATCCAAAACCCTCCTCCCTCGCCCGCACCACTCCACATTGAAGACGGATCAGCGCGGACACGAACTCTCACTGCCTCCGCCATTGATTTGGTACTCCCTGGATATTCTCCCATCCAGGATGTAAAATTACAAAACTGAAAGCATCATGCACTTGTTTAATTAATGCTCATTGTTCTTTTTACAAAAATACAAGAAATACAGACCGATAAAGAGCTTATATATTGTACACATTTTCTTTTCTTTGGTGAAAAAACGATCCATTAATTGATTAAACAAAGTGTGAAAGATCATCGGAAAGTACTTAAAAACTAGAGGATACCTACCCTTTGCATTGCTGCATGAATTGGCCAACGAAACAGCTTAAAATGAGACCTAAGTTAAAAATGCATATGACTTATTATATTTGATAATGTATAGTTGTAACAATGTTTTTAAGTATAAACATAATAACTCAATGAATCTTTTTTCATGCATAGTTGAATGTTGTGGTGAATCTCTTCCCATGCACGATTACATGTTGAGATGAAACTTATTATTCCTGATTATATGATGAGATCATATGCTTGCGTGTTAGAGATACATTAGCGAGGACGACAATTTTAGATAGTACATAGAATGAACAACAAATTAATCCCCATAATTCTGAGCATGACTTTGATGAGACAAATAAGAGCATCGTAAAGACAAGCTGCATGAAGATCTTTAAGTGCGCTATGGCTGTGATGATCTTTGCAACAGTATATTCAACTCTTTTTTTTTTGCGGGGTAAAGGAGTTTTATATCAAGGCATAGAGTTACAGTCGAGAGGCCAAAGGTCCTCAATACATGGTGGAGCTGAACCCTGCCACACAACCGTGACACGTTCAGAGCGGCTATGTCTAGCCAACCGATCGGCAACTTTATTTTGGGTACGATGAATTTTTAATGGGTAAAACTCCCTATTACGAAGGTGTTCCTTAATTTCAAGCACTAGATGGCCGTAGGACGACCGGAGGAGCGCCTCATTGGTGAGGCTGGAGAGGGCTTGGGCAAAATCCGACTGTAGCACCACCGGAGAGGAGAAATGTGGAATGGCAAGGGCCATACCTATCATGATCGCATGCAGCTCAGCTTCAAGCGGTTCGTTGCAACGAAAGAGATAGCGAGCTCAGCTTCAAGTGGTTCGTTGCAACGAAAGAGATAGCGATAGGCCGCCAACAATACTTCCCCTTCTCGTTCCTGATGACCATGCCTGCCGCTGCCGATCCGTTGTCTTTGAGGAATGAGCCATCAACAGACAAAGCCAGGAAACCAGCCCTCGGGGCCGGCCGGCCATGGACCATAAGTAGGAGGAGTAGACCGTACAGGTTCCAAGTCCGATAGCAAAGTCATCTTCCCTTTCAAGATTTCGTCCGTGGAGAAATGACCAGCCAGAAGAATGGATTTGTAGTAGCTGTCAAGGTACTCCATCATCGCCATGACGGGAGCAATCTCCTTCCCATGGGTCATATCGTTCCGAATCTGCCATATACATCAAATCAAGATGATCAGCATGTCCCGGACTAGCGCTGAGCACCTAGCCAGCAGAGAAACGAGCCACTCGGTCCCATCGCAGATAAGAAGATCATCGCCGGGGAGAGGCCATCGACGCCTCATATTTATCCATAGAATCCTAACATTGGTGCACACTGACAGGGCATGGAAGGAGTCTTCCACAAGGACTCCACAAAGCGAACATGTCGACCTGTTAGACAGGTGTCTGAAGTTTTTTTGCAATGCTGGGTAGCTAGCGTGCCGTTAGCGCACCGCCAGGCGGTGATCTTCATTTTTGGGGGACCGCTGAGTGCCAGATGAGATTCTAGGACTTACGCCTACCTTCATGGTTTGAGCTTGACGCCCCAACAACAAACGTAGCATTGTGTTCCTGTGTGGCGAGTCTGTAGGCACTCCGAACGGTAAATCTGTCGGACTTCTCATGGTACCATGAGATGAAATCATCCCTCAAGCTCGGAGAGGCACATATATTCAAGATTTGCTCCACATCCATGGTCCAGAAAAACTCACTGAGACGGTCAACCCTCCAGGCATCGTTGTGGTCGAGGAAATCCAAGACCCTATTGAAACGACAATTGCCTTTCGGAGTAATAGGTCTAAAGGATGATGGACGGGGAATCCAAGGATGCCTCCAAGTGTGAATGTCCTGGACATAGCCAACGCGCCAAATGACCCCTCTCTTCACCAACTACAAACCATATAGGATGCCTTTAGAGCATCTCCAACAGCCGCGCTACGCGCCGCGTCCAAATAAGGCGTTTGCCGCGCGCACTTCGGCTGGTTTAGCGCGGGGATAGGCGCTGGCTCCAACAGCCGCGCTATAATGCAGCGCGCGCGCGCGCCGCTCCAGCAGTGCCCAAAAATGCAGCACGCGCACAACATTTTTTAAAGTAGATTGCATTAAATAAAAACGATATAAAGTTATTTTACATAGATTGCAACTAGATAGGTAGTTCGAAAACATAGATAGATAGTTCGGTGCTAGATAGTTCGAAAACAAAAAAACTAATCCTAGTCGCTCCAGTCATCTGCACCATCATCATCGTCGTTGGTGTCGTCACAGGTTGACAGCCAGATGTCAAACCAACGCTCATCTTCTTCAGTGAAGAAGGACCTCCCGCCTGCATTGACGAGGTCGGCCTGCGCACACGCCAATGCCTTCCAACGACGCCTGTCCAGCCGCTCCTCGCGGCGCCGGCGCGTGTTCTCCTCGCGGCGCCGTTCCCAATATTCCTGCTCGTAGGCGACGTCCTCCGGGTGGCGCCGGCGCCACTCCGCCATGACCCGCTCGTCCTCCTGGGCGACGAGGAGGCGGCGCTGCAGCGCAGTGTGCTCCGCACGGTCTTGTGCGGAGTTTAGACGAGGCGGCGGGGCGAGGTCTAACGCCTGCTGGAGCGTGTGGACGTCCGGGAAGTTCATTTGGAGGCGCGGCCTGCCTAGGCGCCACGCCGCCGCGTCGAACGCGTGGGCGGCCTCGTGCGCCGTGTCGTAGGTTCCGAGGCTAAGCCGGAGATCGCCAGAGCGTATCTCGGCGTAAAACCCGCCGTTGGGGCGCTGGCGGACGCCGCGGTAGCCCGACGCAGAACGGCGGCGCGGCGGCATGGTGGTGCGTCGGCAGCGTCGGCGGCGCGAGAGGCAGAGGAAGAGAGAGCACGCTGGGGCGGCGGCGCGAGAGGCACAGGGAGAGAGAGCGCGCGGAGCGGTGGCGCGAGGAAGCGGCAGCGCTTTTATGGGCACGCGGGACGCGGCGTCGTAAAAATGGCGCGCGAGCTGCCGCCTTTTCGCGCGCGCAAGCGGTTCCCGCGCGCGTGGTTTTCCCGCCGCCGCTGAAGCGTGCCTATCTGTCCCGCGCGCGGTAAAATGCATGTTTAACGCGCGCGCGCCTTTTTGCGCCGCTGTTGGAGATGCTCTTACAGACCCCAGAGCTGTTGCTGCTGAAGACTGTGTCAAGAAGCTGCCCAGAAGGGTAGTACCGCGCCTTCAGAAGACGCGCGCAAAGACTGTCAGGCAACTCTAGCAGACGCCAGACCTGTTTTGCCAACAAAGCCTGGTTGAAAGATCTCATGTCTCGGAACCCCATACCACGCATGGGTTTGGGAAGTCTCAGTTTGTCCCAGCTCATCCAGACCATCTTCTTCTTGCCATTCTCAACACCCCAGCGACGTATCATGCGTGTGAGCTCATCGCAAAGAAAAGCAGGAAGTCTGAAAACACTCATAACATATGCAGGAATGGCCTGGGCAACAAACTTGATGAGAACTTCCTTGTTACCCGAGGACACGTATTGCTCGCTCGAGTCCACCAACACTTTGCTCGGACATTCCTGAAGCGATTCGAATCGCCCCTTGTGCATTCTTCCTTCGGGAACTGGCAGTCCTAGATATTTGGCCTCAAAGACCTCCTGTGAAATATCTAGAATACTCTTAACCTCCTGAGCTTCGGCGGAGCAGCAGTTCTCTGAGAAGAGGATGGAACACTTCTACGGGTTGATAAGTTGGCCAGTCACTGCTGCAAAGGTGTTCAACAAGCCTTTAACCAGAGTCGCCTACCGAAACTGAGAAGCCTTTTTAGCTCATAAGCACTGATGTTTTTTTTAAACTGAGAAGCCTTTGTAAACCGAGAAGCCTTTTTGACAGAGCTCAACGATGAACCAGTAGAAGATGAGAAAAATTCAGAAACCACAGGAAAACAACGCACCACATCCACGAGGTTGATGATGCCACCATCGTTGACGGTGCAGTATATCTTGAAGCTCTCCTTCAGCACCAGAGCTAAGGCGTACTGTATGAGGTAGTAGTTCCCGAACGTCGCTCCCTTAGGCTGCAGCGGAATTTGGGCAGGAATGCTTGCAAAAAACTGTATGTGCAAAATGTGCAGTAGTCATGGAGTAAGTGTTGGGGAACGTCGCATGGGAAACAAAATTTTTCCTACGCGCACGAAGACCTATCATGGTGATGTCCATCTACGAGAGGGGCTGAGTGATCTACGTACCCTCGTAGACCGTACAGCAGAAGCGTTAGTGAACGCGGTTGATGTAGTGGAACGTCCTCACGTCCCTCGATCCGCCCCGTGAACAATCCCGCGATCAGTCCCACGATCTAGTACCGAACGGACGGCACCTCCGCGTTCAGCACACGTACAGCTCGACGATGATCTCGGCCTTCTTGATCCAGCAAGAGAGACGGAGAGATAGAAGAGTTCTCCGGCAGCGTGACGGCGCTCCGGAGGTTAGTGATGATCTTGTCTCAGCAGGGCTCCGCCCGAGCTCCGCAGAAACGCGATCTAGAGGAAAAACCGTGAAGGTATGTGGTCGGGCTGCCGTGAGAAAGTCGTGTAAAATCAGCCCTAAAACCTCCGTATATATAGGTGGGAGGGAGGGGGCCTTGCCTTGGGGCTCAAGGAGCCCCAAGGGGGTCGGCCGAGCCAAGGGGGGAAGGACTCCCCCCCCCCAAACCGAGTTGGACTTGGTTTGGTGGGAGTCCTTCCTTCCCTTCCCACCTCCTCCTTTTTTTTTCTCTTTGATTTTTCTTTTCTTGGCGCATAGGCCCTCTTGGGCTGTCCCACCAGCCCACTAAGGGCTGGTACGCCACCCCTAAGGTCCATGGGCCTCCCCGGGGTGGGTTGCCCCCCTCCCCCCCGGTGAACTCCCGGAACCCATTCGTCATTCCCGGTAACTCCGAAAACCTTCCGGTAATCAAATGAGGTCATCCTATATATCAATCTTCGTTTCCGGACTATTCCGGAAACCCTCGTGACGTCCGTGATCTCATCCGGGACTCCGAACAACATTCGGTAACCAACCATATAACTCAAATACGCATAAAACAACGCCGAACCTTAAGTGTGCAGACCCTGCGGGTTCGAGAACTATGTAGACATGACCCGAGAGACTCCTCGGTCAATATCCAACAGCGGGACCTGGATGCCCATATTGGATCCTACATATTCTACGAAGATCTTATCGTTTGAACCGCAGTGCCAAGGATTCATATAATCCCGTATGTCATTCCCTTTGTCCTTCGGTATGTTACTTGCCCGAGATTCGATCGTCGGTATCCGCATACCTATTTCAATCTCGTTTACCAGCAAGTCTCTTTACTCGTTCTGTAATACAAGATCCCGCAACTTACACTAAGTCACTTTTCTTGCAAGGCTTGTGTGTGATGTTGTATTACCGAGTGGGCTCCGAGATACCTCTCCGTCATACCGAGTGACAAATCCTAGTCTTGATCCATACTAACTCAACTAACACCTTCGGAGATACCTGTAGAGCATCTTTATAGTCACCCAGTTACGTTGCGACGTTTGATACACACAAAGAATTCCTCCAGTGTCAGTGAGTTATATGATCTCATGGTCATAGGAATAAATACTTGACACGCAGAAAACAGTAGCAACAAAATGACACGATCAACATGCTACGTCTATTAGTTTGGGTCTAGTCCATCACGTGATTCTCCTAATGACGTGATCCAGTTATCAAGCAACAACACCTTGTTCATAATCAGAAGACACTGACTATCTTTGATCAACTCGCTAGCCAACTAGAGGCTTGCTAGGGACGGTGTTTTGTCTATGTATCCACACATGTAAATGAGTCTTCATTCAATACAATTATAGCATGGATAATAAACGATTATCTTGATACAAGAATTATAATAATAACTATATTTATCATTGCCTCTAGGGCATAATTCCAACAGTCTCCCACTTGCACTAGAGTCAATAATCTAGCCCTCACATCATCATGTGAATTACATTGTAATAAATCTAACACCCATACAGTTCTGGTGTTGATCATGCTTTGGCCGTGGAAGAGGTTTAGTCAGCGGGTCTGCTACATTCAGATCCGTGTGCACTTTGCATATATTTACGTCCTCTCCCTCGACGTAGTCGCGGATGAGGTTGAAGCGTCGTTTGATGTGTCTGGACTTCTTGTGAAACCGTGGTTCCTTTGCTAGGGCAATGGCACCCGTGTTGTCACAGAACAAGGTTATTGGATTCGGTGCGCTTGGCACCACTCCAAGATCCGTCATGAACTGCTTCATCCAGACACCCTCCTTAGCCGCCTCCGAGGCAGCCATGTACTCTGCTTCACATGTAGAATCTGCTACGACGCTTTGCTTGGAACTGCACTAGCTTACCGCACCCCCATTAAGAATAAATATGTATCCGGTTTGCGACTTAGAGTCGTCCGGATCTGTGTGAAAGCTTGCATCGACGTAACCTTTTACGGCGAGCTCTTCGTCACCTCCATACACGAGAAACATCTCCTTAGTCCTTTTCAGGTACTTCAGGATATTCTTGACCGCCGTCCAGTGATCCACTCCTGGATTACTCTGGAACCTACCTGCCATACTTATGGCCAGGCTAACATCCGGTCTAGTGCACAGCATTGCATACATGATAGAACCTATGGCTGAAGCATAGGGGACGGAGCGCATATGCTCTCTATCATCATCAGTTGCTGGGCACTGAGTCTTACTCAATCTCGTACCTTGTAAAACTGGCAAGAACCCTTTCTTGGACTGTTCCATTTTGAACCTTTTCAAAACTTTATCATGGTATGTGCTTTGTGAAAGTCCTATCAGGCGTTTTGACCTATCCCTATAGATCTTAATGCCTAGAATGTAAGCAGCTTCTCCTAGGTCCTTCATAGAGAAAATTTTATTCAAGTAATCCTTTATGCTCTCCAAAAACTCCACGTTGTTTCCAATCAGCAATATGTCATCCACATATAATATTAGAAACGCCACAGAGCTCCCACTCACTTTCTTGTAAATACAAGATTCTCCAACCACTTGTATAAACCCAAATGCTTTGATCACCTCATCAAAGCATTTGTTCCAACTCCAAGATGCTTGCACCAGTCCATAAATGGATCGCTGGAGCTTGCACACTTTTTTAGCATTCTTAGGATCGACAAAACCTTCGGGTTGTATCATATACAACTCTTCCTTAAGGAAACCGTTAAGGAACGCCGTTTTGACATCCATCTGCCAGATTTCATAATCGAAAAATGCAGCTATTGCTAACATGATTCTGACGGACTTAAGCATCGCTACGGGTGAGAATGTCTCATCGTAGTCAACTCCTTGAACTTGTGAAAAACCCTTTGCCACAAGTCGAGCTTTATAAACGGTCACATTGCCGTCAGCGTCCGTCTTCCTCTTAAAGATCCATTTGTTCTGAATAGCCTTGCGGCCCTCAGGTAGTACTTCCAAAGTCCACACTTTGTTCTCATACATGGATCCTATCTCGGACTTCATGGCTTCTAGCCATTTGTTGGAATCTGGGCCCACCATTGCTTCCTCATAAATTGCAGGTTCATTGTTGTCTAACAACATGATTGATAAGACGGGATTTCCGTACCACTCTGGAGCAGCACGTTGTCTCGTCGACCTGCGTGGTTCGACAGAAACTTGAACTGGAGTTTCATGATCATCATCATTAACTTCCTCCTCAACCGGTGTCGCAACGACAGAGGTTTCCCCTTGCCCTGCGCCACCATCCAGAGGGATGAGAGGTTCGACAACCTCGTCAAGTTCTATCTTCCTCCCACTCAATTCTCTCGAGAGAAACTCCTTCTCGAGAAAAGCTCCGTTTTTAGCAACGAACACTTTGCCCTCGGATTTGAGATAGAAGGTGTACCCAACTGTCTCTTTTGGGTAACCTACGCACTTTTCCGCTTTGGGTTTCAGCTTTTCAGGCTGAAGCTTTTTGACATAAGCATCACATCCCCAAACTTTAAGAAACGACAACTTTGGTCTTTTGCCATACCACAGTTCGTATGGTGTCGTCTCAACGGATTTTGATGGTGCCCTATTTAAAGTGAATGCAGCTGTTTCTAATGCATAACCCCAAAAAGATAACGGCAAATCGGTAAGAGACATCATAGATCGCACCATCTCTAATAAAGTACGATTATGACATTCGGACACACCATTACGCTGTGGTGTTCCAGGCGGTGTTAACTGTGAAACAATTCCACATTGTCTTAAGTGAGCACCAAACTCGAAACTCAGATATTCACCCCCACGATCAGACCGTAGGAACTTGATCTTCTTGTTACGATGATTTTCCACTTCACTCTGAAATTGTTTGAACTTTTCAAATGTTTCAGACTTGTGCTTCATCAAGTAGACATAACCATATCTACTCTAATCGTTAGTGAAGGTGAGAAAATAACGATATCCGCCGCGTACCTCCACGCTCATCGGACCACACACATCGGTATGCATGATTTCCAATAAGTCACTTGCACGCTCCATTGTTCCGGAGAACGGAGTTTTAGTCATCTTGCCCATGAGGCATGGTTCGCACGTGTCAAGTGAATCAAAGTCAAGTGACTCCAAAAGTCCATCAGCATGGAGTTTCTTCATGCGCTTTACACCAATATGACCTAAGCGGCAGTGCCACAAAAATATGGCGCTATCATTGTTAACTCTAATTCTTTTGGTCTCAGTGTTATGTATATGCGTATCGCTATCAAGATTCAATATGAACAATCCTCTCACATTGGGTGGATGACCATAAAAGATATTACTCATAGAAATAGAACAACCATTATTCTCTGACTTAAAAGAGTAACCTTCTCGCAATAAACAAGATCCAGATATAATGTTCATGCTCAACGCAGGCACTAAATAACAATGATTTAAGTTCATCACTAATCCTGATGGTAACTGAAGTGAAACTGTGCTGACGGCGATTGCATCAACCTTGGAACCATTTCCTACGCGCATCGTCACTTCATCTTTTGCCAGCCTTCGTCTATTCCGTAGTTCCTGTTTCGAATTGCAGATATGAGCAACAGAACCGGTATCGAATACCCAGGCACTACTACGAGAACCGGTTAAGTACACATCAATAACATGTATATCAAATATACCTGATTTTTCTTTGGCCGCCTTCTTATCAGCCAGATACTTGGGGCAGTTGCGCTTCCAGTGACCCATACCCTTGCAATAGAAGCACTCTGTTTCAGGCTTAGGTCCAGCTTTGGGTTTCTTCGTTGGATTAGCAACAGGCTTGCCGCTCTTCTTTGAATTACCCTTCTTGCCTTTGCCGTTTCTCTTGAAACTAGTGGTCTTATTCACCATCAACACTTGATGCTCTTTACGGAGTTCAGACTCTGTGACTTTCAGCATCGCAAACAACTCGCCGGGTGACTTGTTCATCCCTTGCATGTTGTAGTTCAACACAAAGCCTTTATAGTTTGGCGGCAGCGATTGAAGGATTCTGTTAGTGATAGCTTCTTGCGGGAGTTCAATTCCCAGCTCAGCTAGACGGTTTGAGTACCCAGACATTTTGAGCACATGTTCACTGACAGACGAGTTCTCCTCCATCTTGCAAGCATAGAATTTATCGGAGGTCTCATACCTCTCGATCCGGGCGTTCTTCTGAAAGATGAACTTCAACTCCTGGAACATCTCAAATGCTCCATGACGCTCAAAGCGACGTTGAAGTCCCGGTTCTAAGCCATACAAGACTGCACATTGAACTATTGAGTAGTCCTCCTTACGTGCTAACCAAACGTTCTTAACATCCTGATCAGCCGTAGCGGGTGGTTCATCTTCTAGCGCAGCATTAAGGACATAATCCTTCTTCCCATCTTGTAAGATTAGCTTAAGATTACGAGCCCAGTCTACAAAGTTGCTTCCATCATCTTTCAACTTAGCTTTCTCTAGGAACGTACTAAAATTCAGGGTGACAGTTGCGTGAGCCATGATCTACAACACAAACATATTCAAAGTGGACTTAGACTATGTTCAAGATAATTAGAGTTTAACTCAATCAAATTATTTGCTAAACTCCCACTCAAAAAGTACATCTCTCTAGTCATTTGAGTGGTTCATGATCCACTTACACTAGCTCAAGTCCGATCATCACGTGAGTTGAATATAGTTTCAGTGGTAAGCATCCCTATGCTAATCATATCATCTATATGATTCATGATCAACCTTTCGGTCTCATGTGTTACGAGGCCATGTCTGCACATGCTAGGCTCGTCAAGCTTAACCCAAGTGTTCCGCGTGCGCAACTGTTTTGCACCTGTTGTATGTGAACGTTGAGTCTATCACACCCGATCATCACGTGGTGTCTCGAAACGACGAACTGTAGCAACGGTGCACAGTCGGGGAGAACACAATTTGGTCTTGAAATTTTTTTAGTGAGAGATCACCTCATAATGCTACCGTCGATCTAAGCAAAATAAGGTGCATAAAAAGGATTAACATCACATGCAATTCATAAGTGACATGATATGGCCATCATCACGTGCTTCTTGGTCTCCATCATCAAAGCACCGGCACGATCCTCTTGTCACCGGCGCCACACCATGATCTTCATCAACGTGTCGCCATCGGGGTTGTCGTGCTACTCATGCTATTACTACTAAAGCTACATCCTAGCAAAATAGTAAACGCATCTGCAAGCACAAACATTAGTATAAAGACAACCCTATGACTCCTGCCGGTTGCCGTACCATCGACGTGCAAGTCGATATTTTCTATTACAACATGATCATCTCATACATCCAATATATCACATCACATCATTGGCCATATCACATCACAAGCATACCCTGCAAAAACAAGTTAGACGTCCTCTAATTTTGTTGTTGCATGTTTTACGTGGTGACCATGGGTATCTAGTAGGATCGCATCTTACTTACGCAAACACCACAACGGAGATCTATGAGTTGCTATTTAACCTCATCCAAGGACCTCCTCGGTCAAATCCGATTCAACTAGAGTTGGAGAAACCGACACTTGCCAGTCATCTTTGAGCAACAGGGTTGTTCATAGCGATGAAACCAGTCTCTCGTAAGCGTACGACTAATGTCAGTCCAAGCCGCTTCATCCAACAATACCGCGGAATCAAGAAAAGAATAAGGAGGGCAACAAAACGCACATCTCCGCCCACAAAAACTTTTGTGATCTACTCGAGAAGACATCTACGCATGATCCTAGCTCATGATGCCACTGTTGGGGAACGTCGCATGGGAAACAAAAAATTTCCTACGCGCACGAAGACCTATCATGGTGATGTCCATCTACGAGAGGGGATGAGTGATCTACGTACCCTCGTAGACCGTACAGCAGAAGCGTTAGCGAACGCGATTGATGTAGTGGAACGTCCTCACGTCCCTCGATCCGCCCCGCGAACAATCCCACGATCAGTCCCACGATCTAGTACCGAACGGACGGCACCTCCGCGTTCAGCACACGTACAGCTCGACGATGATCTCGGCCTTCTTGATCCGGCAAGAGAGACGGAGAGGTAGAAGAGTTCTCCGGCAGCGTGACGGCGCTCCGGAGGTTGGTGATGATCTTGTCTCAGTAGGGCTCCGCCCGAGCTCCGCAGAAACGCGATCTAGAGGAAAAACCGTGGAGGTATGTGGTCGGGCTGCCGTGGGAAAGTCGTGTAAAATCAGCCCTAAAACCTCCGTATATATAGGTGGGAGGGAGGGGGCCTTGCCTTGGGGCTCAAGGAGCCCCAAGGGGGTCGGCCGAGCCAAGGGGGGAAGGACTCCCCCCCCAAACCGAGTTGGACTTGGTTTGGTGGGAGTCCTTCCTTCCCTTCCCACCTCCTCCTTTTTTTTTCTTTTCTCTTTGATTTTTCTTTTCTTGGCGCATAGGCCCTCTTGGGCTGTCCCACCAGCCCACTAAGGGCTGGTGCGCCACCCCTAAGGTCCATGGGCCTCCCTGGGGTGGGTTGCCCCCCCCCCCCCGGTGAACTCCCGGAACCCATTCGTCATTCCCGGTACATTCCCGGTAACTCCGAAAACCTTCCGGTAATCAAATGAGGTCATCCTATATATCAATTTTCGTTTCTGGACTATTCCGGAAACCCTCGTGACGTCCGTGATCTCATCCGGGACTCCGAACAACATTCGGTAACCAACCATATAACTCAAATACGCATAAAACAACGCCGAACCTTAAGTGTGCAAACCCTGCGGGTTCGAGAACTATGTAGACATGACCCGAGAGACTCCTCGGTCAATATCCAACAGCGGGACCTGGATGCCCATATTGGATCCTACATATTCTACGAAGATCTTATCGTTTGAACCTCAGTGCCAAGGATTCATATAATCCCGTATGTCATTCCCTTTGTCCTTCGTTATGTTACTTGCCCGAGATTCGATCGTCGGTATCCGCATACCTATTTCAATCTCGTTTACCGGCAAGTCTCTTTACTCGTTCCGTAATACAAGATCCCGCAACTTACACTAAGTCACTTTGCTTGCAAGGCTTGTGTGTGATGTTGTATTACCGAGTGGGCCCCGAGATACCTCTCCGTCATACGGAGTGACAAATCCCAGTCTTGATCCATACTAACTCAACTAACACCTTCGGAGATACCTGTAGAGCATCTTTATAGTCACCCAGTTACGTTGCGACGTTTGATACACACAAAGTATTCCTCCGGTGTCAGTGAGTTATATGATCTCATGGTCATAGGGATAAATACTTGACACGCAGAAAACAGTAGCAACAAAATGACACGATGAACATGCTACGTCTATTAGTTTGGGTCTAGTCCATCACGTGATTCTCCTAATGACGTGATCCAGTTATCAAGCAACAACACCTTGTTCATAATCAGAAGACACTGACTATCTTTGATCAACTTGCTAGCCAACTAGAGGCTTGCTAGGGACGGTGTTTTGTCTATGTATCCACACATGTAAATGAGTCTTCATTCAATACAATTATAGCATGGATAATAAACGATTATCTTGATACAGGAATTATAATAATAACTATATTTATCATTGCCTCTAGGGCATAATTCCAACAGTAAGAAGCAGGAGTATAAGATTGTTTTTGACACTACACATCCTCCGTCGGCTCCGAACATATTTGCAGAGTTCTAGAGAAAAAACGCCAGTAAGAAGCAGGAGTAAGGAGCAGGAGTAACACAACAATGAACCGAACTTCTCCAGTAAGAAGCTCCCAGAAGGCGAGCACGGCGGCGGCGCCCTGCAGCATGGACATGAAGACGGTGTCGGACATGTGGGCGGTGTAGACGCGGCCGCGCGGTGGGTCGGGCGCGGCTATGACGGCGCATGCGGCCACGGCGGCCGCCATAGTGAGCATGTGGAGCAGGATGAGGAGGAAGCCGTCGACGGAGGGCACGAGGCAGAGCGAGAGCGTGAGGAAGCCGCACCCAGACGCCGCGCTTTGTTGTCACCGTGAGCTCGACGACGACAATGAGCTTCCGCCAGAGCCGACGAGCCGAAAGAGCAGCTGCTGCAGCGTGGGGAGCTGCTCGAGGAGGTCGTCCTTGCCCATTAGGTTGTCGGTGGTCGAGGCAGAGGCAGACTCACGCAGATTCATACTAGGGGTGGTGGTCGAGGCAGAGGCGGACCCGCGAGGCCCTGCCGTCGTCGGCGTCCTGGATGAGCTCCGGTGACGCCGTGCTGCCCTCCATGTAGTAGGCCGTGGATGCCCCCAGTTCGTCGGCCGCGTCGGCGCATGCGGATCCAGTGCGTCCGCCGCCCAGAAGCTCGTTGCCGGTGCCTAAAGCTTCAATCTTTTCACCTTTTGAGAAAAGGGAGGTGACGCAATGGTGGGGAGAGGAGAAGCCAGCAACGGAGAGACGGGTGAGAGGACGAGATCTGGCCGGCGACGACGAGGAACGACAGCCCAAGCGAGTGGAGCGAGAGGAACGACAGCGAGAGCCAGTGGAGCGGTGGGAGGGCATTTTTGGAAAATTGACAAGTTCCTCTTTGTAAAAAAGTTTGTACGTGAATCTCTTTAACAACTTATAACACGGAACAGAGGGAGTAACTCTTAAAAAGATATAGCATGAAAACTAAGAGCTAAGCATGACACTATGTAGAGATAGAGAACACACATAAAAGATAAACATGAAAACCTATGTTGTGTTCTAGAGTGGAATGAAGCGTGTTTCTCTCCCAAACAAGGTAGGCTAGGTTCCGACTTGTTATGAACAATAAGCAAAACTAAAACAAACTAATAATTAAAGATCGCGACGCTCCAAGCATAGCACATAACATATGAAGTGATAAAAATATAGCATGGAGATGGACGAACTGATGATTGTTGATAGAGAAGGGGATGCATGGGGGCATCCCCAATCTTAGACACTTGAGTCTCCCTGAATATTTCTTGGGGTGCATGGGGGCATCCCCAAGCTTGAGCGCTTGACACTCATATATCTTCTTTCATCATCTCCCATCGCATACTTGAAAACTCCCTTCATACGAAACTCATCATAAGCTGATTAGAGTGGTTAGTACCCTTAATAAAATAATTCATTACCTACTGGAAATAATGATTTTCATGAAAATATACTGTTTCTCATGATTACCAAAAGGTTTTTTCAAAGGAAAAGCAAGCTTAAGATTTGCAAAATGATGAAAATGCAAAACATGGCAGAATCTGTGAAAAATAGAACAGAAGGTAGTAATTAATTTATTCGGGGAACTTCTGTAACTCAAATCAAAAAACTCAGAACAGATGACAGAAAGGAAATTATATAGAGCATGCTGTCAAAAAACTTCAGATTAAAAGGATGATCTGTTGATTTTTGATGATTTTTTCCGTCAGGCATACATAATCTGTTTCTGGACAGCATTGTCATAATTTTTGAACTTTCTTGCAATCGGAGGCTATAACTTGGCACAAAGCTTAAAAATAAAGATACAATGATGTTGCTACAGTAGTAACAAGCATCAAGACCAGTAAAACTGAAAGTAAAAACAAATTGGTTGCCTCCCAACAAGCGCTTTCTTTTATGCCTTTGAGCTAGGCATAATGCAAGAAGGAGGATCATAATTCTCCGAGGTCATCGGAATCATAAAAACCTTCAAACGGATCCTCAACAAGTTCATACTTATTTTTCCTAGGGAACGGGTATGTACCTTTTGCTTTACCACGTAAGCGTATGTGTCCTTTACCTATATCACGGAAGCCTCGCATGGCTCGAAGGAAGTCCCTTCCAAGCACTATGTTTCCTTGGCTTGGCTTCATGATGAAGAAATCAACCATTGCATTCCTTTTAGAGAATGTAACTTGGTCATCTTTTACCTTTCCCTGGATTTCAGTAATATGCCCATTAGCATGTTCATGATAAGATGAAAAATTGTCCATGTCTAACCAGAGAGAATCATAAACAACTTTTGACATTATAGAAACCATGGATCTAATATCACAATAAGCAAGGAAGTCTTGGTTAGAGATGCTAATTCTAACAAAAGGCTCCCAGTCATCATCTATTTTCAAAATATGTTTCTTATCAACCATGGGTTTCTCTCTTTCTCTTAAGTCTAGAGCATCTATTATTCTTTCAATGATAGCAAATTTATCTATAATATTGTCAAATCCATGATCATAAACAAAGTAGTTAGGTAGACCATGTATAATATCAAAAGCTCTAGCCTCATCACACATTAACAAATTTCCTTCAGCTTTAATATTAATAGAGTGTTGACACCACCTAAAAATACCATGATAAAAATTTCTAAGCACAATTTTGATAGGGATCCAAGGCATAATTATTTTATGTGCTTCAGAAATTCTACCCCAAGCTTTCTTCACATCTTCTCCAACCCTTTGATGGAAATCTAGGACCTCAGATTCCCTCAAAGCACCAAATCCTAACATGCTTGACAACTAAAATCAAAGTAACTAATTTTTTGTGGTTTTTGGTATAAGACTCTAAAGCGAAAACTAAAAAAACAAACTAACAAGACTAAAAAGCAAAGGTAAAAGATAGCGTGCAACTCCCCTATATTGAAGACTAGAGTCCCCGGCGACGGTGTCAGAAAACTTTGCTTGATGACGAGCTGATGTATACACTTCTTGCACCTCGTTGGTTACCTCAAGTGAAAGGTTGAGATGTAGTCAGCAGCAAGTTTTCCCTTACACGGAGACTCTAAAGTTTATCGAACCAAGAGGACTCCTGGGCTCAACAAGCAGGTGTCTCCTGTCCTGGCTAGCAGAAGACGTGGACCTGCACACACAACAAATAACTTTGCTCCCAATGAGTACAGAGAGGTTGTCAATCTCTCCGACCTTGTAGTTTGCAAAGGGTCAAAACACAAGCGGGAATAGTAATAGTGATTGCACCAGAAAAGTAAATGAAAACGGTAAATGATGGAGGTGTAAACAATGATGGTGATATGGACCAGAGTCTGATGATGTTCACTAGTGATGTCTCTCTCCCAAAAGACGATAAACAACTATGCTTGGGTAAACAAATTACAGTTGGGCAATTGACAGAATTATGAACGCACCGCAATGCTAATTATGCTACTTGATAGTTAGAGGTTCAGTAGTAATGGGCAGTACGCCAAGACAAGTAGACCGTTTATTCATCAGCATGTACTTACTAATCATCCAGCTTGAGATATCTATCCAGAACATCTCTCCGATATTAAGTTGCGAGCCCCATCCAAAGTGTAAACTCAAAGTAACGGACAACTGCATTAACAAACTATGCGTAAGGTAAACAATCCTTGCAACCATGGTCACAAGCAATGTTGTTTTCTCCCTGGTGGCAACAACACATCCCCTAGTCTCATGTTTCTGTCACTCAAGCTAGACATCGAGGGGCATGAACCCACAATCATGCATAACGCTCCCTCTTCGAGTTACAATCTACTACTCGGCCAAAGTAATAAATAGTAACGGATAACATGCATGAATCACTAAGGAACATAATATAAAAGGATAATCAAATATATAACTCATAAAAATCTGAACATAATCTCATAATCCATCGGATCCCAACAAACTGAGCATAGCAATAGCAAGAGAATTACATATGTGCCTTGATCATGTAGGGAAGCTCACAAGGACTAACCGTTGAAGCACAAGATTGGAGGGAAGACATCACATAGCTACTGGTCATGGACTCATGGTCCAAGGAGAACTACTCACGACACGTCCGGGAAGCGTCCATGACGGTGGAGAAGCTCCCGGAGGTCAATCCTCCCTCCGGCAGGGTGTCGGGAAGAGGTCTCCTGACGCTCCCTATCTCGGAAGCGCTGTGGCGGCGGAACGATGGAGAAATTCATGATTCTGGATCTTGTGTAAGGGTTTTCTCTCGGAGGAGTAAATATAGGAGAAAGGAGGGCACCGGAGGAGGTGGGACCCACCCAGGCGGCCTCTTGGCGTGGCCTAGGGCCAGCCGCGCCCACAGGTCGCCTGGGAAGCCCCTGGCTCTCCTCTGGCCCATCTTCGGTAATTTGGAAGCTTCTGTTACGCTTATTTTTTATATATTTTTCTTGGGATTTTTCGGGCTTCGGAAAATTGGGTAAAATCCCCTGCAAAAAAGACATTAGCAGACAGAACTGGCACTGGGTGCACTGGGTTAGTAGGTTAGTCCAAATATGTGTAAAATGATATGAAAGTGTAGCAAAACATATAACAATATCACCCAAAAGATCCTGGAACAAACAGAAATTATAGATACGTTTGGGACGTATCAAGCGCCTAGGTATCAGGTGCTGCACTAGACAGTGCAACGCCTCATGACTCGTCGCCACACGCTGACTTAGATAATTTTTGCCCCAAAAACCTACTATAAACTCTCTCGACAGTGCAGTGCCTAAGGTCTGGGCGCTGCACATTACATGTATGGTGCCTATCCATTATGCGCTGCACATTATACTATGTGGCATCTAGCTCTTAGGCGCTGCAGGGCTGGCTGTGGGGTTGTGCCTAGCCCCGGGCTGCCACGCTCGTCGGGCGTGCAGCACCTAAGACCAAGGCGCTACATAGTGTAGTACATCGTGTGGTTGTCAGGAGCCACACAAAATGGTTCGTTTGTGAAAAAAATTCAGAAGCAGTTCAGATCGTGAATTGATTTCGCCAATAGGTCAAATATGTGTTTTCTGCCCCAACTTCCCCGCTACATCATTAACTGGCATTCTTCGTATTCAACTTAAATATGCAGTGGATATAAAGAGGTTTGAACGTGTTCATCACGTCGAACTTGACCTACACTGGTCCATCTAACCACATATATATGTTTCGTCCTTATCCGGATCAAACCCTACCCATTCAATACTTCATTTCCTACTCCCTCCATTCCATAATATAGTGTGTCCTCGGTTTTCAATCTTTACGTTTGATAATATATTTAACCAACGTGGGCGATTGCGACGGGAGGAAAAATCGAACCATCAAAAACTTCATTCGAATACGAATTCGATGATATAATTTCTGTTTTCATCACAATCGGTCTCAATTAGATCTCAGGAAGCGTGGGTGCACTACATTTTGGAATGGAGGGAGTACCACTTCACTCCGTCACGCAAACTCCCTTCCGGCGATCTTCGTTGGCATGACGGACAGCAGATTCGAGTCCTACACGTTCAGATCCGTCGAGCCCGAGCTCATCTCACGTGGCCCCGAGAAGGAGATGAGCATCCGACTTGGGCTCCACCGCTCCTGGGAGGAGGTTGTCTGACGGCAGTGCTCATACTTATTTCATCGGACATCTATGGTGTCTGCCCAAATGGCACACGTATCCGCCATGAGCTATGTCGTCGTTCCTTCACCGGAGGCGATGCGCGTCATTCTCGCATTGAATACGATGGCAGACACACAACCCCTTCGTTGCGAGGCAGCAGATGCAGGAGATAGTGGTATCCCTCGCGACGGTGGATATTGGCGAGGAGGAGTCACATTCTTCGACGCCCCATATGGTGCACCCATCTAGGCATCGCAACCGCGTCGTGGCAGATGTCGATGGCTCCTCCCAAGACGGATCCATCAATGTTACGCCCTCCCAGGGCTCCGACAAAGAAGACTAAGACATCGAAGATGATGGTGCCTCGAGTCCCTTGAGCCATTGTGTGTGTCGTGTCCTATTCTACCTCTCCCACGACCGGACCAACACTCTAAGGACGTAGCCGGCAGCCACACATGAGCACGTGTAACACCCTGGTTTTTGCTCCTATTTTTTTCATTTGCAAGATTTGACTCCCATCTTTTTTCTCGGTGTTGCATGATTTGACTCCCATCTTTTTTCTCGGTGTTACCGGATTTATTTCACTCCTGTGTATGTGAAGATGGTCATCTAGCCTTGCCTTTCCTATCCAACCAAAGACTCTCCCCAGTCCAACCTTTCCACCCAAGATCTTTCTCAGGGTTTTGCTGTCAAAGCCCTACCTTCCGAATTGCCGGAAGGGAGACCCTGACCTCTCCTGTTTCAAAGGAGCCCCAACTTCCTTTGATATTTTGGCTCCCAAACCTTTTCCCAGTAATCATCCCTTATCTTTAAATCCTGGATATGCAAAAATATTGCTAAGTCATTTGCAATATTTATCATTTATAATTAATTCCTTTTTCTATGAGATGAAGGAATTAAATACAGGAAAAATGCTATCCATCTCCAAAGCTTACAAAAACTTGTGAAGGTATTATTTGTGATCATATTGAGCTCCCATAAAATATTGGCCATCATTGAATAAGGGAAAATTGCATTTTCCCATTTAATGGTAATATTGCATTTTTGGCACTTTCTAAAGGAACTACCATTTTGGTAGCCAGGAAAAATCCCAAATAATTTGTGGATCTTCTCCTATCCATATCTTACCCATTTCCATCAAGATCACAAGGTCCATAGTTCAAAATTTGAGCACAACATCAATTTGCAAATTCTGTCCAGTTGGGAAATTTGCAACGAAAGTGCTATATTCCTTGATATCCTTGAGCTGAAAACTTTCATGGTGGTTAGCATTGCTAAATCACTAATGGAAACCAAAAATCAGCCCAATCCCTCTATTAATATTTTTCCCAGTAATTTTCCTAAGTTTCTGCCCTTTTGGAAGCTCTGTGAATGAAGTATCAGTTTGGCATTTTCAAATGAGCTGAAATTTTGACAGTAGCTTCCTATGCTCAAATCATCATCCTCCACCAAATTTAAGCCAAATCCATCTAGCCATTTGAGCCCAGCTTCAAATTCTAGTTTCTGGACCAATTTTTGGTTTGTGGAGGAAGTATATGCAAATGAGGTTTGAATGACTTCAAATTTCTCAGACATATACTCCTTGCTACCCAATTCTTTTATGACAAAGATTCAACTCCATTTATCCATTCATTTCTCCAGAAACAACTACAAACAGTTGCTGCCAGAAACTGTTTTGGTAGTTTTCTTCTTCCTAGAGCCACCTGGCCGGTTTCGGTCACAGTTCTTATCTCGTGGAGCAGTGAGGAACCTGTTGGACAAGGTGTGACATCCAGACGCGGGCACGAGCACGATTTGTCCGTGGTGACCACGGGCAGAACGCGCCAAATGCATGCTCTGCGCACCAGAGGCCTCTAGAGCCCTCCATGGCACGCCATGGCCTATCCGGGAGCATCGGAGAGCTTCCCTCCGCACGTGAGAACCCTCTGGAGCTCTCTCCCCCTTGTCCCCTTGCTCTCAGCCTCCTCTGCCGCCATGAATTCGCTGCCGAGATCCCTCCACGGCGACGGTGAGCTCTCGGAGCTTCGGCCAGCATCGAGCAGCTTCGCCCAGCAGTTAGTTAAGGCGCCTCGAGATCATCCTCCTCTCAATCAGCCCAGCCCCCTCTTTTCCCGAGTGCCCCAAGCTTTCTTCGCCGCCAATGGCCGCCATGGTCGCCGGCCTCCGCCTCAAGTCTCCTATTCTGGCTGTCCCTGGCTCTTTCCGAGAGTTTCCCCAGACACGTCGTTCCCTGGTGAGTCCATCTCCCCAGTCGGCCACTCCAGAGGACCCCTAGGTCGTCGGGGATGCGCTAGAGCTGAGCCTCGACCGCCGCACGTCGCCGCGCCACCAGGCTTCCCCTGCTGCCCGTGCGACTCCCCATGGACGCGGCGTGTAATGCCCCAGATGTAACCCCTGCCATATTTGGAAACCTTTCCTAATTGGATCCATTTTTGTCAATGCAAAGAGTTATTATTTCATGTGGTCATTTCATGTGGCTTAGTTTTGTCTTCACCTTTGCTTCATGCCATCCTTTGCATTCTTGTTTTTCCTTTGGGTTGATTGTTGTGGTTGATCCATGATGGGTGTGGTGTGATGATGTGGTGGTTGCCAACCTTGGATTCAACTTGGGTGTTTTCAAAACTAGTATTCAAATGAAGCCTTCTCCCTATTTTGTGAGCTCATGTTTAAGTTGATTTAAACCTGATTTTAAAATGTAGATCATTTAGTGCCTTTTCTTGTGGATGTGGAGATGTGACTTGGGGCTTGCAAAAACTTTGGCATCATTGGTTTTATCTACAAAACAGATTAAATTAATTCTATTTTTTAATTATTTTATTTGCTCCAAAAATCATCTTGGTATTTTATTTAATTGGGTCATAATTCCCTTATGACCAGGGTTATTTTATTTTTATTTTTGGGACCCCATAATGCCCTAGGTGAATTTATTTGGCTCTGTATTTGTTTTAAATAGAAAAACCCCTTTGGTTTTTCTCTCTATTATCTGGCGCCAGCAAGGTGGGCCTCCTCCTTCCTGCAGGCCGAGTGCCTCTTCTCGCAAGCGCAACCCAAACCCCGTCCCTCTCCTTCCTCCTGTCGTCATCTTCGTACACAGTAGCTCCACCATCGATTTTTTATGGAAAAATATAAGACGAATAAAAAATAAGGAAAAATAATGTAAAAATATAAATGTAAAAGCAGCAGAGTATGGCAGATTACCGCTATTTCGCACAACGCGAGTGGCAAAGAAAAGCACATGGTTGGTAAAAAAACATATGGACCAGCCAATTTTTGCATCCGATATTTTTTCCTAGTTTTCACAAAGACAAAATTCAGTACTTTTTCCTCTATCAGTTTTCAAGTTTATTTTTATTTTTTCGTTTAAATTTTTACATTTTCTTTTAGAAAAAATCATTTTCTGCTTCGTTTTTATTTTCAAAATTGCTTTCCTATTTAGAAAATATTCTTGCTTTCAGAAATGTGTGGAAATTATTTTAGAAAAAATAAGTTTTGAAAAAGATACCCACGATTAAAAAGTGGTCGTTTCAAAAAAATTCCAGAAATTAGAAAAAGATATCAGACTTTACAAAAATGTTCCTATTCTCAAAAAAATGTGCAGAATGTTAGAAAACTATTCACGTTTTCAAAGTTTTTTGAAAACTCAAAAATATTCGAGAATTTCAAAAATAAAATTGGTTTTCCTAAAAGTTGTTCACAATTTAAGAAAATATTCTAGTTTTCAAAATAGTGCTCGTGTCTTCACATTTTTTCATCAAGAGACACTTAAAAATGTTATTATTTTTTGTAAACTGTTCAGAATGTTAAAAATGTTCATGTTTTCATTTTTTTAATAATCAAAAGATGTCTGGGAATTTCAAAAAATGTTCACACTTTTGAGAAATTGTTCATAATTTAGAAAACAAATTATGTAAATGTAATCACGTTTTAAATTAAGCAATTACAAAGTATGTTTGAGTGGTTCAAACAATTGTTGCATTTCCAAAGATTACTCGCTATTTTAAAATTTCTTCAGAATTTTCAAGAAAGGATCAAAAAAAATATTGGAAAACTGCGAGAATTATGTGTTTTACTTACTTCTGTATGTAGCGCACTCACTGATAGTCAACAATAATTCCTAGGTCGACTAGTAAGCAGCTATTCTTTGCAACCTATAGGTCTGGTGTTCCAAATCTTGCAAGGTCGCTTTTATTCTTTGTAATATCTATGGGCTGGCCCAGTCGGGTGTATGCATGGCGTATACTTTCTTTTGGAAAGTGTATATACTCCCTTCGTTTTTAAATATAAGACCTTTTAAAGATTGTACTATAAACTACATACGGATGTACATAGACATATTTTAAAGTATATATTCACTCATTTTGCTCCGTATGTAGTCTCCTAATGAAATACTTAAAAGGTCTTATATTTTGAAACGGAGGGAGTACTACCCTTCATATATTTAGTGGAGGATATTACTAAAGCGGGTTCAAGCAAACTATACGAATAAATTGCATATGTATCCATAGTTGTTTTGTATATTTTGAAAATGCCTTCACATTTGTACATATAAAATAATAGACTAAAAAATAGTACATACGACTTAAAATGTAGGATATATACTACTCAAATATTCTTAAAGCATCTTCAGTGATGACTTGTAAATTCGGACACTGACCGGTACTTCTCAAATCCTGTCGTCCACATTCATGTATCTTATATCCGGTCCCTCATATTCATATTCGCATGCAAAATTACGACATCCGGCGGCCGAAGTAAAATTATGATGCCCCGACATGTAAAATTATGATGCTCCGACGGGTGACGCAAGATTCCAATGCCTCAACGACCGACGCAAAATTACTATGTCCAACGCTCAAAATTACAATACCCCGACGACCGATGCAAAATTACGACACCCCGAAACGCAAAATAACGACACATCGACGACCAACGGAAAATTACGAGGCCCCGACAGGCATAATTACGATTTCCTGACTCGGACGAGCAAGAGTTTCGGTGTGTGACTGCATGTGGGACAGCCTGAGATAGCTTTGACGTGGAGCAGGGTGTCCGAGCATGCCCGGAAGTGACTGTGCAGCCTCATGTCGCCCTCATATTTGAGACGGGTTTGAAGGGTGTTGGTCAGTCCACACGTTTGACGCCGGTTTGAGAGGCCCGCTTGGGTCGCTTTTTCGTGACCGGTTAGTGACAGGACGACCTGTCCGGGCGTTTGAGGAGAATATGAGGGATTCGGTTGTAGATGCCCTTACATACTACTCCCTCTGTTCCAAAATAATTGTCTTAACTTTATACTAGCTCTAATATAAATTTATACTAAACTTAAGACAACTTATTTTGGGACGGAGGGAGTATATAATAACCGTATATACTCTCAGTTTTGACGGACATTACATACTCCCTCCGTCTCAAAATAAGTGTCCTAAGCTTAGTACAATTTTGTTCTAAAGTTAGTACAAAGTTGAGATGTTTATTTTGGGACAGATGGAGTACAAAATACAAAAAATCACATGAGGTTAACAAATAAAGAGTGGTAGGTAACATTAATTTGTTCTAAGGTTTGAAAATACTGTAGTACAATTGTTCTCTGGTTTTGATGCTCAAAAAACAGGAGTTCTCTTTTTCCAGACAAAAAGAAGTAAAAAAAAGACACAAGCTTGCTCTTGAAGAGTACACACACGGGAGTCTGGTTGCACAGAGTACTCACTTATTTGGTTGCCATCAGTGGTGGAGCTAGACGGAATGTGCAGGGACCAAATACTAAAAAAAAAAAATCATCTAAGTCTTTTCAAATATATTTTTATAAATTGGTCCAAGCCCCCCCCCCCCCCCACCCACCCACCCACACACACACACACTACGAATAGCTCCGCCGTTGGTTGCCACACAATCCTTTTGTGGATTTTTGTAAGTCCACTGTTCCCTGCACGTACTAGCTATATATCATCATCGTGTCCGACAGTTGAACCCGAATAAAGTACTCCTTGAAGCAAAGAATCTTCGACTACTAAGATAATAAACTCTCAAATGCATAGTTTCCTTCTCCGGCAAGAAGCAGCCCGTCAATATATGCGTATTTTTCCTCAACGCTGTGAATGGACTGATCAACCTGGAGCTAGCGGCGATATTCGTTCTCGATCCTGTGGCAATCCAAGCATTTTCTGGCAGGTAGGTATGTCAGGTGTGAGCCCTTGCGTCCGGTGCATCTACTAATATAGTGGATTTGATCTAATAATCGTGCACACGCAAGAGCTGGAATGTTAGAGATAGAAAAACAAGAAAATGAAGAAGAAGAAGCTATGGCTGTAGATTCAATCGAGCTATAGCCAGTTACGTGGATCAAAGCTATAGCTATAGCTGTAGACTGACGGCTCAACGACCGGTCAACGGCGATTGCCGGCCGTGGCTTCCGCGCGCCAAGCCTCAAGGAGAGCGGCAGCATGATCTTCAAACAGATAGAGTCCACTCCAAAACACAAAACATATTGCGTAGATGATCTTGAAACAGATATGCAAAAAGAAACTGCAGATTAAATAAAATTCGAAACATGCATGCTGCAGCTCGCCCTGACCTCGACGTGAGCAGATTAAATATGACCCATCATACTATAAGATAAGATAACCCGAGTTAGGGTTCTTTTTCTTGAGTATATTTTTTATCCTCCATTTAATACACCTTGCCACCTTTTACCTTCGGTTATAACCATTTTAGTATATTTACTCCAATTTATTATGATTGTCCGATCTTTTCCCTGCTTGATATAGCTTTTTTTAAGTTTTTTTATTCATATCACGAATGTACAATGAAGTTGACCCTTACAAGCACACTGAAACGGAAAAATGGAAGACCTTGAACACCTAGAGTATCTAAGACAACCATAACAAAAGGATCTCCGGAGCCCTGTGTCATCATCCCTGAATCTTGAGAGAAGACCCCTGCAGCAGAAGGATCTGCAACCAGTCGCAAGCAGGTCATCATCTTCGACCATGGTACAATTGCCGCCACGTTGTTTCCTCCTTACTTGACACCAGCGCTGAGAGGGCATGGACATCAATCCAACACACCTGCAAAAGCCGTCGCCATCTTTGGTTTTGAGTACCGCGAAAAGTGTCCCTTCCGAAAGAAAGAGAACTCGAGTCATCCGACCGGTCCAGCACCGCGGCCGGGCCATCCGACCGGACAAAGCAGGATCTCGCATCAGCATCAGCGCAGAAGAAGGAGAAGAACAGCAACAACAAATCATACCAACAAGGAAGAAGAAGGGTCTTCATCTTCCTGCATCCATCGCCCATCTGAGGACCCAAACGGCCAGTGCCAATGGACCTCCAGCCACCATAGCTCGCGACCTCGACGAGATCCGGGGATCCCCAACTCCTCTGGCGTCTAGACGAAGGCAAAAGCCTCGCCTGACCGCGAACGGAGCCCGAAGAAATTTATTCTGACGCGACACCACGACAACGACCTCGACGGCGTTTCCCTTCACCCTAACCCTACCATACACCCACCTAGCAAACAGACCCGAGGTTCCCCCTCCCTCCCATCGCCGGAGCGGCCGATAGAGAGGGAACCGAAGGCGTCACCGGCGACGCGCAAGGAAACCCTCGTCGCCTCCCTTGATCGCCTCGTGCAATCTTACTTTTCCGTGGGAGTAACCCACCTGCTTGATATAGCTGTTACCACATATATATACACGAGCGAAAATGCCAGCAATAGCCTCCCAAGTTCAGCACACGTTCGTGACCGACAGACCGAAATGTCAAACACGTACATCCATCTCTTCGCAAAAAAAAAAAAAAGGTACATCCATCGAACGAACGAAACCTACTGTACACGGATGGTTAGGTGCAGTGTCCACCTCGTTTTCTGCTTCTCTGCTGATCATGCCGGCCCAACGTGCAGCCAGCCCCAGCAAGCCGATCGAATCCATCACCTATAAATGGCTCGTGCCCCTCTAATCCATTCACCAAATTAAGCGCGCGCACGCACGCACTACTCGAGGTCATAGAGTGTTACAGAGTACGAATTAACGTACCCGCGTAGGTACACAGATACAAAGAAATTCGATCGATGGAGATGACGAGCAGCTCGATGGTGAAACCGGCGTACGCCGTGCCGCACCCGCTCGTCGGCGACAGGGTCCCGCTGACCGTCTTCGACCGCGCCGCCCTGGACATCTTCGTTCCCACCGTGCTCGCCTACCCCGCGCCGGCGCCGTCCAACGAGGCTCTCAGGGAAGGGCTCCTCAAGGCCGTCGCGCCGTACCCTCACCTGGCGGGCCGCCTCGCCCTCGACGACCTCGGCCGGCGCTTCCTCCACGTCAACAACGAGGGCGTGCTCCTGATCGAGGCCACCGTCCCGGTCGACCTGGCGGACGTGCTCGTCGACGGTCGCATCTCCGCACGCGTCGACGACCTCTACCCGGCGATACCGGAGGTATTTGTTGCTCTGCTTCGCTTCTGTCACGACTCACGTCACATGTATGCATGCATGCATGCACTAAGAACGCCAATTTACGTAGGTGTAGCATTTTTCTAAGAGCTTCTCCAACCGCCGCGTAAAAAAACGCCCGCGCGGTAAACCGTCATTTTAATGCATGCGAGACAGAATGGCGCGCTCCAGCGATGACGGAAAAACCGCGCACGCAAGAATCGCTTGCGCGCGCACGAAAAGGAGGCAGCTCGCGCGTTATTTTTGCCGCGCCACTTCCCGCGCGCCTATAAAAGCGCAGCGCTCTGCCGCTCCCTCGCGCGCCGCCACCGCTCCGCTCTCTCTCTCTCCCTCTACCTGTCGCGCCGCCGTCACCCTCGACGCGCCATCATGCCGCCGCGCCGCCGTTCTGCGTCGGGCTACCGCGGCGTCCGCGAGCGCCCCAACGGCGGGTTCTACGCCGAGATACGCTCCGGCGATCTCCGGCTTAGCCTCGGCACATACGACACGGCGCACGAGGCCGTCCGCGCGTTCGACGCGGCGGCGTGGCGCCTAGGCAGTCCGCGCCGCCAAATGAACTTCCAGTACGTCCACACGCTCCAGCAGGCGTTAGACGCCGCCCCACCGCCTCGTGTAAACTCCGCACAAGACCGTGCGGAGCACACTGCGCGGCAGCGCCGCCTCCTCGTCGCCCACGAGGACGAGCGGGTCATGGCGGAGTGGCGCCGGCGCCACCCGGAGGACGTCGCCTACGAGCATGATTATTGGGCAAGGCGCCGCGAGGAGGACACGCGCCAGCGCCGCGAGGAGCGGTTGGATAGGCGTCGGCGGAAGGCATTGGCGAGTGCGCAGGCCGACATCGTCAATGCAGGCGGGAGGTCCTTCTTCACTGAAGAAGATGAGCGTTGGTTCGACATCTGGCTGTCAACCTCTGACGACACCAACGACGATGATGATGGTGCAGATGATTGGAGCGACTGGGATTAGTTTTATGTTTTCGAACTATCTATCTATGTTTTCGAACTACCTATCTAGTTGCAATCTATGTAAAATAACTTTGTATTATTTTTATTTTAATGCAATCTATTTATTAAAAATGTTGTGCGCGCCGCTGGAGCGGTGCGCGCGCGCTGCATTATAACGCGGTTGTTGGAGCCAGCGCCTATCCCCGCGCTAAATCAGCCGAAGCGTACGTGACAAACATATTTTTTAGACGCGGCGCGAAGCGCGGCTGTTGGAGATGCTTTAAAAACTGCTGCAAACGCTTATACTCCGTACGTTTTCTTTTGGCTGTGCAGGAGAACATTGGGGCGGCGCTGCTGCAGATCCAGCTCAACAGGTACAAGTGCGGTGGTCTCGTGGTCGGCCTATGCTCCCACCATCACGCCGCCGACGGCCACTCCATGAGCATGTTTTTAACCGCGTGGGCGACCGCGGCGCGCGAGGGAAAGGACTTCACCACGCCGGCCCCATTCCTCGACCGTGCGAGAACGTCCGTCCCTCGAAGCACGCCGACGCCGGTGTTCGACCACCGGTCACGCGAGTTCACGTGTGGAGACGGAGACACCTATGCCGTCGTCCCCATGGACAGGATCAAGAACCTCACTCTGCACTTCTCGTCCGAGTTCGTCGCCGACCTCAAGGCCCGTGTCGGCGCCCGCTGCAGCAGGTTCCAGTGCCTGCTCGCGCACGTCTGGAAGAAGCTCACGGCGGCGCGGGACCTGAACCCGGAGAAGTTCACCAAGGTGAGGGTGGCCGTGAACTGCAGGGGCAGGGCCGACCCTCCCGTGCCCATGGACTTCTTCGGGAACATGGTGCTCTGGGCATTCCCAAGGCTTCAGGTCCGGGACGTCCTGAACTCGAGCTACGGCAGCGTGGTCGGCGTCATCCGCGACGCCGTGGAACGCATCGACGACGAGTACGTGCAATCCTTGGTGGACTTCGGCGGAGTGGCGGACGCGAACGGGGAGGAGCTCCTCGCGACGGCGGCCACGGCCGGCACGATGTTTTGCCCGGACGCAGAGGTGGATAGCTGGCTGGGGTTCAGGTTCCATCAACTCGACTTTGGCACCGGGGCACCGTCCGCTTTCATACCGCCGGACTTGCCTATCGAGGGGCTCATGATCTTTGTGCCGTCGCGCAAGGCGGACGGCGGCGTCGACCTCTTCATGGCCGTCGCGGAGGAGCACGTCGTGGCGTTCGAGCAGATCTGCTACTCGTTGGATTGATCGAGATTTATGGTCTTGTAATAGCTAGTTTTGCAATGCTTGCAGGAGTTTCTGTTTTGCAATGCCTTTTCATGTAATATGAATTATATGCATCAGAGAATCTGAAGCATGTGCTGGCTGTTGCTACCTCTGTAAACTTTTATAAGGCCTTATAGGTCACTAAAGATTATCATTTTTCAAGAAAGGAGTAAATGAAATCGTGGGCTTGACTGTTAATCTGATTTTGATGGCTCTAGGGGTTGTTTATTTGCATCATAAGACATAATTTCTGAATTGAAATACGTCTGGACATGTGGACCTGGTTGAATCAAAACAACTCCTTCTGCTGCTTATTTGATTACTAGTATTCTCTCCATGAACCTGTTGGATTATAGATGGGTTTAATTAGGTCCATATAAAACAATAATCCCTAGTTAATCTCTATAGTTCATGTGGGTGTATGATAAATAGTGAAAAGTTTAGTACCATACTGCTACAGTAGTAAGAGTGAGATCCTTTTATAAGGGTTGCTCTATTAAAAATCATAACACGCTATTAGCTTGTAGGTCATTTTCTATCTGCCTAAGTAACTACTGTAGTAGACGTGCAAACATTTGAATTCTTTTTTTGTTAATTATTTTTGAAATAGCTAACCACTCATTTCAAGTGGTGCAAACATTTGAATTCAATCCCACATCCTCTGTACTGTAGGATGTTGTTGAATATATATGCCTTGCAGTTTTATCATGTGCATGCAATTGAACAAAAACCTCATGTTGTCTATATAGATGAACTATGACGACGAGCAACAGCAAATCAGTCTGATGACACCGGGTGCGGGAGGCGATGTTGATTATGCTACTCCTCCCTTCCTTATCTTTTAGTATTACTTATATGAGTATGTGGTTGTTACACCTGGAAGGGCTATTGTCTTCCACATAGGTTGCAAAAAAAATTGTAAAAAAAAGGGGTCGCAAATCAGTACGCAGGTTCTGGATTGTCCATGTTAGTCTAATTTTGTTTCTTTTTTATGTACACGTTTTTGGGTTTTATAATTTTTTGACTCTTCGGTGTTCAACAATTTTTCCTAGGTTTTGGAGGAACAAAATAAGGGATTTTTTTGCACGGAAAAAATGCAAACACATGTTTGCTTCCGTGAGACTCGGAAAAAAAAGGTGGTCCAACGAGAAGCACATATTTGCTTCCGCGATAAGTATGATTATGTTTCACAAAAAAAACATGCATCCACAAATAGCTCATATTTTCTTTTCAAGAGGCATAAATTTGCTTCTAAGTTTTGTTTCTCACAAAAAAAATGCTTTCGAGAGGCACAAATTTCTTTCTCCTCGAGACACAGATTTGCTTTCGAGAAGCACAATTGTATTTCTTTGAAAGGGAAGAAATTGTGCTACTACGAAACGTACAAATTTGCTTCCGTGATTCTTGAAAAGAAGAAAAATGACGAAAAAAACATGGTTCCGACTTTGAATCTTTTCTTATGATTTTATTCATGAAGAAAAAGTTTGTCAAAATCTATTAACATGTGATCTAGTTTCGAAGATCTCGATACAAGAAATCCAATTATGAAAACAGATCGGAACTTGGACGCACGGTTTAAGGGATAAAATATTTTAAATAAACGAATCTACGAAGGGAAAAGTGTGTCAAGTGGAGCAAATGCACTGGGCCACTTGTGAGTGCCTAAGAAGTTAGAAATGAACTGCAAGGGGTAATCCGCTTTCGCTCATACGCGGGGCACCGCAACGGCGAGGTGGAAACCCACGAATACGCGGGTTGGGGCCGAGATTTTGTTGTGCCCCGCAAAAATATTTGCGGGCCGGGGCGGGATGCGGGGTCTGATCGGGCAGGTTTTCCCGCCCGACCTGCATTTTGACGGTTAATTTCCGGGTCGGGACGGGATGCGGGGTCTGCTAGAGTTGCTCTTAACTAGTGTTTTCGTGGTTCCTCCGATATTCTCTAAAAACAATTGTCCCTCTCTAAGTTGTGTTTCATTCTCCATTTATTCTATAAGAAAAAGGCAGTGCTCCTGTCGGTTCCTCAAAAAAAAAAATCACAACTCTCGGGTTGGTTCATCAAGTTTTTGTTTTTGAGAAAGGCTACACTTAATTAAATACATATGGGGTTGGCCTAGCGAAATATGGCGTCCATGATAATGAATGACATAATTTTGCTAGCAAATGTGCTTCATAATTTGATGATCTTCCCTAGGAACATGCAATTGTGCTCATGTGCTCTTTGCTTGACCTCAATTATGATTTGACCATAGTTTCCATAGCTCCCTTAGAATGTCATCCAAAACTTGCTTCGAGTCAGTAGCAATCAATATATTGTGGATGAGAAGATCATCTCAAGGCACATACCTTCCCTACATGCAATCGCTTCTAGGGTTGTCACACCCCAAACACCATGAATTACCAAAACAAAGGAGTCAAGATAGTTTCCCTGCGAGTCTCGGTAGACCATCGCTACCGCGCCTCCAAAGCTTGATCTTGCTAGCCCAGCACCCACTTGTATCTTAGCATTGCCGGCTTGTGGTGCTTTTATGCAAGCTTGAGGGTTCCTACGCAAAGCATTAGATCACACACTATAGTTTTCATGGTGATCTCTCCAAGCTCCGATATTTTTTGACTGACAAACAGTTTGCTCAAAAAGGGACTCTGGAATTCCCCCTCATGTACCGTCTTCCTTCTTGCCCATCATATAGCCCAAAAACTAACCGGCAGTCGCACAAAAGAATCGTTGTAAACAACTAGTTTTTCGCGCTTGGTCCCATGGTTAGCATCATATACTACGGGCCATCAAACACTCTAACAATGAGTGTCTCCATGAATCTTTGAAACCACAGAGGTCGCATGGGTTTGTATCGGCTAACATCCTGTGTCAGCAGCAAATGTTTTGCCAATCTCCAATAAAACATCCTAATCTTTTCTTAGCAACATCCTTCCCCGGTATTTTTTAGGGCACCCATGTATTTTTCTTTGGAATTCCCTATTTGACGCATTCTGCGTCAAATTGACGGAGCTTCGCAAAGGAGATCAAGACGAAGTGCTTGGTGGTCCGGAGCCCATTACAGTAGTTCATGCGGTTTTCTATCGGTTTTCGGAATCTCCTATAGATTCCTGGTCAGTTTTATTTGATTTTAGGAACCTTCTAGAAGGTCCCTAAACTAGTTATTTTTAATATTCTTTATTCTTTACAATTACTGTTTTTATTTATTTATTTTCTTATTTCTTTTATGTTTTTTATCCTTTCTATTTGTTTTTGTATTTCTTTCATCATTTCATTTTTTTTTTCAAGTATATATACTATTTGCAACATATGTCCAGATTTTTTATCGCATTTTTCAAATTTTGATCTGAAATTCGAAAAAAGATTAGAATTCCAATTTTTTCACTTATAAAAAATGGAATAAAAAAATTCAAAAATTTAGAAAATAACAAATTCATAGAAATGATAGTTAAATTTAAAACATATTTAAAAATTTGAAAAAAAAATTCTGTTCGTAAAGTGATCCAGTTATAATATTTTGTTTAGAAATTTTGAGAAATTAGAATTTTGAAAATTGTATGATTCTTTAAAAAATGTTTAAAATTCAGAAGATATACAATTTCGTATTTCAGAAATGTTCAAATTCTTAATTTTTGTAAAAATACATGAATGTTCTCATTTAATTTTTTTTGTAATTACACACAAATTCGTGTTTTCATTTTTTGTTAGTGCTTACAGAACATTTTTCAATTCTTTCATAAATTTCTTATTGTCAGTTTTGTTCCTATTTTTGAAAACATATGTTTCATATTCCCAAAAACTATTGACGTTTTCACTAAATATTCACGTTTCTGAAGCAATTGTTAAGTTTTCTCAAAAAAATGTTCAAGTCTTCAATCTTTGTTCCCTAACGTTTTTCCCTGAATAATGTTTTCCCTCAATAATATTTCCTAAATAATGTTTCCTAAAAAGTATTACTTCAATATTGTTCCCTTAATAAGGTTTCCTGAATAATGTTTCCTAAATAATGTTTGGGAACTTCAGAAATTATTTAGGGTACAATATTAATTTGTGGACAAGAAAATTTCCCATATTTTTGTTTTGGATTTTGGAAGAAATTTGGCAAATATACCGTTTTATAGTTCGTGAACAGAATCAGAAATTGGGAACATTTTCTGAAGTTCCCAAACATTTTTGAATTTGCAAACAAATTTTCATAACATGAACAGTTTTCAAATTCGTGAGAAAAAATAGAAATTGGGAACATTTTCTGAAGTTCCCAAACATTTTTGAATTTGCAAACAAATTTTCATAACATGAACAGTTTTCAAATTCGTGAGAAAAAATAGAAATTGGGAAAAAAAATTCTGAAGTTCCCGAACATTTTTTTGAATTTGTGGACAAATTTTGTAAAATGAGCACTTTTAGAATTTGTGGACAAAATTTTGAAAACAGGAACATCTCTTTTTTCAGAAAAAATCACATTTTAAAAAAAATCTATGTGAAATTACAAATTTTGGAAAAACTATATATTACAGTACAAGTACGGAAAATAACATGCAACATGGAATATTTTACAACATTAAGTTTTTTGTTTTGGAAATCCACAAAATTAAATTAGTAAGTATATTCGTGATGCGACTTCATTCACAAGAATTGATTATCTCTTGTGGCTAGCAGCGCTCGTCGAGGTACACGTAAGTCAGGGTTGGTCTCAGTGGGCTGGTCCAATCGCATGCCTCGTGTGGGTCGCGCTCGCTATTGGCCGAAGAATGCAACATCGTTCGAAATCACTAGTTAGCGAGTACATCTTTTAACGATTACTTTCATCTTTACAGGCTGTGACAAGTGGCGCACTGCATGTGTGCCATTTGTCGCAAACTGAGAGTTTTTCTTTTTTCGTAGATTTGTATTTTTAAAACGTTTTATCTCCTAAACCGTGCGTCCAAATCTTGAACCGTTTTCATCATTGGCTTTCTCGCGCCAAGATTTTCAAAACTAGATCCCATGTGATGATTTTTTTCACGAAAAAAACAGAATAAAAAAACCGGACGAAAAACCATGCGTCACGCGATAGAAAAAAAATAGATTTTTTCCCTTTCTGAGAGGCACGGATCGTGCCTCTCGCGAAGGCAAAACCATGCCTCTCGCGGAATCAAAACCGTGCCTCTCACGAAAAAAAAGAGAACAAAAAATGCGTTTTTCCCTTTCGGGAGAGGCACGGGCGTGTCTCTCGCGAAGCAAAAATCATGCGTTTGCGGAAGCAAAACTGTGCCTCTCGCAAAAAAAAGCATTTTTCCTCTTTCGGGAGAGGCACGGGTGTGTCTCTCGCGAAGGCGAAATTGTGTCTTTCGCGAAAGCAAAATCGTACCTCTCACAAAAAAATAGAAAACGTGTTTTTTCCCTTTACGAGAGGCACGGACGTGCCCCTCCCGTAGGTAAAACCGTGCCTTTCACGAAAGCAAAATCGTGTCTCTCGTAAAAAAATAGAAAACATATTTTTCCCTTTAGGCACAGGCATGCCCCTCGCGAAGGCAAAACCGTGCCTTTTTCATGAAAGCAAAACCGTTTCTTTCTCGAAGATAAAACCATACCTCTCACAAAATAAAATATAAAACGTGTTTTTCACATAAAGAAAAGAAAACACGTTTTTAAAAAAAAAATGATTTTTTTGTTTTGCAAAAGCTACGAAAGACCGGTAAAAACCAGAACACAAAAAAAACTATTCAAAAAAGGCTGGAAACGCGTGCGAAAAAATAAAAGAAAATCCGAAAGAAACGCTCAGAATGCAAAACGTGACGGTGACTGAGAACACGCCAAGTTACCATGCGTGAAAGTGATCGCTGGAATTCTTGTGAGAAAGCGCTCGCTAACTAGTTCATCGTATCACTACTAGGCCCATAAATAGCCCACCACGCTACAAAGGCCGCCCGTTCGGCAGTTACTCAGCCCAGATCCAGGATAACGAACGGAAACGTGGGGGCCCGCCCACATCCACCGAGTCCAGACTCCAGACTCCAGACTCCAGAGCGTGTCGGCTCCTCTCCGCAACACAGGTCAGCCGCGGCGTCGGCCTTCGCCTCCCCCATGGCCTTCCATTCCTCCGTCGCCCCCATCCCCTTCGCCCCACCTCACGGGCCCGGAGCCTTCCACCGAGCCGCCCACCCCGCCGGAGCCTCCCGACCCGGCGCGCCCTGGAGGAGTCCCGTCGCCCGCTCGTCCGCCTCGCCCGACGTCGTGGTCACGCGCGAGCGAGGCAAGAACGCCAAGCTCGTCGCCGCTCTGGTAAGTCCCCTCTCACAGCGGGCAGCTCTCGCACTGTTCTTCTGGATCGAGCGCAACCGATTTTCAGTTTTCTGGTGCGCTGACCCGAAATTGGTGGATTTGAGAGGATTATACGGTCGTTTGTAGACAGGCGATTTTCTGGGCTGATTTTACATCTCCGAAACTGAAATGGGGGCTAACAAATGGCACCTTGAGGAATTAATCGCGTCAGTCTTGTACTGTGATTGGATCTGTGCAGGAAAAGCATAATGTGCACTCTCTGGAGCTTCCTCTTATTCAGCACGTCCAAGGGCCTGACGCAGATAGGCTTTCAGCTGTCTTGCGGGGTACGTGGTTCAGTCTATCTTTTTAAACTGCTTTGCAGAAATTGCAACCGCAGGGTTTAGTCACTTCAGTATTGTGTATTTACAGATGAAAAGTTTGACTGGATTACTGTAACATCTCCTGAGGCAGCTGCAGTGTTCCTTGAGGGATGGAAGTAAGATTCAAACATATTGCAGTTATTGTGCGCAGTGTTGCCACACAAATAGAACATATGTCATTTCGCGATTCATTCCACATATGTTGTGGGCTTGTGGCAGCGCAGGTCCGTGCGCTTTCTGTGAAACAAAGTAGATTGTGTGTTTTACATGTCCAAAGTTTTTTCTTACTGAACTTCATTTCTGAAATCAAATCATCGCTACATGAAACGAGAGCAAATCAAACTTAATCTACGGCCACCATATTTGACATCGCACAATAACTCAATACCAGGGCTGCTGGAAGTCCTAAGGTGCGAATAGCAGTTGTTGGAGCAGGTACTGCAAGAACTTTTGATGAAGTATTGCAATCTAATGATGGATCCCTTGAGATTGCATTTTCTCCTTCCAAAGGTATCTTGCCCATCATTTATATTACTATGATGTACAGCCCATGCACTTTATTAAAGACTTCATGCATCTTGAAGACTTGAAGTGTTTTCAATTATGTAAGGTACTTATTACATTTGTTTCTTCATCAGCTTTGGGCAAAGTTTTGGCCTCTGAACTTCCAAGGACTAGTGAAACTGCCTGTAAAGTGTTGTATCCTGCATCTGCAAAGGCTGGCCATGAAATTCGTGAGTCATTTTGTGTTCATGCGGTTAACATTATATGGGAGCTATTTATTTCAGCCCCTTCATTTAAGTCACAGGATTTCTGCCTTACATTTAACCAGAGAGAGTTGTGAACTATTCAGGGCTTTGCAAATTGATCCGTATTATAAATCAATAATTGCTAAGTAATTTCAGTCTTGTAGTTAAGTTTAAGTTTTGTAACTGGTCATATCAATTTTGACTCTTTTTGTTCGTTATCTTGTGGTACCCGTCTTCCACAAAAACTGCATAGAATATTCAGTCTTTCTGTTACTTAGTTTCACCCTGCGGTGCAGAGAATGGGCTTTCAGCTCGAGGATTTGAGGTGACAAGACTGAACACCTATTCAACTGTAAGATTTTCAATTATATTGATATTTAATTCATTTTCCATTTCTGAATGTAGAACATGCATTCTGGATTTTTTTAGCTATTTTCCATTGATCTATGGTACCTACCTGGTTAGCTTGATCTTTCTTAAATCTATGAGTACTAATTTTGTTTCATATTAAGCTTCTGTTATGGTTGCTAGGGTTTGAGCGGGAGAGAGAGAGCTGCGAGGGCGCGAGAGAGCCGGCCGTGGGAGTCCTTTCCCACGGCCGGGCAAGAGGGAAAAGGGTTTTCCTTCTTAATCCTTGCCTGTTTAGATTGATACATCTCCTCTCCATATATAGAGAGGTTTACTTGACTCCCAAGTAAGGCTTACTTGACCCCTAAGCAAACCCTAAGACTAACGGGCCCAGGCCCATCACGTACTCTAACACTACACCCCACCTGGACATGCAGATCATCCTCGAGCTGCAACCTAACGACGATTCGACCCCACACAACCCTAACGCCTAAAAAACAAGCCTTTTACATCTCGTCCTATTGTATTGACCTAAAATAAGCTAACCCGAATGAGACTCCGACTCTTTATTTTTGACTCCGAACGATAAGGCGAGAATCCTCCGCGCGCCGAACTTGTGCGTTTGCAGCCCCCTGGATCCCAAGGACACCATCGGGACCAAGGGAGCCCTTGCGGTGGCCGGCGGCGGAATGCAGTGGTGCTACGCGGTGTGCTCCTGTCGGTGACACCATGTCTTCTCCCCGCCGGCTGACTGTCGATGTCGCAGACTTGGAGGTCGTCGCCCGTGGGAAAAACAGCATGCCCGCCGCCCGTGGGGGAAACCGCATGCCCAAGATCCCCCACGCAGCGGACGAGATCGAGGTCTGTTGCACCGCGAAGCGCAACTTGGAGGAGCTGCAGCTGCAAATAACGCATCTCCCGCACATGCCGACGCGCTAGGAGGCCGCGCGCAGCAGCCTGCAGCCTCACCGCCGCCGACACGTGGTGGGTAGCGATCCAAGCCGGAAGCGGTGCCGGCGACGGCTGGAACTTGATCTGTTGAATGGGATTGTCCTGGGACGGCGGTGGCGCTGCTGGGAACGAGGTCGTCGCAGTCCCGTCGTAGGGCATCCCATGCTGGAACGTGATGACCGGCGCCGTGGTCGCAGCCGAGGGCGGCGGCGGCGGCCGTGCGGGGGTCGGCGCCGGTGCTGTGACCATGGAGGACCCCCCGTGGAATGGCGCACCGTCGGGACTGGCGAAGCGGGAGGGCCCGCCGTACTGTTGGTGTGGTGCCGGTGGTGACTGGATGTGCGGCGGCACCCAGGCCGCCGTATAGATCGGCCCGGAGACGGGAAGCGGCAGCGGCGGCTGCAGCAGCCTGGCGTCGAGTGGCGGCGACGACAGCAGCAGCATCGGCTGATGGCGCGGCCGGCGGCGGTCCGTAGGGACTGGCCAGGAAGAGGCAGATCCCTTGGACGGCGGTGGTGAGATCGCGGATTGCTCCGGCGATCTCCTCCGGGGTGAGGGCGACAGGAAGCGGTGGCGACGGGGTGAACATGATCGAGCCTGAGAAATCTGATACCAGATGTTATGGTTGCTAGGATTTGAGCGGGAGAGAGAGAGATGCGAGGGCGCGAGAGAGCCGGCCGTGGGGTCCTTTCCCACGGCCGGGCAAGAGGGAAAAGGGTTTTCCTTCTTAATCCTTGCCTGTTTAGATTGATACATCTCCTCTCCATATATAGAGAGGTTTACTTGACTCCCAAGTAAGGCTTACTTGACCCCTAAGCAAACCCGACTAACGGGCCCAGACCCATCACGTACTCTAACAGCTTCATATCAAGCAGCCTTTTGCGAACACATCACATAATTCCGAACTAGAGCTGGATATTTGTGGTTTTCTCCCGGTAGTTGTAGGTTGATTCTAGTGAACTCTTGAACTCAAATACTCAATGCAGTTGAACCATAGTATTAACCATTGATTTGCCTCATCATATTATATCTGTGCCAGCCTGCTTTCCTAACCTGACAGTGGCATATCATGAATTTTGTATTGGGTTTTACATTATACTTAACACCTTATGTGCGCATGGACTTGGACTCCTGATAATTTATGAAATGGCTGTTTTACAAATAGGTACCTGTACAAGATGTAGACCCACAGATTTTAAATCTTGCTCTTTCAACACCAGTTGTTGCAGTAGCTTCTCCTTCTGCACTCCGGTAACTATGTTAACTGTATTTGGGTATTCTTTCCATAACTTTCGCTCACATGATTATGCAGTAGTAATACAACATTGTAAGATGGTGAGCTAAAGCACATGCGCAGCAAATCATGAGATACTAGCATTTAAACATGAGCCTGCGTTTGGAGGAGGTCATTATACATACATCAGAAGGTTGCTGATCCACAAAGCGCATCACAGTTTTTGTCCATATCATGCAGAACCTGGAACATGATATTACAGTCCGTTTCTCTTTGTTGATCTTTAATTCCATTTTGCACAAAACTTTGCTTTACTCTCTTCATTTGTTTCATTCTATGTCGTTGTTGCAGGGCGTGGCTAAATCTCACGTCACGGGTTGACGACTGGAGCAACTCGGTCGCCTGCATAGGCGAGACGACGGCGTCAGCGGCCAAGAAACTCGGCCTGGAGAGCGTATACTATCCTGCAACCCCTGGACTCGAAGGGTACGGGCGCACACACACACACGCACATCATAATCTCCTTTTCTGAACAACGTTATCCCAATTGTCGTGTACAAGTTGCTGTTCGCTGGACATTCAGAGCCATACATTCAGACGAACACGCTACGACTTATCGTAGTCCTTGACTTGCGACTATTGTGTGACGATCGTTTTCCATGTTGCTTTGGGCAGGTGGGTTGAAAGCATCCTGGAAGCGCTCAGAGCCCATAAGCAATCGTCCAAGTGACTGAGGCGTCGGCGCTCGGCAGCTCTCTTTGAATTTTCCTTCTCGGTTACCGTGGCAACCTTCTTTCTTTCTCATCTCGCTAGGCCCCAAAGTGTCGGAGACGAGCACGGCTGGGCTGATTGACCGGCCGGCCGCTGCAGCCTCCTGTAGCAGGTGCATATTTTGAGGAACATGTGTTTGCGTTTCCTGCTAATCACACGCACGCACGCGTAACGCTGCGCGTGCTTTGCGCCGTGCGTGAAGAGGGCCGGCACATCATCGGCATCGGCATGTAAATGTGGTGAGGCGTGCAGTACGGGCACGGCGTGTACACCAGTGTTCCCTGATTCAGTGCAACCTTTTTTCCCCTTTTAGCTAAGAAGAAGGGGCATGCTACGCGTCGTCCGGCGGATCTTTAAAAAAGATTCGTCGCCTCACGAGCCGTTGATTGTGTGACGCGAGCCGTCAGTTTCTGTGCACTAGTTTCCTGCAACAATACTCTTGTTGCGAAAACTTCTCTTCTTTAATTTTCTACAACAAATCCTTTGTTGCAAAAAAAAATCTCTTATTTTCTGCAACAAGTCATGTGTTGCAAAACCTCTTATTCTCAATTTTTTTTGCAACAAGATCCTTGTTACAAAAATTAAAAACACGTCCCCCACCGCGTATATCCATCACCACGATAATCGTCAGATGTCCACGCGCACAGTCATCCGCAACCATCCGATCTAATTTCTGGCATGCAGCTCAGTCGTCATATTAATTCCTGAAACAACAAACTAGTTGCGGAAGCAACCTTTTTGTTTCGGTCCTGACAAAGCTGTAAATGGCTATGCAATTTTTTCTGCCACAAAGATTTAATACGGGATGACCGATAAAATTGAGCTGACAACTTTTGCAACAAGCATAATGTTGAGTTTGGGTGTTTGCGACACGGGCCGTGTTGCGGAACTTTTGCAACATAATATTTTTTTTCAACAAAGTTAATGTTGCAGATTTGTTTTTTGCAACAAGGAGGATGTTGCAAGAAAAGCCCAAATCCAGCTACTCGTCCTCCCAGTCAAATGAGCCCCCGAAACATCCCTACTTGTATCCAGTATGAAGAATACTTGTCCTGAAACAATAGGTCAGTTGCAGGAAACGAAAGCGGCTTGGGCACACGCAGGACGTGGTGCGACTGTGTGATCAAATCGAACGACCGCGGAGCTGACGGACGGCCGCGTGCGATCGGCCGGTGAAACATAATCTTTTTCCTAAGAAGAATGAATTTTTTTAGGGTCTTGGCTAAGGCTGATTTTTTTTTCCTTTTTTTTGGGCTAAGACTGATGTTACCAACCGGAATCTCGTGGGGGCTGACAGCAACAACAGATGTATTACCCCTGTTCCTAATTATAAAATGTTTTGAATGTTTCAACATGGACTAGATGCGGACCGAGATGAGTGAATGAACACACTAAAACGCGTATATATAATCCGGATAAGAAAAAGGTTAGAACAACTTGTATTTATACGTTTCAAAAAAAGAAAACATATTGTAGTATTTGTGAACGGAGGGAGTACTTGGATGTTTACAAGCCCAAGAAGGTTCAATGGTAAGCAGCAGCGCCGTGATTGGAAGGGGATAAGCTGCGTTGCTTATCTGAAACCCGCAGAGTCTCCGCCGTCTGCACTCCACCACCCGAAAGACTCCAAAAATGTTTTGAGCTTACGTAGCTTCCCTCAGCCGGTGACAAGTTCGTCGCTGTAGTTTTGGCTCCTTGTGAATTATTGGTGTATACGTAGCCGTCGGCGTCGTGAGCTAATTCAATTCAAAGCTATGTGTAGGATACAGTCCGGTCACCTGGATGGCCGGATCCACATCAACTGAGCACCAGAGAAGGACGACGAGGACAAAAGTGGTACTTGCTCTCATTAAGCCACGACTAGTAGCGTAATAAACCACCTGGATGGGAACACGTCCATGTCCACGACCACAACACAAGCAGCGAAGCACACGAAAGTGCTATTGTGAGCCCGAGCTCAAATGCTCTCGGATGAACAGTAAAATTCAATAAAATAATAAAATAATTTAAAAGATTCTAAAATTTTATGACAAGAAACGTTGATGTTTTTCCAACATGCATGCAAAAATTCATAACGGAATCATATTCCTGGAGGTGTAGACAAAAAAAAATTGATGCTTCAAAATGCTTTCAAAAACACTATTTTTGAAGCGTTGATTTTTTTCGCCCACCCCTCCACAAATGTGATTTCATCATGAAATTTTACACGCATCTAAAAGAAATATCAATGCTCCATTCTTAAATATTCATGTTTTTTTTAAAAAATTAACTATCTTTGTCGATTTTACTGTTCATTCATAGGCCGGAGACGGCTATTTTCGATAAATAAATAAAAGAAAGCAATGCTAGCTAGCACACGTCTACGTCTCCGGTGCAGCCTGAAGGTCTAGTCAGCCCCTCGCTAGCTGATTAATTAAGCAGCGGCAGGCGTGTTCGAAAGCAGCTAGCATGGCGACCCCGGCGCCGCCGCCGACAGCGACGACGACGGCCACTGGCTCCAGGGGCTCGCCGGCATCTTGGCAGACGAGACGACGGCCACTTTGCCGGAAAGCAGCAGCTGCGGCTTCTTTGCGAATATGCGCATGGACGCCGACGGGCGAATTTTTGGCTGGAAAAAAGTATTCGGCTTTGCATCCACGTCGCCGAAGGTGGCGGCCAAATCGCAAAAGGCCATGGGACTACTAGGAAAAGGTACTCACTTGTTTATTAGTGCTGGTGACGAATATCGTACCACCACACACCAGATAATCACCAACTTTTGTTCATCGGCACGCACGCAGGGGGGAAAAGTAGGGGTGCTGGTGTACCATCAGCGGCTACGTGTCGGTGTAATATAAGTGATTGGAGACGTTGATTGTTGTGTGCCGGGCCAAAACAACACCACAGTACCGTGCTGTGTTTGACCCTGTAAATTGTGCACTCCACACCCCGGCCCGTAGGTCACATCAACTGTCTTTATCCGCGTAATTTAACTAGTAGTATATATATGGACTCTGTATAGTTTTTAGTATGTACTCCCTCTGTAAACTAATACTCCCTTCATCTCAAAATTCTTGTCTAAGAATTATTTATATATGAATGTATCTAGTTACATTTTAGTATTTAGATACAATTATTTTTATACAAACCTAAGACAAGAATTTTAGGACGGAGGGAGTATAAAAGCATTTAGATTATTATTTCAATGATCTAAACACTTTTATATTAGTTTACGGAGGGACTACTAAAATAAAGATAAACCAGCCAAAGGCACCGTGTGTACGTGTGGTTTTCTTTCGAGGGAGGAGGATTTTGGTAATAATTTAACAAGGAAAGTTGGTGTGCAAAGGCAGCGACCGAGGATGCGATGAAAGCATGAAGGAAACAAAAGGCGAGTATAATACTGTAAGTACGTCGAGAAAGGCGCCACTCCCGTTGCGCTTCTTGCAGTAGTACAGGTACTATACTACCGTTGCTGTTGCTGTTGCTGTGCTGGTACTCGTACGGGGGACACATCCCAAGTCCAAGGTGATTTGCGACTGAAAAGGTTGGTTCAAGCCAAGGTGCCGGTGCCGGTGCCGGTGCCGTGTCGTGTCCTGGCCCTGGGCATCGGACAAGGACCGGACAGCCGAGCCAGGCCATGTACCGGTATGATCACTCGCTCCCTCCGTGGGCTAGACCTGTCGTGGCGTCGTGCTATGGTGGTACGGTAGTCCGCTGCCGGTGCCTGCGCGCTAGCGTAGCCCGGAACGGAAGGGGGGAGGTCTGGTCAGTCTGGTCCAGAGCGCAGCGCGTTCTATCACCTCCCGGTGCAACACACGAGAGGACGATGGGATGATGGGGTGCAAGTCAGTCGTGGAGGAGTTTTCCTTTCCGGTGAGTCTCGGGGCGGCGTGCATGTGCCTCTGTCTGTCTGCACGAAATGGCGCGTCTCTCTCGCGCTTTTTTTGGCAAGTGATGCATGGCTCCGATTTTACACAGCCTGATTTGTGGCGGGTGCTCCCGATCCCCATCCCGATCCCGATCCCGCCACCGATCATCAGACGAAAAGATGGCGGGTGCTTCCCCAACCAACTGCCACCACCACGGACCATCGCAAAGGAGGAAAGATAAGACCGCGGATGGGATATCCAACCTCGTCTCGTCTGTTATACCTACAACGGAGTTGGAGAGTATCCGCATAAGCAACCGATTATGCGTAACTCTTAATGCGTATTGGAGTACTCCTTATTTTATCATTTACTTTCTCCGTCCTAAAAGACGTTTTTTATATTATGAAACGGATACTAAAAAGTTTTTATATTATAGGACGAAGGAGTAGGTTTCATTGTTGGCGACGGTGCGCCGGACAAAGGTCAGGTGACATGCACGTTTGCATGTCACCGTGTGCCTTGCGGCCTAAATTCAAATTTAAACATTGCGAATTTTTTTAAAAAAAATCATGCATGTTAACATCACATATTAAAATAACCATTAAAGAGTTCAGATCAAAATTCAAAACATACATCGAGAAACAAAAAAGAAAAAACTGTCATGAATAGTTCGCGAATGGTTCTGTATAGACTATTCACATATGAGTTTTTCTTTTTTGTTTCTCGATGTATGTTTCGAATTTTGATCTGAATTTTTTAGAAGTTATCTTAATATGTACTGTGAACATACATGATTTTTTTCAGATTTTTTCGTAATGTTTAAATTTAAATTTAGGCCGCAAGGCACGCGGTGCATGTCACATGTTCTCTGCGCTACCACCACTTACTGTACTGTACGTAACACGGTACAATTCTCGTCTGAGGGGTCATACGTGATCATATACAAAATTGTAAGACACTAATCATTTCAGCATGCAAAAATAAAAAGACACTAATCATCTCGGGGGATGGGAACGGCCGCATGGGTCGCCGAGCCCAACGGCGGAGCGGTCTCGGCCACACGACCCACGCAGAGGCAGAGGGAAAGCGACGGCGCACCCTCACCAGGACAAAGCGCAACCGGCGCGGCCCCACGGTCAGATTCGGCGGGGCCCGGCCACGCGCAGGCCCACCAAATATAGCGAGCGGTGGCCCTCCACGGGATTCCTTCCCCCGCCCACGCCTCGAGACCACAGCCACGTCGGCGGGCGAGCACGGGCCCCGGTGCGGGATCCGGGACGACGGGGACGGCGACGGCGCGATTCCCGGCCGTTGGATCTGCCGTTCGGTGGCCGCGTGTCGACCGGGGAGCGGCTCGTCGGGGGTGTCTAGTGGAGCGTTCCTGTCTTGCCCCGATGAATTGTTTTGTTTTGGCGCATGAGAATGGCTGGCCACGATTCATTTCCAAAAAAAAGAAAGAATGGCCACGATTTGGCACGTCGGAAGTCGAGACGGCATCATGCGGGATTTTGAGATTGGAATTCGGTGCTCCCCTTCCGATGCTAACCATGATGATGATTGGGGCGCCCCCCCCCCCCCCCCCCCCCCGGTGCTGCGTCACGATTTACGTTCGCAAATTATTTAAAACCTAGATGATTATTAATCGGTTGTGAGATGAATTAAAAAATAACATCTATAAAAAGTACCAATTAGCTACTAAACTGTGACCCACAAATGAGACATCGTCAACTTTTTCTAAAAATAATTGAAGATGTATGTTGGTCTAGTGCTACTTTGTTTAAAAATGTACTACTCATTTCATTTCAAAACATGTTTCGTGGTTTTGTTTCACTTGAATGTAGACCCGCAATTTCACGAATGCATGTACTCCCTCCGTCCGGGTTTATTGGGCCCTTGGGCGCTGGAAGCGTGTCCGCTCTTATTAGGCCCCGCTCGATCCAGCTACCAAAAGGTAGAAAAACGTTTCGTTGCTTTCTCGATCTTCCCGGCTGTCTTTCGTTTTCCCAGGCGTAGTAAATGTCCATCCGTTGCATGCAGCTATAGATACTCGTATGAGTCCTTCATCGATTGGGGGCATGCATGCACCATGCAGTGTTCCAGCTTGCCAAAAAGTAGCAGCGCGCGCCTGAGCTGAGCATGGATTGCATGCGGGTCAAGGGAAATTTACATTAGCTATAAATCATGCATGGGAAATCAAAGAAGTAGGCGCTTATTCTAAGACATTAATGATGGAGTCTTGGTACCTGTAATCTGGTTGGGGGGCCTAATAAACCCGGACGGAGGGAGTATGTAAGAGCATCTACCAAACTTACAAATCCGATCCCACAAACATTCGCACACGCCAACGTGTGTTTGCAAACACTGACGGGCCACGTCTCGATTAATGCATTTTATAATCCAACACCTCAAATATGATATCTCAAACCCATATATACTCATACAACTACTATGTCGATGCATTACACCTTATTCGACTACTCCATCACTACTAACATGTCATTGGACTACCAAAATTTGGCATGTTTGACTATGATGCACATCATCCACACCTACCTTTCCCTTTCCTAAGCCCTTGTTGTCCCTCTCACGGAAGTACCGACCCAAAACACAGTACGGATCGAGCTGGATCTGCTCGTCGTCGGATGGTCCTCAATGTTGCTAACCTCCTTCTCCACCTTCAATGGCAGTCCCGCAAATTCATGGACCGCCCGATTCTACTCTCGGATGAGGCACTAGTAGAAAATAGGTCTTTCGGTCGAAGCCCAAAACCATATTAGCCCTGGTTCAAACTAAAACCGGGACCAATGCCAGGCATTGGTCCCGGTTCGAGCTGCCAGGCCCTAGCGGGGCAATAGCCCCGGTTCGGTTCGATGCATTAGCCCCGGTTCACGCCAAAAACCGGGACTAAAGATCCAGTGACTGACACGTGGTGTTCTGCGGTGTTGGTAACCGTTCGTATCCCCTTTTAGTCCCGGTTGGTGGCTCAACCCGGGACTAAAGGTCTGACACGTGGCCTGCCGTAGTGGTGGCAACCGTTGGTATCCCTCTTTAGTCCCGGTTGGTGGCTCAACCCGGGACTAAAGGCCCAAACGGTTTGCATCCCGCTTCCCAAAACCACAACCGAAGCAGAGTCTCTGTCGCGTCGCCATTTCTCTGTTCTTCTTCCTCTCTCGCTCTCGCTCTGTTCTTCCCCTCTCTTCTTCCCTTCTATTCTTCCACCATGCCAACTCGCTTTGGAGAGGTGCTCGCACATGGCAAGACCAAGCTCGATGTCGTGTACACGAACGAGAGCAGGGAGGTGCCGCATTTTCTTAGACAGTTGAAGGAACGATGGCTTGACGCCGCAGTGGATCATGAGAAGTTCTTGGGGCTTGATCTGGAGTACACGGCCGATCAACGCGGTGTTGTCATCATCCAACTATGTTTCAAACACCATGTCTTGATCTTCCAATGGGCGAGGTAAGTTTTGAGGCTTTCTTTGATCCAAGGTAATGACATTGTAAGTTTATTTGTTTCAATCATAGTTGGTTCCCTTCAAATAGTTGTAGTGAAACAATTTTGATTAGTTGAAGGGGAACACAATCTGATTGGAATAGTGTTCCATAATTTAAAAAACCTTATTTGAATCAACTAGTGTTTAATATGTTCCATTGGAATCATAGTTGGTTCGCTTCAAATAGTTGTAGTGAAACAATTTTGATTAGTTGAAGGGAACACAATCTGATTGGAATAGTGTTCCACAATCTGAAAAATCTGATTGGTTCAATATGTTCCATTGAAATCATAGTTGTAGTGATACAATTTTATGCGGCGTTCTTTGATCCAAGGTTATGAAAATTGCATATAGCTAGTGATCTCTCTAGGTTCCATTGGATAGCAATATGATATGTCATAGTCATAAAAATTGCATATAGCTAGTGATCTCTCTAGGTTCCATTGGATAGCTATAGTGATCTCTCTAGGTTCCATTGGATAGCAATATGCAATATGTCTAGCTTATTGAATATTTGCAAAACCGTGGGAGAATATATATATATGTCATATTAATTTACGGTTTCTTGATCAATTCATAGGATATGAAAATTGCATAGGATAGCAATATGTTCCATTTGAATCCTAAAGATAATTTTCTCTTTAGTTGTAGTGAAACATGTTTCCTTATTGCAGCAGTATGTAACATTTGTTCCATTTTAATTTGTTTCTATTGCAGTAGTGACAAGCATTGTCCAGAACTCATGGACTTCCTTCGCAGCGGCATCACTTTTGCTATCGTTGACATAACGAACGACAAGCTGAATATGAGGTATAGCTTCGGTATTGAGATACCAACTGGTTGCCTCATTGATCTTTAAACGACATTCATGCTTCGACATGTCAGGACTTCGATGGCTCATATGGCAGTTGCCTTGATCGACGAGGAGTATGGTAATATGAAGACCAATTTCCCAAAGTCTCAGCACAAACTTTGAGAGAAGGCCCTACTTGATCGTATCAACATTGAGTATGCAGCAAAAGATGCATACGTTTCATACGAGTTGTACCGCAAGATTCGAGTCGTCAACTATGGCCAGCGTCACCTCGAGGAAGGTGGACATTCTGATTCAGATGATTCAGACGAGTAGTGTTCTCAACGTTGAACACTTGTATATATATATCTATTGTAGCTATTATTATGTACTGTTTGGACTAGTATCATGTACTGCTTGGACCAATTTATATATGTCTAGTTTCTGTTTGTGCCATTATAGTTTCCAAATTTGAATGGTTTAGCCCTTTCTAACTTCATTTGCTACTTTTGAATGGTTTAGCCCTTTCTAACTTCATGGTATCATGCATTTCGACCACATATATATACAAAAAGTCTTCAGTTCAAATAAGTTCAAAAAATGAAATCCCTTTTGTAACAGATATGTTTTTGATTAAAACAGTCATTTAAAAATGAAAGACCATTAGTCCCACGCGGCATGCAGCGGAACCACGTGGCGTGCCGCGGAACCACTTTTGTTATGGGGATCACTTTTCCTTCTTCTCCCTGTGCTAGATATTTGTTATGCATTAGGGAAAGATGGAATAGCGACCATCATCGACGGTCGAAAAATCAGGTGAGGTAGTGTCCACCATACATGAGAGAAGAAGAATGCCGACTGTTGTTGTGGGGGTCGCTTCTCCTTCTTCTCTTTGCGCTAGATATTTGTTATGCACTAGGGGAAGAAGGAGTAGCGACCATCATCGACGGTCGAAAAATCAGGTGGGAGAGTGTCCACCATATATGAGAGAAGAAGAATGTCGAATGTTGCTGTGGGGTCGTTTCTCCTTCTTCTCCTTGTGCTAGATATTTGTTATGCACTAGGGGAAGTAGGAGTAGCGACCATCATCGACGGTTGAAAAATCAAGTGAGCTAGTGTCCACCATATATTAGAGAAGAAGAATGTCGTCTCTTGTTGTGGGGGTCGCTTCTCCTTCTTCTCCTTGTGCTAGATATTTGTTATGTACCTTTGAATGATGCATTTTGAACACACAAAAAGTATGGAGTTTAAATAAGTTCAAAAATATGAAATCCCTTTGTAACGGATGAGTTCTCGTTTGAAACCCTGATACTTCGAGAGAGATTGTCCGTTTTGTACACGAAGTGCATCCAGTTTTTGTCGTAACCCTCTCAACTTTCTCGCACATGCTATGTGGGTGAAATGATGATACCATGCCAACTTGGAACCTTTTCAGAGTTCATTTCAAATGCTTTTCAATTTCATGGTCTTATAGCTCAAAATAATCAGTAAATGCATGAAAAATAACAAATGAAGTTAGAAAGGGTTGTAAATTGATGATGTGCCTTTGAATGGTGCATTTTGAATACAGAAAAACTATGGAGTTCAAATAAGTTCAAAAAATAAAATCCCTTTATAACAGACAAGTTTTCGTATGAAACCCTGATACTTTCAAAGAGATTGTTCGTTTTGTACACGAAGTGCATCCAGTTTTTGCCATAACCCTCTCAACTTTCTCGCACATGCTATGTGGGTGAAATGATCATACCATGCCAACTTGGAACCTTTTCAGAGTTCATTTCAAACGCTTTTAAATTTGATGGTCTTATAGCTCAAAATAATCAGTAAATGCATGAAAAATAACAAATGAAGTCAGAAAGGGTTGTAAATTGATGATGTGGCTTTGAATGATGCATTTTGAACACATAAAAACTATGGAGTTCAAATAACTTCAAAAAAATGAAATCCCTTTGTAACAGACGAGTTTCTGTATGAAACCGTGATACTTCCAAAGAGATTGTCCGTTTTGTACACGAAGTGCATCCAGTTTTTACCGTAACCCTCTCAACTTTCTCGCACATGCTATGTGGGTGAAATGATGATACCATGCCAACTTGAAACCTTTTCAGAGTTCATTTCAAATGCTTTTCAATTTGATGGTTTTATAGCTCAAAATAATCAGTAAATGCATGAAAAATAACAAATAAAGTCAGAAAGGGTTGTAAATTGACGATGTGCCTTTGAATGTGTATTTTGAACACAGAAAAACTATGGACTTCAAATAAGTTCAAGAAAATGAAATCCCTTTGTAACAGACGAGTTTCCGTATGAAATCCTCATACTTCTAAAGAGATTGTCCGTTTTGTACACGAAGTGCATCCAGTTTTGCCTCTAGTATTATTGAAACTAAAATTATATAGAATTTTGTTACAAACTTTAATATCAAAAAGAATTATCATAAAAGAAAATAAATAAGTAATTAGAATTTTGTTCAAAACATTAAAAGCAAAAAGAATTATCATAAAAGAAAATAAATAAGTAATTAGAATTTTTTTACAAACTTTAATAGCAAAAATAATTATCGTAAAAGAAAATAAATAAGTAATTAGAAACAAAAAATAAAGAAAAAAACAGGAAAAAAATTAAAAAAAGTGCCACCTACAGGGCCACCACGGCGTGCATACGACTAGAAACCCATTACTAGGGCCAGGATGCAGGCCCGCAGTAGGCCCAATAGGCCCACAAGCACAGAGAGTGAATTTAGGCCCGTAAGCCTGCAGTAGAGAGGAGCTCGAAGTGGTTGGTTCGACAGGGCTTATAAACCACTCTGAGCCCCTCTCGGCTAGCGAGGTGGGACTAAACATAGCACCGCACCGCGCAAGGCCTTCGGTCCCGGTTGGTGGCACCAACCGGGACTAAAGGGTGGCATTGGTACCGATTTGTGCCACCAACCGGTACCAATGCCTCTGCTTCCCGCCCTTTGGGCTGCTGACAGAGACCTTTGGTCCCGGTTTGTGCCACCAACCGGTACCAATGCCTCTGCTTCCCGCCCTTTGGGCTGCTGAAAAGAGACCTTTGGTCCCGGTTGGTGCCATCAACTGGGACTAAAGGTGGGGCTATATAAGCGTCAGTTTAGAAATTTTGATCACTCCCCCTCTCTCCATTCGATCCCGACGCCGCGAGGCTGCCCGTCTCGCCATCGACGTCGTCGTCGTCGCCCCGCGTCATCCCGCGCCGCCCCACCCCGACGCCGTCCCGCTCCGCTCTGCGCCGCACCTCGCTGTCGTCGTCACCGTCGCCATCGCCGTCCCCGACACCGTCGCCGTGAGCAAAGATTATTTTTTTCAAAAATAAGGTCAACTCAGATAGGTCCGGTGCTCTTTGTATGTTAACTCAGGCAGCAGATCAATTTTCAGAGTAGATGTAGGTCAACACATGTTTACTTTATGGTCCGTGCATGATATAGATTTAGGCTGCTCAATGTTTATGGTTGATATATTAAATAAATTGACTACAATTTAAGATTTAGTTTAAAATTTAGGCTTCTGGCTAGATTATGTTTCTTTATTATTGTGTCTCAAGGTACTCCAATACTTATCCCGCAAAAAAGTACTTAAATACTTTATTTATGGATATATATTTTATTTTATTGCAAACACTATTTTGAAATATAGCACGTTATTAGCGCGCTATAACTTGTGTAGCATTTGGAGAAGGGCCTCGCTATATTTTGTAGCACGCTATTTGTTTCGCTTATATATATGTAAAGATCGAATATGTCAAATTTTTATGATTTTTTCTGTTCATAGAATTTTTATGATTTTTTTGTTGTAATTTTGTTCATAGAATTTTAATGTTTTTTTTGTTCATAATATTTTCTTTGTCAATTTATGTATATGTTCATATTGTGTATGTACAGAAAAATTATGCATGATCAAAGTCATTTATGAATATGTTCATATTTAGAATAGAGGAAAAAGGAAAAAATAAAAGGAGAAAGTGTTTAATATAATTAGTTAGAAAAATAATATAACTATAGTTAAACTAGTTTATTTTTAGTAAGTATTACTTTATTTTATTTATAGTAAGTGCTTCATATATAGTTGAACTAGCTAGTTGATTTAATAAACTACTTTATTTTACTATATATAGAAGTAGTTTGTTTTTAGTAATTACTACTTTATTTATTTATAGTAAGTGCTTAGTAGTTGAACTAGTTGATTTAATTAATAAACTACTTTATTTAACTATATATAGAAGTAGTTCCCGCATCGACGTCGACTTGTTGTTATATATAATCGTGACACACTTTATTTAACTATGTATGATGATGATTAATTAGTAGGACTTGTTGTTATATATGATGATGCATGATGCGAGCATGAAGAATTATTATATATAGATGTTCAATTCTTTTGATATATATAGTGTGTCACGATTATATTGTTGTTGACACACATTTACCACATTAAAACAGGAATTGTCTGACGATGGATATTGGGAGTGTGAATATTGCGGCGACTCTCGGGGTATGTGCGACATGCCTCACTTGCGAGACGATAGGTTCTTCAGTATGAAGCTTGACGAGAACGGCGATATGTACCTCCCTTGCCATGCAAGAAGATATGTGTTGGAGAGGCTCGGTTTCGAAGACCACGAGAGAATTAAGACGAGGAGCGCTAAGCTGAGGACTATACATGGTCACACATTTGTTATCGAAGTATTTAATTCAGTTTTTCAAACAGAATTGGGGTGCCCAAAGTGGGAAGATCTTTGCAAGGCATATGGATTTCAGAAAGGAATGGAAATCACCTTCGATCTTCGTCCTGAAGATAATATGCCAGACAACATCGACATTTGGGTGGTTGTCGATGATATGCTTTCTGTTTTACCTCCATGTGAGTTTCTCAACCATATTTGTCAAGTAATTTGCATTTATATTTATAAATAGTTGGTATAGTCAACCTGTTTTCCTCTCGCAATTTACATGTCATGTGGTGTTTATCGTCTATTAAAACTTTGGTCACAGGTTGCAGGTTCCTAATTATTGGGCCATAGTTATAATTATATCATGTTACATGTTGTACAAACAACAGCAACAACCCAAATTGTCCTTTGAATGATCGTAGCACATGTGGTCGTTTTGAATGGTTTATATAATGTCCACATCTTGTGGACAATTACAAAATTTCTTACTATTTTTGAAACATTAAATTATTACAAAATTTGGGTGGTTGTCGATGATATGCTTCCTGTTTTATCTCCATGTGAAGTAATTTGCATTTATATTTAGAAATAGTTGGTGTTCATCTATATACTAAATTTGTTAAATTATAATTTACAGCTTATTTCGTTGCTTCGACTGAATTACGAAAATTAATTGACACGACACATTACACGTATGGATCACATCTAACTTGGGAGGAGAAGGACCATCTTCTCCACTTTCTTGTTGCTGGTGTTCTGGCTTCTAGGGATACCTTCCCTATCATTTTGGAATTGGCCAAAATTATTCATTTTACATGCCACTAGTGCATAGGTTGAATCCAGATGACATTCGCCGAAATGTCTTGGTAAGAGTTTTCTAATTAAGTACGCTCCACTATTGCATAAATGGTGTTGATTACATTGCTAACTAGGTTATTATTATGTTCTTCAACAGCAACTGCCACATGATGTAGTGCCTTCGTTAATGGACCCAGAAGGTCAAATGAGAATTAGAAGCCTGTTGAGGGCTGAGTTCTATGCTTCATACTTGATTAACTTCAAATCAAGATAAAAGAGACTCCAAATTGAAGCATGGAGAGAAATAAAGAAGGTTCGCAAGCCACAAGTTGGAGACCGTTGGATCTCTGTGATTCATCATGGAGCCATAGGTGTTATTCTGTTTTATGACATTATATCTAAGAGCGAGGACCAGGTCTTATGAGAGACAAGTTATTCTAGTTTATATTATTACTTGACATGATCGATTAATCAGGATGCATGATGCATATGGTGACTATATATATATTATGATGTTTCTCTGGTTTATTTTATGTGTATCATATGATAATTTGGCATATGATTAAGTTGATGATGAGTTGTTAGATGATCGATTAGAATATTATTGCCATTCGACGAACATGATATGAAATGATATAGTGTAAAAAAGATGCATATATGTGCATGTAACTCGTGTCTACATTTTGTAAATATGTTCGACAAAGCACGACGGATGACGAAGCACGGAGATATATAAGAGAGGACACTTTTCTCTATTAGCTAGCTAATAACAACCTAAATTAACCCCTAAACCAGCCCCTTTAAAAAAAACCTCACCTCCAGCCAGGTGCTGACGCGTGGATGCCTTTTGGTCCCGGTTGGTGTCATCAACCGGGACTAAAGGCCCCCCTGCCTGGCCTGGCCGCAGCGGCCACGTGGAGGCCCACCTGTCCCGGTTCGTGTAAGAACCGGGACTAAAGTCAAAGGGCATTAGTAACGACCTTTTTGTCCCGGTTCCAAAACCGGGACAGAAGGCCCTTATGAACCGGACAAAAGGCCCTTTTTCTACTAGTGAGGGCACGCGTGTTCCTCCGTTGTCGTTTCTTCAAAATGCGGGCGCGGATGGATTCCTCCTCTGCGGCCGCCCGCGCCGCCGCATCAACTGCCTCCGTCACTGCCATTTCCTCCGCGATACGGGCCTTGGCGGCCATTATCCTCTCCTTCCCATGACAAGCAGCTCGTTTCCGGTGGGACTCGCGGCCTGCGGGGCCGGTGATGGGAAAGAGAGTTTTTTTCGTCCGTCGGGACCGCGATGGTCCGACCCCGAAGGACCCGACCGCCCGTTGAGCTGACGCTATGGAGTCACGTCAGATAGATCATGTCGTCGGACGGGCGTTGTCCTCTCGGGAGCGGTGGTGCAATGCGGACCGCCATTGCCTCCTCCAACACACGCGGGATGACACCCAAGTCGACGGATCCGGACTGGTCGGAGTCAGATCCACTGTCCTTCATGTCAGAGAAGACCGAAGATCACCGGAGGTGAGCTTGGGTGACGGATGAGAGTGAAGTGGCTAGGATTTGGCTCGATGAGTTGATGGGGACTAATATATATGGGATCGATGCAAGTCAGTACGAGCTTGACGAACGTGGCGGGAGCGCTCGGGCACCCCATATCCGCCGCATATTTAAGCTAGATATAAGGGGTGCCAATCAGCCGAGACGTTTAAGATCCGTTTGAGGTGCCTGACTGGATTGATTTTTTGTGACCGATAAGTGACCAAACGGCCTGTTCAGACGTCTCAGACATGTATGAGGGGTCCAACTGTAGATGATCTAAGTACTTTCCTCGTCCATTAATTTTGCAGGTGACTTAATGCTTACATATTGGAGATGCATATCGATTTGACATATTCATGCCCATCACGAGGAAACACGATCATCGATCGATATGTATGCATATGTTTCCACGCACGATATCTCACTAGGGGTATATTCAGTATAATATATTTATACATGCAAATTGCATTTCACAAGCGAAATATGTGTTTATTAACCAACTTCTACATTTTTCTTTAGGACACAAGACATCAGAAAATAAGCACTTATACAAATTGCCTATAAAACATGGCCAGGTTAGTTTAGTCGTCACACGAACAAACGCAGGCGGCCAAAAGGCAGAACATGTGCAAGGCACTAAACAATGTTTAAAAATGTATCATGTCATTATCTAAGGAAATGTCTCATGTGGCCAGCTCCTTATAAAAGCGATTTGCGATAAGAAAAACGGCTTCAAGCATGCATGCATGCATGCATACCGCAAGCATAATATATATCGGCAATCGGCTCCCTGTGAAGTTGACGTGAGATTAATAAAGGAGCCGATGGAGATTCGTGGTTTAGCTGCCAGATTCCAAGGGATTCTCCACGGGTATACAATATGGCAGTTCTAGTAACCATTACTCTCCAAATATTATAAGCTTCTAATTAACTAAGCATACTACTAGAAATGCTTCAATGATTATGGGTGGTGTCCACGTTCGGCCAATTACACAGTGCCATATTAGAAAAGGCTTCAATAATTCAGTGTGACGAACTGGCGATCAGTGAGATCCTAGAATGAAAAGGTTTCTGGCCCTGTGAAAGATAACGGAAAGCATCCAGCAAAGAAAAAATGAAAGGAGAAAAGGGGGTTTTGAAGCCAATGATTCGTGTATAGAAAGCTAGCTCTTAAACTGCAGCATTGCTACGTTTAGTCTTCACCTAGTGACAATTAGAAAAGGCTTCAACCATTCCTTGTGACGAACATGCCATCGGTGGGATCATACGACGAAAAGGCTCTTCGGCCCTCAAAAAGATAACGGAATGGAAATAATAACGAGCTAACTTCAGCTTGTTTCCGCGAGAGCGTGACACACTCGCGAACATCCCACAAGAAGAAAAAAAGAAAGGAGAAAAGAGATTTGAATCTAATGGTTTTTGTATAAAGAAATGTCGGAATTGCTAAATCTCAGTCGACTGCAACTTAACCAAGATGTTAGTGAAGATCCGTGCAAACAATTCTTTTTTGTTGTTTTCCTTTTTTTTATATATTATGTTACTTGATTAAGATTTAGTTAAGTCCGAGTCGACTGAGATCTAGCCATACTTGAAAAATATCTCTTAAACTACTACACTAGTGTTTAATTTCCACCCAGCTAACGACCATATTTTTTCATTAGAAAGTGAGTTGAACACAGGACTTCTCAGGGAAATTGAGAATATCAGAATGAAGACTGGATAGACAGGGTGAATTTGATTTATAGACTTGAAATCGTCTGGTCAATAATCCCCGGTCAGACGGCGGAGTCACGTTTTCCATGTCCAAGTCTCATGTACTTCATTGTTCACGCGCACGGTTGTCTCATGAGTAGTCACGAGTCATGATGCAGGCTCCCTCGTAGTATTTGCCGCTAACTTTAATCCACGTATTGCCATATATGCCCTCTCACCTAGGTCACATGACGCTTAAACTGAGGGGAAAACGTCAATGACAAAGGTGACAAGTTTCTTTGGAAAATATATACATTATGTAATATATGCCCTGTTGCCCAGGTCAGAACACGTATGTGCTAGAGCTTTTATGTGTCCTCATTTTCGCAGTGTCTATAATCAAAACTATGAATAAGTTTTGAAGATCTTTACTATTAAACGGAAGTTCGAAGTCATGACTGGTAGGTTCGGTGGTAGTACCCCCTCCAATCTTTTCTATTCCCTCCGTCATGATTTAGAAGGCACGGTTAAATTTACGTGCATTTTCACAATAGACATGGTTTAAGACCCATTGCATTGACTCCTAGCAGCTAATTAGTAATCCGTTGTACTACTTTTATATGCATGCGTAGTGTGAATGCTATTTTTTAACCCATCTCACAACCAATCAATAACCACCTAGGTTCGAGAGAACTTTCAAACACGTCTTCTAAACCTTGACGGAGGTATTAGTACGTGTATAGGTCTTGTCTGAAGTCAAAGTATCTCTACTTTGATCAAACTTATAGAAAAAAAAATCAACAATCATAATACCAAATCAATATTGTTAGATTATTATGAAAATGCAGTTTCATGGTATGTACATTTGGTATTGTAGATTTTGATTTTTTAATATAAAATTGATCAAACTTTATAAAGTTTGACTTGACACATATCTAATACGCATAGTAAAAATGATGGGAGGGAGTACGTCCATTAGTGACTCCTTCCCAATTCCACACACACACACCAAAAATAGGAAAACTAATATACCTTCGTAACACATAGTTGAGTCCTCGAGATATATTCACCATGTTTGCAACTTAGAAAGAAAGGCGTGATTTATATGAATTATTTCTTCTAGCAAATCCTAATGAATGGGGGGGGGGGGAACAAAGGGGTTTGTCAAATTTGTATTTTTATCTTGGGTCTGCCATGCTTATACAAAACATTTATTTTCCAATCTAGTGATCTTCAGTTTCTAGTAGTTTAGACATAGTTGCAACGACAAATACAATATTAATATGCAAATACTTTTGAAACTTTTTTTTTTTGAAAAAACGGCAACAAATTACACTGAAACTTTGCAGGTCTCACTTTGAGGCATTATGTCATCTTGTGAAATTTGTTTGCCTTCCTTGAGGAGTTCATATATAGTTTAATACATAAAAGATTTGTTAGGCTTTATTGCTTTCTTTGGTGTCATATTACTTCATCAATACAAAAAATACATCTAAGTATTAATGAAGTTGGACTAAGTGGGGCATGGTAATAAGCTGAGTCAGGGCATATGCGATATATGTAGGGTGGCCTTCGTGGGTGAAAGGATGTGGATATCGCCTAGAGAGGGTGGGTATGCGTTGTACAAACTATTATGTTTTAGGCTTAAATAAATATGTAATAAAACTAACGTTTAATTTGTCAAGAACGAAATATAAATATACTAGGCCCAATTATGTGCACCAATAACTTATGCTAAGCAACATAAATAACTACGCAATAACAAGATATATAACATGAATCACTATGGCTATCACAAACTAAGTGCACAAGTAAAGTACATGCGTAAGAGGTAACCGAGGTACGTGAAGACGATGATATATTTCGAAGTTCTCACCCCTCTGAATGCTAATCTTTGTTAGAATGGTGTGGAGGCACAATGCTCCCCAAAATTCCACTAGGGCCACAGTATTCTTCTCATGTCCTTGCACAATGCAAGATTTCGTGATTTAACAAAGGGACTCTGACACGTCTTTATAATTTTTATTTGTTTCATGCAATTATTTTATCAATATTATATGCTTTATATGCCATTTTGTATTATTTTGAGAATTACCTATTAACCCAGTGTCCAGTGTCAATTGCTGTGGGGTCCAATACTAAACGGAGTCCAAATGCGCCAAAACTTTTTAATGATTTTTTCTGGACCAAAAGAAGACCGAAGAGCTTCAGAGGGGTACGAGACGCCACACGAGGGAGCGATAAGGGTAGGGGGCTCCCGGGGTGGGGCGCACCCTATGCCCTTGTGCACCAACTCTTTGTCCTATAAATTCCAAATATCAAAAAAGACCTAAGGAGAGCCCTTAAACAAAATTTTCACAGCCGCAAGTCTCTAATCTTCCGCTATCCCATCTGAAAGCCTCCGCAGGTACTTTGACGGAGGGGAAGCGACCAGGGAGGCTACCTTCATCAACCTTGCTGCCTCGCACATGATGTGTGAGTAGTTCCTACATGCCTATGGGTCCATATAAGTATCTCTCTCCCTCTCTCTCTCTTAATCATCAATACAATGATCTTTTCAGAGACCTATTCGATGTAATCTTTGCGGTATTCTTGTTTAGATTCGATGAATTGCGAGTTTATTTTCAGATTATTCATTGCAAGTAATTGATCCAATCTAAGATTTATTATGTGCGATTTCACATAGCTATGTATGCTTTCCAATCTATGAGTTTGCTTTGGCCAAGTAGATGAGTAGATCATCATAGGAGTGTGATACGTCCATTTTGCATCATGCTTTCATTTTGATATTTATCGCTTTTTGGGCTGTTATTTCACTTCATGGTACAATACTTATGCCTTTTCTCTCTTATTTTGCAAGGTCTACATGAAGAGGGAGAATGCCGGCAGCTGGAATTCTGACTTGAAAAAGGAGCAAGTTTGAGATGCCTATTCTGTGCAACTCCAAAAGCCGTGAAAATCAACGTGGAATGTTTTTGGGATTTATAAAAAATACTGGGCTAAAGAAGTGCCAGAGGGGCGCTAGCAGGTGGCCACAAGCCTGCTAGGCGCGGCTGATACGTCTCCATCGTATCTACTTTTCCAAACTCTTTTGCCCTTGTTTTGGACTCTAATTTGCCTGATTTGAATGGAACTAACCTGGACTGACGCTGTTTTCAGCAGAATTGCCTTGGTGTTATTTTTGTGCAGAAATCAAAGTTCTCCAAACGTCTTGAAAATTTACGGAGATCATTTATGGAAAATATGAAAAATATCTGCGCCAAGTTCCACCTGAGGGGGTGTGCCGGTGGGCCACAAGCCCTGGCTCCGCCACCACCCGTGGAGGCGGTGGGCAGGCTTATGGGGCCCACACGGCTCTGCCGCCCCCAATTCCAGCTCTATAAGTTCCCTTTCGTCCCAAAAAAGAGAAGTTTTCGTCGCGTTTGCGATACGGAGGCGCCGCCACCACCTGTTCTTCATCTGGAGGGCAGATCTGGAGTCTGTCTTGGGCTCCGGAGAGGGGAAATCGTCGCCATCGTCATCATCAACCTTCTTCCCTCTCCAATTCCATGAAGCTCTTCGTCGTTCGTGAGTAATCTATTCGTAGGCTCGTTGGGCGGTGATGAGTAGGATGAGATCTATCATGTAATTGAGTTAGTTTTGATGGGGATTGATCCCTAGTATCCACTATGTTCTGAGATTGATGTTGCTACTACTTTGCCATGCTTAATGCTTGTCACTAGGGTCCGAGTGCCATGATTTCAGATCTGAAATTATTATGTTGTCACCGATATATGTGTGTTTTAGATCCGATCTTGCAAGTTGTAGTTACCTACTATGTGTTATGATCCGGCAACCCCAGAGTGACAATAACCGGAACCACTCCCGATGATGACCATAGTTTGAGGAGTTCATGTGTTCACCAAGTGCTAATGTGTTGGTCCGGTTCTTTATTAAAAGGAGAACCTTAATATCCCGTAGTTTCCTTTTGGACCCCGCTGCCACGGGAGGGATGGACAATAGATGTCATGCAAGTTCTTTTCCCTAAGCACATATGACGACACACGGAATGCATGCCTACATCACATTGATGAACGTGAGCTAGCTACATAGCTCTCCGTGTTATAACTGTTGCATGATGAATATCATCCAAACAAATCACCGACCCATTACCTATGAGTTTGTCCTACTGCTGCTGTTACTACTGTTGCTGCCGCTGTTACTTGTTTTGCTCTGCTGCTGTTACTTGTTTTGCTCTGCTGCTGTTACTACTGTTGCTACTGATGTTACTTGTCTTTCTCTGCTGCTACTATTCCTACTACTGTCGCTTGCTACTGTTGCTACTTGCTACTGCTGTCACTGCTGCTGTTCCTTGCCACTGTCGTTACTCGCTACTTTGCTACTACTACTTTGCTTGTAGATACTAATCATTCAGGTGTGGTTGAATCTGACATATTCAGCTGCTAATACTTGAGAGTATTCTCTCACCTCCCGTCGTGCGAACCAACAAATTTGGGTTGAATACTCTACCCTCAAAAACTGCTATGATCCCACGCGCTGGTGGGCCGTCAACAACCTTCTTCTAGTTTTGATTGCGGGAGAGTGCTAGCAGCATTCTTCTGGTGCCGTTACGAGGGGAAGAACAGTTGAAATCAAGCATTTTTCTGGCGCCGTTGCCGGGTGAAGTCAGCTGTGCTTCCCTGGCAATGGCTCTAGAAAACGGCTGATCCTGCAATCTCTGGCGTTAGCTAGACGAATGCTTATAACAACTAACCTTCTCCTGCAACGGCACCAGAAGAATGCTGATAGAACTCCCCGACAATGAAACTGGAAGAATGTTGTTGATGGCCCACCAGCGCGTGGGTTCACGGCAGTTTTCGAGGGTAGAGTATTCGACCCAAATTTGTAGATCGCCAAATAGAGGTGAGAGTATACTCTCAAGTATTAGCAGCTTAATTTGTCGGATCCAACCACACCTGAAAGATTAGTATCTGCAAGCACAGTAGTAACAGCAAAGTAGCGAGTAACGACAGTGTAACGAGCAATAGCAGTGGCAAGGAACAGCAGTAGTGACAGCAGTAGCAAGTAGCAACAGTAGCAAGCGACAGTAGTAGCAACAGTAGTAGTAGCAGTAGCAGAACAAAACAAGTGACACCAGTAGCAACAGTAGTAGTAGCAGCAGAGCAAGACAAGTAACATCAGTAGCAACAGTAGTAGCAGCAGCAGAGCAAGTAAAGTAACAGCAGTAGGACAAACTCGTAGGCAATGGGTCGGTGATTTGTTTGGATGATATTCTTCATGCAACAGCTATAACATGGAGAGATATGTGGCTAGCTCCCGTTCGTCAATGTGATGTAGGCATGCATTCCGTCTGTCGTCATACGTGCTTAGGGAAAAGAACTTGCATGACATCTATTGTCCATCCCTCCCGTGGCAGCGGGGTCCAAAAGGAAACTACGGGATATTAAGGTTCTCCTTTTAATAAAGAACCGGATCAACGCATTAGCACTTGGTGAACACATGAACTCCTCAAACTATGGTCATCACCGGGGGTGGTTCCGGTTATTGTCACTCCGGGGTTGCCGGATCATAACACATAGTAGGTAACTACAACTTGCAAGATCGGATCTAAAATACACATATATTGGTGACAACATAATAGTTTCAGATCTGAAATCATGGTACTCGGGCCCTAGTGACAAGCATTAAGCATGGCAAAGTAGTAGCAACATCAAATCTCAGAACGTAGTGGATACTAGGGATCAATCCCCATCAAAACTAACTCGATTACATGATAGATCTCATCCTACTCATCACCGCCCAGCGAGCCTATGAATAGATTACTCACGAACGATGAAGAGCTTCATGGAATTGGAGAGGGAAGAAGGTTGATGATGACGATGGCGACGATTTCCCCTCTCCGGAGCCCAAGACGGACTCCAGATCCGCCCTCCAGATGAAGAACAGGTGGTGGCGGCGCCTCCGTATCGAAAACGCGACGAAAACTTCTCTTTTTATTTTTTCTCGGACGAAAGACAACTTATAGGCTGGAGTTGGGGGCGGAAGGTGCCTATGGGCCCCACAAGCCTGCCCACCGCCACCAGGGGGGTGGTGGCGGAGCAGGGGCTTGTGGCCCACTGGCCCACCCCCTGAGGTGGAACTTGGCGCAGATATTTTTGATATTTTCCAAAAGTGCTCCCCGTAAATTTTCAGGACGTTTGGAGAACTTTGGTTTCTGCACAAAAATAACACCAAGGCATTTCTGCTGAAAACAGCGCCAGTCCAGGTTAGTTCCATTCAAATCATGCAAATTATAGTCCAAAACAAGGGCAAAAGAGTTTGGAAAAGTAGATACGTTGGAGACGTATCAACTCCCCCAAGCTTAAAACCTTGCTTGTCCTCAAGCAACTCAGTTGACAAACTGAGAGAGAAAGAAAAACTTTGACAAACTCTGTTTGATCTTGTTGTTGCAACTATGTCTAACTCATAACCAGAATTTCAGCAAGATCACAAGTTAACCACATAAGCAAATGACACAAAGGTCTCACGATAAACTAATATCAATGGCATAATCAGCTAACGAGCAAATAATAATGAGTTTCAAATACCAACACTTCAATCAAAGCAAGCATGAAGCAATATGAATAGGTGGTATGTCGCTAGCTCTTTCTGAGACCGCAAAACATAAATGCAGAGCACTTTCAAAGATCAAGGGCCGACTAAACATTGTAATTCATAGCAACGAAGATCCAGTCATAGTCATACTCAATATCAATCAAAAGCAAAGCATAAAAATGACAGAGGTGCTCTCTAATTGGTGATTATATAAGAGGAGGATGACTCAACAGGAAAATAAATAGACAGGCCCTTCGTAGAGGGAAACATTGATTTGCAGAGGTGCCAGAGCTCAAGCTTTTGAAAACAGAGATAATAATTTTGGGTGGCATGCTTTCATTGCCAACGCAATGACCAAGAGTTCTCAATATCTTCCATGCTACTCATGCTATAGGCGGTTCCCAAACAGAAAAGTAAAGTTTTAACTCCGCCACCACCAATCAATCACACTCCACGGCTAGCCGAATCCTCGGGTACCGTCCATACTAACATCAATCCGGGGGGAGTCTTGTTTTACAGTTATGTTTTCGATTTAAGCATGGAACTGGCCATCCCAAATACCGGCCCCTTTCTCGTGAAGGACTGTGAATAAACACATGTCGAGGATAACACTCCTAGCATGGAAGATACCAATAGCCCTCTGTCACCACATGAGCGGTTCGGGAATGCAAACAGATTTATTTCTTGAAGGTTTAGAGAATGGAACATGCAAATTTACTTGGAACGGCAGGTAGATACCGCAAATAGGTAGGTATGGTGGACTCTCATGGAAAAACTTTTGGGTTCATGGAAGTGGATGCACAAGCAGCATTCCCGCTTAGTACAAGTGAAGGCTAGCAAAAGACTAGGAAGCGACCAACTAGAGAGCAACGACAGTCATCAAGATGCAATGAGTTTGACTAACATTGAATACAATCATGAACAGGATATAAATCACCATGAACACGAACATCATAGAGGCTATGTTGATTTTGTTTCAACTACATGCATGAACATGCGCCAAGTCAAGCCACTTGAAACATTCAAAGGAGAATACCATCCTATCATACTACATCATAGTCATCTCAAAATCTATGTTGGCATTCAAGACAAACCATTATAAGCTCTCAGCTAAATAGGCATGGCATCAGAAACTATGATCTCTAAGTTGTCATTGCAAACATGGTTCCCTCACAAAAAAGCTAAATCTGGGTCGACAAGCTAGTCATATTTACAAAAACAAAATAGATAGAGTTCATACCAGCTTTTCAGTCTCAGTCACTTCATCATATATCATCATTGTTGCCTTTCATTTGCACGATCGAACGATGAAAACGATAATAAGCGCATTGGACTAAGCTGAATCTACAGGCAAACACAAAGGAGAAGATAAAGCAATATGGCTCTTTGAAAGCTTAAGAACCACTAAGCATTGTAACCAATATATTCTACCTTGACACAAAGAAAAAGAAAACTATTTACACGGGAAAGCTCCCAACAAGCAAAAGAAGAAAGAAAAATCTTTTTGGGTTTTCTCAAAAGGACACAAAACAAGAAAACAAGAAAACAAAAAGAAACTAGCATGCATAATACAGTGGCAAAGTGCAAACACCGACTAACAAAGCGAAAGCATAAGCATGAATGTAAAGTCGGTGAGAACACGTACTCCCCCAAGCTTAGGCTTTTGGCCTAGCTTGGTCTACTCCCAAGGTGGGAAATAACCAGCTCCAGGATACTACGGAGCAGACTGTGGATGCCACTGCTGTGTGAGATGCTCTGGCTCCCACTGATAAAACTGACGTCTGGTACTCGACTGGCGGCTCGGGCACGGGCGCCTGTGGTTGGGCCAAGCCCCAATATGCGTAGATGTCTACGGGCATAATAGTGTACCTGCCTGCATGAAGATCAAACAAAGAAGGAGCAGGCAAAGTAATAGTCTCTCGAGTACCCTGACTAAATACGAGGTTATAAATCATCCGTCTACTAGCATCTCTATCCAGAAAATCATGGTGAACCATGCTGTCATAATCCAGATATCTCTCAGGGAGAAGCATCTCTCCTTCCTCTCCCAGTCTAATGGGTATCTCAAAGTTTCTGGCAAGACGGGTAGCGTAGATACCTCCATAGACGGCACCTTTGGAACGGTTCAGGTTCAACCGTTGAGAGACTATAGCGCCCAAGTTATAAGTCTTATCTTTATAAAGGCCTTCGCGTAGAACCGCAAGGTCTGGAGAACTAAGTGATCCAGCCTCCCCACGGCCAATCAAACATTTTCCCACAAATAGTGAGAAGTACTGAAGCACAGGAAAATGTATGCTAGCAATTCTAGCGCGAGACACTCCTCTCTCCTCTCCAACAACAATAGAACCAATGAAATCCTCCAAGTCCCGTGGACGAGGGTCACGGATATCCCCAACATAAGGTAATTTGCATACATTGCAAAAATCCTGCAGCGTCATGCACTGGAGGACATCGTATATCATGAACTCTACCATGGGAGGATTCTTCCTCGGATAAAAGTTGAAGCTTTGAACGAAAATATTGGTGAGGAGGAGATATTGTGGGCACTTATCTTCAACGAATGCAGTAAGACCTGCGTTCTCCACCAAGTAATAAAAGTCTTCATAAAGTCCGGCGGTGCGCAAAAATTCATCACTTGGCCACTCGCACGCTTGAACTTCTGTGACTCGAGGGACTACGTACTTGGGGTGATTGTTCTCATCCTCCTTGGGGTTACGGCTTGAAGAGCCTCTCAAGAACCTCCTCATCTTTTCCTTTTTCTAGATCTAAAAAATTCTAAGATTTTTAGAGACTTCAAAAGAAAAGTGAATAAGGATTAATCCAACTTGTAGCAACTACTCCTACTAGTGCCTAGAGACCATATCACGCGCTAAAACTACTTGAGACCAGCTAAAATCAACCTTTCAAGCTCAAGAACAGGGTCACCAAGGTAGCAAGAATTTGCGAAGGATAAATCACTAGAGCAAAAACTAATTGGACCAATGGAGGAGTCACTTACCAAGGAGTAATTTCCCCAAAACGGTTCGGAGAATGCTGCTTTGACCAAGGAGATCGAAAATCACAGCCAAATGAGCAAGAACACGGGTTTGAGCTGCGAAACATTTTTTTTTCTGGAGGTGGAAGAAGAGGCTGAGAGTTGGAGTGAGTGGAGGGGGGGTGCCTGTGGGCCCCACAAGCTTGCACCCCGCCACCAGGGGGGTAGGTGGCGTTGGGGGGCTTGTGGCCCACTGGTCAGGCCCCCTGACCAGCTCTCAAGCCCAGAAATTTTCAAAAATTCCAGAAAAAATCATACTAAATTTTCAAGACCATCGGAGAACTTTTATTTTCGAGGTATATTTCTCGAGGACGCTAAAACAGAAAACAGGAAAAGCTAAACTAATTCTATCATTTTTCTTCTAAGCAACACAAAAGGGAAAGCTCAAAACATAGGTATGTGACTCTTTGATTCATCCGTCTCATGGTCATCGAAAGAAATCCGTCAATGGGATTGATCAAGTCCTTATGACAAAACCTTCTCGAATTGCAAGAGAGAACGGAGAATTTTCGAATATCCACTAAGTCACCTCAATGGGGATATGGATCTCCCCAACAAGCAAATCATACTTCATCTTGCCACGAGGAATAGGACAATCAAAGCTCCCAATGAGAATCGATGAAGTCTTTTCGATAGCATTGATGCAATGTACTTGATATCGTTTCTTCGGAAAATGCACTATGTGCTCATTACTGTTGACATGGAAAGTGACATTGCCTTTGTTGCAATCTATAACAGCCCTTGCAGTGTTTAAAAAGGGTCTTCCGAGGATGAGAGCCATGGCATCGTCCTCGGGAATATCCAAGATAACAAAGTCTGTTAAGATAGTGGTATTAGCAACCACAACAGGCACATCCTTGCAAATGCCGATAGGGAAAGCAGTTGATTTTCCGGCCATTTGGAGAGAAATTTCAGTGGGCGTCAACTTATCCAACTCAAGTCTACGATAAAGAGAGAGCGGCATAACGCTAACACCGGCTCCAAGGTCACATAAGGCAGTTCTTACATAGTTTCCTTTAATGGAGCAAGGTATAGTGGGCACTCCGGGATCACCAAGTTTCTTAGGAGTTCCACCTTTGAAAGTGTAATTGGCAAGCATGGTGGAGATCTCAAGATCTGGTATCTTCCGTTTATTAGTCACGATATCGTTCATGTACTTGGCATACGGAGACATCTTGAGCATATCAGTTAACCGCATCTGCAGAAAGACGGGTCTTATCATCTCAACGAAGCGCTCAAAATCCTCATCATCTTTTTTCTTGGATGGCTTAGGAGGAAAGGGCATAGGTCTCCGAACCCATGGCTCTCTTTCTTTACCATGCTTCCTAGCAGTAAACTCATTCTTGTCGTATCTCTTAGGTTGTGGATTATCAGGATTAACCGTAGGTTCAATCTCCCCATCCTCATCATGGCTAGGTTGAGCATTATTATGAACATCATTGTCCATGTTGTTACCAAGTTCATGTTCATCACCTGATTGTGTTTCTGCATCAGACACAGAAATATCATTAGGTTCTTCAGGTGTGATAGTATTTGGTGAACTGGTGTGGAGGTTTATATCATCCTTCTTCTTCTCCTTAGGATGACTAGGTGTATCAGCATTGATTCCTTGAGAATCTTGATCAATTCTCTTAGGATGACCTTCATGATACAAAGGTTCCTGAGTCATTTTGCCTCCTCTAGTAATGATTGTGACAGAGTTGTCATTTAATTCATTGAGCAGGTCATTCTGAGCTTTAAGTACTTGTTCTACCTGAGTAGTAATCATAGAGGCATGTTTACTCAGAAACTTCAGAGCATTGACATTTCTGTCTACACAAGCACTTAAATGGCTAAGCATACAAGCACTTTGTTTCAAATGTCTGCTAACATAATCATTGAAACTCTGTTGTTTGGCAACAAAGTTGTCAAATTCATCAAAGCATAGGCTAGCAGATTTATCAAAAGGAATATCACTCTCATCAAACCGACGCACATAATTCACTTCTACTACCTGTATCGGGTTATCGAGACCATGGATCTCTTCGATAGGTGGTAGATTTTTGACATCTTCAGATCTAATGCCTTTCTCTTGCATAGATTTCTTGGCTTCTTGCATATCTTCGGGACTGAGGAATAGAATACCTCTTTTCTTAGGAGTTGGCTTAGGAGGTAGTTCGGGAATAGTCCAAGCATTATCATTGATCAAGAGGTTATTCAACACGGTCTTAGCTTGTTCTACAGTTCGTTCCCTAAAAACACAATCGGCACAACTATCTAGGTAGTCTCTAATGGCATCGGTAAGTCCGTTATAGAGGATATCAAGTATCACGTTCTTCTTGAGAGGGTGATCAGGCAAAGCGTTCTGTAGCTGGACGAGCCTCCCCCAAGCTTGTGGAAGACTCTCTTCTTGGAGTTGAGCAAAGTTGTATATTTCCTGCAAGGCAACTTGCATCTTACGGGTAGGGAAATATTTCTCACAGAAGTAATAGACCATCTCCTGGGGACTACACACACATCCAGGAGCAAGAGAGGTGAACCAGGCTTTAGCGTCGTCCTTTAGAGAGAAAGGAAACATCATAAGGATATAGTAGTGGCGGATCTTCTCCTCATTAGTGAAAAGGTTGGCTATTTCGGATAGTTTGGCAAGATGGGCTATGACCGTCTCAGACTCATAACCGTGAAAAGGATCAGATTCGACTAGAGAGATTATCTCAGGGTCGACAGAGAATTCATAATCCTTATCGGTGACAAAGATAGGCGAAGTGGCAAACTTCGGATCATTTTGCATCCTAACTTCCCGAGATTTTTCCTTCCACTTGAGAATTAATTTCTCAGCGTCATAGGCATCCTTACACGCAAGAAAATCCTCAGCTATCTCTCCCTCCATAACGTAACCCTCAGGTATATCAGGAAATTCATATCTAGGAGAGCTAGATCTAGTAGGAGCAAAAGCAGGTTCTATCTCAATAGCATCGGCAATTTCAGAAGCATCACGAGCATTGGCAGTAACTCTAGCAATATGAGCATCAAGGAACACTCCTAGTGGAACATCACGCAAAGGAGTATCTCTAGAAGTATCAAGCATAGCATCATCAGGCAAAATAGCATCTCTAGCATCATTAGGCAAAGCAGTATCAAGCATAGCATCTCTAGCATCATCAGGCATAGCATCTCTAGCAGTAGTATCAAGCATAGCATCATCAGGCATAGTATCAAGCATAGCATCTCTACCAGTATGAGGCATAGCATCAAGCATAGTATCATCAGGCATAGTATCAAGCATAGCATCTCTAGCAGTAGTATCACAAGCATCATCAAGCACAAGCGACATATCAAGATTTCTAACTGAAGGTGAAGTCGCAAACTTACTCATAACTGAAGGTGAATCAAGTGCAGAGCTAGATGGCAATTCCTTACCTCCCCTCGTAGTTGAGGGCAATACTTTGGTCTTCGGATCCTTCAGATTCTTCATCGTGATCAGCAAATATAAATCCCAAGTAACTCAGAGAATATAACAATACCTCCCCGGCAACGGCGCCAGAAAAATGTTGACGTCAGCTGTGCTTCCCCGACAACGGCGCCAGAAAAATGCTGACGTCAGTTGTGCTTCCCTGGCAATGGCTCCAGAAAAGGGCTGATCCTGCAATCTCTGGCGTTAGCTAGACGAATGCTTATAACAACTAACCTTCTCCTGCAACGGCACCAGAAGAATGCTGATAGCACTCCTCTGCAATGAAACTCGAAGAATGTTGTTGATGGCCCACCAGCGCGTGGGTTCGCAACAGTTTTCGAGGGTAGAGTATTCGACCCAAATTTGTAGATCGCCAAAAGGAGGTGAGAGTATACTCTCAAGTATTAGCAGATGAATTTGTCGGATCCAACCACACCTGAAAGATTAGTATCTGCAAGCACAGTAGTAACAGCAAAGTAGCGAGTAACGACAGTGTAACGAGCAATAGCAGTGGCAAGGAACAACAGTAGTGACAACAGTAGCAAGTAGCAACAGTAGCAAGCGACAGTAGTAGCAGCAGCAGCAGAACAAAACAAGTGACAGCAGTAGCAACAGTAGTAGCAGCAGCAGAGCAAGACAAGTAACAGAAGTAGCATTGGTAGTAGCAGCAGCAGAGCAAGACAAGTAACAGCAGTAGGACAAACTCGTAGGCAATGGGTCGGTGATTTGTTTGGATGATATTAATCATGCAACAACTATAACACGGAGAGATATGTGGCTAGCTCCCGTTTGTCAATGTGATGTAGACATGCATTCCGTGTGTCGTCATACGTGCTTACGGAAAAGAACTTGCATGACATCTATTGTCCATCCCTCCCGTGGCAGCGGGGTCCAAAAGGAAACTACGGGATATTAAGGTTCTCCTTTTAATAAAGAACCGTACCAACGCATTAGCACTTGGTGAACACATGAAATCCTCAAACTATGGTCATCACCGGGAGTGGTTCCGGTTATTGTCACTCCGGGGTTGCTGGATCATAACACATAGTAGGTAACTACAACTTCCAAGATCGGATCTAAAACACACATATATTGGTGACAACATAATAATTTCAAATCTGAAATCATGGCACTCGGGCCCTAGCGACAAGCATTAAGCATGGCAAAGTAGTAGTAACATCAAATCTCAGAACATAGTGGATACTAGTTATCAATCCCCATCAAAACTAACTCGATTACATGATAGATCTCATCCTACTCATCACTGCCCAGCGAGCCTATGAATAGATTACTCACGAACGACGAAGAGCTTCATGGAATTGGAGAGGGAAGAAGGTTGATGATGACGATGGCGACGATTTCTCCTCTCCGGAGCCCAAGACGGACTCCAGATCTGCCCTCCAGATGAAGAACAGGTGGTGGCGGCGCCTTCGTATCGAAAACGCGACGAAAACTTCTCTTTTTATTTTTTCTGGGACGAAAGACAACTTATAGGCTGGAGTTGGGGGCGGCAGGTGCCTGTGGGCCCCACAAGCCTGCCCACCGCCACCAGGGGGGTGGTGGCGGAGCAGGGGCTTGTGGCCCACTGGCCCACCCCCTGAGGTGGAACTTGGCACAGATATTTTTGATATTTTCCAAAGTTGCTCCCCGTAAATTTTCAGGACGTTTGGAGAACTTTGATTTCTACACAAAAATAACACCAAGGCAATTCTGCTGAAAACAGCGTCAGTCCAGGTTAGTTCCATTCAAATCATGCAAATTATAGTCCAAAACAAGGGCAAAAGAGTTTGTAAAAGTAGATACGTTGGAGACATATCACCGGGGAAGGTTTGTTGTCACAGAATTATCATTCGTCTAGCTATTGCCAGAGAGTGCGAGTCAGCATTTTTCTGGCGCCGTTGCCGGGGAGGTATTGCTATATTCTCTGAGTCACTTGGGATTTATATCTGCTGATCAGTATGAATAATCTGAAGGATCCAAAGACCAAAGTCTTGCCCTCAACTACGAGGGGAGGTAAGGAATTGCCATCTAGCTCTGCACTTGATTCACCTTCAGTTATGAGTAAGTTTGCGACATCACCTCCTGCTAGAAATCTTGATATGTCGCCTGTGCTTGATGATGCTTATGATGCTACTGCTAGAGATGCTATGCTTAATACTATGCTTGATGATGCTATGCTTGATACTACTAGAGATACTATGCCTGATACTGCTTTGCCTGATATTGCTAGAGATGCTATGCTTGATACTGCTAGAGATGCTATTTTGCCTGATGATGCTATGCTTGATACTGCTAGAGATACTACTTTGCCTTATGTTCCACTAGGGGTATTCCTTGATGCTCATATTGCTAGAGTTACTGCCAATGCTCATGATGCTTCTGATACTGCCGATACTATTGAGATAGAACCTGCTTTTGCTCCTACTAGATCTAGCTCTCCTAGATATGAATTGCCTGATATACCTGAGGGTTACGTTATGGAGGGAGAGATAGCTGGGGATTTTCTTGCGTGTAAGGATGCCTATGACGCTGAGAAATTACTTCTCAAGTGGAAGGAAAAATCTCTGAAAGCTAAGATGAAATATGACCCAAAGTTTGCCACTTCACCTATCTTTATCATCGATAAGGATTATGAATTCTCTGTCGATCCTGAGATAATCTCTCTAGTCGAATCTGATCCTTTTCATGGTTATGTGTCTGAGACGGTCGTAGCCCATCTTGCGAAACTACACGATATAGCCACCTTTTTCACTAATGGGGAGAAGATCCACCACTACTATATCCTTAAGTTGTTTCCTTTCTCTCTAAAGGACGACGCTAAAGCCTGGTTCACCTCTCTTGCTCCTGGATGTGTGAGTAGTCCCCAGGAGATGGTCTATTACTTATGTGAGAAATATTTCCCTGCCCATAAAAAGCAAGCTGCCTTGCAGGAAATATACAACTTTGCTCAACTCCAAGAAGAGAGTCTTCCACAAGCTTGGGGGAGGCTCGTCCAGCTACCGAATGCTTTGCCTGATCACCCTCTTAAGAAGAAGGAGATACTTGATATCCGCTATAACGGACTTACCGATGCCTCTAGAGACCACCTAGAAAGTTGTGCCGGTTGTGTTTTTAGGGAACAAACTGTAGAACAAGCTGAGACTCTACTGAATAACATCTTGATCAACGATAATGCTTGGACTATTCCTGAACCACCTCCTAAGCCAACTCCAAAGAAAAGTGGTATTCTATTCCTTAATCCCGAAGATATGCAAGAAGCCAAGAAATCTATGCAAGAGAAAGGCATTAGATCTGAAGATGTCAAAAATCTACCACCTATCGAAGAGATCCATGGTCTCGATAACCCGATACAGGTAGTAGAAGTGAATTCTCTGCATAGGTTTGATGAGAGTGATATTCCTTTTGACAAACCTCCTAGCCTATGCTTTGATGAATTTGACAACTTTGTTGCCAAACAACAGAGTTTCAATGATTATGTTAGCACACATTTGGGACAAAGTACTCGTATGCTTAGGCATTTAAGTGCTTGTGTAGACAGAAATGTCAATGATCTGAAGCTTTTGAGTAAACATGCTGAAAGTGCATGCTATGCCCCTAATCGACTTTTGGTGTTAATGACAACACATACATAGGAAACTAATCCTATTTGCTGAGTGTACCTCAGGATGGCAAGTACTTTAGTAAATTGAGAATTATGTGCCAAAGGTTGTGTGAGAAGATTGGGATTTATATTTTGAGAAGGCTCGGGATTAAGAAAAGATGATGTAGACTAGTCTTTTGAGTTTACTGATATTGAGTATAGGGATCCCGCACTATTAAGAGGGGATCACATGTTTTGCGATGAACTTGCTCATACCACATCTTCATTGTCATACCCAATGCCACATATTCTCCACTCTATTCTTATCTCAAAACAGGTTTATTTCCTCGGACATCCGGCTCCCTCCGGACGTCCGAGGGCCGGACGACCGGCAGGCTTCGGAAATCCGGAGCCCTTCACCAGAAGTTTGTGAGTCGTATAACTCGGAAATCCAGCTTCCTCCGGACTTCCGAGGGCCGGACGACCGGCAGGCTTCGGAAATCCGGAGCCCTTCACCAGAAGTTTGTGGTTCATATAACTCGGAAATCCGTCTCCCTCCGGACATCCGAGGTCCGGACGTTCGACCAGCCCGTGAAATCCGAAACCACCCACCAGTAGCAGTTGAGTCGAACAACCCGGAATTCCGGTCCTCTCCGGACGTGCGGTCACTGTTCAATACATAGTATTTTCAGTCATATTTACAGGCCTCGGACGACTGACCCCTGTCGGACGTCCGACCCCTCGCGGACGCCCGGACGTCCGGCAACTGTCGGACGTCCGGACCGTGTGTGACTTAAAGTGCCCCCAACGGCTGGATTTCACTCCCCACTATATATACTCTTCTCCCACCTCGTGAAAGAGTGTTCAACACAGCTAGAATACATCCAAGAACACCTTTCCTCTCACTCACTCTTGTCTACACTAAATCCTAGATTCCAAGAGCATTTGTGAGTCCTTTTGAGTGTTGTTCCAATCAAAAGATAGATCGTCTCCCTCTCCTCCTTCCCACCAAAGTGATTTGTGATTTGAGCAAGTTTTGAGCAATCCCTGTGATCTTGTTACTCTTGGAGGTTGGAGACTCCTAGGCGGTAGGAGTCTTCGGAGAGGAATCAAACCACTGTGATTTCCCCCGGAAAGTTTGTGAAGGTTTGGAAGCCACCTCAAGGCTTACCATTAGTGGTTGAGAAACGCCTTCGTGGAGTTATCTCAAAGGGAGAATAGGGCGAGCCTTCGTGGCGTTGGTGTGCCTTCGTGGTAACATCCGCCCCTCTAACGGTGACGTAGCTTCCCTCCAAGGAAGTGAACATCGGGATACATCCTTGTCTCTCTTGGAGTTTTGGTTATTCCTAACCCTAACTCTCTACTTGTGTTAATCCTTATTACGTACTTGTATTTGATTATTGTTTACCGCTTGTCCTACTTCACTCTAAATAGCTTACTCCTTGTTGTAGCAATTATTAGGCCTACACTCATATTCCACACTTTTGCCTAAAATTGCTAAGTAATTATTAAAATTTGGATTTGTACCTATTCACCCCCCCTCTAGGTCCATCTCGATCCTTTTCAATTGGTATCAGAGCCTCGTGCTCTATTCTTGTGGCTTAACCGCCCTAGAGCGAGATGGACGGGGTTCCAGCTACGGTAGCTCCAGTGCAGAGGGACGGGACTTCCTCGGAAGTCTAGTCTTTCACCTCTGAGGACCTCGAACGGGCCCTTGCCAAGCAAAGAGAGGAGCATGATGCTTCTCTTGAGACCATGGTCCAAATGAGACTAGCATCACTAACCACGGGGACAACCACGTCCCCGAGGGCCTCAGGGCCACATGTGCATGGTACTTCATCTGGCCAACAACCTCCGGAAAGGATCGAAACTAGTGTTCCATGGCTTTATGCTAGATCTCAAATTGAGAAACCTAAGTACAATCCTGGAGGAAAACCTCCCTTGCTTGATGACAATTCCGATTTTGCTTTGTGGAGAGTTGGTATGCAGGATCATCTTAGGTACGCCAATGATGAGATGTTGGACATCCTCGAGCATGGGTACAATCCTGTAGATCCAAGGTGCCTCACTCCTAGAGAAACTTATGACAAGCATCTCAATGAGACTGCGATCATGTGCATAAGAAAAGGAATGAATGACAAGCAACGAAGACCTTACATTCACATCACAAGTGCCAAGGAACTGTGGGATAGCATTATAAGGACCAATACCTCCACTCTTCGGCTTGCTCAATATGAAATTGCCAAGGGGCAATTACAGAATTTCTGTATGGAAAAGGGTGAATCTCCCAAGCAACTACTAGAACGACTCATGACTCTCGCCACAGACATTGAGTCATGTGACTGTGACAAGACGCAAGATGGTTTCAATCTGACCAAGAGATTTCTTGTGGACAAGTTACTTCATGCTCTTGCTCCGTATCACCATCAAATGGTATGGGACATGAGGCAGCACCATGGGTTCAAAGAAATGACTCCAGATGACATCATATCCACTTTCCAATTATTTGAAGAGTCAAAAGCAAATGCAACAAAGCACCTTGCCATGCATGGCACTTCAACATCAAAGATCAATCTTGCTTTGAAAGCCAAGCATGAATGTGACGAAGAAGAAAGTGAAGAAGAAGAGGGTGATGATGACTGCGAAGATGGTGATGAGGTTGACTCTGATGAAATCCCATCTTATGAGGACATTGCTCTCTTTGTAAAGAAGTTAAGTGCAGGAAAGTTCAAGGGAAGATTCCCAAAGAAGAAGGTAAGGAAATGCTATAACTGTGAGGAAACCAACCACTTCTCCAATGACTGCCCTTATGAGAAGAGAGAAGACAAACCAAGGTTTCCAAAGACCTTTGTAAAGAAGAAGTTGCCAAACCCTATGAACTCCAAGTTCAAGAGGACAGATGGAAGAGTAATGGTTGCACATGAAGAATCAGATCCAGAAGATGTTGGTGGAGTTGCCGGAGTAGCTCAGGATACACAAAACACCTTGAGGCTAGTCAACAAAAGTGGTGATGTTGTTCACTACAACTATATGAAGGACTACAAGGGCAACGCTCACAAGTGTTTGATGGCAAAGATTGCCATGGGAGATGAGGAAGACCAAAGCTTCCACGATAAGGTTAAGGTAACTCCACGGTTAAACTCTTTTAGTCTAGCTTCTACTTCATCTGATGAGTATCTTGATGCGGAAGATCACTATGAGGATAATGACTTAGATCATCCCATGTTTGCTAAAATAAACAAATTTATGTGCTCTCTTAAAGGAAAGAAGCTCACTATGTTTCACATACTTATGGAAATGGTGAGTAAGCACACCAATACCATCAAGGAACTCGTAACCCTCATCACTGAGGAGAAGGAAAGAAATGAAATCCTTGAGCAGAAAGTCCTGTATGAGGAAGCACAAAATGATGCTCTATGCTCAAAAGTAGGTGAAAACCTTGATAAACATGCTAATGATCTTGCCTCCTTGAAAAAGGCTGAATCTGTGTGCAAAGAATTACTAAATGATAAAAACCGACTTGTGAACTCTCATGCTTCCCTTTCTAAGGACCGTGAGCGTCTATCCTTGTCTCTCAAAGACAAGGAAGAGAAACTCACTGTTCTTACAAAGAGCTTTGAGGCACTTAAGGTTACTTATCTTGACACTCTAGCTAAGGCCTACTCCTCACCTATCATTTCATTGAGGAAAACTATTCGCTAAAGGCACAGTTAGACAGAGGGCTCATGACATGTGCACAAGGACAAAAGACTCTCAATGAGATCTTAAGTCGACACAATGGAGGCTTCGCCAAGGAAGGCCTTGGGTTCAACCCAAGCACTGCCAAGAAAAGTGCATCTGCTCTCAAGTGTACCACTCCACTTAAAGAAATATTTGTACGAGAGGGACACAAGGAGAAAGGTAAGGTTGTGAGTGGATCGCCACTAGGGGTTCGCCTACTCACAACAAGACAATCGAATTCATGCCTCCATCCTATGTACTCCGCAAATCAAAGGAAGGAGAGGTCTATGCTAAATTCGTTGGTCCCCGTAATGCATTCCGATTCTATGCTATTTGGGTCCCTAAGACTCTTGTGACTAATGTGAAAGGCCCCATGAAAAAATGGGTACTTCAAACCAAGTCTTAATTTGTTACAGGCTGTTTTCTCCGGAGGAGCCAAATGGGTGATCGATAGTGGATGCACCAATCATATGACTGGAGATAGTAACTTGCTCTATGACTTCATGCAAGCCATTCGACCATACATGAGCATTGTATTTGGTGGAGGGTCGAAAGGGCAGGTAATTGGGTTGGGCAAGGTGGCAATCACTAATGACATGTCTATTGCAAATGTCATGCTTGTCCAATCTCTTCAATATCATTTACTCCCAGTTCGCCAATTGGCTTCCGTCGGTTATGGCACATTATTTGGACTAACGGATGTGAAAGTCTTTAAGAGAGACACTCTCGAAGTGGCCTTTGTTGGAGAGTTGGATGGCAACCTTTACACGGTTGATTTCTCGAAAGAGAGCACCTTCCATACAACTTGTCTAATGGCCAAGGCCGACATGGGATGGCTGTGGCATCGCCGCTCGCCATGTTGGCATGAAAAATCTTCAAAATCTCTTAAACGGCAATCACATCCTTGGACTAACAAATGTATCTTTTAAGAAAGATCGTGTGTGCAGTGCATGCATAGCTGGGAAACAACATCAATCAAAACATCCACCCAAGAACATTGTATCCACTTCGAGGCCGTTAGAGCTCCTTCATGTGGATCTGTTTGGGCCTCCTTCATGGGCAAGTCTTGGAGGGAAAAAGTATGGCCTAGTCATTGTTGATGATTACTCAAGATATACATGGGTGTTCTTTCTCAAGTCCAAGGACGAGATGAAGATCACCTTCATTGATTTTGCCAAACAAGCCCATCGGAAGTTTGACAAGGACATCAAGGCAGTAAAAAGTGATAATGGCTCTGAGTTCAAGAACTACACCCTAGAAGAATTTCTTAGTGATGAGGGAATTGAACATCAGTACTCCGCACCTTACACCCCTCAACAAAATGGTGTGGCAGAGAGGAAGACCCGGACACTTGTGGAGATGGCAAGGTCCATGTTAGACGAATACAAGTCACCACATAGTTTTTGGGCTGAGGCCGTCAACACAGCATGTCATGCATCAAACTGGCTCTTCCAGACTCCATATGAGCTCCTAACTGGGAACAAGCCCAATGTTAAGTATTTTCGTGTGTTTGGATGCAAGTGTTTCATCCTCAACAAACGGGAACGGTTAGGAAAATTTCAATCCAAAACAACTGAAGGGATTTTTGTTGGCTATGGGTCAAACTCTCACGCCTACAGAGTCTACAACAAATCCACTGGATGTGTTATAGAAACCTGTGACGTGACGTTTGATGAATTTAACCGCTCCCATGGGGAGAAAGTTGATCTAAATGATGCAGGTGAAGAAGACTCCCCACAAGATATCTTAAATATGGGTGTAGGTGCAATTCTTCCCATGGAACGAAGACCCCATGATGATGATGAAGATGATGAGAGTATTTCTCATCCTCAAGACAGTTCACTGCCCGTACCTCCACAAGATACTAGCACACACATCATACCAGTTGTTGAGGATCAAGTGGGAGAACATGTCTCTCACCCTGATCACACTCAAGAACAAGTTTATCTTCAAGAGGTAGACCAAAGTATGGGTATGTTTGATGATGAACCTCAACAAGTGCAGCGCGAATAGGAATATCTTCCTCCGCACATAAATGATCCATATGTTGAGGATGTTGATGATGGAATCGAAGTCGAACCTCGTGAAACCTTGACCTCCATCATGCCACGTGTGCTGGTCCTATTGATATTGATCAAATCCTCACTGGCGTGTCGGAAGGTAGAGTGACTCGTAAACAATTAACAAACTTTTGTGCTCACTTTTCGTTTGTCTCTAGTACTGTGCCACACAGGGTTCAGGATGCATTGTGTGACTATGACTGGCTTCTTGCTATGCAAGAGGAGCTAAACAGTTTTACACGCAACGAAGTATGGTCATTGGTAGAACGACCAACTGAGGAACATAATGTCATTGGAACTAAATGGATTTTCAAGAACAAGGAAGATGAGAATGGGACCATCCTACGCAACAAGGCAAGGTTAGTAGCACAGGGGTACTCCCAAGTTGAAGGTTTGGACTTTGGTGAAACCTTCGCCCCTGTTGCTCGTCTTGAGTCCATTCACATTTTATTGGCCTATGTTGCTTTCAATGGTTTTACTTTGCATCAAATGGATGTGAAAAGTGCTTTTCTTAACGGTCCTCTACAAGAAGAGGTATATGTATCACAACCACCTGGGTTTGTTGACCCTCACCACAAAGACCATGTATATAAACTTCACAAGGCTCTGTATGCCCTCAAACAAGCACCCCGTGCTTGGTACGATCATCTTAAGAAGTTCCTACTCGATGATGGCATTGTGGTGGGGGTGATCGATCCCACTCTTTTTACTAAGAGGGAAAATGGTGATTTGATCTTATGCCAAATCTATGTAGATGACATCATTTTTGGTTCTCCTAACATCCATTTATGCAAGAAGTTTGCGGCTTCCATGACCAAGACCTTTGAGATGTCACTCAACACGGACTTGAAGTTCTTTCTTGGTTTTCAAATACAACAATTTCAAGAAGGGATTTTCTTATCTCAAACTAAGTACCTCAAGGACATTCCTGAAAAATTTGATATGACAAATGCTAAACCAATGAAGACTCCCATGACCACCGATGTAGTTCTAAATGAAGACACAAACGGTATTCCTTTTGACCCATCTACTTACCGCTCCATGATTGGTTCGCTACTTTATCTTTGCGCATCTAAACCGGACATCATGTTAAGTGTAGGCATATGTGCTAGATTTCAAGCTTCCCCTAGGGAAAGCCATCAAACGGCGGTTAAGCATATTCTTAGATACCTTGTTCACACCCCAAAGTTAGGCTTATGGTACCATAAGGATGCAAAGTTTGATCTTATTGGGTATTCCGATCCGGATTGGGCCGGTGATAAAGTGGGACGGAAATCCACTTCCGGTGCATGTCAGTTTCTTGGACGCTCCTTGGTAAGTTGGTCCTCGAAAAAGAAAAACTGTGTTTCTCTCTCCACGGTCGAGGCCGAATATATTGCAGCCGCAAGCTGTGCAACCCAACTGCTATGGATGAGGCAAACACTAAAGGATTATGGTATCACGTATCGACACGTTCCTCTTCTCTGTGATAATGGAAGTGCCATAAAGATCTCCGAGAACCCCATTGATCACCCTCGCACAAAACATATTGATATTAGGTATCATTTCTTGAGAGACCATGTGCAAAAGGGTGACATTGATATTACCCATGTGGGTACCGACATGCAGTTAGCCGACATTTTCACCAAGCCACTTAGCGTAGCTAGGTTCTGTCAACTTAGGCGTGAACTTGGTATCTTGGAGCTTGACAACATATCTTGAAACCTTGCACACATACACACACTCACATTATGTTTGTGTCTTGATGTGGGCATGTATTTAGGGGGAGTGAGTCTTAATTTTCTGTTTTTAAGCTTACAAAGTACGCATAAACCAATTCCTGTCTCCAAGTAGTACATGTAATGCTTGTAGGCAACTCTGTTCGTATTTTTTGTGTGCGAAACCATGCAAGTCATCATTTCATCATCAAAACAAAAAAAAATCCAGAATCAGCCTCTGCCTCCTCCTCCTTCTCGGACGTCCGACATGTCTCGGACGTCCGGCGGCAAAACCCCTTCCGGTCGTCCGACCAGTGTCGGTCGTCCGAGGCCTCAATCACCTTCGGACGTCCGACGCCTTGGGCCTATAAATAGCTGGGCGCGGGGCTGGGATCTTGCCCTAACCCTTAGCGCCCCTTTCCTCCCTAGCGCCGCTGCCGCCAGCTCGAGGAGCCCCCGCTTGCGCCGCTAGACCTAAGATCCGGCCGATCCCCTCCACGGATCCTCCTCTTCTTCCTCCTATTCCTTCGCGGGATCCATCTGCAGGTTGCTCCTCCCCTCCTTTCGCGTTTGTTTTGGCTTTCTCTCTCTCCCATGAGTCTCCATGTTCGTTCGTTATTTGGGATTTTTCATCCGCATAGGATATTGTGCTCCATGGGCAAGACCAAGCACGCCGCTCGGAAGACCGTGGTTGGCTCATCATCTCGCACCCCTACCACGGGGTCGGACTCGGATGAGCCACGTCGTCCCTTCAAATGGACTGCCCGGCATTCTCCGGCCCGGCGTTCTCCGTCTCCACAACTCCCCTCGTCGTCTGATGGTGATGACCCCGACTTCGAGGAGGAGCTTGCCGCCGAGGACTTTGCTGACCAGCCCGCCGAATGGAGGTCCAAGCCAAAGCCCGGGACTCGCATGGCGTCCTACATGCCACCACCTCCTCCTGCCCAGCCCGCAGGTGAAGCTCGTCGCATATCACAAGAACCTCCTTCTACTTTAGGTCGTGCAATCACGAACTTCACCACACTTTGCGCGGCTTCATACCTCACTTTCCGCCGCGACCTTGATCCATACGCTGTCGTACGTGACTCTACGGACTCACGTTTCCGCACAAACGTCCAGGCGGACATCTTTACCACAGTCATAGTACCTAAGGGTTTATCTGTTCATCTCTATATTGATGTTGAGCATATTCGCACGCACCCGGCGAAATATCCGGGTGCCATTGAGCTTATTGAGGCATCGGGGCTTGACGCCCCGTTTGCCTTTCATCGCGACTTTAATGCTGCTCCCATTCACCAGTTCTATGCCACATGCTACTTTGGTCCAAACCACACTGTCAGCTGGATCACCTCTGTCGTTCGTTTCACCGCTACTTATGATACATTTGTTGTCGCACTGGGTTTCCCCAACTCCGGTTTCAAAATACTTAGGGATGATCCTAACCATGCGCATAAGTCCATTGACGCGTGTGGGTACCTTCTCAAACCACTAAGTGAGCTTGATGCAGATGAACGCCTGAAGGACCTTAACCAGGTATCCATCTGGCGATCACCTTACTTCGTCATTTTTCAGTGTCTCATTCGCACCATCTATCCCAAGATGGGTGATAAGGGCTCTTGCAGTGGCTATTGTATTGACATCATGTCTCACTTGTTCGAGCACCCTAAGGGCAAAATTAATGTGCCTCATTTTCTATGGCATGAGATTCGTCTTGCTAGCTTTCAGTACAAGCGAGCCTTTCCTCATGGCCCCTTCATCCAGGCTCTTATTAATCATGTAGCTGATTTCTCTGTGGCTGTCACTCACACACATCGCAAGTGGGTCATTCCCGCTCACATGGCGGATAACTATGCTCACAAGAAACCCCCCTCATCCTCCACATCCACTCGCCGCACTGCTGCCCGGTCCGCCACCCCCTCATCTAGCTCTGCTCCTCTCGGTCGCATTGCCAAATTCCTTGGCAAGGCCCATTCTGCTTTGATGAAGGCCGTCTCTTTCGAGTGTGGCCAAACCCATGATGTGGTTTCTCGCTTAGTCTCCTAAAAGAATGCCCTCAAGGCTAGTCTGAGAGCCTCGGGCGCTCTTGATGTGAGTGATGATGAGGCCACTCCTGCTGCTCCTCCTACTGATTTTGGCTTCCCATCTGGTCCTGAGTGGGCTGATTTCCTTGACGAGGCTGGTGGCAGTGGCTTGCCTGATGATGATGATGATGATGCTGATGAGCTGTGAGCGTGGTTGTTGCTGTTGGTATCTCCCTTTTTGGTACTTGGTGCCAAAGGGGGAGTAATGTATCGTAGTTTTTAGTCTTTGGAGATTTAATGTAATGGATAAACTCATGTATGGCTACTTATGAATGATTGTGATTTGCTATGGATTGCTATGATATCATCATAGACTATTATGGTTTGCTCCACTACTTCTATGATGATCTATTGTCCTTTTATGATGATCTATTATCTTTACATGTTGATCCATTGGAGCTTCGATATTTTATCATGCATATACTAAGGGGGAGCTCCGTACTAAATATATCCTAGGCTATAATGTATGTTAAATCTTTTTGAGAACTATGTATATGTTGTCATCAACTACCAAAAAGAGGGAGATTGAAAGTGCATGCTATGCCCCTAATCGACTTTTGGTGTTAATGACAACACATACATAGGAAACTAATCCTATTTGTTGAGTGTATCTCAGGATGGCAAGTACTTTAGTAAATTGAGAATTATGTGCCAAAGGTTGTCTGAGAAGAATGGGATTTATATTTTGAGAAGGCTCGGGATTAAGAAAAGATGATGTAGACTAGTCTTTTGAGTTTACTGATATTGAGTATAGGGATCCCGCACTATTAAGAGGGGATCACAGGTTTTGCGATGAACTTGCTCATACCACATTTTCACTGTCATACCCATTGCCACATATTCTCCACTGTGTTCTTATCTCAAAATAGGTTTATTGCGTCGGACATCCGGCTCCCTCCGGACATCTGAGGGCCGGACGACCGGCAGGCTTCGGAAATCCGGAGCCCTTCACCAGAAGTTTGTGAGTCGTATAACTCGGAAATCCGGCTTCCTCCGGACGTCCGAGGCCCGGACGACCGGCAGGCTTCGGAAATCCGGAGCCCTTCACCAGAAGTTTGTGGTTCATATAACTCGGAAATCCGGCTCCCTCCGGACATCCGAGGTCCGGACGTCTGACCAGCCCCTAAAATCCGGAACCACCCACCAGTAGCAGTTGAGTCGAATAACCCGGAATTCCAGTCCTCTCCGGACGTCCGGTCACTGTTCAATACACAGTATTTTCAGTCATATCTACAGGCCTCGGATGATCGACCCCTGTCGGACGTCCGACCCCTCGCGGACGCCCGGACGTCCGGCAACTGTCGGACGTCCGGACCGTGTGTGACTTAAAGTGCCCCCAACGGCTGGATTTCACTCCCTACTATATATACTCTTCTCCCACCTCGTGAAAGAGTGTTCAACACAGCTAGAATACATCCAAGAACACCTTTCCTCTCACTCACTCTTGTCTACACTAAATCCTAGATCCCAAGAGCATTTGTGAGTCCTTTTGAGTGTTGTTCCAATCAAAAGATAGATCTGCTCCCTCTCCTCGTTCCCACCAAAGTGATTTGTGATTTGAGCAAGTTTTGAGCAATCCCCGTGATCTTGTTACTCTTGGAGGTTGGAGACTCCTAGGCGGTAGGAGTCTTCGGAGAGGAATCAAACCATTGTGATTTCCCCCGGAAAGTTTGTGAAGGTTTGGAAGCCACCTCAAGGCTTACCATTAGTGGTTGAGAAACGCCTTCGTGGAGTTATCTCAAAGGGAGAATAGGGTGAGCCTTCGTGGTGTTGGTGTGCCTTCGTGGTAACATCCGCCCCTCTAACGGTGACGTAGCTTCCCTCCAAGGAAGTGAACATCGGGATACATCCTTGTCTCTCTTGGAGTTTCGGTTATTCCTAACCCTAACCCTCTACTTGTGTTAATCCTTATTACGTACTTGTATTTGATTATTGTTTACCGCTTGTCCTACTTCACTCTAAATATCTTACTCCTTGTTGTAGCAATTATTAGGCCTACACTCATATTCCGCACTTTTGCCTAAAATTTCTAAGTAATTATTAAAATTTGGATTTGTACCTATTCACCCCCCTCTAGGTCCATCTCGATCCTTTTCACATGCCTCTATGATTACTACTCAGGTAGAACAAGTACCTAAAGCTCAGAATGACTTGCTCAATGAATTAAATGACAACTCTGTCAGAGTCATTACTAGAGGAGGCAAAATGACTCAGGAACCTTTGTATCCTGAAGGTCATCCTAAGAGAATTGATCAAGATTCTCAAGGAATCAATGCTGATACACCTAGTCATCCTAAGGAGAAGAAGAAGGATGATAGAAGCCTGCATGCCAGTTCACCAAATACTGTCACACCGAAAGAACCTAATGATATTTTTGCATGTGATGCAGAAACACAATCTGGTGATGAACATGAACTTGGTGACAATATGGAAAGTGATGTTCATAATAATGCTCAACGTAGCAATGATGAGGATGTGGAGATTGAACCTACGGTTAATCCTGATAACGCACAACGTAAGAAATACGATAAGAATGACTTCACTGCTAGGAAGCATGGTAAAGAAAGGGAGCCATGGGTTCACAGACCTATGCCCTTCCCTCCTAAGCTATCCAAGAAAAAGGATTATGAGGATTTTGAGCGCTTCGTTGAGATGATAAGACCCATCTTTCTGCAGATGCGGTTAACTGATATGCTCAAGATGTCTTCGTATGCCAAGTACATGAAAGATATCGTGACTAATAAACGGAAGATACCAGATCTTGAGATCTCCACCATGCTTGCCAACTACACTTTCAAGGGTGGAACTCCTAAGAAACTTGGTGATCCCGGAGTGCCCACTATACCTTGCTCTATTAAAGGAAACTACGTAAGAACTGCCCTATGTGACCTTGGAGCCGGTGCTAGTGTTATGCCGCTCTCTCTTTATCATGGACTTGAATTGGATAAGTTGACACCCACTGAAATTTCTCTGCAAATGGCTGTCAAATCAACTGCTTTCCCTATCGGAATTTGCGAAGATGTGCTTGTTGTGGTTGCTAACACGACTATCTTAACAGACTTTGTTATCTTGGATATTCCTGAGGACAATGCCATGGCTGTCATCCTCGAAAGACCCTTTTTAAACACTGTAGGGGCTGTTATAGATTGCAACAAAGGCAATGTCATTTTCCATGTCAATGGTAATGAGCACACAGTGCACTTTTTGAAGAAACGATATCAAGTACATTGCATCAATGCTATCGAAAAGACTTCATCGATTCTCATTGGGAGCTTTGAATGCCCTATTCCTCGTGTCAAGATGAAGTATGATTTGCTTGTTGGGGAGATACATATCCCCATTGAGGTGACTTAGTGGCTATTCGAAAATTCTCTGTTCTCTCTTGCGATTCGAGAAGGTTTTGTCATAAGGACTTGATCAATCCCATTGATGGATTTCTTTCGATGACCATGAAACTGATGAATCAAAGAGTCACATACCTCTGTTTTAAAGCTTTCATTTTCTTTTGCTTAGAAGAAAAATGATAGAATTATTTAGATTTTCCTGTTTTCTGTTTTAGCGTCATGGAGAAAAATACCTCGAAAATAAAAGTTCTCCGATGATCCTGAAAATTTAGTATGATTTTTTCTGGAATTTTTGAAAATTACTGGGCCTGAGAGCTGGCCTGGGGGCCAGACCAGTGGGCCAGAAGCCCTGCCACCGCCACTCCCCCTGGTGGCGGAGTGCAAGCTTGTGGGGCCCACAGGGACCCCTCCACTCATTCCAGCTCCCAGCCTCTTCTTCCACCTCCAGAAAAATTGTTTCGCAGCTCAAACCCGTGTTCTTGCTCATTTGGCTGTGATTTTTGATCTCCTTGCTCAAAGCACCATTCTACGAACCATTTTGGGGAAATTACTCCTTGGTAAGTGACTCCTCCATTGGTCCTATTAGTTTTTGCTCTAGTGCTTTATCCTTCGCGTATTCTTGCTACCTTGGTGACCCTGTTCTTGAGCTAGAAATGTTGATTTTAGCTGGTCCCAAGTAGTTTTAGCGCGTGATACGGTGTCTAGGCACTAGTAGGAGTAGTTGCTACAAGGTGTGGTGGGTCTTCATTCACTTTTCTCTTGAACTTCAAAAATTTCAGCAAAAGGAAATTATGTTCAGGAGGAAGTTCCATGGTGGTTCCTCAAGTAAGAAGGGTCCTCGTCTTTCTTTTCGGGAGCTTGAACCTTTTCAACTAAGGGATGCACCGGTACAACCATGTGAATGGTCTTCCGATGAGTTCATGATCGAAGCAGGTTTCAAGGATGAGTTTGATACACTTGTCCGCAATGCCGGGTTAGAAGAATTCCTCTCAGATAAATGTGAACAATATGCTATGCTCACTGCCTCTTTCGTGCGTAGATTTAAATTTTCAGTTGGCCGTGACTCATCCATACTGTTTGATCTGTACGATAAATCCTATGCCGTGGATTTGGAGGATTTCAATAGGATTTGCAAGATACCCGATGGGGGTAGTATTAATGATCCTTCTAAGTCTTCGGTCAGAGACTTTGTCTCCAGTATAACTGTTGGAGAAACCAGAGATATCACGCAAGCCACCATAGGAAGCATCCATTTCCCTGCCTTGCACTACCTTGCCCTGTTCATAGGTAGGTGCATTAACGGCAAGGGTGCACATTGTCACCTATGCGCTTCCGACCTTAGTATCCTTAAGAGCGCAGTAACAGGTGACAGGAGCTTCAATATGGGAGCTATAATAGCAAGGAGGCTGAATAAAAATGCCAGCGAGGGGGATTTCTTTGGTGGAGTTTATGCTACACGCTTAGCAAATTTTCTTGGAGTTTCCATCCGTCCAGAAGACCCTCCTCTTCATACAGCCTACCTTGATCGTGTCGCTCTAACAAGCTACCAGTTCCTTGAGAGAGATCATGGATCCCTCCTATACCGCTTGATATTTAACTGGCAGCGTGTTTTCCATATTACCCTTCCTGCTCCTGCTTTCTTTGACTTTCAGGTAAAACAAAGATACTACATAACTATAGGAGAGGTAGAGGAGTATGAGAGGGAGGCGACGGCTGCTCGACTTCGTGAGGCAGCTATTCAGGCAGTGGCTGCAGCACTCCCGTATAACACCCATTATGACTTTGGGTTTCGCCAGGGTCATCCATGGGAGTAGACCAAGCTAGGCCAAAAGCCTAAGCTTGGGGGAGTACGTGTTCTCACCGACTTTACATTCATGCTTATGCTTTCACTTTTTTAGCCAGTGTTTACACTTTGCCACTGTATTATCCATGCTAGTTTATTTTTTTTTTCTTGTTTTCTTGTTTTGTGTCCGTTTGAGAAAACCCAAAAAGATTTTTCTTTCGTCTTCTGCTTGTTGGGAGCTTTCCCGTGTAAATAGTTTTCTTTTTCTTTGTGTCAAGGTAGAATATATTGGTTACATTGTTTATTGGTTCTTACATGCTTACTGTTTAGCTTTCAAAGAGCCATATTACTTTGTCTTCTCCTTTGTGTTTGCCTGCAGATTCAGCTTAGTCCAATGCACGAGCACTCTTATTATTGTTCACATCGTTCGATCGTGCAAGTGAAAGGCAATAATGCTGATATATGATGAAGTGACTCATACTGAAAAGCTGGTAAGAACTCTATCTATTTTATTTTTGTAAATATGACTAGCTTGTCGACCCAGATTTAGCTTTGTTGTGAGAGAACCATGTTTGCAATGACAACTTAGAGATCATAGTTTCTGATGCCATGCTTATTTAGCTGAGAGCTTATAATGGTTTGTCTTGAATGCCAAAATAGATTTTGAGATGACTATGATGTAGTATGATAGGATGGTATTCTCCTTTGAATGATTCAAGTGGCTTGACTTGGCACATGTTCATGCTTGTAGTTGAAACAAAATCAACATAGCCTCTATGATGTTCGTGTTCATGGTGATTTATATCCTGCTCATGCTTGCATTCAATGTTAGTCAAACTCATTGCATCTTGATGACTGTTGTCGCTCTCTAGTTGGTCGCTTCCCATTCTTTTGCTGGCCTTCACTTGTACTAAGCGGAATACTGCTTGTGCATCCACTTCCATAAACCCAAAAGTTTTTCCATGAGAGTCCACCATACCTACCTATTTGCGGTATCTACCTGCCGTTCCAAGTAAATTTGCATGTGCCACTCTCTAAACCTTCAAGAAATAATCTGTTTTGCATGCCCGAACCGCTCATGTGGTGACAGGGGGCTATTGGTATCTTCCATGCTAGGAGTGTTATCCTCGACATGTGTTTATTCACTGCCATTCACGATAAAGGGGCCGGTAATTGGAATGCCTAGTTCCACGCTTAAATCGAAAACATAACTGTAAAACAAGACTCCCCCCGGATTGATGTTAGTATGGACGGTACCCGAGGATTCGGCTAGCCGTGGAGTGTGATTGATTGGTGGTGGGGGAGTTAAAACTTTACTTTTCTGTTTGGGAACCGCCTATAGCATGAGTCGCATGGAAGATATTGAGAACTCTTGGTCATCGCGTTGACAATGAAAGCATGCCACCCAAAGTTATTATCTTTGTTTTCAAAGCTTGAGCTCTCGCACCTCTGCAAATCAATGCTTCCCTCTGCGAAGGGTCTGTCTATTTATTTTCCTGTCGAGTCATCCTCTTCTTTTACAAGCACGAATTAGAGAGCACCTCTGTCATTTTTATGCTTTGCTTTTGATTGATATTGAGTATGACTATGACTGGATCTTCGTTGCTATGAATTACAATGTTTAGTCGGCCCTTGATCTTTGAAAGTGCTCTGCATTTATGTTTTGCGGTCTCAGAAAGAGCTAGCGAGATACCACCTATTCATATTGCTTCATCCTTGTTTTGATTGAAGTATTGGTATTTGAAACTCATTGTTATTTGCTCGTTAGCTGATTATGCGATTGATATTAGTTTACCGTGAGACCTTTGTGTCACTTGCTTATGTGGTTAACTTGTGATCTTGCTGAAATTCTGGTTATGAGTCAGACATAGCAACAAGATCAAACAGAGTTTGTCAAAGTTTTTCTTTCTCTCTCAGTTTGTCAACTAAGTTGCTTGTGGACAAGCAAGGTTTTAAGCTTGGGGGAGTTGATACATCTCCATCGTATCTACTTTTTCAAACTCTTTTGCCCTTGTTTTGGACTCTAATTTGCATGATTTGAATGGAACTAACCTGGACTGACGCTGTTTTCAGCAGAATTGACTTGGTGTTATTTTTGTGCAGAAATCAAAGTTCTCCAAACGTCCTGAAAATTTACGGAGATCATTTATGGAAAATATGAAAATAATCTGCGCCAAGTTCCACCTGAGGGGGTGGGCTAGTGGGCCACAAGCCCTGGCTCCGCCACCACCCCCTGGTGGCGGTGGGCAGGCTTGTGGGGCTCACACGGCTCTGCCCACCCCCAATTCCATCTCTATAAGTTCCCTTTCGTCCCAGAAAAAATAAAAAGAGAAGTTTTCGTCGCGTTTGCGAAAGGGAGGCGCCGCCACCACCTGTACTTCATCTAGAGGGCAGATCTGGAGTCCGTCTTGGGCTCCGGAGAGGGGAAATCGTTGCCATCATCATCATCAACCTTCTTCCCTCTCCAATTCCATGAAGCTCTTCGTCGTTCATAAGTAATCTATTCGTAGGCTCGCTGGGCGGTGATGAGTAGGATGAGATCTATCATGTAATCGAGTTAGTTTTGATGGGGATTGATCCCTAGTATCCACTATGTTCTTAGATTGATGTTGCTACTACTTTGCCATGCTTAATGCTTGTCACTAGGGCCCGAGTGTCATGATATTAGATCTGAAATTATTATGTTGTCACCAATATATGTGTGTTTTAGATCCGATCTTGCAAGTTGTAGTTACCTACTATGTGTTATGATCCGACAACCCCGGAGTGACAATAACCGGAACCACTCCCGGTGATGACCATAGTTTGAGGAGTTCATGTGTTCACCAAGTGATAATGCGTGGTCCGGTTCTTTATTAAAAGAAGAACCTTAATATCACGTAGTTTCCTTTTGGACCCCGCTGCCACGGGAGGGATGGACAATAGATCTCATGCAAGTTCTTTTCCCTAAGCACATATGACGACACACGGAATGCATGCCTACATCACATTGACGAACGGGAGCCAGCTACATATCTCTCCGTGTTATAACTGTTGCATGATGAATATCATCCAAACAAATCACCGACCCATTGCCTACGAGTTTGTCCTACTGCTGCTGTTACTAGTTTTGCTCTGCTGCTGTTACTACTGTTGCTACTGCTGTTACTTGTCTTGCTCTGCTGCTACTGTTGCTACTTGCTACTGCTGTCACTGCTGCTGTTCCTTGCCACTGCCGTTACTCGCTACTTTGCTACTACTACTTTGCTTGCAGATACTAATCTTTGAGGTGTGGTTGAATCTCACATATTCAGCTGCTAATACTTGAGAGTATTCTCTCACCTCCCGTCGTGCGAACCAACAAATTTGGGTTCAATACTCTACCCTCGAAAACTGCTACGATCCCACGCGCTGGTGGGCGTCAACAACCTTCTTCTAGTTTCGATTGCCGGAGAGTGCTAGCAGCATTCTTCTGGTGCCGTTACGAGGGGAAGAACAGTTGACATCAGCGGCCAACCCCCTGGCCGCGCCTAGGGGCCTTGTGGGCTCCCTGATGGCCCACTGGCCCCCCTCTTTTGCTACAAGAAGGGTTTCGATCTGGAAAAAATTAGGGAGAGGCTTTTCAGAGGATTCGCCGCCGCCACGAGGCGGAACTTGAGAAGAACCAATCTAGAGCTCCGACAGGACGATCGTGCCGGGGAAACTTCCCTCCCGGAGGGGGAAAGCGTCGCCATCGTCATCACCAATACTCCTCTCATCGGAGGGGACTAATCACCATCAACATCTTCATCAGCACCATCTCATCTCCAAACCCTAGTTCATCACTTGTAACCAATCTTCGTCTCGCGACTCCGATTGGTACTTGTAAGGTTGCTAGTAGTGTTAATTACTCTTTGTAGTTGATTCTAGTTGGATTACTTGGTGGAAGAGTTTATGTTGAGATCATTGATGCTACTCATTACCTCTCTGGTCATGAATATGATTATGCTTGGTGAGTAGTTACTTTTGTTCCTGAGGACATGGGATAAGTCATGCTATAAGTAGTCATGTGGATTTGGTATTCGTTCAATATTTTCATGTGTTGTATGTTGTTTTTCCTCTAGTGGTGTTATGTGAACGTCGACTACATAACACTTCACCATTATTTGGGCCTAGAGGAAGGCATTGGGAAGTAGTAAGTAGATGATGGGTTGCTAGAGTGATGGAAGCTTAAACCCTAGTTTATGCGTTGCTTCGTATGGGGCTGATTTGGATCCACTAGTTTAATGCTATGGTTAGACTTTGTCTTAGTTCTTCTTTCGTAGTTGTGGATGCTTGCGAGAGGGAAGTACCCAAGCGCCGGTCCACCCACATATCAAACGATCAAAGTAACAAACGTGAATCATATGAACATGATGAAAACTAGCATGACAGAAATTCCCGTGTGTCCTCGGGAGCGTTTTACCTCCTATAAGACTTTATCCAGGCTTGTCCCTTGCTACAAAAGGGATTGGTCCAATTTGCTGCACCGTTGTTACTTTTGTTACTTGTTGCTTGCTACGAATCATCTCACCACACAACTATTTGTTACCGATAATTTCAGTGCTTGCAGATTTTACCTTGCTGAAAACCACTTGTCAGATCCTTCTGCTCCTCGTTGGGTTCGACACTCTTACTTATCGAAAGGACTACGATAGATCCCCTATACTTGTCGGTCATCAAGACTCTTTTCTGGCACCGTTGCCGGGGAGTCTAGCGCCTTTGGTAAGTGGAACTTGGTAAGGAAACATTCATATAGTGTGCTGAAATTTATTGTCACTTGTCACTATGGAAACTAATCCTTTGAGGGGCTTGTTCGGGGTATCTTCACCTCGAACGGAAGCACAAAGAGTTGCTCCTCAACCTTCTGCACTTACTGAAAATATTTGCTTTGAATTTCCTTCGGGTATGCTTGAGAAACTGCTGGCTAATCCTTTTACAAGAGATGGAACATCACATCCAGACTTGCATCTAATCTATGTAGATGAAGTTTGTGGTTTATTTAAGCTTGTAGGTTTGCCCGAGGATGAGGTCAAGAAGAAGGTCTTTCCCTCATCTTTGAGGAATAAGGCGTTGACATGGTATAGGCTATGTGATGATACTGGATCATGGAACTACAATCGGTTGAAATTTTAATTTCATCAAAAGTTTTATCCTATGCATCTAGTACATAGTGATCGGAATTATATTTATAATTTTTGGCCTGGTGACAGAGAAAGCATCGCTCAAGATTGGGGGAGGCTTAAATCAATGTTATATTCATGCCCCAACCATGAGCTCTCGAGAGAAATTATCATTCAGAACTTCTATGCTCGGCTTTCTCATGATGATCGCACCATGCTTGGCACTTCTTGTACCTGTTCTTTTATGAAGAGAGATATTGACTTCAAAGGGAATTTATTGGAAAGAATTAAACGCAACTCTGAAGATTGGGAGCTTGAAGAAGATAAGGAGTCAGGTATGAATTTCAAGTTTGATTGCGTTAAATCCTTTGTTGAAACAAATACCTTTTGTGATTTTAGCGCTAAGTATGGACTTGACTCTGAGATAGTAGCTTCATTGTGTGAATCATTTGCTGCTCATATTGATCTCCCTAAAGAGAAGTGGTTTAAATGTCATCCTCCTTTAGAAGTCAATGTAGTTAAACCCAATCCAGTTGAAGAGAAAGGCATTGCCTATAATGATCCTATTGTTCCAAGTGCTTACATTGAGAAACCACCTTTCCCTGTTAGGATAAAGGATCATTCTAAAGCTTCAACTGTGATACGTAGAGGCTACATTAGAACACCTACACCCCCTGAGAAAATTAGAGTTGAACCTAGCATTGCTGTTATCAAAGATCTCCTGTCCGACGATGTTGAGGGACATAATATTCACTTCTGTGAAGATGCTGCTAGAATTGCTAAACCTCACGCTAGAGACAAACATAGGCCTGTTGTTGGCACACATGTTGTTTCTGTTAAGATAGGAGATCATTGATATCATGGTTTATGTGACGTGGGTGCTAGTGTTAGTGCAATACATCAATCCTTATATGATGAAATCAAAGACGAGATTGCACCTATTGAGATAGAACCTATTGATGTCACAATTCAACTTGCCAATAGAGATACTATCTGCCCTGTGGGAATTGTTAGGGATGTTGAAGTCTTGTGTGGTAAAGCGAAGTATCCTACTGATTTCCTCGTTCTTACTACCACCCAATATAGCTTTTGTCCCATAATATTTGGCACACCCTTCCTTAATACTGTCAATGCTCATATTGACTGTGAGAAGCAAACTGTCACTGTTGGCTTTGAAGGTGTGTCACATGAGTTCAATTTCTCCAAGTTTGGTAGACAACCTCATGAAAAAGAGTTGCCTAGTAAGGATGAAACTATTGCCTTAGCCTCTATTGTCGTGCCTCCTACTGATCCCTTAGAGCAGTACTTGCTTGAGCATGAAAATGATATGCATATGGATGAAAGGGATGAGATAGATAGAGTTGTCTTAGAACAATATCCTATCCGTAAGAATAATTTGCCTGTTGAACTGCTTGGGGATCCACCCCCACCAAAAGGTGATCCTTTGTTCGAGCTTAAACAGTTGCCTGATACTCTTAAGTATGCTTATCTTGATAAAAAAGAGATATATCCTGTTATTATTAGTGCTAGCCTCTCAGAGCATGAAGAAAAGAAGTTACTAAAAACTTTGAGAAAGCACCGTGCTGCTATTGGATATACTCTTGATGATCTTAAGGGCATTAGTCCCACTCTATGCCAGCACAAGATTAAAACTGATCCTGATTCCAAACAAGTTGCTGATCATCAAAGGAGATTAAATCCTAACATGAAAGAAGTAGTGAGAAAAGAAATACTAAAGCTCCTGGAAGCGGGTATCATCTATCCTGTCGCTCATAGTGATTGGGTGAGTCCGGTGCATTACGTCCCTAAGAAGGGAGGTATTACCGTTGTCCCTAATGATAAGGATGAATTGATCCCACAGAGGATTATTACTGGCTATAGGATGGTGATCGATTTTAGGAAATTGAATAAAGCCACTAGGAAAGATCATTACCCTTTGCCTTTTATCGACCAAATGCTAGAAAGACTGTCTAAACACACACACTTCTGCTTTCTAGAAGGTTATTCTGGTTTCTCCCAAATACCAGTTGCACAATCTCATCAGGAGAAAACCACTTGCACCTGCCCTTTGGGTACCTTTGCTTATAGACGTATGCCTTTTGGCTTATGCAATGCACCTGCTACCTTTCAAAGATGTATGATGGCTATATTCTCTGACTTTGGTGAAAAGATTGTTGATGATGGCTATATTCTCTGACTTCTTCTTTTGACGATTGCCTCAGCAACCTTGATCGAGTCTTGCAGAGATGTAAAGACACCAACCTTGTCTTGAATTGGGAGAAGTGTCACTTTATGGTTAATGAAGGCATCGTCTTAGGACATAAAATTTCTGAAAGAGGTATTGCAGTCGATAAGGCTAAGGTTGATGCGATCGAGAAAATGCCATACCCCACAGATATCAAAGGTATAAGAAGTTTCCTTGGTCATGCTGGTTTCTATAGAAGGTTCATTAAATACTTCTCTAAGATTTCTAGGCCTCTTACCAATCTCTTGCAAAATGATATTCCTTTTTTTGACAATGATTGTGAGGAAGCCTTCGAAATACTTAAGAAGGCCTTGATAACTGCACTTATTGTTCAACCACCTGATTGGAACTTACCTTTTGAAATCATGTGTGATGCTAGTGATTATGCTTTTGGTGCTGTCCTAGGGCAAAGAGTTGATAAGAAGTTGAATGTTATTCACTATGCTAGTAAAACTCTAGACAGTGCCCAAAGAAACTATGCTACTACGGAAAATGAGTTTTTAGCAGTCGTGTTTGCATGTGAAAAGTTCAGCTCTTACATAGTTGATTCCAAAGTCACTATTCGCACTGATCACGCTGCTATTAAATATCTCATGGAGAAGAAAGACGCTAAACCTGGACTTATCAAATGGGTTCTCTTGCTACAAGAGTTTGATTTGCACGTTGTCGACAGGAAGGGTGCTGATAACCCCGTAGCACATAACTTGTCTAGGTTGGAGAACGTTCTTGATGACCCACAACCTATTGATGATAGCTTTCCCGATGAGCAACTGAATGTCATCAATACTTCACGTAGTGCACCGTGGTATGCTGATTATGCAAACTATATCGTTGCCAAATATATACCACCTAGTTTCACATACCAGCAAAAGAAGAAATTCTTCTTTGACTTGAGACATTACTTTTGGGATGATCCTCACCTTTATAAGGAAGGAGTAGATGTTGTTATTAGACGTTGTGTACCTGAACATGAATAGGGACAGATCCTATAGAAGTGTCACTCCGAGGCCTACAGAGGACACCATGCGGGAAATAGAACCGCACACAAGGTATTGCAATCAGGTTTCTAGTGGCCCACTCTCTTTAAGGATGCCCGTAAGTTTGTCTTGTCTTGTGACAAATGTCAAAGAATAGGTAATATCAGTAAATGCCAGGAAATGCCTATGAATTATTCACTTGTCATTGAACCATTTGATGTTTGGGGCTTTGATTATATGGGACCTTTTCCAAAATCCAACGGGTATACTCATGTCCTAGTTGCTGTTGATTACGTCACTAAGTGGGTAGAAGCTATCCTACTAGTAGTGCTGATCACAACACCTTTATCAGGATGCTTAAAGAAGTTATTTTCCCTAGATTTGGAGTCCCTAGATATCTGATGACCGTCGGTGGTTCACATTTCATTCATGGTGCTTTCCGTAAAACGCTTGCTAAGTACGATGTCAACCATAGAATTGCGTCTCCCTATCACCCTCAGTCCGGTGGTCAAGTAGAGCTAAGAAATAGAGAGATTAAACTAATTCTGCAAAAGACCGTCAACAGGTCTAGAAAGAATTGGTCTAAGAAGCTCGATGATGCACTGTGGGCTTATATAACTGTCTATAAGAATCCCATGGGCATGTCTCCGTACAAAATGGTGTACGGTAAAGAATGTCATTTACCTCTTGAGTTAGAGCATAAAGCTTATTGGGCAATCAAAGAGCTCAACTTTGATTTCAAACTTGCTGGTGAGAAGAGGTTATTATATATTATCTCGCTTGATGAGTGGAGAACTCAGGCATATGAGAATGCCAAGTTGTTCAAAGAAAAGGTTAAGAGGTGGCATGATAAGAGGATACAAAAGCGTGAGTTCCACTAGTAGAAATTAAAGCATTAATGACTAGCCGTAAACAATACTTGGTCGTTACTGGTACCACAGCAAGTCCCACATCCAATTTGACCCACGAGAACTCTGTGGCAACCAGGAGGACAACCCGTCGTTAAATTACATTAGCTGGTGGTCGTATTTAATTAATTATATTTCTCAAAAAGGAAATTAAGGATAAATATGCCTATAACCGATCTACGTTTTCTAAACAAACCTAGTCTCCCGTACACATCCTTGTGAACCATGCATGGTGGCGGAACCAACCCGACGGATCGAAGGCAGCCATGGAGCATCGGCTTGGAAGAAGCGCAGCGGTAGAAGGATGATGTGGATATAGGCTCACGTGCTGCGTGTGCTGGCATAGGCGCAGCCGAGCTCCTCGTTTCCCACCGATGGCTGTACGTCAGGTGGCGGCGGCCTCTGATATCTGCAAGACCAGTCCGGGAGAGGGCAACAACAACACCAATTAGTCCAGCTTCATGTCCGGCGATATGATCTCCCACTCCCCTTGTGCCTCCTACTACCACGGCCATCACTCAAGGTACTCAATCTCCTTCTCTTCCTTCCCCCAATCTTCACTCTTTCGACCACTGTTTAAGTTTGTTTTAATTAGAAAGTGATCAACGTTGTCGTGTAATTAGATTAGATAAATGAATTTGAGTTTAGCTTGGAGCATGCTTTAATTAGGCGAGTGAGGGTCGTGTGTAAAGTAGTAGTAGTCTGGCTTGGATTTGTATGTGTGGCTGTATCTATGTAGATGCATTGGTCATGTAGGAGTACTAGTCCATATTCAGTCATGGTATGCTTGGTATAGGTGTTTAGTCTGGTTATAGGATTCAAGTACTAGTACATACGTGCAGGTCTAGGAGTACGTGTATGTTTAGGAGTTTTGTCTAGATCAGCCGCTTATATGCACATATACATGTTTTTGTGATTTCTTGATGTGATTGATTCCGAGGTTGTAATTCTAACAAAAAGAGATGCTATATTAACGTTAATACAACACAAAAACACAATTTATCTTAGTATTTTTTCATACTATTATTGTTGTGATTGTGACTACATGTTGTATACTCTTTTTATAACCATACATAATTATGTAGATGTTTGAATCTTTACAAAAACATAAAACCAAATAAGCCCACTGTCTGATTAATGCATTAATGATATGTCGCTCATGTATGTGCATTTGCTGATAAGAATGGAGTTGCTGCAATTTCTAAACAAGCACTAAGCCATATTGTTATGTACAAAATGTTCCATCGATCTGGCAGTAAATCCGTTAGATACATAATATGGGACATGAGACACACTTTAATTTATCTTTTCTTTTTCCAATAATATAATATCAGTGTTACTTGTCTTATCATTTTATTTGAAGTAATAGTAGCCTTTATTTTAATTTAACTTATCTTATCATTGTACACACTTTTATTTTAACTTATCTTATCTTGCCTATGTTGGAAGACGGAGGAAAGGGAAACAAGCCACTGAGTATGGATAAACCATTTTCCAAGATACACAAGAAGGATACAACCTTGGCTGATTCTACCACCTGTGCCAAATCTATAGACTTAATTTAATTGCATTAACTTCTATAATGGGTAGCAAGTGTACAGTTCCTACTAACAGATAGAAGTTGATGCAAATATCTTGTTCTTTTGAATGCTGAAGTCATGTAGAATGTGACTCATCTAAGTGGCGTGAACCCGTAGTTGGTTGTGGTGGTGGAATTAGAGTTGGAGATTTGCGAGCACAAGCATTAAGTAGGGCGGAATCGGTCTCTAAACTTGACGCTTCTAAGAAAGCGAAACAAGTACTCGAAGAAAAGTTCAAGGGCATTGTGCAAGAATTATCAGAAAGTAAGTTGTTCTCATACACTGAATTTGTATGTTATTGCCAATTTATTTACGTGGACCGAGTTTCATAAAGTACTCAACATTTTGTAGGATGATGGTCCAACGTAATATATGGAAGCATTTGGAGGCATTGTAATTGGTCGATGAAGAATGATATCCATTCAAACAGCGATGTTGCCCCTCCATTGAAGATTAATTAATATTATCTTTTATAGTTGTGTTGTTTTCAAGATAGATATGATCAAGTACATTGGTCATATAAGGAATGCTTTGGACTGAAACTTGTGTGATGATATTTTCATTTCAGAATTATATATCCGAATATTGATATTTCTACTAATAACAGCGACTATGACCCTTTTAATTCAGATTATTTTCTTTCTATATTAATGTGGATGTTAACATTGAAATGTTAGATGCTGCATAAAGTGATTGCTTAACTGAATCTTCTACTAAATATAAGTGTTTCAGAAGGATATAAAAGTATAAAGAGAGTGGTCAGTAATAATACTTTGCTCACCATGATAATATTATTAGCGACCACAAAGGTGGTCGTTAATACTACGATTGTGGTCGTTATTGCCTTGGAATCAATGACAACACACCGCCCCGTCGTTACAAAAATAACGACCACAAAAGGTATGTGGTCGTTATACTTTTAACGACGGAGCCTATTACGACCAGCATATTGTGGTCGTTAATGACCTTTAACGACCACAATCCGACCTTTAACGACCACATATGTCGTCGTTAAAAACCATTTTCCTAGTAGTGTTCAATGTAGGTGATTATGTCTTGCTATATAATTCTCGTTTAAGATTTTTTGCAGGCAAGCTTCTCTCTAAATGGGAAGGTCCCTATATTGTTGAGGGAGTATATCGTTCCGGTGCTATCAAGATCAACAACACGGAAGGTAATTGTCCGAGAGTTGTAAATGGGCACAGAAACAAGCATTATATCTCAGGTACTCCCATAAATGTTGAAAGCAATATTATCAATACCATAACTCCGGAAGAATACCTAAGGGATATTTATCATCCTCTTTCAGACTCCGAAAACAAAGAGGTATGTGATTCGGTAAGAAAACAGACTCCAAAACTTTTCCAGTAGGAATTTTTCTCCGTTTTGGAATATTTGAAAAAAATAGAAAAATTGGAAGTAGTCCGGAAAGTGCGCGAGGAGGCGACAAGCCTGCCAGGCGCGGGCCCACCCCCTGGCCGCGCCTGGGGGGCTTGTGGCCACCTCGTGTGCCTCCCGGACTCCGTTTTCGTGCGGAGTACTCCTTTTGGTCTGAAAAAATATCATTATATATTCTCCCGAAAGGTCTGACCCTCGTATCACGCAAATTCCCTCTGTTTTTTGTTTCGAACTTATTTCTACTGCAGATTAGAGGATTCCGAGGACTCGTTCATCTTTCCATGATGGAGCACCTCTGCCTTGGAAGACGGAGGATCAAACCTATGTTGCAACAACTCCACCACCATCACCTCCAAAGGAAGACAACTGAACATGGGTATGGGCAATCCCCTTGGCTTGTGCCAAGCTTGGGGAAGTTGCCCTGCTATCGTATCACCATCACATCTTTTGCCTTTACCTTTGTTTTTGTTTGTTCCTTTTCAGTTTTCTCTTTCTCTAGTAGAATAAAAGTCTTAGTGTTTTAGTCTTGAGTTTTGCCTTGTGTCACCCTCGATGTATTCGAGCTCGTGAGCCATATAATAAAGAGTATCTTAGTTGAGGGCTTTGCCTCTTGCCATGATCAAAAGATTGAGAAAAGAACAAAAGCATGAAAGATCATGTAATGATCTTATGGGAAGTGATGGCTTCACGTATAAAAAAATGTTGATTGAAACTTGTTGAGGGTAGACAAATGTAGACCTTGGTCATTGTTGCAATTAATAGGAAGTGATAAAGAAGGAGTGGTTCACATATAAATATATCATCTTTGACACCATCTATGATTGTGAACACTCACTAAATTATTACAGGAGGCAATATAAAGTGACGTTCCTCCGCACTAAGAGGACACACATCCCAACCTCAAAAGCGCATGACAACCTCTGCTTCCCTCTGCGAAGGGCCTATCTTGTACCTTTACTTTTTGCCCTTGAAAGAGTCATGGTGATCTTCACCAATTCCTTGTTTCGCCTTTATCTTGGCTAACGTCATATTCTAGGGAAAGATCTATATTCATATGTCAACTTGGAGGTAAGTATTCATGAATTATTATTGTTGACATTACCCTTGAGGTAAGCAGTTGGGAGGCGAAACTATAAGCCCCTATCTTTCTCTGTGCCCAGCTGAAACTTTGATCTCATGAGTACCACGTGAGTTGTAGCATTCGTAGAGAACAAAAAGATGATTGAGTATGTGGATTTGCTTTACAAGCTCTTATTTGACTCTTTATGATGTTGTGATAAATTGCAATTGCTTCAATGACTAAAGGCTATCAGGTTTTAATTCTCGGTAAGGTTCTTGATCCATACTTTACTTTGTGAAGGAGTTATCACTTTAGCATGAGAGATTATATGTTGGTATTGCTGTTCTGATCATGATCATGATGCCTGCAAGTTCGTATCTTGTTTTGTCGACACCTCTCTCCCTAAACATGTGGGCATGTTTATTGATCTAGGCTTTCGCTTGAGGACAAGCGAGGTCTAAGCTTGGGGGAGTTGATACGTCCATTTTGCATCATGCTTTCATGTTGATATTTATCGCTTTTTGGGCTGTTATTTAACTTCACGGTACAATACTTATGCCTTTTATCTCTTATTTTGCAAGGTTTACATGAAGAGGGAGAATGCCAGCAGCTGGAATTCTGGCCTGAAAAAGGAGCAAGTTTGAGATGCCTATTCTGCGCAACTCCAAAAGCCGTGAAAATCAACGTGGATTTTTTTGGGATTTATAAAAAATACTGGGCCGAAGAAGTGCCAGAGGGGCGCGAGCAGGTGGCCACAAGCCTGCTAGGCGCGGCCACCCCCTGGCCGCACCTAGGGGGCTTGTGGGCTCCTTGTTGGCCCACTGGCCCCCCTCTTTTGCTACAAGAAGGGTTTCGGTCTGGAAAAAAATTAGGGAGAGGCTTTTCGGAGGATTCGCCGCCGCCACGAGGTGGAACTTGAGAAGAACCAATCTAGAGCTCCGGTAGGACGATCCTGCTGGGGAAACTTCCCTCCCAGAGGGGGAAATCGTCACCATCGTCATCACCAACACTCCTCTCATCGGAGGGGACTCATCACCATCAACATCTTCATCAGCACCATCTCATCTCCAAACCCTAGTTCATCTCTTGTAACCAACCTTCGTCTCGCGACTTCGATTGGTACTTGTAAGGTTGCTAGTAGTGTTAATTACTCTGTGTAGTTGATGCTAGTTGGATTACTTGGTGGAAGAGTTTATGTTCAGATCCTTGATGCTACTCACTACCTCTCTGGTCATGAATATGATTATGTGTTGAGAGTAGTTACTTTTGTTCCTGAGGACATGGGATAAGTCATGCTATAAGTAGTCATGTGGATTTGGTATTCGTTTGATATTTTGATGTGTTGTATGTTGTTTTTCCTCTAGTGGTGTTATGTGAACATCGACTACATAACACTTCACCATTATTTGGCCTAGAGGAAGGCATTTGGAAGTAGTAAGTAGATGATGGGTTGCTAGAGTGACAAAAGCTTAAACCCTAGTTTATGCGTTGCTTCGTAAGGGGTTGATTGGATCCACTAGTTTAATGCTATGGTTTGACTTTGCCTTAATTCTTATTCCGTAGTTCCAGATGCTTGCGAGAGGGGTTAATCATAAGCGGGATGCTTGTCCAAGTAAGGGAAGTACCCAAGTGCCGGTCCACCCACATATCAAACTATCAAAGTAACGAACGCGAATCATATGAACATGATGAAAACTAGCATGATAGAAATTCCCGTGTGTCCTCGGGAGTGTTTTACCTCCTATAAGACTTTGTCCAGGCTCGTCCCTTGCTACAAAAGGGATTGGGCCAATTTGCTGCACCGTTGTTACTTTTGTTACTTGTTGCTTTCTTCGAATCATCTCACCACACAACTACTTGTTACCGATAATTTCAGTGCTTGCAGATTTTACCTTGCTGAAAACCACTTGTCAGATCCTTCTGCTCCTCGTTGGGTTCGGCACTCTTACTTATCGAAAGGACTACGGTAGATCCCCTATACTTGTGGTCATCAGAGTGGTGCATAGAAGTAGGTTAAATCTTGGGGTGTCCTTATTGTGTGACAACAGGAGTAGCAAGGCACGTATTTGTATTGTTGTTACTCAGGATAAAACGACGTGGTTGTGAACATGTTGTTTGGTCATACTTTGTCAATATTATGTCATCTTGCTTAAGGATTTTTGTTGTATAACTTAATGCTATAGATGCACGCACGAGTCGGTCGATTGGTGGAGTAATAGTAGGAGATGCACGCATGACTCGGTCTATTTGTCACGAGCGTAATGACTATATGTTAATCATGCCATGAATAAAGACATAATTATTTGCCTTTCCATCAATTGCCCAATAGTAATTTGTTCACCCACCGCTACAGTGCTCGTGAGAGAGATGCCTTTAGTGAATGCTATGGTCGAGGGTCCATCTTTATATTCTATATATCATAAACATACAAAAAAAATTTGTTGTTATTTATTTAGTTTTTATTTTTAATTATTTACCGTCCACTATAAGATTTAATCCTTGCAATTAATGAGTACAGGGGCTTGACAACCCTCTTTCCCTCGTTGGGTGCAAGTATATGCTCTTGTGTGTGCACTAACTGTTGATCATGTGTTTGGAGGACTTCATATTAGTTTGATAACCTTGGTTCTTAACTGAGGGAAATACTTGTTTGGTCATGCCTTACTACAGCATCTCGTCCTCTTCGGGGAAAACCCAACGCATCTACGAAGTAGCAAACCCTTGAGGGCAGTCACCGAACCCGTACAAATGGACCGAACCCGTACAAATGGTGACCCTTGCGAGCGGCCACATGTACAATTGGCAAACCTTGGGTCGGTCACCGAACCCGTACAAATTGCTCGGGGTAATTTCTACAACTTAATTGGAGACCCACGAAGCTTGCCCGGAGATTTACACCGTAATGATTGATCTCCGCAAGACTACCGAACGTCTAGGGCGCCCAAGCACCCAAGAGGTACATGCTCTAAGGTGCCCAAACACTCAAGAGTAATAAGCTTCTCAACCTTTTCACTTCTACATATCACGGTGGAGAACTCAAAAGTCAAACCTATGCACCAAATGCAATGGCAAAAACACATGAGTGCTTAAGTACTTCTCTCCCATATCCCACCAAAACAACTAAAGTTATGGAGGAATATGAGAGGAAGAACAAAGAAGAGAACACGAAGAACTCCAAGATCTAGTTCCAAAGGGTTCCCTCAATTAGAAGAGAGATGAATTGGTGGAAATTTGGATCTGGATGTCCTCTCTCTTTTCCATCAAAAGGATGCAAGAATCATAGGAGGAATATGTTCGGGAACATTGCATGGGAAACAAAAAAATTCCTACGCACACGAAGACCTATCATGGTGATGATCATCTACGAGAGGGAGATAGGATCTACATACCCTTGTAGATTGCTAAGCGGGAAGCGTTAAGAAACACGGTTGATGTAGTGGAACGTCTTTGCGATCCAAATCGCCGCCGTCCCACGACCCGTCCTGATCTAGCACCAAACGGACGACACCTCCGCGTTCAGCACATGTACAACTCGATGACGATCTCCGCCTTCTTGATCCAGCAAGAGAGACGAAGAGGTAGCTGAATTATCCGGCAGCACAACGGCGTGGCAGTGATGATGGTGGTGCTACTTCAACAGGGCTTCGTCGTGCCGTATCGATCTAGCTACAATGTGTCACGAAGTAGTGGAGGGAGAGAGGTTTGCACAAAGGCTTGAGGTGCAAAATCCCTCTCAAAGCTCCACTATATATAGGAGGAACCAAGGGGTGGCTGCCTTGCCTCCTACTCCAAGTAGGAGGGGCGGCCGAGCCAATGAGGAAGGTTTCCTCCTCCAATTCGGTTTGGAGGAGGAGTCCTATCCTTCTTGCCCACCTCCTCTTTTTTTCCTTTATTGTTGCCTTAGGTGAAATAGGCTTATTGCGCTGGCCTCACCAGCCCACTAAGGGCTGGTGCGCCATTCATGGGCCTATTAGGTTCTCTCCCGGGTGGGTGGCCCCTCCCGGTAAAACCCTGGAACCCATTCGTCATTCCTGGTACTTTACCGGGAATGCCGGAAATCTTTCCGGAAGCCAAATGCAACAATCCTATATATTAATCTTTGTTTTTGGACCATTCTGGAGACACTCGTGACGTTCGGGATCTCATCCGGGACTCCGCACAACATTCGGTTACCAACATCAATAATTCAACTATACCAAAAACGTTACCGAACCTTAAGTGTGAAGACCCTACGGGTTCGAGAACTATGTAGACATGACCGAGACACTCTCCGCCAACATCCAATAGAAGGACCTGGATGTCCATATTGTATCCTACATATTCTACGAAGATCTTATCGGTTGAACCTCTATGTCATGGATTCACACAATCACGTATATCATTCCCTTTGTCCTTCGGTATTGTCACGCCCAAGATGCGATCCTATCCTCAACTTGGCACGAGGGCCTCGTCAGGGATAGAAGCGCATCTTGTCATTTCGCAAGAACAGATATCGTTACAAGTACATGTACTGAAAAGAAGAGATATAAGGAATTGGCTTACACTCGCCACAAGCTACATCAGAGTCACATTAGTACAATACATAAAAATCATGAAGAAGAGCAGGGTCCGACTACAGATGAAAACAAACGAGAAAAGAAGAACGACGTCCATCCTTGCTATCCCAGTCTGCCGGCCAGGAACCCATCCTAGATCGATGAAGAAGAAGAAGAAGCAACTCCAAATGAACATTGAACGCGCTCGCGTCAAGTAACCTTTACCTGTACCTGCAACTGGTGTTATAGTAATCTGTGAGCCATAGGGGACTCAGGAATCTCATTTCCAAAGGTATCAAGACTAGCAAAGCTTAATAGGTGAGGTATGGTTAAGTGGGGAGGCTGCACCAAGCGACTAAGCATTATATGATGTGGCTAACTTACGAGTACAAGAAATAAGAGGGGGGAAGATCTACGCATAACGGACGTGAACTACTGATGATCAAATGAATGATCCTGAATACCTACTTACGTCAGACATAACCCCACCGTGTCCTCGATCGGAGAAGGAACTCGCGAAAGAGACAGTCACGGTTATGCACTCAGTTAGCATATTTTAATTAAGTTATCTTCAAGTTGTCCAGAACCAGTGTTAAACAAAGTTTCCACATTGCCACATAACCGTGGGTACGACTTTCCGAAAGATTTAACCCTGCAGGGGTGCTCCAACTAATCCATCACAAATTACCACAGGCCGCATAGAAATCCTCGATCACGAAGCTCGCGATCTCGTCGGACTCCTTAGTGGAAAACCTCAACTCTGAGATTACCCAAAGCATCACCGGAATCCCGATGCACAAGACATTCGTCAAAGGTAAAACTAATCTAGCAAGGCCGCCCGGCGTGTCGACGATCCCGATAGGAGCCGCGTATCTCGTTCTCAGGACACGATGGATGAACGCAACGCACAGTGGCCTCATAGAAATCTCCCGAGTTGCCGCAGGTTGGCCCCGCAAACGGCTCTAGTTTTGGACCAGCACCATCAACACTGGCCCTCCCTGTATTATGTAAAATTACTCCTCGGGTTCATGACGCCCTATGCTTTCAGTATTAACAAAACTGTTATGTTGGGCAAATGTAGTATCAATGTTGGGCCTTGCCAGACCAGCTTTAATCTAAAACGAATTATCAAGGGGGTCCCCATAACAACCCCGATCGTGTTAGGAGCGCTCAATTATGGAACATAACACCGGTAGCCGAAACTAAGGGGGCAAAGGTGGAACAAAACACCAGGCTAGAAAGGCCAAGCCTTCCACCTTTTACCAAGTATATAGGTGCATTAAATTAAATAGCATTTAATATGGTGATAGAACAAGGAACCCATGTTATCACATGGAAGCAACTGCACCTGCAACTAGCAATGCTAACACATGGTTAAGCAAGCGGTAACATAGCCAATCAGTGGTTTGCTAGGTTGTGAACAGGTTGAAGGTTTTCATGGCAATGTTGGGAGGCTGACATTTAGCAGGTGGTAGGCAACGAGATATAATCATAGAAACGGTAAAACTAGCAAGGCAATGATAGTAATGGTATCTGGGGAAATGGTTATCTTGCCTGAGATCTCGCTTGGAAGAAGAATTACTTCGTGAAGCAGACGAACCGATGTAGTCGAACGGGTCCTCACAATCCGACACGCTTGCGAAACTCTATCGAGACAAAGCAAACCGGAAACAAGCATCAACACACGATATTCACCATGGCACATGCATGACAAGATGCAATCCACATATGATGCATGACCAAAAGAATATATGCAAGACATGGCATGGCATTTCAAAACAAACAAACATTACACATTAAGTGAAGTTCAATATGCAACGAGTTGCATATTGACGAAACTCCACATACGAATTATTTAGTTCTATCCCGATTAGGTACACGTAAATATTAAATGTGTTTAAACATGGCAAGAGGTGAAGCTTAATTAAACTATCAATCTAGGCATTTTAAATGAGGTCGGAAATGACATATAGCATCTCCGAGATGACCTCATGCGTTAATTTACAATTCTGTCAAGATCTGAACTAACACGTTTAAATGTTTATTAAACAGAAAAATAAATAGGTTCATGTGATTCTACGCGTCGTTACAAGCAATTTACACATAGAGAACATCTCCAACGGAGCTATGGTTCAAAAGATACGTGCACCGCAAGATATGATGTCATGAATGCAATATGTGTGCAAATGGCATCCACAACATTTGCAAACACACAACCAGCAAGATATTATGAAACTACAAGAGATTCTAAGCAAGTTTCATATAGGACACAATCAAAACGGAGCAACGGTTCAAGAACTACGAGCTAAACAAGAAATCACTACAATCTGCCAAAATCAGCCACATAGCATTTTCTACACCCCACAACTACGAGTTACACACATCCAAAAGGCTCAAACAAGGCATGAGGCAATAGAGGGAAAGATGCAGTACCACATACAACTAATAACATCTAGCATGGAAGCATGGATCACTAGGAGAAGAACTCACAAAATGGCTTCTCACACACAGTTTCAGACTTAGTGAAAACCAGAGTTTATGATAGTGCAGTTTTCGATCTGAAGGCATATTGACAACATCAACACCATAAGCTACAGGACTCCAAATGGCATGAAAACTGGCAGCATTCTAGAGAATCCTGAAGTCTACAACAAACTCCATTGCACCAACCTCAAAAGAGCTACAGATCACCAGATAAACTCAAGACAAGACAGCAACAAAATATAACAGATTTCAGACATCGAAATATTTCAGCATCCCCAAATCAGCACTATTTCCTAGCAAGTTGAGAGCAAGCAAACCACATCTACACATGGATTTCTATCGCAACCAAAATTACCAGAGGCTAGTCTACACATCCAAGGGCATATCTCTAGTTGACAACTCCTTCATATCACGCACGGATTAAATCCCACAAAATGGACAAGAGGGCAACATGGCAAAATATCACGCGCACTAACTTGCTCAAAAGCTAAAACTAAATGCACAATTAAATTCTATGGATTTTTCTACCGCGAAAACATATATAACATGAGGGGTTGCAAAAATACAAACAACGCCACTCGTATATGCGGGAATATATTCTAAACACGGTATAACAAACTAGCGTCGGAATCCTACATGCAAAAATACCAACAACTACTCTAAAATACATGGCAAAGGGTCCGTAAAAACATGAGCATTTTATCTACGGGGTTTGAGCAACCCGGACACGCACGAAAAATAAATACGGGACAAAAACATAATAGGCATTTCTAGGCAAACACCGGGTCAAACCACATCAAACATGCAAGAAAGTTTGAAATTACGAATCTACGCGCAAAACTACACAAGTTCCATATACAATACGTTCCGATCCGACATACAGATTAAAAGTTACGGGTGTTTTAATATATAGCTAAACCCTGAAAATGAATTAAATCCTAAAACCTAAACAAATCACTGATGGGCCGAATCTAAACTAATTAGGCCTACAGTGCTAAAGCACGACAACACTATACAGCGCACGAGCGAAAAAAATAGAGGGCTCGGGGTGGTCTCACCTTGCGGGCCAAGGCCAAGATCTGGAGGCAGCAGGTTGGGGGTTGGTGGAGATGGGTTGCGGTCAACGCGGGCCGACGGAGGTCAGGCGACTGGGCCGAGGCGCTGGGCAGGCTTCGACAGGCCAGGGGAGGTTGCGTCCCACGAGAGGAGCTGGCGGCAAGGGCTTCGACGCTTCATCCCGATGCTCTGCTCCCAAGCGCGTCAGGGTGGCGACGGCAGCCTCCCGTGGTGGTGACCCGCGGGGCACGGCGAGGGAGCACGGTGTTTGCTGCCTCTTGAGCTTGCATTGGTTTTCCCTTGAAGCGGAAAGGGTGATGCAGCACAGGAGCAGCAAGTATTTCCCTCAGTTTGAGAACCAAGGTATCAATCCAGTAGGAGAATCAACGTCAAGTGTCCAGAGTACCTGCGCAAACACAAACGAGCTTGAACTCAACGCTATAAAGGGGTTGTCAATCCATTCAAGATTGATGGCAAAGTGAGATCTGAAGGCGGAAAGTGCAACGAAGTAAAAGTGAAAGGCTGAAAATATGACATGATGTAGAGAGATAAACTCAAACCAATGATGTAAACCCCATCTTTTTACCCTTGATGGCAACAACACGATGCGTGCCTCGCCGCCCCTTCTGTCACTGGGAGAGGTCAACGCACGGTATGAACCCAAAACCAAGCACTTCTCTCATTGCAAGAATCATAGATCAAGTTGGCCAAACAAAACCCACAGCTCGAAGAGAATTACAAGGATATGAAATCATGCATATAAGAGATCAGAAGAAACTCAAATAAGATTCATAGATAATCTGATCATAAATCCACAATTCATCGGATCTCGACAAACACACCGCAAAAGAAGATTACATCGGATAGATCTCCATGAAGATCATGGAGAACATTGTGTTGAAGATCCAAGAGAGAGAAGAAGTCATCTAGCTACTAGCTATGGACCTGAAGGTCTATGGTGAACTACTCACGCATCATCGGAGAGGTCATGGTGTTGATGAAGAAGCCCTCCGAATCCGAATCCCCCCTCCGGCAGGGCACCAGAACCTGCCCCAGATGGGATCTTGCGGAGACACAAGCTTGCGGCGGCAGAAAAGTATTTTCGTGGATCTCTCTCACAGTTTTGGAATTTTCAGGAATTTATAGGCGGAAGAGATAGGGCAGATGAGCCACAGGGGCCCACAAGCCTGCTAGGCGCAGGCCCACCTGGTTGCGCCTAGGGGGCTTGTGGAGTCCCCTGGTGGCCCTTGCCTTGGTTCTCACGTCCCGTGCGTATCTTTTGTTCCGGAAAAAATCTTTTCGGAAGTTTTATTCCGTTTGGACACCGTTTAAAATACTCCTCTGAAAAGGGTAAAAAACACGGAAAAAACAGGAACTGGCACTTGGCAATGAGTTAATAAGTTAGTCCCAAAAATAGATATAAAAGGCATACAAAATATCCAAAGTTTGACCAGATAATAGCATGGAACCATCAAAAATTATAGATACGTTGCAGACGTATCAAGCATCCCCAAGCTTAACTCCTGCTCGTCCTCGAGTAGGGAAGTGATAAAGACTGAATTTTTGATGTGGAATGCTACCTAGCATAGTTGTCCTTTGTAACTTCTTTCACGTGACATGAATGTTCAGATCCGTAAGATTCAAAACAATAGTTTGCTATTGACATGAAAACAATAATACTTCAAGCAAACCAGCAAGGTAATCATGAACTTTCGAAATAACAGGGCCAAAGAAAGTTATCCCTACAAAATAATATAGTGTGGCTATGCTCCATCATCCCCACACAACTAATTTAAATCATGCACAACCCCGGTATTTGCCAAGTAATTATTTTCGCACTCTTACTTTCTCAAACTTTTTCAATTCTCACGCAATACATGAGCGTGAGCCATGGATATAGCACTATAGTGGAATAGAGTGTGGTGGTGGTTGTGAGACAAAAAGGAGGAGATGGTCACATTGACTCGGTGTATTAAAGGGCTATGGATATGCCCATTAATAGATATCAATGTGAATGAGTAGGGATTGCCATACAAAGGATGCACTAGAGCTATAAGTATGGGAAACCTCAAAAGGAGAACTAGTGGGTGTGCATCCAACTTGCTTGCTCACGAAGACCTAGGGCAACTTTGAGGAAGCCCATCATTGGAATATACAAGCCAAGTTATATAATAAAGATTCCCACTAGTATATGGTGGTGACAAAACGAGAGGCTCTCAATCATGAAGAACATGGTGCTATTATGAAGCACAAGTGTGGAAAAGATAGTAGCATTGTCCCTTCTCTCTTTTTCTCTCTTTTTTTATTTTTTTTGTTTGGGCTCTTTGGCCTCTTTCCATATCTCTTTTTTTTTGTGGGCAACTTTGGCCTCTTTTTATTATTTCCACACATGGGACAATGCTCTAATAATGATGATCATCACACTTTTATTTACTCACAGCTCAAAGCTTAGAACGATGATGACTCTATAGGAAATGCCTCCGGTAGTATACCGGGATGTGCAACGATCTAGCTTGGCGTATGACGTTGAAACATCTCGCTAGCTATCTTACGATCATGCAATGGAAGTATGACAGTGACGACACAAGTCATGAGACGGAACCGTGGGAGTTGCATGGCAATATATCTCGGAATGGCTATGAAAATGCCATAGTAGGTAGGTATGATGGCTGTTTTGAGGAAGGCATATGGTGGGTTTGTGCACAGGCGAAAATTGCGCGGTACTAGAGAGGCTAGCAATGGTGGAAGGTGAAAGTGCATCTATACCATGGATTCACATTAGTCATGAAGAACTCACATACTTATTGCGAAAGTTTTTATTAGTAATCGAAACAAAGTGCTAAACGCATACTCCTAGGGGAAGGGTTGGTAGGTGTAAACCATCGCGCGATCCCGACCGCAACACAAAGCATGACAATCAATAGATCAATTATGCTCCGACTTCCTAACATAGCGGTTCACTAACTTCTACACAAGTATTTCTAGATTCACAACACCCTACTAACATAACTCTTAATATTACCAAATCCACGTCTCAAAACTAATTGAGAGCAATCAAAACTTATATTTCTACTCAATGCACATGAAGATGGAGGTTTTATTGTATCCTCTTTGGGTACCTATCACCTTTGGGACTACTTTCATAGCATAAGCCAACTACCAAGTTACACACCGCCGTGCTCTAAAAGATCTAAGTGAAGCACATAGAGCAAAATGGTCTAGCTCAAAAGATATAAGTGAAGGACAATGAGCATTCTAGCAAATTCACGATGAGTGCACGTCTCTCTCAAAAGGTGTGCAGCAAGGATGATTGTGACATAACAACAAAGAAAGGACTCCTACGATAAAAGACGCTCAAAACTAATCGAGAGGAATCAAGACTTCTCTTTCTACTCAATGCACATGAAGATGGAGGTTTTTGTATCCTCTTTGGGTACCTATCACCTTCGGTACTACTTTCATAGCATAAGCCAACTACCAAGTCTTGCACCGTCGTGCTCTAAAAGATCTAAGTGAAGCACATAGAGCAAAAATTATCTAGCTCAAAAGATATAAGTGAAGCACGATGAGCATTCTAGCAAAATCACGATGAGTGCATGTCTCTCTCAAAAGGTGTGCAGAAAGGATGATTGTGACACAACAAAAAGAAATGACTCCTAAGATACAAGACGCTCCAAGCAAAACAGATATCATGTGGTGAATAAAAATATAGCTCCAAGTAATGTTACCGATGGATTGAAGACGAATGAGGGGATGCCTTCCCGGGGCATCCCCAAGCTTAGGCTTTTTGCTGTCCTTGAATTTGGCTTGAGATGCCTTGGGCATCCCCAAGCTTGAGCTCTTTCCACTCTTTATCTATTTGTCCATGAGAACATCACCCAAAACTTGAAAACTTCACAACACAAAACTTAAACAAAAACTCGTGATATCATTAGCACAAGAAAACAAACTACCACCTCTTTAGGTATTGTAGCAATATTGATTTCTATTTATATTGGTGTTAGATTACTGTATTCTCACTTTTCCATGGCTAGTACCCCCCGATACTAGCAGGATCAAACAACCATCACCAAAACTAGTCATAAAGGTTTTGCTTGGCCCAAACACAAAAGGAAACACAAAATAAACAATCATAACAGAATTATGATGGTGTGGACGCAACAAAACATAAAGAAAAAGATAAATTCATTGGGTTGCCTCCCAAGAAGCGCTATTGTTTAACGCCCTTAGCTAAGCATAAGGTGATGGAATCACGTATCGTCGTCTTTCGTGCTCAAACCATAAGTAGCCCTCATCATGGATTCATAAGGCAATCTTATTTTCTTTCTAGGAAAATGCTCCATGTCCTTCCTTAAAGGAAATTTAAATCTAATATTCCCTTCCTTCATATCGATGATAGCACCAATAGTCCTTAGGAAAGGTCTACCAAGAATGATAGGGCATGTAGGATTGCAATCAATATCAAGCACAATGAAATCCATGGGTACATAGTTCCTATTTGCAATAATAAGAATATCATTGATCCTTCCCATGGGTTTCTTGACAGTAGAATCCGCAATATGCAAATTAAGAGAACACTCCTCAATCTCATTAAAGCCTAGAACATCACATAAAGACTTTGGAATCGCGGAAATACTAGCACCCAAATCACACAAAGCATTGCATTCATAGTTTTTGATTTTGATTTTGATTTTGAAAAGTTGGTAGGCCAGATTTGTGATAAACAGGCTACCTTAGTCAATAAAATGGCTGCTAAACCTGAAACTCGTGATGAGAATCACGAAGATCTTAAAGTGCTTGGTGTGACTCCCATTGAATCTTTGTTTTCTTGTGTCAAACCTAATGATGATGGGGCTGGATATGAATCCACCTTGGTTGAAAAACGCCCAATGATTCGGAGTCCATCTATCTTGATGCCAAAAGCATTAAAAGTGGAGTAGAAGATATTAAAACTTTGAGTAGTAATGAAATTACTACTTTGGATTTCAAGGAATTCAATTATGATAGTTGCTCCTTGATTGAATGCATTTCCTTGATGCAATCCATGCTAAACTCTCCACACGCTTATAGCCAAAACAAGGCCTTTACCGATCATATCGTCGAAGCTATGATAAAATATCTTGAAGAGAAAATTGAATTGGAAGTCTCTATCCCTAGAAAGCTTCATGATGAGTGGGAACCTACTATCAAAATCAAATCAAAAACTATGAATGCAATGCTTTGTGTGATTTGGGTGCTAGTGTTTCCGCGATTCCAAAGTCTTTATGTGATGTTCTGGGTTTTAATGAGATTGAGGAGTGTTATCTTAATTTGCATCTTGCGGATTCTACTATCAAGGAACCCATGGGAAGGATCAATGATGTTCTTATTATTGCAAATAGGAACTATGTACCCATGGATTTCATTGTGCTTGACATTGATTGCAATCCTACATGCCCTATTATTCTTGGTAGACCTTTCCTAAGGACTATCGGTGCTATCATCGATATGAAGGAAGGGAATATCAGATTTCAATTTCCTTTAAAGAAGGGCATGGAGCACTTTCCTAGAGAGAAAATAAGATTACCTTATGAAACCATGATGAGGGCTACTTATGGTTTGAGCACCAAAGACGACGATACGTGATTCCATCACCTTATGCCTAGCTAAGTGCGTTAAACAGTAGCGCTTGTTGGGAGGCAACCCAACGAATTTATCTTTTTCTTTCAGTTTTGTTGCGCCCGCACCATCATAATTCTGTTGTGATTGTGTCTTTTGTGTTTCTTTTTGTGTTTGAGCCAAGCAAAACCTTTATGACTAGTCTTGGTGATGGTTGTTTGATCCTGCTGGAAAAAGACAGAAACTTTCCGCTCACGAGATTATTTTTCATTTTTATTCAGAAAGAGCTTTTGAGTTGATTCATTTTTCTTCTGGTTCATATGCCTTTTGCCCAATCAGTCGCAATTGTTCAGAATTTTTGAGGTACCAGAAGTATACAAGGTATACAGATTGCTACAGACTGGTCTGTTTTTGACAGATTCTGTTTTTGTTGAGTTGGTTGCTTGTTTTGATGAAACTATGGATAGTATCGGGGGCTACTAGCCATGGAAAAGTGAGAATACAATAATCTAACACCAATATAAATAGAAATCAATATTGCTACAGTACCTAAAGAGGTGGTAGTTTGTTTTCTTGTGCTAATGTTATCATGAGTTTCTGTTTAAGTTTTGTGTTGTGAAGTTTTCAAGTTTTGGGTGATGTTCTCATGGACAAAGAGATAAGGAGTGGAAAGATCTCAAGATTGGGGATGCCCAAGGCATCCCAAGCCAAATTCAAGGACACAAAAAAGCCTAAGCTTGGGGATACCCCGGGAAGGCATCCCCTGTTTCGTCTTCAATCCATCGGTAACATTACTTGGAGCTATATTTTTATTCACCACATGATATGTGTTCTGCTTGGAGCGTCTTGTATCGTAGGAGTCTTTTCTTTTTGTTGCGTCACAATCATCCTTGCTGCACACCTGTTGAGAGAGACATGCACTCATCATGATTTTTCTAGAATGCTCATAGTGCTTCACTTATATCTTTTGAGCAAGATAATTTTGCTCTGTGTGCTTCACTTAGATCTTTTAGAGCACGGCGGTGCGTGACTTGGTAGTTGGCTTGTGCTATGAAAGTAGTCCCCAAAAGTGATAGGTACCCAAAGAGGATACAAAACCTCCATCTTCATGTGCATTGAGTAGAAAGAGAAGTTTTGATTCCTCTCAATTAGTTTTGAGACGTGGATTTGGTAATATTAAGAGTTATGTTAGTAGGGTGTTGTGAATCTAGAAATACTTGTGTTGAAGTTAGTGATTCCCGTAGCATGCACGTATGGTGAACCGCTATGTTGATCTATGGATTGTCATCCTATGTGTTGAGGTCGGGATCGCACGATGGTTAACACCTACCAACCCTTCTCCTAGGAGTATGCGTTTAGCACTCTGTTTTGATTACTAATAAAAACTTTCGCAACAAGTATGTGAGTTCTTCATGACTAATGTGAGTCCATGGTATAGATGCACTTTCACCTTCCACCATTGCTAGCCTCTCTAGTGCCGCGCAATTCTCGCCGATGCACAAACCCACTATATGCCTTCCTCAAAACAGCCACCATACCTACCTACTATGGCATTTTCATAGCCATTCCGAGATATATTTCCATGCAACTCCCACCGTTCCGTCTCATGACTTGTGCCGTCACTCTCATATTGCCATTGCATGATCGTAAGATAGCTAGTGAGATGTTTCAACGTCATACGCCAACACTACTGAAATTCAGAAATTTGCCGTGTGCCAAGGCGGACGGCAAAGGGCGCAACCACGGACGGCAAAGGCTTTGCCGTCGGTCAGCTGACGGCAAAAAAAAATCCGGTGAAGAGGTTCTTTGCCGTGTGCTTTCTCAAAGCGGATGACAAATAATCTTTGCCATGAGGGGGCAGGCGGCAAAATAAATGGGACGGCACATATTGCAACGTCCCCGTTAAGTGTTAACGGTAGGCCTCCTCTCTTTGCTGTCTGCCTTCCCCCCTTTGCCATGTGGGGGCAGACGGCAAAGAGGGGAGAGAGAGGGGGCAGATTCCCCCCTTTGCCATGAGGGGGCTGACGGAAAAGGGGGCACCCAGCCCCTCTGTGCAGCCGAGGCCCTGTAGAGCCTTTGCCGTCTGCCGAGAGCCCTTTGCCATCTGCTGGCTGATGGCAAAGAGCTTGTATTGCTCATGTTTTTTGCTGTTTTCTATTATTTCTCCGCATTTTTATATCACATTTTCAAGAGCATATAGTTTCAAACATCTTCAACACATATATTTTAGAGCATATATATTCCCAACATCATCACGAAATATTTAACAATCTAGAGAACACATAGGCTAGAACAATACATAGTTTCACATAGTTCATCTACATATACATACATAAGTTCTACATTGTTCGTCAACACAAATGAAAAAATACTAAACACTAACAGTCCATTGATCCCAGCTTCCATGAAATGAATAAAATCTGCAAAAATAGGAGTAATTAAGGAAGTTAGAAGAAGAAGAAAAAAAAAAGACTAACTATTATCACTATTCGATTTAGAACTTTCAGTAAAAAATACTAACATTCGCATTCTGATTTTTTACGAAGCACATTTAACGATCGATACTACAAAATCTTCCATGTGCACAAAATGATTACAAGGAACCACACAATTTACCATACGAGCATCACTTAGACCATACCATCTCCAGGAAGGAAACAAAACATGGTACAAGGACATTATAAACAGAAGTGTAGCTTCAAGTACGTTTGGGCTGTTTTTTTGGCCCAGAAATCTTATCAAATAGACCAACCAATCATGTCTTAATACCAAAAAATAAACAGAAGTGTTGCGGCAAGTAGTGCAGAAGGATTATTTAGTTCAATATCATTTCAATAGCTGAAACTTAGAAGTTTAGTTAACCACTTAGAGCACTAACTGAATTAGGAATCATAGCAATAACATATCATCAATTGAGGAGTAGCATTCTAATTAACCACAAGATCATTTAACAGCAACAAACAGGTCTATATATAGCTACCCCGAGATCATTTACTATACAAGCAAGCACCACATAATAAACCGTAATGGAGCAGGGAGAGGAGCTCAACATTGGGGTTTTGTAGCTGATGTCGTCATCCACCATTGTCACACGGCGTAGGAGGATACCTCAGGAAGCGCCCATTCCATCGCAAACTCTGTTGCATCAAAGCAATAGTCAGTTAGTCACTCCGATAGGCATTAGTAACAAACCAATTGATAGTGTGATTCATTCATATAAAAATTCATTGAGCAAAATAAATCTTAGACCAAACAAAATTACGGATTCATTAGCTAGAATCAACGCCACCAGCTGGACATATTTCAGACCAGACAAAATTACAGACCAGACAAAACATTTGTCGCAGGTCAACGCCACCAGTTGGACATATTAACCATATTAAACTTTGAGAAGAGTTAACCAGATTAAACTTTGAGAAGAGTTAACGAAAATATAGAGTTTAGCTCCCTTTGAACAGATTATAAGATCATCTGTATTATCATTATAGGTGGGCAAATTTCTGAATCTTTAGTGTCACTAAGGCTGCTAAAATTTTGATCAATTGTTGCACCTAAAAATAAAAACATGCTTGATTCAATTATCAAAGGAAGGTGTGTAATTAAAGATTAAAGCAGAATCTAACAAAAAAATGGCCCGTCAAGCTCGCAAATATTCAAGCACAACAACGGTCGATAAGCTAACAAATGCTAACGGAATTTGGCAGCAATGGTTGCAGCAATATTGAGTTGAATATGGAAGCACTTAGAAGGAACTCTACTTGAGTGTTGAAAATAGCCACAATATTTAACTTCATCTCATAAAAAATATAGTCTTCCAAGCATGAGAAGCATAGACCATAGCGTGTTTATCAACCTAATGTCTTCAAACATTTAACTATCTTATTTAACAAAATGGTTATAGAACATGCACCTTGGCAAAGTAGTACAATATAGAACACTTGTTACTTTGCACTTATCTTGCAGGTCAGACATAGGTTATTCTAAATAAAGGTCATAAACAATCTGATATAGTAAAAAAAGCTGCTGAAATAGGCCCAGGTTACTACTGAAATACAATTAGAACATGAATGTATCTTAACTGAGAGTAATTAAGAAAGTTAGAAGAAGAAGAAGAAAACACTAATTATTATCACTATTTGCTTTCAAACTTGCAGTAAAAAATACTAACATATATGATGCATCTAAAGAGTAGATTTTAGGAAGATATGTTGCAAGTGTAATGCTAGAGTCAAAAATACTAACATATATGATGCATCTGAACATATTAAAGTAGATATTACCCCGCGCGTTCCTCCGGCATTCATAGTGCAAGCAATTTGAACTGAATATACATTAGCAACCCGTTAAAGAGTAACGGAAACAAAGCCTTTCGATCTGGTTCTGATTCAATAGCTTCACCACATTGCACGTTATAGCAGACAAATAAATGATTGTCTCTCATGACATTTATGTATAGCACATCAGTCAGTCATTGGGAACGGCAAAAGGGACAGTTAAAATCTCACACTTCTACCAAACTAAACCATATAATAATATGGTTCAGAAACAAAGAAAACAACAAAAAACCAGAAATTGGGTCAACAATTGATTCAGCGGTCTGTGTGACTCAATGGATACAGAGAGCAAGAAAGCATAGAAAAATTCAATTTGTTGAAGCGACAGTTTTGTAAAACATATTTCGATTGTCGTTGGAGAATGATTGTCTATCATGTACCACAAAAAATAGTAACAAGAATTATTCTTCATAAAGACACTTCGTACAAAAGAAGCAGTTGGTGTCTTTGATCTGCAAATATAATTAATAAACTAAGGTTACACGAATCAAATTGTACCATGCCTACAGAATATTATTCCCTTTGTGAATACTGAATACTAGGCAAATGTGTTCTCCAACAAATAATGTCGTGGGTATAAGCCTGACAGTAGATGTGTAGGGTACGAAAGGATGGGCAGAGCCTTAGCTACGGCGAGGTTGTATGAGTTCAGGCCCCTCTACGGTGGAGGTAATAGCCCTACATCTCAGTGCTCAGGGAGCTTGTTGCCGAGTGGAATATAGAATACAGTGAATTGCTAACCCCTGCACCAGTGGGGGAGGGTGGCTTATATAGAGTGCGCTGCCCTCCACAACGGCCGGTGTACAGGGGTGGAGTAGTGGCGATTAAATGCCTACGTTACAGGTAACGTACGTCTTAAATGCTAATAAAGGCACATGGAAACGTATGACCGTTTCCCTCCAGGGGGTTACGACATACAGAGTGGAATCCAGTCGGTTAGTTTGATATACCTCCGAATGCTAGTCTCCGACTGGATGATCGGGGATCCGTACCGACTGGATGATGGGAACTCCTTAGTTCAGTTGGAGCTGACTAAGGGCCTTGTCCCTTATGAGGGGTAGTCCTTGGGTAAGACCTTCGGGGCAGGCCTATGACCCTACCCTAGGACTATAACCCCATCATTAGTCCCCGAATGGATTGGGGTTGGAACGACGAAGCGATGCTTGAAGTTCGAATCCGACTGGTACGGATGTGGCTTTGGCGTTGCTTGCCCGGATCCATTTTACCTTTTATGACCAACGATCCGGGTGGAAGTATTCGTGAAACGAACTGTCGGTAACCGAGTGCTCCCGTGGTATCTTCTGACGTGACTAGTCAACTGACAGCGACGGATTTTCCGGGATCCTCAAATTTCGGTTACCGCGCGCTCAGCGGGGATGACGGCATCACGCTCGAGTAGCGCCTGACGCCTCGATTCCCGCGCCTTCATCTTCTCCACTGATATCGCCGCGGTCGGTCGGTGGATAAGATTTCGGGGCCACTTGCCAGTGGCCCAGTAGGAACCTTACTTAAATCCCAACGGCGAGGGTTTTTCGTTACGCTCGCCAGACATCTCGCCTTTGCTCCGCTTCCTTCGCCGTCCTCTGCGCACCCCAAGCCTCTTCCTTCTCCATCTCCCTCGCGAATCCACAGCTCCCGTCATGACAAAGGGGCAGACCAGCAAGCTAGAGGCGCGGAAGAAGAGGGGGAAGGCGGCGGCTCCTGCACGGAAGCAACGAACGCTTCCGGCGGGGTGGATCTAGGGGGACTTCCTCCCCTCCACGGTGACGGAGGAGGACCTGCTGGAGCTGGTGGAGCACGGGATGATCGCGCACAAATCATGGAGGTTGTCGGCGGAGGGCGAAACCGAGCCGGCGCCCTAGGAGGGGGAGCGCGTCCTGCTGCTCAGCCACGTGCATCGAGGTTTCTCCCTGCCCCCGCACCCTTTCTTCATAGGCATAATGAACCACTTTGGGGCGCAGCTCCACCACTTTCCCCCGAATGCCATTGCCCATCTCTCTGCTTTCGTAGTCTTGTGCGAGTGCTTCATCAGTTGTCCCCCCATTGGGGGCTTTTCAAACACATCTTCTTTGCAAGGTCCCAAACTATCACACGACTTAATCAGTCGGATGATAAGACTCACCTTCTCCAGCTCTGTGGGGGTTTAGGCTTCCAAAAGAAGAGCAAAAGTAGTTATCCCGCTCTTCAGCTGAGTGAATCGGTTAAGAACTGGCACTCGACATGGTTCTACTGCCAGGACATCGCTTGCCCGAATGCCACGACAGGGCTACCTCCTTTTAGCTTAGATCGACCCGCTCAGCCTAAACAACTTGCGCTCACGAAGGCAGAGAAGATCGACGTCCAGCCTCTGGTCGACGCACTCGTAGATCTCGTCAGGAGGGGAGTCACCGGCATAGATTTGCTGGAGGTTTTCCTCGGTCGGCGCATCCAACCACTGCAGGCTCGCGACCACGCCATGTGACATTACACGGGACCCGAAGACTCCACTCGGACCAACGTCGAGTGCATGACTGGGGAGACACTGGCATCGTGGGTGCTCTAGATCACAGGCGCGTGCGAGAACCCCAGAGGGTCCCGGCGAGTGAAGGCTTTCCGTGCGGACAACCCTCCTCCAAACGAGGTGAGTACAACTTGCCGAGTGCACATAACTGCCTTAGATTTATCGCTGTCTTGAATCACCGTCTGACGTCTGATGTCACCGACTGTATTTTATGCAGAAGTGGACCAACTGGTTCTCTCCCGTCTCGAACGGGAACCCGGCCGAGGAGGAGGAGGAGGGCAGCCAGGAGGGTAGTGTGGAAAGCGTCGAGTACGTCTCCGACAGTGGAGAGACAAAGGAGGAATCTGGTGAAGAGGAGGAGGAAGATGAAGAGCAGAACTCGCCACCCCCGCCGCTAGAGCATCGAACCAAGCGCCGACATGAACCTGCAGCTCCCTCGGCCCCTCCAGCATCCTCGAGCACCCCGCCGATTGTTCCCGTGGTCCCGAGTGCCCGGAGCACCAAAAGGACCAGGGACGCTGCTGCCGAGCTTGCGAGTCAGCTTTCCAAGGTGGCCAAACCGAGCGGATCTAAACCTCGGAAGGCTTTGCCGCGGATGAGGGTCACCGTTCCCGTCACCTTGACGTAAGTATATTGTTCTTCTAACTTCTTCTGATATTCGATTGAACTCCTGTTTGATGGTCGAATGAATTTCACTCGACAGAGTTGCCACCTCTGCCACCTCTCCGGCGCGTCGGAGGATGATCCCATGGACACGGACAATGTTGTCTCGTCCCAACCAGGTGCGTCATAGCGATTTCGAGAGTTTACATTATTGCATCACGAATTCTGTCTTCGGTCTTGCCTTTTTTCTGTGATCTCACGCCGTTCGGTCGGGTTTCTCTCAGGGGCGATTTATGTGGATGAGGGTGACCAGGGGAGATCTGAGCAAGCTGCGGTGCCTGTCCTTGAGGCTGTTCCGCCAGTTACTGCTCTCGCTGCGGACGTGCCGCCGACTGAAGCGATGCCGTCGACTGAAGCGGCGCTGGTTGCTACTGAACCGACTGGAGCCAGCCTTGGGATGCCCAAGGAGCCTCCAACGATGCTAGTCCCCGAGTACAACGTCCAGCGCCTCCCAGAGGATCAGGTGGGAGAGGCCAAGGGGGCCATGGTACACGCGGAGCTGATGGCGGGAGAAGCCAAGAAGGCGTATGACTCCATCGCATCCCTGTACCAGCGGAGCTTGGAGCTGCGGGACGATATCCGAGTAAGTGGGCTAGTAAGTATTTACTTTTCTCTTGTAACCCACTGGGTGTGCTCGCATACCGCATGATTTTTGCAATGGGTTCACTCGTAGTGAACCCAGTGGGTGTAGTCCCCGAGACTTCTGTCGAGTGCTTGCACTGGCAGTTGTCTTTATACACATTGTCTATGACGTGATCAGATCCATAATTAATCTGGTCGAATGCTAACAGTAGGTGCACTCGGAGTGCACCTACTGTAAGAATCTCCGAGAGTAATTTTACTCAGGTCGGGTAGTATTAGCCTCGTAGGCGTAGGTGTTGTCATGTAGCTCAATAGGGCGGACCTGTTTGAGTTTCATGCCAGTGGGGTCACTCTCAGTGAACCCACTGGTATAGTCCCCGAGACCGCTGTCGACTGCTTGCGTCGGTAGGGGTCTGAAGAACTTAGACTTTTTATTGTTGGATTTGTCTGATCGTCTCTTGGCGCTGGCTGGCAGAAAACTTGCGAGATGGGGACGGCGTACGAGACTCTCAGGGCTGAAAAGGTTCAGTTTGCTGGTGAGCTGGATGCAGCGATGGTTGCCATGGCTGGAATGAAGGATGTGCTGGCGGAACGAGAGAAGTCGTTGGAGCAGGCCCGCGAAGCAAACAAGGCATTGACTGCTGAAGTGGAGAGGATTAAAACGCATAGGTCCGAGCTGATGGGACAAATGAAGGTGCTAAACAGGCGGTGTATATCGCAGGAAAAATATGTCAGTGACTGGGCCCGACAGATGACAACACTTCTGGGTGGTAAGTATTGTTTTCCGAGTGCTTGTGGTATTTCCAGTTCACTCGGTGCTTATTGTTTGCTTGTCTTGTCTTTGCAGATTTTTGCATGGACGCTGAGGCTGAAGCAGCTGACGTCGAGCGGTCGATACTTGAGAACATTCCACTCGGCGAAGACGCCAATCGAGATCTGCTCCGAGTGCACATTCGCCTGGGCAAAGTTTGTCCTTTCATCGGACGACTGAGAGAAGTCATCGGCCGGATCGGTAAGGAGCTTTGGCCTGAAGATGAGTCACGGCATGAGATGGAAGGCTTGATGACTCGACTGGAGGAGGTTCCAAACCGAGTGCAATCATGGAAGAAGTCTGCGGCTCGTTGTGGTGCAGACTTTGCTCTGTCCCTGGTCCGAGTGCATTGCAAGGAGGTGCGCGAAGAGAAGCTGAAAGCTTTGAAGGTCGCCAACACGAAGAAACTTCGATTCGAAGACTTCATGGAAACCTTCCGTGAGAGTGCCACCCGCATCGCCGACGGGATCGACCTGGACACATTCGTGGAGCCCTCCAGTCCTGGCGCCAATCCGGACGACGCTTAAGAAAACTTTTACCTCGGTATGCCGAGTGTTGGTTGTAAGAAACCTTGGCCACTTCTGTTGGCCGTCACATTCTTGGTTCGGTGCGGGTAAGCTTGATCCGCACCGAGTCAACTATCCTTACGTGAACTTCGAATTTAAATCAAATCTTTTGCTCTTCTGTTGCCAAAGAGTTGTTGACACCATTTTTGCTCGAGTTTTTGTTTGGCTTTTCTTGTTGAAGCCAATGGCAAACATGCGGAGCATGTAATTTTCAGTTTCCTTGACATCTGTGTGAGCCTCTCTGAGGGTCTGCTGAGTCGCCGAGTGGATCTGTAGGATACACTCGGAGGTAATAGAGTACTTAGGCGATTCATGATCGCGGCTAAGTCTTCGAGTGCGACGGACATGCTGCACTCGGAGCGAGTTGTTACTCATGTAATTGTCTGTTGTCTTGACATCCACATGAGCCTCAATGAGGGTCTGCTACTCATGTAATTGTCAGTGGTCTTGACATCCACATGAGCCTCAATGAGGGTCTGCTGAGTCCCCTAGTGTATCTGTAGGATACAGTCGCGGGAAGCTTTCCCATTTCAGCGATTCTTGATCGCAGTTAAGTCTTCGAGTGTGACGAGTAGTGCACGCTCAGAGAAAGTTATTACTTAGGCGATTGTTGATCGCAGCTAAGTCCCCGAGTGCGACATTTAGTGCTCACTCGGATAAAGTTAGTACTTAGGCGATTCTTGATCGCAGCTAAGTCCCCGAGTGCGACGTTCAGTGCCCACTCGCAGAAAGTTAGTACTTAGGCGATTCTTGATCGCAGCTAAGTCCCCGAGTGCGACGTTTAGTGCACACTCGGATAAAGTTAGTACTTAGGCGATTCTTGATCGCAGCTAAGTCCCCGAGTGCGACGTTCAGTGCCCACTCGCAGAAAGTTAGTACTTAGGCGATTCTTGATCGCAGCTAAGTCCCCAAGTGCGACGTTTAGTGTACACTCGGATAAAGTTAGTACTTAGGCGATTCTTGATCGCAGCTAAGTCCCCGAGTACGACGTTCAGTGCACACTCGAAGAAAGTTAATACTTAGGCGATTCTGGATCGCAGCTAAGTCTCCGAGTGTGACGTTAAGTGCACACTCGAAGAAAGTTAATACTTAGGCGATTCTGGATCGCAGCTAAGTCTCCGAGTGTGACATTAAGTGCACACTCAAAGAAAGTTAATATTTTGGCGATTCTGGATCACAGCTAAGTCTCCGAGTGTGACGTTTAGTGCACACTCGGAGAAAATTAATAATTAGGCGATTCTGGATCGCAGCTAAGTCTCCGAGTGTGACGTTTAGTGCACACTCGGAGAAAATTAATACTTCGGCGATTCTGGATCGCAGCTAAGTCCCCGAGTGTGACGTTTAGTGCACACTCGGAGAAAGTTAATACTTAGGCGATTTTGGATCGCAGCTAAGTCTCCGAGTGTGATGTTTAGTGCACACTCGGAGAAAATTAATACTTAGGCGATTCTGGATCGCAGCTAAGTCCCCGAGTGTGACGTTTAGTGCACACTCGGAGAAAGTTAATACTTAGGCGATTCTGGATCGCAGCTAAGTCTCCGAGTGTGACGTTTAGTGCACACTCGGAGAAAATTAATACTTAGGCGATTCTGGATCGCAGCTAAGTCCCCGAGTGTGACGTTTAGTGCACACTCGGAGAAAGTTAATACTTAGGCGATTCTCGAACGCAGCTAAGTTTTTTTTTAGACCGGAGTGTGCGACCGCGGAAGAACTTTGGATCTGCAAAAGCTCAATCTGCTTTATATTATTTCACCAATACTTGTTCTTTACATTGCTTCAGCCGACGGTCATGTGTAGAAGCCCTTCAGGAGATCTCCATTCCATGCTCGCGGCTCGTCTGTCTCCCTGTCGATGTTGTAGAGTCTGTATGCTCCGTTGTTCAGCACCTTGGAGATGATGAAGGGTCCTTCCTAGGCAGGAGCCAACTTGTGAGGTCTTTGCTGATCCAGTCGGAGCACCAGGTCGCCTGCTTGGAACGTGCGACTCCTGGCGTGTCGTGCGTGAAAACACCGTAGATCTTGTTGATAAATGGTTGAGCGAGTCAGTGCCATCTCGCGCTCCTCCTCTAGAAGGTCCACTCCGTCTTGCCTTGCTTGTTCTGCTTCAGCTTCCGAGAAGAGTTCGACTCGTGGAGCATTGTGAGGCAAGTCACTCGGAAGGACTTCTTCTGCTCCGTAAACGAGGAAGAACGGTGATCGCCCTGTAGATCTGTTCGGGGTTGTGCGAAGACCCCAAAGCACTAAAGGTAGCTCGGTGACCCATGCGCCAGCGGCATGTCCCACCTCTCGCAGGAGTCGGGGCTTCAAACCTTGCAGAATAAGTCCATTCGCCCGCTCTGCTTGTCCATTGGATTGAGGATGTGCCACGGATGCAAAATCCACTCGGATACCTTGGCTTGCACAGAAACCTTTGAATCTGTCCGAGTCAAAGTTTGTCCTGTTGTCCGTGATTATGCTGTAAGGTACACCGAATCTGGAGATGATGTCCCTGACAAACTTGATGGCTGTTAGGGCGTCGAGCTTCTTGATGGGCTTGGCTTCAATCCATTTTGTGAACTTGTCGACTGCCACCAACAAATGTGTGTATCCTCCTTGGCCTGTCCTGAATGGACCGACTGTATCTAATCCCCATACTGCAAACGGCCACACAAGAGGGATTGTCTTCAACGCAGATGTTGGCTTGTGGGACTTGTTGGATTAGAACTGACAGCCTTCACATCGGTCGACCATATCTTTAGCCACTCCGTTTGCCTGCAACCAGAAGAAACCAGCTCTGAATGCCTTAGCGACGATCGCTCTCGAAGAGGCGTGATGACCGCAGGTTCCCGAGTGAATATCTTCCAGGATTAACTGTCCCTCCTCTGGGGAGATGCATCGTTGAAGAACGCCTGAAATGCTTTCCTTGTGCAACTGGCCATCAATGACAGTGAACGACTTCGACCTGCGGACTATCTGCCTGGCCTGGACTTCGTCTTCTGGTAATTCCTGCCTTAGGATATATGCAATGATCGGCACATTCCAATCGGGGATGACATCAAGAATCTCCATGATCAGATCAACCACAGCAGGTACGTCGACTTCAGTCGGATCTGTCGAACTCTTTGGTTGTACTGGTTCCTCTGTGAAAGGATCTTCTTTGACTGAGGGAAAGTGGAGGTGCTCGAGGAAGACGTCACTCGGGACTGGTCTCCGAGTGGATCCGAGTTTTGCCAACTCATCAGCTGCTTGGTTTTTCAGTCGCGGAACGTGATGGAGTTCCAAACCTTCAAATTTTTTATCGAGCTTCCTCACCACATTGCAGTATGTAGTCATGGTGGGGTTCCTGACGTCCCACTCCTTCATCACTTGATTGACCACCAAATCCGAATCGCCGTAGACCATCAGGCAACGGACGCCGAGTGAGATGGCCATGCGCAATCCGTAGAGGAGAGCTTCATAGCCTGCCTCATTGTTTGAGGAATCAAAGTGTATCTGCAGCACATACTTGAGTTTGTCGCCCTTTGGCGATATGATAACAACGCCAGCGCCGGAGCCATTCAACATCTTGGACCCATCGAAGAACATTGTCCAATAGCCAAGTAGATGTGGATCGGTTGCTGTTGTTCTACCCATTCTGCCATGAAGTCAGCCAGAGCTTGAGACTTAATAGCTTTCTTGGCCTCGAACTTGATATCGCAGTACAACATCTCCATTGCCCACTTCGCCACTCGGCCTGATGCGTCCCGATTATGGAGGATTTCCGACAACGGAGCATCCGAAACGACAGACACCGAGTGGTCTTGGAAATAACGGGCCACCTTCTTCGCAATCATGTAAATCCCGTAGATAAGTTTTTGATAGTGGGGATACCTCTGCTTGGAAGGAGTCGGGACTTCGGAGACGTAATACACTGGCCGCTGAAATTTGTACGCTTTGCCTTCTTCTTCTCGTTCGACTGTAAGAACAGTGTTGGTGACTTGATTTGTAGCCGCGATATACAGAAGAAGGGGATCTTTACTGAGCGGAGCAGTAAGAACCGGCTGGGTGGAAAGTAGGACTTTGAGGTTGTCGAATGCGACTTGGGCTTCGTCTGTCCACTCGAAAGTATCTGATTTCTTCATGAGTCGGTACAGAGGAAGTGCTTTCTCGCCGAGTCGACTGATGAACCTGCTCAAAGCCGCTAGGCAACCTGTGAGCCGTTGAACATCGTGTATTCTGACCGGCCTCTCCATTCAGACGATGGTCCCGATCTTTTCGGGGTTGACATCGATCCCTTGTTCGGAAACGAAGAAACCGAGTAACTTTTCGCTGGGAATGCCGAATGAACATTTGGCGGGGTTGAGCTTGATATCGTACCTACGAAGGTTGGCGAATGTTTCTGCCAAGTCAGTCAGCAGGTCGGAACCTTTGCGTGACTTGACTACGATATCATCCATATACGCCTCCACATTCCGACCGATCTGGTCGAGGAGGCATTTTTGGATCATGCGCATAAAGGTAGCTCCTGCATTCTTCAAACCGAATGGCATAGTGATGTAGCAGAAGCACCCGAATGGGGTGATGAAGGCTATTTTTAATTCATCGGGGCCATACAGACGGATCTGATGATAGCCCGAGTAGGCATCCAGAAATGACAAACACTCGCAACCCGCAGTCGAATCGACAATTGATCGATGCGGGGGAGCGGAAAATGGTCTTTCTGGCAGACCTTATTGAGGTGCTTGAAGTCGATGCACATTCGGGGTGACTTGTCCATCTTGGGAACCATGACAACATTGGCGAGCTACTCGGAGTGGTGAACCTCGCGAATGAAGTTGGCTGCCAAAAGCTTGGCTACCTCTTCTCCGATTGCCTTCCTCTTATGCGCGGCGGACCGACGCAGGCGTTCTCGGACAGGCCGAGCGGTGGGATCCACATGCAGTCGGTGCTCAGCCAACTCCCTGGGTACACCTGGCATGTCAGAGGGTTTCCAGCCGAAGATGTCCCAGTTCTCACGGAGGAATTGGGTGAGCTCGGCTTCCTATTTAGGATCGAGGGTGGTGGAGATGTTCGTCGGGACAGCAGTGTCGTCCGTCGGGTGGATGCTGACCTGCTTCGTCTCTCCCGCCGACTGGAATGCAGACTCCGAAGCTGGCTTCTTCGAACGCATCAAGTCAGCGGGGTCGACTGTTTTCTTGTACTCGTCAAGCTCGAGGACGGCCATCTGCTGGTCGGCGATTCTTGATCCCTGCTGCAGACACTCTTCGGCCTGCTGTCGATTGCCCGTGATGGTGATCACACCTTTCGGGCCTGGCATCTTCAGCTTCAGGTATACGTAACACGGACGGGCCATGAAACGCGCATACGCTGGGCGGCCCAGAATTGCGTGGTAAGCGCTCTGGAAGTCCACCACTTCGAACATCAGCTTTTCCTTGCGGAAGTTCTTGTCGGAGCCGAAAACGACGTCCAACGCGATCTGGCCGAGTGAGTTGGCCTTTCGTCCAGGGACAACTCCATGGAACTGCATGCTGCTCTCGCTGAGTTTAGACATCGGAATGCCCATCCCCTTGAGAGTGTCGGCGTACATGATGTTCAAGCCACTGCCACTGTCCATGAGGACTTTGCGCAGTCGGACTCCTTCCACCACTGGATCGACGACCAGAGCCTGTCTCCCTGGGGTGGGTACGTGCGCCGGATGATCCGACTGGTCAAAGGTGATCGCAGTCTGAGACCATTTGAGGAACTTGGGGTTGGTAGGGGTGGCCATGTTCACCTCTCTGTTCACCAGCTTCAATCGACTCTTGCTCTCAACGTCAGCAAAAATCATCAGTGTTGCATGGACTTGGAGGAACGGATCCTCCTTATCTTGCTCATCCTGTTCATTGTCCTTTTCACTCGGTTGCCCTTCGCCGAACCCCTGGACCAGGAGGCGACACTGTCGAGTGGTATGCTTCGCGTATATGGGGTTGCCCTCTTCATCCATCTTCGTATGAACCGGACATGGCTGGTCCAGGATGGGGTTATTGAACTGCTTCTTCTTGGGGGTGAACTGAGCTTTCCCTTTGCCCTTGAACTTGGCATTGGTTACGGCTGCAGCTTCTGCCTGCGGAGTGGACGGAGCTTTCTGCTTCTGCTTCCGAGTGTTACTCCCATCTCCATCGGCGACTGTTTTCTGCTTGCCGCTTCGGATGCGGTCCTCTTCTTCGCCATTTGCATAGCGTGCTGCTATCTCCATCATCTTGCTCATGGAGATGTCACCTGTTCGGCCGAACTTCAGGTACAGATCTCTGTACCGCACGCCTGCCTTGAAAGCGCAGACTGCTTGATGCTCTGTGACGTTCTCCATCGTGTGGTAGAGAGTTGTCCAACGCTGAATGAAATCACGCAGGGGCTCATTCTGCTTCTGGACGCACTGCTGGAGCTCCACGAGGCCAGCACGGCGCTTGCACGTCCCTTCGAAGGTCTTGATGAACACTCGGGCCAGATCTGCCCAGCTGTAGATGCTTGAGGGGGCCAACTGGTTCAGCCACGCTCACGCCGAGCCGTCGAGCATCAGAGGGAGGTGCTTCATGGCGACATGGTCGTCTCCTCCTTGATCTGGACTGCCACTCGGTAATCATCCAGCAACGTTTCTGGCTTGGACTCTCCTGTAAACTTGCTAATTCCCGTCGCCAATCGGAAGTTGGGAGGGATGTCAGCCGAACGGATGGCTGGACTGAAACACTCGGGACCAGAAACGATGGTCCTGCTTCCACTCGGACGGTCAATATTGTAACCGTCGCGGTGGGCTCGGCCCCTGACGACCCTCTGCTGGGCGATATGCCCTCTCGCGTCGGGCCTTGGGTCGTAAGTGTCACCGACTGAACGCCGATCATCATGATGTCGGGGCCCGTAGGGCGCACCCCGCGGAGGGGTGCGTGAACGGCGACGATCTACGGGATTTATGGAACGGCTGCCTCCCCTGTGTCGCTGACGAGAACTAGGGCTGTGAACTGACCAATGCGTATTCGCATGAACAGAACTGTTGTGGATCCAGTTGTGCGACTGGGAAATAGCCGAATTTTGCTGCTGCACCGTGTGCAACAGGGCGCGGATTTGCTCGATCCCCCTGCCAGCTTCTGAATCAGTCGGCTGAAGGGAATCGGCTATCTTGGCAGCCGCAGCCAAGTTGAGGAGGGGTGTGCGGAACAACTCCACGTTGCTCCGCCGAGTGTGCCGACTGGCAGAACGGCGAGGCGGACGACGCGCGCCAGACGTTTCGCCGATCTCATGCTCATTCCGGCCAGCTTGACGGGGATCTTCATGTGAGTTGGCCATGTGTACTTCTGCTGCAGGCCCGCGACCCGCGTACTCGGAAGGAAACTCAGTCGGAACCGAGTCCGAGCGCTGGGACGGTGGGGCAACCACAACCGACTCTAGAACCGCCACTTGTGAAGACGCGTTCTGGCACGCCTGGGCGTGTTGCACCCAACACTGGAGCCGCGGACGGCGGGACCGCTTGTTGCGGCGCGTGACGGCGGTGTAGGTCGACACATGAGCTGACTGCTGGAGAAGAAGATTGTCGCGGGCGCCGGCACGGAAGTGCGTGGCCCCGCGGCGGGGAAGCGCCTCGACGTCGAGAGGGGCGTCCCGAAGCCATGCCGAATCATCGATGATGAAGGAGAGAGCGCCGAAGAAGATCTCGTGACCCATGCTTGAATCTCCACCGGACGACATGACGAAATGATGTAGTCGCAAACTCGCCGGAAGTCGCTTAGACGCCTGCCCCACGGTGGGCGCCAACTGTCGTGGGTATAAGCCTGACATTAGATGTGTAGGGTACGAAAGGATGGGCAGAGCCTTAGCTACGGCGAGGTTGTATGAGTTCAGGCCCCTCTACGGTGGAGGTAATAGCCCTACGTCTCAGTGCTCAGGGAGCTTGTTGCCTAGTGGAATATAGAATACAGTGAATTGCTAACCCCTGCACCAGTGGGGGAGGGTGGCTTATATAGAGTGCTCTGCCCTCCACAACGGTCCGGTGTACAGGGGTGGAGTAGTGGCGATTAAATGCCTACGTTACAGGTAACGTACGTCTTAAATGATAATAAAGGCACATGTAAACGTATGACCGTTTCCCTCCAGGGGGGTTACGACATACAGAGTGGAATCCAGTCGGTTAGTTTGATATACCTCCGAATGCTAGTCTCCGACTGGATGATCGGGGATCCGTACCGACTGGATGATGGGAACTCCTTAGTTCAGTCGGATCTGACTAAGGGCCTTGTCCCTTATGAGGGGTAGTCCTTGGGTAAGACCTTCGGGGCAGGCCTATGACCCTACCCTAGGACTATAACCCCATCAAGTAATATATATTCGTACCTTTTGATCAGCCAGCGTCTTGGAGTCATCCAATATATTGTTGGTAGCCAACAAGATCAACCTCTGGTTATTAGGAGGGTGGTCTGTTATCGACTGCAACTTCTGTTTGATATTCAAAATTGTCTCTGTTGGATCACACTGTATGAAGTAGGTAGTCTTGTTCCGTTTGACTCGAATATACATGCTTGCAACCCTGCATCAGAGAGCTATGCCCAGAATCATCAGCCAAACAGGGATATACCATGCTTACCTATCTAAACCAATCTTCACTACTCGACGCGTTTTCAGATCATTATCTTGTTAAGCGTAAGATTTGCGTCTCAACATTCATATTCACAACTCTGTGGATCACAGAGTTTTTCTTTGGACATGCGAAACGCGGAGATATTCACGGAAAGTACAATCTGCTGGAAAAGAACCAACAAATCCTACAGCAAGAGCAATACAGATCACCGAGCATGTCAGAGCTAAGACAATGGCTCCTTTAATCGGTCGTGGTGTCATGTATTCCACCTATTGTAGCAAAATCCTTAAGATTCTATTGAGCATGCAGGTTTTTGTCCCCTTTTCAGCTTATATACCCTCGCAGGATAATCTTACATGTGATTTCACAAAAAAGTTACTAAGAGAAAATCTTAGCCTAAGGTGCACAAAACACCAAAGGCTAGTCATACTAGGATAAACAACACGGACGCAAGTGCGATAACTGAACTAATTATTTACTGCATGGGATTTTCTCTTTGTTAATTTTTGGTCTCCAACAAAAAAAAGGTACCGGCACCCTCAAATCAGCAAATATCTAATGTAATTCCACGGGTTCTTCCGCCCCGACAGCACTAGCGCGGTGCCTCTCGGAATAATTTCCATGGCGACTGGTCAAGCACGAATACAAAAATCTGGATGTGATGGACGTTCTTCGAAGAAATAGTAAATCACTTGTAATCATAAGCTGCAACGAAATATCATACCGTGTGTACTTCACATACTATTCTACATGTCGAAACTGTTCCAGAAGAACACACTGGTGTGGATCCAGAGATAATGTTTTTTTCCATCATCGTTATTGACACAGGCAATTACATTGTCAATCAAAGCATGGCAATCACATAGGCCACAGGCCATGAATGAATAGAAGTAGGAGACGATACAAACACGTGGTTCTATGAGCTGCAAGTCTGTCATACCGATGGCGAGCAGGGTTGGCTTCTTCAGCGGGCGACCTGTCTCATCGGGCTCCGGCTTCCGGCGCTGCACAATGTGGAGGTACACGGGGTTCTCCGACTTCTCGAAGTTCCACGCGACGTGCTCCCTCCCGAACCCCAGGAACGAGTTCATGTCCACGTACAGCCCTCCGACCTCTGCGACGCACGCACACGGAGAGGCGCCGCGCGTCAGACCCTAGCAGCCGCAATCGAGACGGAGCGTGGAGATGGAGGGGAGGGGGCGGGTGGTTTACCGGGGTGTCGAAGGAGACGCAACACTCGTCCTTGTGGATGCGGTTGGTGGGCTTCGGGATGCGGACCTTGTTGAGGTTCGCGCGGCGGGAGATCCATGGCCACGGGCCGCGGCGGGCGAAACAGCTCGTCTCACGGCTACTTCCTAGCGCTGCTCGAACGCAAGGGGGGCTTGTCAGATTTGCCCGCGGAGGAAAGAGACGCACCTGCGCGATCTGTGCTTCGACTGCCGGCGCGCGGGGGTGGGGGAGGGCTCGGCGGATCGGGCCGGAGTCGGTGGGGCGAGCAGGGGCGGAGGCGCGTCGCGGGGGTAGCTGCCCCGTACGCAGGGGACCTTGTCGCGGGGGGGCGATTTTGACTCCGGTGGAGGGGGAGCCACCATGAGGGGACGACGCGGTGGTGGTGGTGTGGCGGCACAGGGAGGAGAGGCGGATTAGGGAGAGAAAGAGTGGGAATCGGGGAGAGGGCAGATTGGGGGCATTAGTAGCCGTCCTCTTTGCCGTCCGCCATGTATCAAGTTTACGACACAGATGCCTGGGAGCAGATGGCAAAGAGGTGGGGTATGTGGGGGCGGAGACGACCGTTAATCAAGAGGGCAATCCAGCCCTTTGCCGTCAGCCTTGTTTTGTTTGCCTTCTGTCAGCAGATGGCAAAGGGCTGTCACCTCTTTGCCGTCTGCCTTTGTGTCCTTTGCCATCTGCCACCTGACGGTAAATAAAAGGTAGATGGCAAACCATATCTATGCCATGAGCCTCCTCTTTGCCGTGTGCCACGTGTAAGCAGACGACAAAGAAGTTCTTTGCCGACCGCCAGCGTACGGCAAAGATTAGGCACATGGCAAATTATCTGTTTCCAGTAGTGCAAGCTAGATCGTTGCACATCCTGGTACACTGTCGGAGGCATATCCTATAGAGTCATCATCGTTCTGAGCTTTGAGCTGTGAGTAAATAAAAGTGTGATGATTATCATTATTAGAGCATTGTCCCATGTGAGGAAATGAAAAAGAACAAAGAGCCCAAATAAAAAAAAGAGAAAACAGAGAGGCCCAAGAGTCCAAATAAAAAAAGAGAAAAAGAGAGAAGGGACAATGCTACTATCTTTTTCCACACATGTGCTTCATAATAGCACCATGTGCCTCTCGTTTCGTCACCAGCATATGCTAGTGGGAATCTTCATTATATAACTTGGCTTGTATATTCCAATGATGGGCTTCCTCAAAATTGCCCTAGGTCTTCGTGAGCAAGCAAGTTGGATGCACACCCACTAGTTCTCCTTTTGAGCTTTCACATACTTATAGCTCTAGTGCATCCTTTGTATGGCAATCCCTACTCATTCACATTGATATCTATTAATGGGCATCTCCATAGCCCTTTGATACGCCGAGTCAATGTGACCATCTCCTCCCTTTTTGTCTCACAACCACCACCACACTCTATTCCACTTATAGTGCTATATCCATGGCTCACGCTCATGTAATTGCGTGATAGTTATAAAAGGTTTGAGAAAGTAAGAGTGCAAAGACAATTACTTTGCCAATACCGGGGTTGTGCATGATATAAATCAGTTGTGTGGGGAAGATGGAGCATAGCCAGACTATATGATTTTGTAGGGATAACTTTCTTTGGCCTTGTTATTTCGAAAGTTCATGATTACCTTGCTAGTTTGCTTGAAGTATTATTGTTTTCATGTCAATAGCAAACTATTGTTTTGAATCTTACGGATCTGAACATTCATGTCACACGAAACAAGTTACAAAGGACAACTATGCTAGGTAGCATTCCACATAAAAAATTCAGTCTTTATCACTTCCCTACTCGAGGACGAGAAGGACTTAAGATTGGGGATGCTTGATACGCCTCCAACGTATCTATAATTTTTGATGGTTTCATGCTATTATCCTATCAAACTTTGGATATTTTGTATGCCTTTTATATCTTTTTGGGACTAACTTATTAACTAAGTGCCAAGTGCCAGTTCCTGTTTTTTCCGTGTTTTTGACCCCTTTCAGAGGAGCATTTTAAACGGAGTCCAAACGGAACAAAACTTCCAAAAAGATTTTTCCGAAACAGAAGAAGATGGGGAAACTTGAGAACCAAGGCAGGGGGCCACCAGGGACCCCACAAGCCCCCTAGCCGCGGCCAGGGGGCCGCGCCTCCCAGGCTTGTGGGCTCCCTGGGCCACCTCTGCCCCAGGTCTTTCGCCTATATATTCCCAATAATTCCAGAAAAAATCAGGAGATCATCGAAAGTTCTTTTCCGCCGCTGCGAGCTTCTCTCTTCGCAAGATCCCATCTGTGGCACGCTCTGGTGCACTGCCGAAGGGGGGATTCAGATACGAAGATTTTCTGCATCAACACCACGACCTCTCCGATGATGTGTGAGTAGTTCACCATAGACCTACGGGTCCATAGCTAGTAACTAGATGGCTTCCTCTCTCTCTTGGATCTTCAATACAAAGTTCTCCATGATATTCATGGAGATCTATCCGATGTAATCTTCTTTTGCGGTGTGTTTGTCGAGATCCGATGAATTGTGGATTTATGATCAGATTATCTATGAATCTTATTTGAGTTTCTTCTGATCTCTCTTATGCATGATTTCATATCCTTGTAATTCTCTTCGAGTTGTGGGTTTTGTTTGGTCATCTTGATCTATAATACTTGCAATGGGAGAAGTGCTTGGTTTTGGGTCCATACCATACGGTGACCTCACCCAGTGACAGAAGGGGTAGCGAGGCACGCATCGTGTTGTTGCCATCAAGGGTAAAAAGATGGGGTTTTCATCATTGGTTTGAGTTTATCCCTCTACATCATGTCATCTTGCTTAAGGCGTTACTCTGTTCGTCATGAACTCAATACACTAGATGCATGTTGGATAGCGGTCGATGTGTGGAGTAATAGTAGTAGATGCAGAAAGTATCGGTCTACTTGTCTCGGGCATGATGCCTATATGTATGATCATTGCCTTAGATATCATCATGACTTTCCGCGGTTCTATCAATTGCTCGACAGTAATTTGTTCACCCACCGTAATATTTGCTATTTTGAGAGAAGCCTCTAGTGAACACTATGGTCCCCGGGTCTACTTCAAACCATATTTGCAGCCTTACACTTTTTCTTCGTTGCACTTTCCGCCTTCAGATCTCACTTTGCAATCAATCTTGAAGGGATTGACAACCCCTTTATAGCGTTGGGTGCAAGCTCTTTTGTGTTTGTGCAGGTACTCTGGACTTGACGAGATTCTCCTACTAGATTAATACCTTGGTTCTCAAACTGAGGGAAATACTTATTGCTCCTGTGCTACATCGCCCTTTCCTCTTCAAGGGAAAAACCAACGCAAGCTCAAGAGACGACAAAAGTTTTCTGTCGCCGTAGCACAACACTCCACACGGGCGCGTGCCGGATCTCGAGCGGAGGCCGGCGAAGAGCTCAGATCCCGGTGACCATGGTGGGGAACGGGGCCGGCAGGAGCTGCTGCTCGGGCACCGGCACGAGGAACCGAGGGGGCGGCAGGATCCGACGACGAGGGATTCCGGTGAGGAGGCGGCGACTTTGGGCCAGGAGCAGGCGGCGCACGGGACTGTTGTGCCCGGGAGGGGAGGGAGGCTCGGCCTCTAGGAGACGACGCGGATCCGGGCCCGGGGCAGGCCTGCTGCGGGCCTGGCAGGCCCAGCGGCTGCGCTGAGGAGAGAGGAGAGAGAGCAGCCGCTGGGGGTAGGTGGCTTGGATTTCAAGGCAGGGGCTAGGGTTTCCGTTAGGGGTAGGTTAGGGGTGCTTAAATAGGCAAAAGGGGGGCTAGGTTTAGCAGTTTTTCACTCCGGTTTCAACCGCGCGATCGGAATCGGACAATCTCGAACGCGGGGACGGTTAAGTGGTCGTGTAGAGTAGGTTAGCCGGGGAAAAGAGGGAAACGGTGCGGCGTGGCAACGCGATTTTAAAGCACCAAAAACGTGTGACGGTAGACCGAATACGGTGCCGTTATGGTCGACCGTTCGGGTACCAGACGGACTTCGATTGCGACGAAATTTGGCAGGCGGCCTACCTATATGAAAATAAGACCGCACGCCAAGTTTCAACCCAATCAGAGAAAGTTTTACACACACTTTTAAAAATAGGGTTTTGTCGATGCCGCGGATGCGTGCGTGTGTGGTCGGGATTAGAACGGACAACGACGAGAACCGACAACTAACAACGGATGCAAGTTTTGAAAACTGGCGGCAACGGGACTCCGATGCAATGCAGATGATCCGATGATGATGCGGCAAATAAAAATAACCACACGGCGAAAACGAAAAGAAAAGGGGAATCTTCTGGAACGTCGGTCTCGGGCTGTCATAGGTATGTTACTCACCCGAGATTCGATCGTCGGCATCTTCATACCTATTTCAATCTCGTTACCGGCAAGTCTCTTTATTCGTTCCGTAATAGAAGATCCCTTGACTAACTCTTTAGTCACATTGCTTGCAAGGCTTGTTTGTGATGTTGTATTACGGAGTGGGCCCCGAGATACCTCTCCGTCACACGGAGTAACAAATCCCAGTCTTGATCCATGCTAACTCAACGGACACCTTCAGAGATGCGTGTAGAGTACCTTTATACTCACCCAGTAACGTTGCGACGTTTGATACACACAAGGCATTCCTTTGGTGTCAGTGAGTTACATGATCTCATTGTCATAGGAATGAATACTTGACATGCAGAAAACAATAGCAACAAAATGACACAATCATATTTTACGTTTATAATTTGGGTCTTGTCCATCACATCATTCTCCTAATGATGTGATCCCGTCATCAAGTGACAACACCTTAGGAAACCTTAACCATCCTTGACCAACAGGCTAGTCAACTAGAGACTTACTAGGGACATTGTTTTGTCTATATATCCACACATGCATTCATGTTTCCATTCAATACAATTATAGCATGGATAATAAACGATTATCTTGAAACAAGAAATATAATAATAACTATTTTATTATTCCCTCTAGGGCATATTTCCAATAGTCCCCCACTTGCACTAGAGTCTATAATCTAGCCTCACATTTCAAGCGAGTTGGATTAAGGTTGGGCGGGACGCGACTCTGGTGCCTCCTCTCATAGACAGCTTCTGACGCAACTCGCCGGCGCTCGAGCTTCCACGCCTCCAACTTCAGAAGCTCTTCCTCTTCATCGATCCGGGCTTGTCGTTCCACCATCCGGACCTTATCCGCGTCGATCTGGCATTGTATCTGGGCCATCTCTTCGTGAAGTTTAGTTAATTTGACATTAACCTCCGCCTGATAGTCAGCCGTCACGACCACCGCCATGAGTTTCGACATCTCTGCCATGAGATCTGACATGGCCTGAGCTGGGGTCTCGCCTGACCCGCTGGCTCCATTGGCGTCTGCTGGGTTTGGCTGGTCTTGAGCCACCGTGGCTCCTCCCATATATATGGCAATTTGGTGGGGGCATCCCTGCGGTTCTTCAGAGATCGTCGCCTCAGGAAAACCACCTAGCCTCCCTTCATGGAGAGGACAGATTGAATCAGTGTCTCCCATTGACGACTCGCCATCGGAGTTGACGGGGGTGTCACCACCAGCTTCCGGCTCTTTTGGGAGGACGGCTCCTTGCGTGAAGCCGACAAAGACGCGACGCCATCCAAGCTGACGCGTGGCGGGTTGGGCAAACTAAGCCGACTCGACGAGGTCGGTGCAGATGTCCAGCTCGGAAACCGGCGTTCCAATCTTGCCGATGAAGATATGGATCTTGCCGAAGGGGACGCGGTACCCGGATTCGATTGATCCGGCCTCGGGACCCCAGCTTGAATTCTCGATATAATATTTTCCGGGGAAGCTCTTCATCATAAGGCCGACCGCATAGCTCCCGAACCCTGGAAGGGCTCCCTTTGAGAACTTAACTCCACCGTGCGCAGGCCCCACGGTCGGCGCCAACTGTCATGGTTTTGTAACGGCAGATGTCCTCGTGAAAGGACGTAGTGGTGAAGCCATCGCAACTATGTGGCGACTCAAAGCAGTTGATCGGGAAACAGGAGACGAGTTTATCCAGGTTCGGCCCCTCGGATTGAGGTAAAAGAGTATGTCCTGCTATGTGTATATTGCTGTGGAAATCGATTACAAGGGTGTGAATTTGCCTAACCTAGCTCTCGATTGATCATAACTTAACCCTATCACCCTAGAGACTCGCCTTTATATACAGGTCGAGGCTCTAGGTTTACAAGAGTCTGGCTCTCATTACAATTCGTAAGCCGGTCTATCTCTAATTCGCCTTGTCTCCCACGTAAGGAAGCTTATGGTGTCTCCTTCTTTACGTGGGCCATAAGTCTCCCATGCCGGGTCTTGGGCCAACCGTCTTATATGGCGTCTTCCGCTTTTTAGACAGCGGCCCATCCTGTTTATAGAAGTAGAGCCGCCATTATCCTAACCCAGCCGCATAGGTTAGATTTATCTTAATTCTTATTTCGTAGTTGCAAATTCTTCCGAGAGGGGGTAATCATAAGTGGGTTGCCTGTTCAAGTAAGAACAACACCTTAGCACCGGTCCACCACATATCAAATTATCTTAGTAACGAACATGAATCAACTCAACATGATGAACATGACTAGACAGTAATTCCCATGTGTCCTCAGGAGCGTTTGCCTCATATATGAGAACTTTCCAGCCTATCCTTTGCTATAAAAAGGATTGGGCAACCTTTTTGCATATTTTTTACTATTGTTACTTCTCACTTGTTACGAATTATCTTGCTACAAAACTATCTATCACTGTTACTCATAGCACTTGCACAGAATACCTTGCTGAAAACTGCTTATCATTTCCTTCTGCTCCTCATTGGATTCGACACTCTTACTTATCGAAAGGACTATGATTGATCCCCTATACTTGTGGGTTATCACATCACTGAAGTCATTCTATTTTGAGCGAATCGAAGACTTGTTACACTTGAAGACTATGATCTACCACACGGTTAGGCGTCGTGGTCTAGAGCATCCTAAAGTCATTGTGGATCGCTGGGTGACCGAGTTTGTACGGGTTTCTGAAGTCTCTCCTGAGTGATTAGGCAAGGTCTAAGTTACCTTGGCTCAAGGGAAAAAGGTGAAGACGAGGTCTTATGAGTTGAATCTGAGCATCCCCAACGGGACATACAATTTTCATAGGGACATACAATTTTCATAGCAACTCGAACTGGTCCAACAAATCTTGAGTCTTTGTCAAGCACTGATTCTACTCTTCCACTCCTTTTACTTACAGTTGTGCACTGAGAAGCCATTGTTAGACTCCTCGTGTGTCAAGACGTTTGTCAAATACATTCATGTGATCTCCATTTGTCTTCGTACTACTATAGTTTATCTTCCATACACTTCTATTTGTATGATGACTATGATGTACATGTACGAATGTCTTTATCTCACTGCATGTCATGCCTAGATCTTTGACTGTTATCCCTATCTTATCCTCATTCTCTTTCGCTCACTTCGAAGACATTTACTGTTTCGAATCTTAAAAAGCACGTATTCACCCCCTTCCATTGGATAACTAGCACTTTCAGGAGGTGGTCCCAAGCCATCAAAGCGCAGCCACCCCCCTGGGCTTGCCATGTTGGCTTGGCACCACCCCATGTGGCGTCTAGTCTCCCTCCGAAGCTTCTAGGTCTTATTTTTGTCGAGAAAAATCACCAATTTTTTTGTTGCATTTGGACTTTGTTTAATCCTAATTTCGTGAAAAGCCAAAAACACGCAGAAAACAACAACTGACTCTAGGCACTGAGTTAATAGGCTACTTCCAAAAATGGTATATAACAACATAGAAATCCATATAAAGTATCCAAGAATGGTAATATAATAGGATGGAACAATCTAAAATTATATATACGTTCGAGACGTATCAATGACCTTTGCTAAAAAAGGACATATCGAGCGCCTGAAATTTGCCAAGACGAAAAGGAATGAACATTCCGGCCACTCGGAGGTGTTCCCTACCAAATCATACTTCATTTCATCCATATATATATATATATATATATATATATATATATATATATATATATATATATATATATACATATATACTACTAAATAAACTATAGAAAAACTATAAAAAATAGATGTATCCAACTAAACCTAAAACTAAAGATGGAGGAGACTGGCATGCTCACGGTGGGTGGGGCGAAGCAAGGTGAGGAGGGTATATTGGCGATGCACGAGGGGACGGCGAATGCGGCGGGGAATGTCGGGTCGGGGGACGACATCAACGTGGGGAGGGTCGGGACAGGGTCGGCCGGATCGGGGGAGGACGACGATGCGGGAAGGGCCAACACTGAGAGGGTGATCGCGCTCGACAAGGAATGACCGGGACGTACGGGATGGGAGTGAGAGAGTGGAGAGTCAAGAGTGTGGTGGGGTAGGGGAAGCTACTAAACGAGAAAGAAAATACTACACACGATCTTGACGCTGGTGGGCACTAGTTAGTGCTTGCCAGTGCTAAGTAACATCGAGAGAACACATATGTGGTAATGTTTTTTGTGGCGGGCCTAACATAACGCCCGCCACAACAATTTTCCTAGCAATGATGAGCGTTAATCACGACCCGCCACAGCTATGTTCTGTCGGAACAGAACACCCGACCAAGATAACTAGTGGCGGTTGGCAGCAAATGCTCGCCACTGCTCTGTCATATAGCTGTGGCGAGCACTAGATAGGCCCCGTCACTGCTGAATTACGTAAGCAAATTCAGCCGTGTAGATTATACGTGTGGCGAGTGCTTAGGTCTGCCTGCCACAGTTACTCCCTTATCTGTGGCGGGTGATTCTTATTACCCGCCGGTGCTTCTTTTCAAAAATAGTTGTGGTGGGTGACATAATGCGGCCGCCACTTATTCGTGTTCACCTATAAGCCCTTTCCCAGTAGTGATGCTCTTTCAATGGGATCCAAGCGGTGGCGGCTTTCCAAATTCTATGTTTTCTCGATGTTGGTGGCGGTCGCAAACGTGTTGGTAGCCACCTCGTCGATCTCCGTGAAGCCGGCTTCTTTCTTCATCGGCAGGGCATGGTTTAACGAACGTTGATGGTACATGGTGCGGTCGCTAGCGTGATAGGAGCTAGCCTCGTCCACAATAGCCACGATGCCCATACCGCCGTGCTCCTGCGCGTGCCGGCCTGGAGCACGGAACCGGCTTTTACGCCAGAGAACCCCTCTTCCTGCTCACCGGATGTCATGGATAGTGTCGAGATTATGGTGCAAGGAGGATATGGGGAGCGAAGGTGTGGTGTGATTCTTCACTCGGCGTCTCACGTTGTCTAAATAGCGGGCGGACGCAAGGAGCCAACCCACGTTGTGTTTGATGTCGTCTGGCTCGTGAACGGATATGTGGCCGGAGTAGATTTCTCGACTTACGCGTGGGTTTAATGAAGGTAGGCGGGCAGCATGCAGTTTTTTGAATGCAACAAGGAGGCGTGTTTTGCCCGGCGTGCTGTGGACAACGCTCTCTCGGCTGGGTCGTCATTTTCATGCCTGCAGTGAGAGATCACGTACGCTATGAGCTAGTGTCATTGCGGGCAACTAGCATCGGATGGGAACGCACACATACAAGGGAAGAGGGTTTTGGGTGGGCCACGGTTCAGTGGTCCAGACTCCAGACGCCCGCACCCCCCCCCCCCCCACCCTCCTCCTCCAGTCCATTCGTCTTTAGTTTACCAAAGAATGCGTGTGTGAGCCAACCTGCAAACAGATGCAGGACCGTGTTGGATGACACAACACGTCCGGACCATGCGGTCCAAATGATTGCGGAAGATCAGTGTTGGAGATGCATTAATATACCCTTTGATTAATTCATTGAGCATGAAGTAGAAAATTTTAACTGTCATATGACAAGAGAAGAAGGATTTATAGAACTCGATAAAGGAAGACTAGGCAGAAAATCGTGTGGAATTGTTTAGACGGATGTTTTGAAGAATAAAGCGGCAGAGGTGATATATGTCTCCATAGAACAGGTCTCTCCATCAAACCCTATCTTAGACATGACTACTTCCACATGTGACTAGCCACATACGTACAACCTCCGCCGCAAATATAAAAAAAAAGCCACGGTCGCCTACGCAACCCTAACGCACATATCACATCACATCACACACAAACCCCCAACGGCCAACACACACACTCTGCCCGCATTAAACTGGACCGCCCAATCGACGTGCGGGAGACGAGCAACAAGTGGAGACGTTCACGTACGTGGCCAGCGAAATTTGGACTCGTTCGCTCGCAACCCACCAAAGGGAAAATCCTTGGGTTTTGCCACCCAGAATCCCCCTGGACGTACGTGCGCCCCGGGGAACACAACCTGGTCGCTGGATAAATGCATATATATATATATGCAGAGCCGTCGGGCTCGCCACTCACGCGTCTCTCCTTTGCCTACATGCATGATTGATTGCATTGCATTTGTACGTACGTGCTGCTACTTTGGCTTCTCCTCTCCTCTCCTGGCCCAGCTCGATCGGCTTGTGCGCGCAAGACGCGCATGTACATGCTACTAGTTCCGGTGAGTGGTTGGCTGCTTGATTGATTACGACGATGGCCCGGAAGCATATACACCAACATAGGAAAGTTATTCCAAATCAAGCATTGCATAGGTGGTCCTGACCGATGTGCAACCCCTGGATAATGTCTCTCCTGCTTAAGGAAGATAGGTTGGCGGTAAATGGAGGGTTTTTATCTCTTGGAGCTACTACCAGATCAGGTTTGTTCACGGTTAGATCGGCGTACTACCAATGGCGAAAACTAGCAGGAAACCCCGTATGGGCGCATGTATAGAGATTGAAAGTAGGTCAAAACATATGAATTTACCAATGAACTCCGATGAACTATGACCTTTTTGATCGCCGAAGCAATCTGATCTGATGAAAGATGTTGATCTCTTGTTTTACGTAGCGTTGCATGCGTTTGTATGGATACGAGGGTTTGAATATGAGGAATGCGGATGTGAAAGGCGAAAAATAAAATGCGTCCGGTCAGTGCCCGCGGACACGCCCGGACGCGTTTGTGGACGTTTAAGGGGCCATATTTGCAAAGTCCGGCTGTAGATGCTCTAAGTGCGGATCTGTACCGCGACGCGCTGTCGACCCGGGACGCGGTGGCCAAGCGAGACGTGGGTTTCGGAAATACATGACCGGGGACACCAGCCACGGGTACTGGATTGCATCCTTCCAGTCGGCGAACTGAAGACGAGTGCCTATAACGTGAAGGCAGCGAGCCTCTACTCCAGCCAGGCGAAGATCAACTTTCCCCTGGCAACTGGAGGTCCTAGAGTTCGTCGCCATCGACCCCCGAGTGACTTCCCTCCGCAAGGTGTGGGAGAATTGGGAGGCCTTCGAGCGGTCTGAGGCGGCACGTGACGATGAGGCGTACATGGATGACATATGCCAGAATAATCTGGAGCTCACCGCCGAGGAGCTCCAACGTCTCTAGGTGTACAAGAAGAGAGCTACCGAGTAGGCCAGGTCGTCCGGTGGGGCGGTCCTCGACCTTTGCTCCAACGACAACGATGACGACGTTTTCGTGAATTGGGACGAGCTCATGAATGAGAAGGATTAGGCTTTTTTCCTTTGAATCGAGTACTTTATGCAATGTAATATAAATTGTGTGCTATGCAATGTAGTTTGAATCAAATGTATGTTTGAATGGACTAATTTCAATTTTTGTTTGAATGAAATTGTGTGAAAAGAAGTTTGACGAGTTAAATTTAGGGTCACGATATTCACCACATGTATGACATATTGGACATCCAACCACATGACCCTGTATGGCATATCCAGGAGGCAGCTCACGTGATTCTGTGTGCGTGAACATTAGAACTGTCCACACGTCCAGACGCAGCTACTTCGTGCCACACGTCCAACACTAACTCCTCATTCTCATTCCGCGCGTGTGGCATGAAGGAATTCCATCTTGAATTTTTTTTATGGCAACTATAGTTACCCCGGGATGGCAAATATAGTTGTAAAGCATGACAACTTCTCTGTTTTGGTTAACTATAGTTGACATGTTTAATTAACGGTTGTTGCCACATGTGATCAAATCATAAATGTCATGTATGACCAATCATAGTTGTCATGTGTGATTAACTAGTTGCCACGTATGGTGAATCCATAATTGTCATGTATGATCAACCATAGTAGCTATGTGTGATTAACTAGTTGTCATGTGTGGTCCAACCATAGTTACCATGTATGGTTAATAATACTTGTCATGTGTGATTAACTAGTCGGCACATCTGCACGACTAAGTTACCATCTATCACTCTACGAACGTCGTGTGGGAGAAGAGCAGTTTACCCACACGACATGGACTGGATGGTGTCTATGTGAACGAGGACCGGTTCACCCACACAACAAAGCTCGCAATAGCGCGCTGCAGGTTTTGCAAGGCCGTGTGTGCGAGCGCTCTAACCCCCCACACAACACACTACGCCTACGTGGCACTCTCGAACTTCAATTTCGTTAAAAATCATCAACACTCGTGGAAACCAGAACATATGAAGAATAAGGCGTGGGGACAAAGTATAGAGATGCCACACGTGTGGGCGTTATCATTTGGGTAATTTAAGAGTTAGGCTTGGAGTGACATTTTTTTAACTCCTTAAATATTTTGAAGTTTTCAGGAGGCATATGAAGGCCTAAATATTAAGGGATTGGCTACAAATGCTCTAACAATGTCTCGGCAAAAAACATGCATGCTTCAAATACGCAAGAGTTGTTAAAAATCATGAGAACCTTGACATCGATTCACTAATCTCTAGTGTATGTAGTTTTGGTAGTACTATCCTGGAAGCTCTACTTAGGCAGCTGGATTCGGCAGCGCCCCACATTCGTGGTGTTGGGTCGAAGGAGCTAGAGCATCTCAATCCGGAACTTGCAAATCCGGTCCTCGAACGCCCGCGAACACATCCGGTTAATGATCGGACGTGTCTGTTTTAAACCTCTACTTTTTCGTCCGTGCAGCCGCATACTTTATATTTTTTTCTCATATGTCTGGTCACTTGCACGTGATTGATGAAGAAGAAGAGAGAAAAAAAAAAGAATGAATAAAGAAAGAGAAAAGATGGTCCGAGATGGGGTCGTGTCCTATGTGACGGACTAACCGGGCGTGCCCGGCCGCGTCCGCGAGCCCTCATATCGTTCCCATATTTGAGATGAATTTGAGGGGTGCCGGTCAGCCCGGGTGTTTAAATGGATATGAGGGGTCTAGCTGGGTCGATTTTTTTATGACCGGTCAGTCACCAGGCGGGCTGCCCAAATGTTTGAGACGGGTTTGATGGGTCTGTCTGTACATGCTCTTACTCGTCACTCCTTGCTAGTATGAGTGGTGGAAAGTCGCAAAGTTTCTCATGGGAGACAGTTTAGTCTTCCGCTCTGAGTGGCGGAGACAGGCCTAGGGTAGCCATGGCTATAGCCCTAGGCCTATTAACAACAACCCTTGTATTGCCATTTTAGAAAATATAGAAAATCATGGAAGTTCACCCCTCAAGATAGCTCAGCCCTAGGCGTGATCCATTGCTAGCTCCTCAAGTCTGCCTAAGCAATTACAATCAGCACCACCAATTATGTCACGACATCCAAACATTCCAAAAAGATTTGCCGCCATGACAGGTTGCGTCCGCGTGAAGATTCTATCAACCTAAGTACTAACGCTCCCTTTTCCACTAAGCATGGTACTTGTGCAATAGGAGTTGTTATTCGCGACGATCATGGTATATTCATCTCTGCTAGAGTCCATAGCATTGAGTGTGTTGCTGACACTCGAACGATGGAAGCACCAAGGCTCTAGGGTGACCTTATCCTAGCAGTTCAATTGGGGTGCAATAGAATCATTGTCTATGAATCTTGGATAGCCAAGTTCATGTTCAAGTTTGATGACAATTCAAACTTGTTGATCTTTCATGAGTTTGAATACACTAAGGTATGCAAATAATAACTTGGTCTCGCTTTCAATTCAATTTGAATCTGGATTAGGGTTCATCTTACTTGAATTCAAATTGAATTGAGTTTACAATTTGATTTTGTTTCACTGAGTTAAGTTGGATTAGAATTATTTATGATTTGGCAAAGTTGGTTTGTCTTAACCCATACCATCTTTTTGTTCTTAAAGTCAAATATAAATCCAATATAGTTACTGTTGGAAATATGCCCTAGAGGCAATAATAAAGTGGTTATTATTATATTTCCTAGTTCATGATAATTGTCTATTATTCATCCTATAATTGTATTAACCTGGAACCATAATACATGTGTGAATATATAGATCATAATGTGTCCCTAGCGAGCCTCTAGTTGGCTAGCTCGTTGATCAATAGATGATCATGGTTTCCTGATCATGGACATTGGATGTCATTGATAACGGGATCACGTCATTAGGAGAATGATGTGATGGTAAAGACCCAATCCTAAGCATAGCACAAGATCCTGTAGTTCGTCTGCTAAAACTTTTCTAATGTCAAGTATCATTTCCTTAGACCATGAGATTGTGCAACTCCCTGATACTGTAGGAGTGCTTTGGGTGTATCAAACGTCACAACATAACTGGGTGATTATAAAGGTGCACTAGAGGTATCTCCGAAAGTGTCTGTTGGGGTGGTACGAATCGAGACTGGGATTTGTCACTTCGTGTGACAAATAGGTATCTCTGGGCCCACTCGGTAATGCATCATCATAATGAGCTCAATGTGGCTAAGGAGTTAGCCACGGGATGATGTGTTACGGAACGAGTAAAGAGACTTTCCAGCAACGAGGTTGAACAAGGTATAGGGCTACCGACGATCGAATCCCGGGCAAGTATCATACCGGTAGACAAAGAGAATTGCATACGGGATTGATTGAGTCCCTGACATCGTGTTTCATCCGAGGAGATCATCGGGGAACATGCGGGAACCAACATGGATATCCAGACCCCGCTGTTGGTTATTGACCGGAGAGGTGTCTCGGTCATGTCTACATGGTTCCCGAACATGTAGGGTCTACATACTTAAGGTTCCATGACGCTAGAGCTGTTATGGGAATAGTATACGTGGTTACCGAAGGTTGTTCGGAGTCCCCGATGAGATCCCGGGCATCACGAGGAGTTCCGAAATGGTCCGGAGGTAAAGATTCATATATAGGAAGTGGAAATTTGATCACTGGAAGTGTTTCGGGGATTGTCGGTATTGTACCGGGACCACAGGAAGGGTTTCGGGGGTCCACCAAGAGGGGCCACCAACCCCGAGAGGCAACATGGGACAAAAGTGGATGGGAACCAGCCCCTAGGTGGGCTGGTGCGCCACCCACCTCAGCCCAAGGCGCACAAGGAGGCTAAGGCGGCCAACCCTAGGGCGTGGAGGGGCTGCCTTGGGCGGCAAGCAAACCCCTAGGGCGCCGCCTGATACGTCTCCAACGTATCTATAATTTTTGATGGTTTCATGCTATTATCTTGTCAAACTTTCGATATTTTGCATGCCTTTTATATATTTTTTGGGACTAACTTATTAACTCAGTGCCAAGTGCCAGTTCCTGTTTTTTCCATGTTTTTGACCCCTTTCAGAGGAGAATTTGAAACGGAGTCCAAACGGAATAAAATCCCCAAAAAGATTTTTTCCGTACTGGAAGAAGATCAGGAGACTTGAGAGCCAAGGCAGGGGGTCCGCATGGGCCCCACAAGCCCCCACCCCGCGGCCAGGGGGGAGGCCGCGGCCCTCAGGCTTGTGGGCCCCCTGGACCTCCTTTGCCCTAGGTTTTGCGCCTATATATCCCCAAAAATTTCACAAAAAAATCAAGAGATCATCGAAAGTACTTTTCCACCGCCGCAAGCTTCTCTCTCCGCAAGATCCCATCTGAGGCACGTTCTAGTGCCCTGCCGGAGGGGGGATTCGGATACGGAGGGCTTCTTCGTCAACACCTTGATCTATCCGATGATGCGTGAGTAGTTCACCATAGACCTACGGGTCCATAGCTAATAACTAGATGGCTTCTTCTCTCTCTTGGATCTTCAATACAAAGTTCTCCATGATCTTCATGTAGATCTATCCAATGTAATCTTCTTTTGCGGTGTGTTTGTCGAGATCCAATGAATTGTGGATTTATGATCAGATTATCTATGAATCTTATTTGAGTTTCTTCTGATCTCTCTTATGCATGATTTCATATCCTTGTAATTCTCTTCGAGTTGTGGGTTCTGTCTGGCCAACTAGATCTATGATTCTTGCAATGGGAGAAGTGCTTGGTTTTGGGTTCATACCGTGCGGTGACCTCACCCAGTGACACAAGGGGTAGCGAGGCACGTATAGTGTTGTTGCCATCAAGGGTAAAAAGATGGGGTTTTCATCATTGGTTTGAGATTATCCCTCTACATCATGTCATCTTGCTTAAGGCGTTACTCTGTTCGTCATGAACTCAATACACTAGATGCATGCTGGATAGCGGTCGATGTGTGGAGTAATAGTAGTAGATGCAGAAAGTATCGGTCTACTTGTCTCGGGCGTGATGCCTATATGTGTGATCATTGCCTTAGATATCGTCATGACTTTGCGCAGTTCTATCAATTGCTCGAAAGTAATTTGTTCACCCACCGTAATACTTGCTATTTTGAGAGAAGCCTCTAGTGAACACTATGGCCCCCAGGGTCTACTCCACACCATATTTTCACCCTTACACTTTTTTGCACTTTCCGCCTTCAAATCTGACTTTGCAAACAATCTGGAAGGGATTGACAACCCCTTTAAAGCGTTGGGTGCAAGTTCTTTTGTGTTTGCGCACGTACTCTGGACTTGACGAGATTCTCCTACTGGATTGATACCTTGGTTCTCAAATTGAGGGAAATACTTACTGCTCCTGTGCTGCATCACCCTTTCCTCTTCAAGGGAAAAACCAACGCAAGCTCAAGAGACGACAGAAGGATCTCTGGCACCACCGTCGGGGAAGGACTTTTGTTGACGTAGCAGAAGGATTTCTGGCGCCTTTGTCGGGGAGGATCAAGTCAAGAACTCATCCAAGTAGGTGTCGCAAACTCATCTCTTGCATTTACTTTGTTTGCCAGTTTCCTCTCGTTTTCCTCTCCCCCACTTCACCAATTTGCCTTTTTCCTTCGCCTTTTTCTCGCTTGCTTTCTATTCGTCTGTGTGGGATAGTCTACCTGTCCTCATGGCTAGATCCACCACTTTGAACGATACTCCCGAGAGCGAAGTTCTCAATTTCAAACAAATTGAGGAAGAAAACTTAAAGGACGCTTGGTATAGGATTTGCAACGCTTAGAGTAGACCTACTCATAAGCAATCCACTACCGTCCCGCTTCGCAGTTTTTATGTGGGTGTTTCTCCTTGGAATAGGTATATTCTTGACACCATCGTAGGTGGAAATTTCTTGGGTAGCCATACCGTTGATTCTTACGGAGCTGTGATAAATTTGGTAGGCTCACCCCCACTCATGGTTAATGGAACTACCTTAACTCTGGAACATGTGATGCGTAGGCTGGACGTCATTGAAAATAAAGTTGCTACGATAGAACTCATTGAGATTTTGGATAAAAAGATCGACAATCAAATCACTCAGTACGGATCCAAGGTGGGAATGGTTTTGAAAAATTTAAAGGAGAAGGAACCCACAGTTAACGAAAAACTAGGTCATGATTCCGCTAGGATTGGCAAACTAGAGGATGTTATAACCAACTTGGGTTCCGCTCTTGCCGCTGTGCAGAATACTCCAAACTTTGCCCACAATAAGGTCACCAATTCTGTTTTTGTTCCCAAAAATAGTGGTGAATCATCTAGCAAGAAAGATGAAAACCTTAAGATGATAAGTGATCATGCTACTTATGGTTTGAGCACCAAAGACGACGATACGTGATTCTATCGCTTTTATGCCTAGCTAAGGGCGTTAAACAATAGCGTTTGTTGGGAGGCAACCCAATGAATTTATCTTTTTATTTCTGTTTTGTTGCGTCCACACCATCACAATTCTGTTGTGATTGTGTTTTTTGTGTTTCTTTTTGTGTTTGAGCCAAGCAAAACCTTTATGACTAGTCTTGGTAATGGTTGTTTGATCCGGCTGGAAAAAGACAGAAACTTTTCGCTCACGAGATGATTTTTCATTTTTATTCAGAAAGAGCTTCTGAGTTGATTCTTTTTGTAGCTGGTTGATATGCCTTTTCCCAGGCCGTCGTAATTTTTCAGATTTTTTGAGGTATCAGAAGTGTACGAAGTATACAGATTGCTATAGACTAGACTGTTTTTGACAGATTCTGTTTTTGTTGAGTTGGTTGTTTGTTTTGATGAAACTATGGTTAGTATCGGGGGGTACTAGCCATGGAAAAGTGAGAATACAGTATCCCAACACCAATATAGATAGAATTCAAATTTGCAACAGTACCAAAAGAAGTGGTAGTTTGTTTTCTTGTGCTAATGTTATCACGATTTTCTGTTTAAGTTTTGTGTTGTGAAGTTTTCAAGTTTTGGGTAATGTTCTCATGGACAAAGAGATAAGGAGTGGAAAGAGCTAAAGCTTGGGGACGCCCAAGGCATCCCAAGCCAAATTCAAGGACACCAAAAATCCTAAGCTTGGGGATGCCCCGGGAAGGCATCCCCTCTTTCATCTTCAATCCATCGGTAACATTACTTGGAGCTATATTTTTATTCACCACATGATATGTGTTTTTCTTGGAGCGTCTTGTATCTTAGGAGTCTTTTCTTTTTGTTGTGTCACAATCATCCTTGCTGCACACCTTTTTGAGAGAGAGAGACATGCACTCATCGTGATTTTTGCTAGAATGCTCATAGTGCTTCACTTATTTCTTTTGCGCTAGATACTTTTGCTCTATGTGCTTCACTTATATCTTTTAGAGCATGACGGTGCATGACTTGGTAGTTGGCTTATGCTATGAAAGTAGTCCCAAATGTGATAGGTACCCAAAGAGGATGCAAAAACCTCCATATTCATGTGCATTGAGTAGAAAGAGAAGTCTTGATTCCTCTCAATTAGTTTTGAGACGTGGATTTGGTACTATTAAGAGCTATGTTAGTAGGGTGTTGTGAATCTAGAAATACTTGTGTTGAAGTTAGTGATTCCCGTAGCATGCACGTATGGTGAACCGCTATGTTAGGAAGTCGGAGCATAATTGATCTATTGATTGTCATCCTTTGTGTTGAGGTCGGGATTGCCCGATGGTTAACACCTACCAACCCTTCCCCTAGGAGTATGCGTTTAGCACTTTGTTTCGATTACTAATAAAAACTTTCGCAACAAGTATGTGAGTTCTTCATGACTAATGTGAGTCCATGGTATAGATGCACTTTCAACTTCCACCATTGCTAGCCTCTCTAGTGTCGCGTGATTCTCGCCGGTGCACAAACCCACCATATGCCTTCCTCAAAACAGCCACCATACCTACCTACTATGGCATTTTCATAGCCATTCCGAGATATATTGCCATGCAACTCCCACCGTTTCGTCTCATGACTTGTGCGGTCACTCTCATATTGCCATTGCATGGTCGTAAGATAGTTGGCGAGATATTTCAACGTCATACGCCATGCTAGATCATTGCACATCCCGGTACACTGCGGGAGGCATTTCCTATAGAGTCATCATCATTTTGAGCTTTGAGCTGTGAGTAAATAAAAGTGTGATGATCATCATTATTAGAGCATTATCCCATGTGAGGAAATAAAAAAAAACAAGGCCAAAGAGCCCAAAAATAAAAATCAAAAAGGGGAGAAAAGAAGAAAAAGAGAAAAAAGAGAGGCCTAAGAGCCCAAATAAAAAAAGAGAGAAAAAGAGAGAAGGGACAATGCTACTATCTTTTTCCACACTTGTGCTTCATAATAGCACCATGTTCTTCATGATTGAGATCTTCTTGCTTTGTCACTACCATATGCTAGTGGGAATCTTCATTATATAACTTGGCTTGTATATTCCAATGATGGGCTTCCTCAAAATTGCCCTAGGTGTTCGTGAGCAAGCAAGTTGGATGCACACCCACTAGTTCTACGTTTGAGCTTTCACATACTTATAGCTCTAGTGCATCTCTTGTATGGCAATCCCTACTCATTCACATTGATATCTATTAATGGGCATCTCCATAGCCTTTTGATACGCCAAGTCAATGTGACCATCTCCTCCTTTTTTCTCACAACCACCACCACACTCTATTCCACCTATAGGGCTATATCCATGGCTCACACTCATGTATTGCGTGATAGTTATAAAAAGTTTGAGAAAGTAAGAGTGCGAAAACAATTACTTGGCCAATACCGGGGTTGTGCATGATTTACATTAGTTGTGTGAGGATGATGGAGCATAGCCAGACTATATGATTTTGTAGGGATAACTTTCCTTGGCCTTGTTATTTTGAAAGTTCATGATTACTTTGCTAGTTTGCTTGAAGTATTATCGTTTTCATGTCAATGGCAAACTATTGTTTTGAATCTTATTGATCTGAAGATTCATGTCACGTGAAAGAAGTTCCAAAGGACAACTATGCTAGGTAGCATTCCACATCAAAAATTCATTCTTTATCACTTCCCAACTCGAGGACGAGCATGAGTTAAGCTTGGGGATGTTTGATACGTCTCCAACGTATCTATAATTTTTGATGGTTTCATGCTATTATCTTGTCAAACTTTGGATGTTTTGCATGCCTTTTATATATTTTTTGGGACTAACTTATTAACTCAGTGTCAAGTGCCAGTTCCTGTTTTTTCCATGTTTTTGACCCCTTTCAGAGGAGAATTTGAAATGGAGTCCAAACGGAATAAAATCCCCAAAAAGATTTTTTCCGTACTGGAAGAAGATCAGGAGACTTGAGAGCCAAGGCAGGGAGTCCCCAGGGGCCCCACAAGCCCCCACCCCGCGGCCAGGGGGGAGGCCGTGGCCCTCAGGCTTGTGGGCCCCCTAGACCTCCTTTGCCCTAGGTTTTGCGCCTATATATCCCCAAAAATTCCACAAAAAATCAGGAGATCGTCGAAAGTAGTTTTCCGCCGCCGCAAGCTTCTGTCTCCGCAAGATCCCTTCTGGGGCATGTTCTGGTGCCCTGCCGGAGGGGGGATTCGGATACGGAGGGCTTCTTCATCAACACCATGACCTCTCCGATGATGCGTGAGTAGTTCACCATAGACCTACGGGTCCATAGCTAGTAACTAGATGACTTCTTCTCTCTCTTGGATCTTCAATACAAAGTTCTCCATAATCTTCATGGAGATCTATCCGATGTAATCTTCTTTTGCGGTGTGTTTGTCGAGATCCGATGATTTGTGGATTTATGATCAGATTATCTATGAATCTTATTTGAGTTTCTTCTGATCTCTCTTATGCATGATTTCATATCCTTGTAATTCTCTTCGAGTTGTGGGTTTTGTGTGGCCAACTAGATCTATGATTCTTGCAATGGGAGAAGTTCTTGGTTTTGGGTTCATACCGTGCGGTGACCTCACCCAGTGACAGAAGGGGTAGCGAGGCACGTATGGTGTTGTTGCCATCAAGGGTAAAAAGATGGGGTTTTCATCATTGGTTTGAGATTATCCCTCTACATCATGTCATCTTGCGTAAGGCGTTACTCTGTTCGTCATGAACTCAATACACTAGATGCATGCTGGATAGCGGTCGATGTGTGGAGTAATAGTAGTAGATGCAGAAAGTATCGGTCTACTTGTCTAGGACGTGATGCCTATATGTATGATCATTGCCTTAGATATCGTCATGACTTTGCGCGGTTCTATTAATTGCTCGACAGTAATTTGTTCACCCACCATAATACTTGCTATTTTGAGAGAAGCCTCTAGTGAACATATGGCCCCCAGGGTCTACTCCACACCATATTTTCACCCTTACACTTTTTTGCACTTTCCGCCTTCAGATCTCACTTTGCAAACAATCTTGAAGGGATTGACAACCCCTTTAAAGCGTTGGGTGCAAGCTCTTTTTTGTTTGCGCACGTACTCTGGACTTGACGAGATTCTCCTACTGGATTGATACCTTGGTTCTCAAACCGAGGGAAATACTTACTGCTCCTGTGCTGCATCACCCTTTCCTCTTCAAGGGAAAAACCAACGCAAGCTCAAGAGACGACAGAAGGATCTCTGGCACCACTGCCGGGGAAGGACTTTTGTTGACGTAGCACCGCCCTCCTCCATCTTGGCCCCCGCACCACCTAGGGGAAAACCTAGGGTGGCCGAACCCTCCTCCCCCTCCTCCTATTTAAACCCAAGGGGTTTGGGGCTGCAAACACACAAGTTCTTCCTCCCCTCGGTGCAGCCCTACCTCTCCTCCGCGTCGTCCTCCGTAGCGCTTGGCGAAGCCCTACCGGAGTACCACACAGCTCCACCGTCACCACGCCGTCGTGCTGCCGGAGCTCTCCCTCAACCTCTCATCTCTCCTTGCTGGATCAAGGTGTAGGAGACGTCACCGGGCTGCACGTGTGTTGAACGCGGAGGCACCGTTGTTCGGCGCTTAGATCGGAATCTTCCGCGATCTGAATCGCTACGAGTACGACTCCATCAATCGCGTTCTAGTAATGCTTCCGCTTAGCGATATTCAAAGGTATGCAGATGCTCTACCCCATTGCTCGTTGTTGGTTTCTCCTACATAGATCCTTGTGAAGCGTAGGATTTTTTTTGAATTACTACTATGTTCCCCAACAGTGGCATCTGAGCTCCACCGCCACCGTGCCATCGTGCTATTGGAGCTCTCCCTCAACTTCTCCTTCCCCCTTGCTGGATCAATAAGGAGGAGACGTCCCCGGGTTTTACGTGTGTTGAACGCGGAGGCGTCGTTCGTTCGGTGCTTGGATCGGATCGCCGCGAGTACGACTCCATTGACCGCGTTCATAGTAACGCTTCCGCTTAGCGATCTTCAACGGTATGAAGATGCTCTACCTCTCTCTCGTTGCTAGCATCTCCTAGATTGATCTTGGTGACGCGTAGGAAATTTTTGAATTATTACTACGTTCCTCTATAGTGGCATCATGAGCCAGGTCTATGCGTAGATTCTATGCACGAGTAGAAACAAGTACTTGTGGGCGATGATTTGGTCAATTTTCTTACCATTACTAGTCTTATCTTTATTCGACAGCATTGTGGGATGAAGCATCACGGACCGACTTTACACGTACTCTTACGTGAGACAGGTTCCACTGCGTGACATGCACTTGTTGCATAAGGTGGCTAGTGGGTGTCTGTCTCTCCCACTTTAGTCGGATCGGATTCGATGAAGAGGGTCCTTATGAAGGGTAAATAGCAATTGGCATATCACTGTTGTGGCCGTGACGTAGGTAAGAAACGTTCTTGCTAGAAACCCATAGCAGCCACTTTAAACTTGCAACAACAATTAGAAGACTCTTGAGGAACATTGCATGGGAAACAAAAAAAATCCTACGCACACGAAGACCTATCATGGTGATGTTCATCTATGAGAGGAGATTAGATCCACATACCCTTGTAGATCTCTAAGCAGGAAGCGTTAAGAAATGCAATTGATGTAGTGGTACAGCTTCGTGATTCAAATCACCGTCGTCCCACGATCCGTCCCATGATTTGTTCCGATCTAGCGCCCAACGGATGGCACCTCCGCGTTCAGCACACGTACAGCTCGATGACGATCTCGGCCTTGTTGATCCAGCGAGAGAGATGGAGAAGTAGATGAATTATCCAGCAGCGTGACGACGCGCCGGTGGTGGTGATGATCTACTCCTGCAGGGCTCCGCCCGAGCTCCGCAGAAATCCGATCTAGTGGAAGAACTATGTGGTATAGGTTTGAGTTGCACGTGGCAAAAGTTATGTCTCAAAAGCCCTAAAACCACCAATATATATAGGAGGAGGGGAGGGGCTAGCCTTGAGGCTCAAGGGAGCCTCAAGGGCGCTGGCCAAGGAGGAGGAGGTGGACTCCCACCCCAATTCGGTTTGGGGGAACGAGTCCACTCCTTCCTTCCCACCTCCCTCTTTCCTTGTTTTTCTTTTTCCTTTGGTATTTTTCTCTTGTGGCGCCTGATACGTCCATTTTGCATCATGTTTTCATGTTGATATTTATCGCTTCTTTGGCTATTATTTCACTTCACGGTACAATTCTTATGCCTTTTCTCTCTTATTTTGCAAGGTTTACATGAAGAGGGAGAATGTCGGCAACTGGAATTCTAGCCTGAAAGTGGAGCAAAGTTGAGATACCTATTCTGCGCAACTCCAAACGCCGTAAAAATCAATGAGGAGTTTTTTCCGGATTTATAAAAAATACTGGGCCGAAGAAGTGCCAGAGGGGCGCCAGGGGTTGGCCACAAGCCAGCACGGCGCGGCCACCCCCCAGGCCGTGCCATGAGGGCTTCTGGGTAGCTTGTTGGCCCACTTGCTCCCCTCTTCTGCTATATGAAGGGTTTCGTCTGTAAAAAAAATCACGGAGGAGCTTTTTCGTGGATTCGCCGCCGCCACGAGGCGGAACTTGAGCAGAACCAATCTAGAGCTCCGGCAGGACGATCCTGCCGTGGTAACTTCCCTCCCGGAGGAGGAAATCGTCGCCATCGTCATCACCAACACTCCTCTCATCGGAGGGGACTCGTCACCATCAACATCTTCATCAGCACCATCTCATCTCCAAACCCTAGTTCATCACTTGTAGCCAATCTCCGTCTCGCGACTCCGATTGGTACTTGTAAGGTTGCTAGTAGTGTTGATTACTCTTTGTAGTTGATGCTAGTTGGATTACTTGGTGGAAGAGTTTATGTTCAGATCCTTGATGCTACTCATTAATCTCTGGTCATGAATATGATTATGCTTTGTGAGTAGTTACTTTTGTTCCTGAGGACATGGGATAATTCATGCTAATAGTAGTCATGTGAATTTGGTATTCGTTCGGTAATTTGATATGTTGTATATTGTTTTTCCTCCAGTGGTGTTATGTGAACATCGACTACATAACACTTCACTATTATTTGGGCCTAGAGGAAGGCATTGGGAAGTAGTAAGTAGATGATGGGTTGCTAGAGTGGCAGAAGCTTAAACCCTAGTTTATGCGTTGCTTCGTAAGGGGCTGATTTGGATCCACTAGTTTAATGCTATGGTTAGACTTTGTCTTAATTCTTCTTTCGTAGTTGCGGATGCTTGCAAGAGGGGTTAATCATAATTGGGATGCTTGTCCAAGTAAGGGCAGTACCCAAGCGCTGGTCCACACACATATCAAACTATCAAAGTAACGAACGTGAATCATATGAACATGATGAAAACTAGCATGACGGAAATTCCCGTGTATCCTCGTGAGCGTTTTTCCTCCTATAAGACTTTGTTCAGGCTTGTCCCGTGCAACAAAAGGGATTGGGACACCTTGCTGCACCGTTGCTACTTTTGTTACTTGTTGCTTGCTACGAATCATCTCACCACACAATCACTTGTTACCGACAATTTCAGTGCTTGCACATATTTCCTTGCTGAAAACCACTTATCAGATCCTTCTGCTCCTCGTTGGGTTCGACACTCTTACTTATCGAAAGGACTATGATTGATCCCCTATACTCGTGGGTCATCAAGACTCTTTTCTGGCACTGTTGCTGGGGAGTGAAGCGCCTTTGGTAAGTGGAACTTGGTAAGGAAACATTCATATAGCATGCTGAAATTTATTGTCACTTGTCACTATGGATACTAATCCTTTGAGGGGCTTGTTCGGGGTATCTTCACCTCGAACGGAAGCACAAAGAGTTGCTCCTCAGCCTGCTGCACCTACTGAAAATATTTTCTTTGAATTTCCTTCGGGTATGCTTGAGAAACTGATGGCTAATCCTTTTACAGGAGATGGAACATCACATCCAGACTTGCATCTAATCTATGGAGATGAAGTTTGTGGTTTATTTAAGCTTGCAGGTTTGCCCGAGGATGAGGTCAAGAAGAAGGTCTTTCCTTTATCTTTGAAGGATAAGGCGTTGACATGGTATAGGCTATGTGATGACACTGGATCATGGGACTACAATCGGTTGAAATTGGAATTTCATCAAAAGTTTTATCCTATGCATTTAGTACATCGTGATCAGAATTATATTTACAATTTTTGGCTTCGTGACAGAGAAAGCATCGCTCAAGCTTGGAGGATGCTTAAATCAATGTTATATTCATGCCCCAATCATGAGCTCTCGAGAGAAATTATCATTCAGAACTTCTATGCTCGGCTTTCCCATGATGATCGCACCATGCTTGACACTTCTTGTACCGGTTCTTTTATGAAGAGAGATATTGACTTCAAATGGAATTTATTGGAGAGAATTAAACGCAACTCTGAAGATTGGGATCTTGAAGAAGGTAAGGAGTCAGGTATGAATTTCACGTTTGATTGCGTTAAATCCTTTGTTGAGACAAATACCTTTAGTGATTTTAGCGCTAAGTATGGACTTGACTCTGAGATAGTAGCTTCATTGTGTGAATCCTTTGCTGCTCATATTGATCTCCCCAAAGAGAAGTGGTTTAAATATCATCCTCCTTTAGAAGTCAATGTAGTTAAACCCACTCCAGTTGAAGAGAAAGTCATCGCCTATAATGATGCTGTTCTTCCCAGTGCTTACATTGAGAAACCACCTTTCCCTGTTAGGATAAAGGATCATTCTAAAGCTTCAACTGTGATACGTAGAGGCTATATTAGAACACCTACACCCCCTGAGCAAATTAGAGTTGAACCTAGCATCGCTATTATCAAAGATCTTCTCTCCGACGATGTTGAGGGACATAACATTCACTTATGTGAAGATGCTGCTAGAATTGCTAAACCTCACGTTAGAGACAAACATAGGCATGTTGTTGGCATGCCTGTGGTTTCCGTTAAGATAGGAGATCATTGTTATCATGCTTTATGTGACGTGGGTGCTAGTGTTAGTGCAATACCTCAATCCTTATATGATGAAATCAAAGATGATATTGCAGCTGTTGAGATAGAGCCTATTGATGTCACTATTCAGCTTGCCAATAGAGATACTATCTGCCATGTGGGAATTGTTAGGGATGTTGAAGTCTTGTGTTGTAAAACAAAGTATCCCGCTGATTTCCTCATTCTTGCTACCGCACTAGATAGCTTTTGTCCCATCATATTTGGTAGACCTTTTCTCAATACCGTCAATGCTCATATTGATTGTGAGAAGCAAATTGTCACTGTTGGCTTTGAAGGTGTGTCACACAAGTTCAATTCTCTAAGTTTGGTAGACAACCTCATGAAAAGGAGTTGCCTAGTAGGGATGAAACTATTGCCTTAGCCTCTATTGTCGTGCCTCCTACTGATCCCTTACAGCAATACTTGCTTGAGCTCAAATGTCGGGGGGATAACCCCGAGGTAGGCTCATCAAGCCTGCTCCTTCATTTCCTGCCCAAAGGATATGAACAAATACAGTTCCCTCATGCCTAAGTATTCTGGCCAGCTAGGCTGCGCCCGCCGGCTGGAGGACGAGGCGGACAACTCTCTGACCGGGCAGGCAACCCCTGCCGGCTAGAGGCGAGATGGCTACCTCTTCCTGACCTTCTTGGCCAAGCCAGCCGGCTAGGAATGAGGCATCCATGCCAAAGCCGGCTAGCCAAGGAGGCTAGCCGGCCGAGGATCACAAGTCACATCAGATCGTAGGTCAGGATGAGGCCTCACGATTAAACGTAGCTACGCGTCGGCAAAGGTACTGGATCGGAGTGTCCGGTAGGTACGGGCGTCGGCGGCCACGCCGATGACCTACCCCGGCTCTGATCCATCACCTAGCATAGTGTCGGACTGTCACAGTCCCACTCCATTACTGCACTCGGTGTGGGGAACAGTGCAGGCGGTCGTACTACCTACCCATGACGAATCTCGCTGGACGAGATTCAACATACAGCGCGTGCTCAGCATCAACCTTACGCGAGAGCTTCATTGGCCAGCTGGCGGGTCCCACGGCCAAGTGAGACCATGCAGCTGGTGGGCCCCTCAAGCGACAAGACAAGACTCTCGTGGGCCCCTGGTCAGCCGGCGAGGCTACCAGTCGGGTCCCACTCTTGTACCCTTTATCAATATTGTAGGCCGACGGGTTCGTCTATAAAACCCCCCGGTCACCCTCCATGCAGAGGGTCGGTCGAACAACTCTTCACACCCACCAACCACATAGAGAGAGGTAGAGACGAGCCGGCTGCTCCCCTCTTCCTCCTCCCAACACAGCTCTAGGAGCAACCTTGTAATCCATCCATATACATCAAACACTCTGGCAGGACTAGGGGTCTTATCTCTACGAAGAGCCCCGAACCTGGGTACATTGTGCGCTCCATGCTTGTACCAACCTCGTTCCCAGCGCCCTCCTTTGTCCCTTCGGTTCTCACCGACTTTAGCCTACCTATGGCATATGTTGTGAGTATTCACCGACATTTGGCACCCACCATGGAGCCGATCGCGGCATCGGCTGGCTTTACGCGCTCGGCGGGGCCCCGCACCTACGCCACTGGATGCATCGCGTTCGGATCGGTCTGCATGCCCATGGAGCCCGCTTTCGATGAGGCAACACCGATGATTATTGACGTCCCCGTCCGCCATGCGGATTCGGACGAAGATTCTAATGACGAGGCGCTTCCTAGCGTCGTCGTCGCTGCTATGGAGAACCTCAGCATTCGCTTTAGCGACTGACGTATCAACGAAGGTCCTCGCTACTTCGGCGAGGACTTCGATGTTGAGGCGCTTTGTGCCAGCTTCAGTAGGCTCTCTATCACTAAGACGCCTGCCCATGACGTGTACCCCAGCAACGTACTCATCTTCGACGGCCCTCCGTCGTCGGTGGGGTTCTTCACCCCATACCATGTCGCCGTCGTCTCCAACGTCGTGGAGGTGATGGTTATCGGCGCTGGCACCAGCACCGCTCATGGCAAGGCGTCAGCAGACGCTGGTGAGCCCACTGTTGCCACCGCTAACACTCTTCAGGACGCCATCGCCGGCCTGAAGACACCCATCGCTGCCTCCGCGAACCCTAGGGATGCCCGAGCCTCAGTGGAGGAGGCTCGCAAGCATATCTTGGAGGAGGGCATTGCCGTCGCCTCGGCAAAACGTCGGATGGAGGCCACACAGCGCGAGTATAACTCTGCATACGGCCTCACTCCGATTTTCGAGGCCCCTAGCCGGCTTGGATCGGTCCGTAGCCGCGGCCGGTTCATTGCTGAGATCCTAGGCGGCGATCAGCCCACCTACGAGACCCGTGCAGCCAACATGCAGGCAACATAAGCGGCCATGGAAGAGATGGCGAGCCTGGAGGGCAAGGAGCGCGCCTTCCAAGAGAAGCGGGTCAAGGATCTCCTTGACACCGCCAACAAACAGCAGACTCAGCTTGACCCATCTCAGGCCCAGTCAGAATCTCTGGGACCCAACCCCGGAGCACGCCGCAACCCTAGCGGTCAACATCACGTAGAAGGAACTTCCTCGCATCGCACCTCCGGCCGGAGGGGTGAGGGAAGCCAAGACCGGCGCTCCCAGCGCCAGAGCGAGCACACTTCGAGCAAGCGTCGCGGAGGCGACGAGGGCGATTCGGAGTGTGAGGTTCTTCACCCGGGAAGAACTCATGTCTCTGGTTCGCGAGGTGCCTCCCCTCTCGCTACTTGGATTGGCGCTCGCACTCCCCAGGATGATCGGGACGCCCGCAGGCGTCTCATCGTCCTGGCCCAGTCAGCCCTCCTGGAGGAGGACGGCCCCATCGGTCCGGCTTGCTTCGGCCCCCGGATCCGAGGGGAGCCATTTCCCCGAGGCTTCACCTTGCCTCGGGACACGCCCAAATACAACGGCACGGCCAAGCCAGAGGACTGGCTGATTGACTACACCACAGCCGTCGCCAGGGGCAACAAGCGCGTAGCGGTCCGCTACGTGCCACTCATGTTGGCCGGCTTGGCCCAGACTTGGCTTAACAGCCTCCCCGCCAGCAGCGTCAACTCCTGGGTGGACTTCGAGGAGGTGTTCGTCCACACCTTCACTGGCACCTACAAGCGCCCTTGCCGGCCCTGCGAGCTAGCCATGTGCGTCCAGAGGCCCGACGAACCCCTTCGCGATTACGTCACCCGGTGGACGAAGCTCCGCAACTCCTGTGAGGGGGTGCATGAGGTACAAGCCATCCAGTACTTCATCGATGGTTGCCGAGACGGCACCCTCCTCAAGCACAAGCTCATGTGCTTCGAGCCCACCTCTCTGGCGGTGCTCATGGCCAAGGCGGATAAGTACGCCACGGCCGACTCGGTGATGCGCGTCAAGGTGACCGCCTGAGACAAGGCTATCCCCACGCCGGCTACTCCCAAGCCGGCTGGAGACGGCCGAGGCGACCAGAGCAACAACAAGCGCAAGGCAGATCAGATGGATTCGCGCTCCAACAGCATGTTGGTAGCCAGCGTGGAGGGCGAGACGTCGGCTCCTTAAGCCGGCCCTCCGCGGAAGCGTTCCAATAGGAACAACGCCAACTGGCTGCCCAAGCAGTCCTTCGAGCAACTACTTGACGCCCCCTGCAAGATACATTCTGGGGCACAACCGTCCAACCACACCCTTCGACAGTGCAGCTTCGCACGCCGGTTGTCGCAAGGGGATGGCATGCCGGCTCCCCCAGGCGCGCACGCGGCGCCTCATGAACCAGCTCCTGGTCCAGCTCCAGCTCCACCGCCGCCTCCTCGCGATGACGGCCGCCTTCATGACGACTACCCCCATCAAGATGGGGCCTTCGTCGTCTTCACCAGTGAAGGCGACGACAAGCACAACCTGCGCCAGAGACGGCGCGAGGTGAACGCCACGGTTCCCCCGGTTCCCCTATACATGCATTGGTCCGACAAGCCAATCACATGGAGCCGGGTGGACCATCCTGCGGTAATGCCCAACCCGGGCTCATACGCGCTCGTCCTCGACCCCACCTTCACCTCCAAGAGGCTTACCTGCCGTGGTTGATGGCGGCAGAAGCATCAACATCCTCTACCTCGACACTCTCCGCAAGCTCGGGCTCAAGGAGACGGACGTCCTGCCGACCAACACTATCTTCCACAGCATCGTGCCTGGGCAGTCCTGCTCGCCTATCGGCAAAATCCAGTTGGACGTCCTCTTCAGCGACAAGGCCCACATCCGCCGAGAGTCCATATGGTTCAAGGTAGTGGAGCTCAGCAGCCCATATCACGCGCTGCTGGGCAGACCGGCTCTGGCCAAATTCATGGCTATTCCGCACTGCGCCTACGTGAAGATGAAGATTCCGGGTCCAAAGGGCATCATCACTGTTGTTGGCGACTACAAGAAGTCGCTCGAGTGCGCCCAAGATAGCAGTCGCCTCGCCGACGCCCTGGTGATCGCTGAGAAGAAGCGGTAGATCGACCGGCTCGTGGCCCAGGCTACCGAGCAGCCGGCGATTCCTTCTCCTCCGTCCCAGTCGGCCGACGAGGGCTCTTTCAAGCCGGCCAAAGAGACCAAGCAGGTCCGACTCGACCCTGCCAACCCCAAGCAGTGCGTCGCCATCAGGGCATGCCTCAGCCCCAAATAGGAAGGCGAGCTCGTCGACTTCCTTCGTAAGAATCGGGACATCTTCGCATGGTCTCCCAAAGACATGTCGGGTGCTGTGAGGAAGTACGCCGAGCACAAACTTCACGTGCGACCGGATGCAAACCCGGTGAAACAACCTTTGTGCCGCTTCGCCGAGGGGAAGCGGCGCACAATCGGAAAATAGATCACCCGGCTCCTTGCGGCTGGCTTCATCATGGAGGTTTTCCACCCGGACTAGTTAGCTAATCCAGTCCTGGTGCTGAAGAAGAACAACACCTGGCGAATGTTTATCGACTACACTAGCGTGAATAAGGCCTGTCCGAAAGACCCTTTCGCGTTGCCTAGGATAGATCAAGTGATCGACTCCACTGCCGGATGCGAATTGCTGTCGTTTCTGGATGCTTATTCAGGCTACCATCAAATCAAGTTGGATCCAGCTGATCGCCTGAAGACCTCCTTCATCACGCCCTTCGGGGTCTACTGCTACACCATCATGACGTTCGGTCTGAAGAACGCCCGTGCGACATTCCAACGCTGCATGCAGCAGTGCCTACTGCCCCAGATTGGCAGAAACATCCATATCTATGTGGATGACATCGTCGTCAAGACGAAGCAACACTTCAGCCTCCTCCACGATCTGCGAGAGACATTCGCCAACCTGCGCGAGTACAAGATCCGGCTCAACCCGGAGAAGTGCGTCTTTGGGGTTCCAGGCGGCAAACTCTTGGGGTTTTTTGTGTCCGCTCGTGGAATCGAGGCGAACCCCGAGAAGATCGGCACCATCAAGCGGATGGTGCGGCTGGCTCGAATCTTAGACGTCCAAAAGTTCACCGGCTGCCTGGCGTCCCTTAGCCGGTTCGTCAGCCGGCTTGGCGAGAAGGCCCTTCCAGTCTACCAGATCATGAAGAAGACAACAAAATTTGAGTGGAACGACCAGGCAGACGAAGCCTTCCGCAACCTCAAGCGGGTCATCTCAAGCCTGCCAATCTTGGCAGCGCCGGCTGAAAGGGAACCCATACTCATATACATTGCCGCGACCACTCGCGTGGTTAGTGTAGTGTTGGTAGTTCAGTGCAAGGAGGAGGGCAAGGTACTGTCAGTGCAGCGCCTTGTCTACTACCTCAGCGAGGTCTTGTCCGCCTCCAAGAAGAACTACCCCCATTACCAAAAAATGTGTTATGGGGTTTACCTTGCTGCAAAGAAGTTGAAGAAATACTTCCAAGAGCATGCCATCACTGTGGTGAGCAAAGCTCCACTTTCAGAGATCATGGAAAACCGTGATGCGACGGGCAGGATTGCCAAGTGGTCCATCACCATGGCGGACCACGATATTCGCTACGAGCCTTGCACCGCCATCAAATCTCAGGTGGTGGCCGACTTCTTAGTCGACTGGGCTGAGACCCAGTTCGAGCCGCCGCCTCCAGACTCTACGCATTGGCGGATGCACTTCGACGGCTCGAAGATGCGGACGGGTCTGGGAGCCGGCATCGTCTTGACGTCCCCCAAAGGGGACCAGATCAAGTATGCTCTCCAGATCCACTTCGCCGCCTCCAACAACGTCGCTGAGTACGAAGCACTGGCTCACGGCCTCCGGCTCGCCAAGGAGATTGGCATCCGGCGGCTCATATGCTTCGGACTCAGACTTGGTGGTACAACAAGTTTCTGGCGAATGGGACGCCAGGGACGCCAACATGGCAAGCTACCGCTTCCTCATCCAGCAGCTCAGCGGCCCCTTCGAGGGCTGCGAGTTCCACCATGTTCCCAGAGCAGACAATGAGACGGCTGATACACTGGCCAAAATCGGCTCCATGAGACAGGCTATCCCAGCCGGCATCTCCCTCGAGCAACTCCACAAGCCGTCTATCAGGCCGTCCCCCGAGTCGGCATCGATCTTCGTGCCGGCTGATTTTACGGTGCAAGCGTCGTCAGCTCCACCAACTACGCCGGCTACAGCTCCTGTGTCGGCTACGCTGGCCATGCCGACTCCAATAGCGGCACTGGCTGAATCCACGGTGCAAGCGCCATCGGCTCCACGAGCTACGCCGGCTACAGCTCATGTGCCGGCTACGCTGGCCATGCCGACTCCAATAGCGGCACCGGCTACAACAACAACCCCTGCTTTGCCCTGCCTCGAATCCTGTCGTCTCGACACCCAGTGGGTGGACGTCATGGAGGTAGACGGCGAGCCAGCTACTGCGGCAGCACCAGAGACACCTCGTCTCGAACCCACGACAGATGCTTCACCAAGCACGGGGGTTGCAGAAGCCCCTAACAGCAGTTCGAGGCGGAGCCAGCCCTTGTGTCGGCTCCGTCATGGGCTCAAACTATCCTCGCCTTCCTCCTTCGCGGTGAGCTTCCTCAAGACGAGGCGGAGGCGAGGCAGATCCAGCAAAGGTCTGCAGCCTACGCCATCATCAATCGCGAGCTGGTGCGGTGCAGCATGACAGGTGTTCTCCAATGCTACGTCGAATCAGAAAAGGGACAGGAGATCCTCAGAGACATTCACCAGGGGGAGTGCGGGCATCATGCCACCTCTAGAACCCTAGTGGCCAAGGCGTTCCGCCATGGATTCTACTAGCCCACGACCCTCGAGGAGGCCGTGGATCTGGTCGACAAATGCGAAGGTTGCCAGTTCTTCAGCGCAAAGAGCCACATGCCGCCTTCGGCCCTCAAAACCATCCCCCTGTCATGGTCGTTCGCCGTCTGGGGACTGGACATGGTAGGGCCCTTCAAGACGGCTCGTGATGGAATGACCCATCTCTTGGTAGCCGTCGACAAATTCACTAAGTGGATTGAGGCCAGACCTATCAAGAAGCTTGACGGCCCCACAGCTGTCAAGTTCATCACGGACATCTCTGTTCGATATGGCGTCCCCCATAGCGTCATCACCGACAACGGCACCAACTTCGCCAAAGGTGCCCTGGCACTCTACTGCTCCAAGGTAGGCATCCGGCTCGATTTGGCATCAGTGGCACATCCCAAGTCGAATGGCCAAGCGGAGAGGGCCAACGGCCTGATCCTGGCCGGCATCAAGCCAAGACTGGTGGCACCACTTGTCAGATCGGCCGGTTGCTGGATCGAAGAACTGCCAGCTATGCTATGGAGCCTCCACACCACGCCCAACCGGTCGACTGGCTTCACTCTGTTCTTCCTCGTATACGGGTCCGAGGCTATTATTCCCACGGATATAGAGTTCGACTCGCCTCGGGTCACCCTATACATAGAGACGGAGGCGAAGGAGGCAAGAGAAGACAATGTGGATCTCCTCGAAGAAGCAAGGGACTTGGCCTTGAGCCGGACGGCCATCTATCAACAGAAGCTGAGATACTACCAGAGCAAAAAGATCAAGCCTCTCTCTTTCAGAGAGGGAGACTTGGTCCTCCGAAGAATCCAGCGCACTGTCGGCCAGCACAAGCTCTCATCCCCATGGGAGGGACCCTTCATCATCAGTAGGGTGTTGCACAACAACGCTTACTACTTGATCGATGCCCAAAAGCCAAGGAAGCGCAAGAGGGACGACTCCGACTAGGAGACGGAACGTCCATGGAATGTGGCGTTACTTCGCCCGTTCTACTGCTAGAAGGAAAGTATCAAACAATGGAAAGAGCATGCACATATGTATCTTTCTCCCTCTTCAGGGATCCTCAATGAATGCAATAGAAACAGCATGCCTCATGCTTCTTTTTAGAATTCATATCTAGAGTGCTCACTCTGCGACGCCCCTTACTGGCTCTAATAAGCTCGGGGGCTCGCTAGCCGCCCAGACGCCTTCCCTATGTTGTAGAAGAACACATAGTGTAAGCCGGACCGATCCATGGTCACCTCGTATCAGCTTGCAGACCAGCTCCGGCCGTCCGGCTTACGAGGCGACGCCAGGTAAGGCCGGATGCATGCAAAGTTCGACTACAAAAGGGTTGCCGGCTCGAGTTGGCTCGATCAAATTTACGATCTCATTCAGGCCGGCCTCTGCTGGTTTATGTCTAAATCTTTAAGTCTTGATGGCTTCGAAAAATCTAAGTCCTATGTTCTAAGGCCAGAAACCTTGACCCAGTCACAGACCGGCTCCCGGCTGTCGGGCTGGCGGGGTGGAAACTTGGAAATACAGGGATTGGAGAAAAAGAAGTCAACCAGGAATCAAAAGATAAAGATATAAAACAACACGCATGACAATACGAATATAATGATGAATACATACATTCAAAATGCATTGGCCCACGGTCGAGGTTCATTACACCCCCCAGTGGGTGGAACTGTTAGACTGACAAGAAAATTGCACACAACAAACAGGACACCGACTACGGGGCTGCGGCCTCATCGGTCGCCCCGGCTGCTGCTCCTGAAGTGGTGGCTTCACCATCCCCGGCTGCTCCCGAGGCGGTTGCGTTGTCTCCTTCGCGAAGGCTCCCGGCTCCATCCGCACCAGAGTCGGCGTACGCCGCACTGCTAGAGGTGGCAGCAGTATCCACACCGTGGGTCGTCTCGTCGGAGCTGCCATCGGGGTCATAGGGCTGAAGGCCGTGTAGATATTCAGGGATCACACCGCCATCTTCACCCTGCAACAAAACGAGTTCGTCCCAAGTGACGTACTCTGCAATGCCCCTGGCCCTCACGCGCAGCGCCTCCTCCATAGCCTTCAGCTCCGCCTCCGAGCCGTCGCGCTGAGCGACGAGCTTGCCCAAGTCCAGGTTTCGATACCAGGACATGGCCAAGCGCAGGGACATGTAGGCTCCAGCGCATGCCGCCGAGGAGCGCTAGGCGTCAAGATGATCCTCGCCAGCTGCAAGCCAGCGGGCGAGCCGGCTCATCGACGCTGGCTCCACGCCATCCGGCCACAGGGCCGCCACCATCGACGAGCCTGCAACCTGGAGCTGAGCCACAGAGTCGCCCAGGGGCGTGCAGGCGGGCCCGGAGGCCCACTCCGGTCTCCTCCACGCTCCAGCCGGAGGTAGCATCTACCTCCTACCCAGCCGTGCGGTGCTCCTCACGGCTCACCTCGACGGCTGTATCGGTTGCGACCTGGGTCGCAGGGAAGAGACCTGAGACAGGAAAGGGAGCGCAGAAACGAGTAAGAAGAGGAGACGGCCAAGAAAGCTCAAGACAAAACAAAAAAGAGAGACTCACGATGGAAGGCGCCATTGGTCTCATGGGCGCTCTCCAGGACCTCGAGCTCCTGCACCTTGCTCGCATGAGTAAGGCGGGCAACCTCCTCCTGGAGAGTCGCCACAGACTCCAGGGCCTTGACCAGCTGCGACTGCTTCTGGACAAGGGTCTCCTCCTTCTCCCTCAAGGCGGCGTCCTTGAGTTCCATCTCCTTGAGATGAACCGATGCGAGGCGTTCCACGTCGGCAAAATAGGAGGCTTCCTTCTCCTGCAGCGTGCCGCGCAGCTGCTCCAGCTCGACCCAGCTGGCCGCCTCGAGCTCTTTCTTCTCCATTTGGAGAAGAGCCAGTTGCTCCTGGAGCCGGTCGCCTACGTCGCGCAGTGCGTCCCGCTCCACGGCGACTTCACCCAGCCGGGCTTGGAGCCCGACAACCTGGCCATCGGCCGCCTGGTGCTGATCCCGCAGCTCATTATAAGCCTGCACGTGGGCATCATAAATATCTTGCAAAAACGAAGAAGAAGCAGGAGTAAGATTCGGCCTGGTTAAGTCATAACCAGCCCGATTCTCGGGGGCTACACCCAGTGGGTGCACTAGCGCGTCCCCACTAAAGAAGCAAAACAAGAAAAGAGGCTCGAAGAGATTCGGCCCGGCCGATGATCGGCCGGCCCGATTCTCGGGGGCTACACCAAGTGGGTGCGCTGGCGCGCCCCAACTGAAGCAAAATGAAAAAAATGAAAGATCAGGACGAAGCACTTACCCTGGTGCGGGCCTCCAAGCGCTCCAAGTCGCTGCCCACCACGCGGGCCGACTGCTCCACCTTGGACCGGCTGCTGGAAAACAGCGACACCAGCTCTGGGACACCGGTGAGCGCAGTGCCGGCAGGCAGTCGCGCGCAGCGCCAAGTTGACCGCCCGCCACGACTTCATGGGTCTGCTCCCGACCAGGCCACCAGCTCCCGACCCAGCTACCAGCTCCCGACGCAGCTGGACCGCGGTGGGGAACAACGATGGCGCCGGCTCCAGGATCCGGCCCGGTGACCGGCTCCGCCAATGTCCCGACCGGCGCTGCCTCCTCTGCGGGAGGTGGATGGGCCGCATCCGGCGCATCCATGGTCACCCCTGGCGCATCAGGGGCCGCGTATGGCACGTCCAGGATCAGTTGGTGGGCGTCGGGCGCCGCCTCAGCCTTGGGGGAGTCGGGGATCGTCTCCTAGTCCACCGGCGCAGAAGCGTCCGGCTCGTAGGGCTGGGCCCCCTCAGCCCTCGGGGCGTGCCTCGGAGCTACCTCGCTAGCTGGCTCCTCCACGCGAGCATGCGTGGAGGGGTCATGTCTAACTTTCGCACGCTTCTCCGCCGGCTTCTCGGCCTGGCTGGGGCGAGACTGGCCCTCGGACGTCTTCCCCGCGGTCGCATCCCACCGGCGCTTGGACTGCTCCTCAAGCTCCCTCTGGGTAGCATCGGCGACTGCCCATCCGGCCCGCTCGGCTGCGGAGGCGGTGTCTTCCGCCACATCCTCCACCTCCCTGTCGAGAGACATTCTTAAGGAACAAAACTTCCTACAAGACAAACGAAGAAAAGGGAAGGAAATCTTACCCCGCGACCATGGGCACCTGCCTTCTGCATGTGATGTTAATCCTTTATGCACCTTATTATGCTTAGAACGATGGTAGCATTATGAGGTGATCTCTCACTAAAAATTTCAAGCTCAAATTGTGTTCTCCCCGACTGTGCACCGTTGCGACAGTTCTTCGTTTCGAGACACCATGTGATGATCGGGAGTGATAGACTCAACGTTCACATACAACGGGTGCAAAACAGTTGCACGCGCGGAACACTCGGGTTAAACTTGACGAGCCTACCATGTGCATACATGGCCTCGGAACACATAAGACCGAAAGGTCGAGCATGAATCGTATAGTTGATATGATTAGCATAGAGATGCTTACCACTGAAACTATTCTCGACTCACGTGATGATCGGACTTGAGATAGTGGATTTGGATCATGTACCACTCAAATGGCTAGAGAGATGTACTTTTTGAGTGGGAGTTCTTAAGTAATGTGATTAATTGAACTTATTTTCATGAACATAGTCTAAATGGTCTTTGCGAATTACGATGTAGCTTGCGCTATAGCTCTACTGTTTTTATATGTTCCTAGAGAAAATTTAGTTGAAAGTTGATAGTAGCAAACTTTGCGGACCGAGTCTGTACAACTGAGGATTGTCCTCGTTGTTGCACGGAAGGCTTATGTCCTTAATGCACCACTCGGTGTGCTGCACCTCGAGCGTCGTCTGTAGATGTTGTGAACATCCGACATACACGTTTTTTATGACTACGTGATAGTTCAGTGCAAAATACTTAATGGCTTAGAAGCAAGGCGCCGAAGACGTTTTGAAACGTCACGGAACATAAGAGATGTTCTAAAGAGATTAAATTGTGATTTCATGCTTGTGCCCTTGTTAAGAGGTGACTATATGCTTTTGTAGGGATAACTTTCTTTTGGCCTTGTTATTTTGAAAGTTCATGATTACTTTGCTAGTTTGCTTGAATTATTATTGTTTCCACGTCAATACCAAACTATTGTTTTGAATCTAATGGATTTGAACATTCACATCACATAAGAGGAATTACGAAGGACACCTATGCTAGGTAGCATGAAAGCATCAGAAATTCATTCTTATCACTTCCCTACTCGAGGACGAGCAGTACTTAAGCTTGGGGATGCTTGATACGTCTCAAACGTATCTATAATTTTTGATGGTTTCACGTTGTTATCTTGTCTTCTTTGGTTGGTTTATGTACCTTTTATATCTTTTTTGGAACTAACTTATTGATTCAGTGCTAAGTGCCAGTTCCTGTTTTTCCTTGTTTTTGACTCTTTTCAGATCTGATTTTGGAACGGAGTCCAAACGGAATTAAAACCCCGAAATGATTTTTTTCCCGAACAGAAGAAGACCAGGGGGCCTTTGGGCCAAGCCAGGTGGGCTCCAGGTAGCCCACAAGCTCCCACCATGCCACCGGTGGGCAAGGTTGTGGCCACGCTGGCCGCCCCCTGGCCTAGGTCTTTGGCCTATAAATTCCCAAATATTCCGCAAAAAAATCAGGGGAGCCTCGAAAATACTTTTCCGCCGCCGCAAGCTTCCGTTTCTGCGAGATATCATCTGGAGACCCTTCCCGGCGCCCTGCCGGAGGGGACTTTGGAGTTGGAGGGCTTCTTCATCATCATCATCGCCCCTCCAATGACTCGTGAGTAGTTCACTTCAGACCTATGGGTCCGTAGTTAGTAGCTATATGGCTTCTTCTCTCTCTTGGATCTTCAATACAAAGTTCTCCATGATCTTCATGGAGATCTATCCGAGGTAATCTTCTTTGGCGGTGTGTTTGTCGAGATCCGATGAATTGTCGATTTGTGATCAGATTATCTATGATATATATTTGAGTCTTTGCTGATTTCTTATATGCATGATTTGATATCCTTGTAAGTCTCTCCGAGTCTTGGGTTTTGTTTGGCCAACTAGATCTATGATTCTTGCAATGGGAGAAGTGCTTGGTTTTGGGTTCTGCCATGTGGTGACCTTTCCCAGTGACAGTAGGGGCACCAAGGCACACATCAAGTAGTTGCCATCAAGGGTAAAAAGATGGGGTTTTTATCATTGGTTTGATATTATCCCTCTACATCATGTCATCTTGCTTAAGGCGTTACTCTGTTCTTATGGACTTAATACACTAGATGCATGCTGGATAGCGGTCGACGTGTGGAGTAATAGTAGTAGATGCAGAAAGTATCGGTCTACTTGTTTGTGACGTGATGCCTATAGATATAATCATCGCATAGATATCGTCACGACTTTGCGCGGTTCTATCAATTGCTCGACAGTAATTTGTTCACCCACTGTCTACTTGCTTTCATGAGAGAAGCCACTAGTAAACACTACGGCCCCCGGGTCTATTCACATCCATCGTTTACATCTCCGCTTTTACTTTGCTTTGTTACTTTTTTGCTTTCAGTTCTCACTTGGCAAACAATCTATAAGGGATTGACAACCCCTTCATAGCGTTGGTTTGTGCAGGATCTTGAGATACTCCTCCACCGGATTGATACCTTGGTTCTCAAACTGAGGGAAATACTTACCATCGCTATGCTACATCACCCTTTCCGCTTCGAGGGAACACCAACGCAAGGTTCCAAGGCCATGGGGGAAATCCTTTGCATTTGCCTAGGAAGTCCCTTAAGGCGTAGCCGCAGCAGAAAGATCAAGCCAAGTATTCTCCCGTCGACGTGCCTATTTCAGGCGCCATTGGAAGGTCTTTTGTTGCAGTAGCAGAAGTATTTATGGCGCCATTGCCAGGGATACACAACAAACATCAGAAGTATTTCTGGCGCCGTTGCCGGGGAGGAGAAATCAAGATCTATCCAAGTAGGTCTCACAAACTCTTCTCTTGCATTTACTTTTGTTGCCAGTTGCCTCTCGTTTTCCTCTCCCCCACTTCACATTTGCCGTTTTCATTCGTCTTTCACCTCCGCCGTTTTCTTTTGCCTTTGCCGGTTTTCTTGCTTGCTTGTGTGCTTGTTTGTTTGTTGAAGACATCATGTCTGAAAACACCAAACTTTGCGACTTCTCGAGCACTAATAATAATTATTTTATTAGTAGTCCGATTGCTCCCGCCACTAGTGCGGAATCGTATGAAATCAACGCAGCTTTGCTGAATCTTGTTATGAAAGAGCAATTCTCTGGCCGTCCTAGTGAAGATGCCGCATCCCATCTCAATACCATCATTGAGCTTTGCGATATGCAAAAGAAAAGAGATGTGGATAATGACGTGATTAAGTTGAAACTTTTTCCTTTCTCGTTGCGAGATCGCGCAAAAACTTGGTTTTCTTCTTTGCCTAAAAATAGTATCGATTCTTGGGACAGGTGCAAAGATGCTTACATATCCAAGTATTTTACGCCGGCTAAGATCATCTCCTTACGTAACGATATCATGAATTTCAAGCAACTTGATCATGAACATGTTGCACAATCTTGGGAGAGGATGAAGCTTATGATTAGAAATTGTCCCGCTCATGGCTTGAGTTTGTGGATGATTATACAAATCTTTTACGCTAGCTTGAATTTCGCTTCTCGCAATATCTTGGACTCCGCCTCAGGTGGAACGTTCATGGAAATCACGTTAGGAGACGCTACAAAACTCCTAGACAATATCATGACCAACTACTCTCAGTGGCACACTGAAAGGTCGCCTGCTAGCAAAAAGGTGCATGCTATAGAAGAGATTAACTCGCTTAGTGCTAAGATGGACGAGTTGATGAATTTGATTGCTAGTAGAAACGCTACCGTAGATCCTAATGACATGCCACTATCTTCTTTGATTGAGAGTAGCAACGCTAGTTTGGACGTGAATTTTGTTGGTAGGAACAATTTTGGCAACAACAATCCTTTTTGAGGAAACTATGTTCCTAGGCCTTTTCCTAGTAACTCCTCTAACAATTATGGCAATTCCTACGGCAACACTTATGGAAATCACAACAAATTACCCTCTGATTTAGAGAGTAATATCAAAGAGTTCATCAACTCTCAAAAGATTTTCAATGCGTCCCTAGAGGAAAAACTACTCAAAATAGACGATTTGGCTAAGAGCGTTGATAGGATGTCTTGTGATATTGATGCTTTGAAAGTTAGATGCGCTCCTCCCAAGGTCAACTTGGATGAAACTTTGAAAGCTATGCGTATCTCCATGAATGAGAGCAAAGAAAGAACCACCCTTATTCGCGCTAGGCATGAATGGTTTAAAAGGGTGCGTTCTAGTGATGCAAATCACGAAGATCTTAAAGTGCTTGGTGTGTCTCCTCTTGAATCTTTGTTTTCGCTTGTCAAACCTACTTATGGAGGGGCTGGATATGAATCCACTTTGGTTGAAAAACACCCCAATGATTCGGAGTCCACCTATCTTGATGATAAAGGTGTGGAGAGTGGAGTAGAAAAAGTCAAAATTTTGGGTGGTAATGAAACTCCCACTTTGGATTTCAAGGAATTCAATTATGATAATTGCTCCTTGTTTGAATGCATTTCTTTGATGCAATACATTGCAAACTCTCCACATGCTTATAGCCAAAGCAAAGCCTTTACCGCGCATATCGTAGATGCTATGATGAAATCTCTTGAAGAGAAGCTCGAATTAGAAGTCTCTATACCTAGAAAACTTCATGATGAGTGGGAACCTACTATCAAAATCAAGATCAAAAACTACGAGTGCAATGCTTTGTGTGATTTGGGTGCTAGTGTTTCCGCGATTCCAAAGTCTTTATGTGATATTCTTGGTTTTCATGAGATTGAAGAGTGTTCTCTTAATTTGCATCTTGCGGATTCTACTGTCAAGAAACCCATGGGGAGGATCGATGATGTTCTTATTGTTGCAAATAAGAACTATGTACCCCAGGATTTCATCGTACTTGACATAGATTGCAATCCTTCATGTCCCATTATTCTTGGTAGACCTTTCCTAAGGACTATTGGTGCTATCATCGATATGAAGGAAGGGAATATTAGATTTCAATTTCCTTTAAAGAAGGGCATGGAGCACTTTCCTAGAAAGAAAATAAGATTGCCTTATGAATCTATGATGAGGGCTACCTATGGTTCGAGCACCAAAGATGACTATACGTGATTCCATCACTTTCGCCTAGCTAAGGGTGTTAAACAAAAGCGCTTGTTGGGAGGCAACCCAACGAATTTATCATTTTTCTTTCTGTTTTGTGTTTTCCACACTTTCATAATTCTATTATGATTGTGTTTTTTGTGTTTCTTTTTGCGTTTGTGCCAAGCAAAACCGTTATGATTAGTCTTGGGGATGATCGTTTGGTCATGCTGGGAAAGACAGAAACTTTCTGCTCACGAAAAGAATTTTCATTTTTTGTAAGAGCTTTTGAGTTGATTCTTTTTTCTGCTGATTGCGACGCAAATTCTTCAGAGTGTCATAATTGTTCAGAATTTTTTAAGTATCAGAGGTATACGAAATATACAGATTGCTACAGACTGGTCTGCTGTTAACAGATTCTGTTTTTGTTGTGTTGGTTGCTTATTTTGATGAAACTATGGATAGTATCGGGGGGTATTAGCCATGGAAGGTTGAAAGTACAGTAACCCAACATCAGCACAAGTAGAATTTAAGTTTGCTACAATACCTAAGGAAGTGGTGGTTTGCTTTCTTGTACTAATGTTATCATGAGTTTCTGTTTAAGTTTCATGTTGTGAAGTTTTCAAGTTTTGGGTGAAGTTCTTATGGACAACGAGATAAAGAGTGGCAAGAGCTCAAGCTTGGGGATGGCCAAGGCACCCCAAGAGATTCAAGGATTCCATACAAGCCTAAGCTTGGGGATGCCCCGGGAAGGCATCCCCTCTTTCGTCTTCAATCCATCGGTAACGTTACTTGGGGCTATATTTTTATTCACCACATGTTATGTGTTTTTGCTTGGAGCGTCTTGTATCGTAGGAGTCTTTTATTTTTGTTGTGTCACAATCATCCTTGCTGCACACCTAGAGAGAGATACATGCACTCACCGTGATTTTGTCAAGCTTCACTTATATCTTTTGGTAGACAATTCATCTCCCATGTGCTTCACTTATATCTTTTGAGCTAGATGCTTTTGCTCTATGTGCTTCACTTATATCTTTTAGAGCAAAGCGGTGCGTGGCTTGGTAGTTGATCTATGCTTTGAAAGTAGTCTCAAAAGGGGTAATTAACCAAAGGGATACGAAAACTTCCGCCTTCATGTGCATTGAATAGTTAGAGAAGTTTGATTCATCTCAATTAGTTTTGAGTTGTGGTTATGGTAATATTGAAGTCATGCTAGTAAGGTGTTGTGGATCTAGAAATACTTGTGTTGAAGTTAGTGATTCCCGTAGCATGCACGTATGGTGAACCGCTATGTGATGAAGTCTGAGCATGATTAGTCTTTTGATTGTCATCCTTTGCGTGGCGGTCGGGATCGCGCGATGGTTTATACCTACCAACCCTTCCCCTAGGAGTATGCGTTGAATGCTTTGTTTCGATTACTAATAAAACTTTTGCAACAAGTATATGAGTTCTTCATTACTAATGTTGAGTCCATGGTTTAGATGCACTTTCACCGTCCACCATCACTATCTTCTTAGTGTCGTGCAACTTTCGCCGGTGCACAAAACCCACCATTAGCCTCCCTCAAAACAGCCACCATACCTACCTACTATGGCTTTTTCAAAGCCATTCAGAGATATATTGCCATGCAACTACCACCATGACATGTGCCACCACATCTACATTGCCATTGCATGATCGTAAGATAGCTAGCATGATGTTTCCATTAATGTCTGTGCCATGCTAGATCATTGCCACGGTACACTACCGAAGGCATTCCATATAGAGTCATCGTTACTCTATGTTTTGAGTTGAAAGTGTGATGATCATCATTAATGGAGCATTGTCCCATGTGAGGAAATCAAAGAGGCCAAAGAAGCCCACCAAAATAAAAAAATAAGAGGCCAAAGAGCCCACCAAAAAAATGAGAGAAAAAGAGAGAAGGGACAATGCTACCACTTTTTCCACACTTGTGCATATTAAGCACCACGATCTTCATGATTGAGAGTCTCTCGTTTTGTCACCACCATATAGCTAGTGGGAAATTTTCATTATATAACTTGGCTTGTATATTCCAATGATAGGCATCCTCAAAATTGCCTTAGGTCTTCGTGAGCAAGCAAGTTGGATGCACACCCACTAGTTTTCTTTAAGAGCTTTCACATACTCGTAGCTCTAGTGCATCATTTGTATGGCAATCCCTACTCATTCACATTCATATCTATTGATGAGCATCTCCACAGCTCATTGATACGCCTAGTTAATGTGACTATCTTCTCCTTTTTTGTCTTGCAACCTCCACTACATTCCACACCATCTATAGTGCTATAACCATGGCTCACGCTCATGTATTGCGTGAGAGTTGAAAAGGTTTGAGAAAGTAAAGGTGTGAAACAATTACTTGGCCAATACCGGGGTTGTGCATGATTTAAATTCACTCTGTAATGATGATAGATCATAGCCAGACTATATGCTTTTGTAGGGATAACTTTCTTTTGGCCTTGTTATTTTGAAAGTTCATGATTACTTTGCTAGTTTGCTTGAATTATTATTGTTTCCACGTCAATAGCAAACTATTGTTTTGAATCTAATGGATCTGAACATTCACATCACATAAGAGGAATTACAAAGGACACCTATGCTAGGTAGCATGAAAGCATCAAAAATTCATTCTTATCACTTCCCTACTCGAGGACGAGCAGTAGTTAAGCTTGGGGATGCTTGATACGTCTCAAACGTATCTATAATATTTGATGGTTTCACGCTGTTATCTTGTCTTCTTTGGTTGGTTTATGTACCTTTTATATATTTTTTGGGACTAACTTATTGATTTAGTGCTAAGTGCTAGTTCCTGTTTTTTCCGTGTTTTTGACTCTTTTCAGATCTGATTTTGGAACGGAGTCCAAACGGAATAAAACCCCAGAAATGATATTTTTTTCGCGAACGGAAGAAGAACAGGGGGCCTTTGGGCCAAGCCAGGTGGGCTCCAGGTAGCCCACAAGCTCCCACCATGCCACCAGGGGGGGAGGCGGCGGTGGGCAAGCTTGTGGCCACCCTGGCCGCCCCCTGGCCTAGGTCTTTGGCCTATAAACTCCCAAATATTCTGCAAAAAAATCAGGGGAGCCTCGAAAATACTTTTCCACCACCGCAAGCTTCCGTTTCCGCGAGATATCATCTGGAGACCCTTCCCGGCGCCCTGCCGGAGGGGACTTTGGAGTTGGAGGGCTTCTTCATCATCATCATCGCCCCTCCAATGACTCGTGAGTAGTTCACTTCAGACCTATGAGTCCGTAGTTAGTAGCTAGATGGCTTCTTCTCTCTCTTGGATCTTCAGTACAAAGTTCTCCATGATCTTCATGGAGATCTATCCGAGGTAATCTTCTTTGGCGGTGCGTTTGTCGAGATCCGATGAATTGTCGATTTGTGATCAGATTATCTATGATATATATTTGAGTCTTTGCTGATTTCTTATATGCATGATTTGATATCCTTGTAAGTCTCTCTGAGTCTTGGGTTTTGTTTGGCCAATTAGATCTATGATTCTTGCAATGGGAGAAGTGCTTGGTTTTGGGTTCTGCCATGTGGTGACCTTTCCCACTGACAGTAGGGGCAGCAAGGCACACATCAAGTAGTTGCCATCAAGGGTAAAAAGATGGGGTTTTTATCATTGGTTTGAGATTATCCCTCTACATCATGTCATCTTGCTTAAGGCGTTACTCTGTTCTTATGGACTTAATACACTAGATGCATGCTGGATAGCGGTCGACGTGTGGAGTAATAGTATTAGATGCAGAAAGTATCGGTCTACTTGTTTTGGATGTGATGCCTATTGATATAACCATCGCATAGATATCGTCACGACTTTGCGCGGTTCTATCAATTGCTCGACAGTAATTTGTTCACCCACCGTCTACTTGCTTTCATGAGAGAAGCCACTAGTAAACACTACGGCCCCCGGGTCTATTCACATCCATCGTTTACATCTCCGCTTTTACTTTGCTTTGTTACTTTGTTGCTTTCAGTTCTCACTTGGCAAACAATCTATAAGGGATTGACAACCCCTTCATAGCGTTGGGAGCAAGCTTTTGTGTTTGTGCAGGATCTTGAGATACTCCTCCACCAGATTGATACCTTGGTTCTCAAACTGAGGGAAATACTTACCACCGCTACGCTACATCACCCTTTCCGCTTCGAGGGAACGCCAACGCAAGGCTCCAAGGCCACGGGGGAAATCGTTTGCATACTTGCCTAGGAAGTCCCTTAAGGCGTAGCCGTATCAGAAAGATCAAGCCAAGTATTCTCTCGTCGACGTGCCTATTTCGGGCGCCGTTGGAAGGTCTTTTGTTGGAGTAGCAGAAGTATTTCTGGCGCCGTTGCCGGGGATACACAGCAAACATCAACCTCCGACAAGATTCTTTGACCACGAAGTAGAGGAGAAGAACTCAATCGTTGAGCGTGTGCTCAAATTGTGTGAGTACTACAATCACTTGAATCAAGTGGGAGTTAATCTTCCAATGAGATGGTGATGGTTCTCCAAAGTCAGTGCCACCAAGCTGTGAGAGCTTCGTGATGAACTATAAACATATCAAGGATAGATACAATGATCCTTGAGCGATTCGCGATGTTTGACACTGCGAAAGTAGAAATCAAGAAGGAGCATCAATAATTGATGGTTAGTAAAACCACTAAGTTTCAAGAAGGCAAGGGCTAGAACTTCGTGAAATGGAAAAACAGTTGCTGCACTAATGAAGAGACCCATGATTAAACCCAAACTCGAGACTAAGTGCTTCTATTATGAGGGGAACGGTCACTGAGGCGGAGCTGCCCTAGATGCTTGGTAGATAAGATGGCTGGCAAAAGTCAAAAGAAGTATATTTGATGTACATAATGTTGATGTGTACTTTACTAGTACTCCTAGTAGCACGAGGGTATTGGATACTGGTTCGGTTGCTAAGTGATTAGTAACACGAAATGAAAGCTACGGAATAAACGGAGATTAGCTAAAGAGGAGGTGACGATACGTGTTGGAAGTGTTTCCAAGGTTGATATGATCAAACATCGCACGCTCCCTCTACCATCGGGATTGGTATTAAACCTAAATAATTGTTATTTGGTGCTTGCGTTAAGCATGAACATGATTGGATCATGTTTATTGCAATATGGTTATTCATTTAAATAGAATAATGGTTACTCTATTTGCTTGGATAATCACCTTCAATGGTTTATTGAATCTCGATCGTAGTGTTACACATGTTCATGATATTGGTGCCAAAAGATACAAGGTAATGATGATAGTACCACTTACTTGTGGCACTGCCGCTTGAGTCGTGTTGGTATAAATTGCATGAAGAGGCTCTATACTGATGTATCTTTATACTCACTTGATTTTGAATCACTTGTGACATGCAAATCATACCACATGAGCAAGGCCTTGTTTTCATTGAGATGAGACAAGATAGTAACTTGTTGGAAGTAATACATTTTGATGTATGCAGTCCAATGGTTGCTGAGGCACGTAGTGGATATCATTATGTTCTTACTTCAATGACGATTTGAGTAGATACTGGAGTATTTACTTAATGAATCACAAGTCTGAAATATTGAAAAGTTCAATTCTGTTTCAGAGTGAAGTTCGTCGTAACAAGAGGATAAACTGTCTACGATATGATCATAGAGATGAATATCTGAGTTACGAGTTTTGGTACGCAGTTGGAAATTGTTTTGAAGTTCATGCCACCTGGAACACCATAGTGTGATGATGTGTCTGAACTTCATAGCCACGCCATATGTGGTATGGTGCATACTATGATGTCTCTTATCGAATTACCACTATCGTTTATGGGTTATGCATTAGAGACAACCGCATTCACTTTAAATAGGGCACCACGTATTTCCGTTGAGATGACATAGTATAGACTGAGGTTTAGAGAAATCTAAGTTGTCGCTTCTTGAAAGTTTGGGGCTGCGATGCTTATGTGGCAAAGTGTTTGTTTCTAGAAACGTATCCTTTCTCGAGGAAAGGTTTCTCTCTAAAGAATTGAGTGGGAGGGTGGTGGAACTTGATGAGGTTATTGAACTGTCACTTCAACAAGTGTAGCAGGGCGCAGGAAGTTGTTCGTGTGGCGCCTACACCAATTGAAGTGGAAGCTGATGATAGTAATCATTAGAGCTTCGGATCAAGTTACTACAAACCTCGCAGGTCGACAAAGGTCGCGTGCTACTTCAGAGTGGTATGGTAACCCTGTCTTGGAGGTCATGTTGTTGAGAAATAATGAACCTACGAGTTATGGAGCAGCAATGGTGGGCCCGGATTCCGACAAATGGTTGGAGGCCATGAAATCCGAGAGAGGATCCATGTATGAAAACAAAGTGTAGACTTGGGAAGAACTACTTAATGGTCGTAAGACTATTGAGTAAAGATGGATCTTTAAAAGAAAGACACACGATGATGGTGATAAGTCACTATTAAGAAAAGCTCAACTTGTCGCAAAGATGTTTCCGACAAGATCAAATAGTTGACTATGATGAGACTTTCTCACTCGTAGCGATGCTAGAAGTCTGTTAGAATTATGTTAGTAGTTGTTGCATTGTTTACGAAAAATTGCACATAGGATGTCAAAACATTGTTTCCTCGACGTTTTCCTTGAGGAAAAATTGTATGTGATACAACCAGAAGGGTTTGCCGATCCTAAAGATACTAACAAGTATGCAAGCTCCAGCGATCCTTCAATGGACTGGTGCAAGCATCTCGGAGTTGGAATATACACTTTGATGAGATGATCAAAGATTTTGGATTTGTACAAGGTTTGTGAGAAACTTGTATTTCCAAAAAAGTGAGTGGGAGCACTATAGAATTTCTGATAAGTATATGTGGTTGACATATTGTGGATCAGAAGTAATGTAGAATTTCTGTAAAGCATGAAAGGTTGTTTGAAAGGAGTTTTTCAAAGGAATACCTGGATTGCGCAACTTGAACGTTGAGCATCAAGATCTATGGAGATAGATCGAAACGCTTAATAGAAGATTCAACAAGATGCATGCCTTGACAAGTTTCTGAAGGAGTTCAAAAAGGATCAGCAAAGAAGGAGTTCTTGGTTGTGTTGTAAGGTGTGAATTTGAGTAAGACTCAAAACCCGATCCCGGCAGAATAAAGAGAATAGACGAAGGTCGTTTTCTATGCCTTAGCCGTAGAATCTGAAGTATGCCATGCTGAGTACCGCACCTGATGTGTGCCTTGCCTCAAGTCTGTTGAGTGGTACAGAAAGTGATCGATGATTGAATCACTGGCAGCGGCCAAAGTTATCCTTAGTAACTAATGGACTAAGGAACTTTTCTCGATTATGGAGGTGGTTAAAGAGTTCGTCGTAAAGGGTTACGTCGATGCAAGCTTTGACACTAATCCGAATAACTATGAGTAGTGAAACAGATTCGTATAGTAGAGTAGATATTTGGAGTATTTCCGAATAGCACGTAGTAGCAACATCTATAAGATGAGATAAAGATTTGTAAAGAACACACAGATCTGAAAGTTTAAGAACCGTTGACTGAAACCTCTCTCACGAGCAAGACGTGATCAGACCCCAGAATTATATGGGTGTTGGATTCGTTGGAATCACATGGTGATGTGAACTAGATTATTGACTCTAGTGCAAGTGGGAGACTGTTGGAAATATGCCCTAGAGGCAATAATAAATTAGTTATTATTATATTTCTTTGTTCATGATAATCGGTTATTATCCATGCTATAATTGTATTGATTGGAAACACAATACTTGTGTGGATACATAGACAAAACACTGCCCCTAGTAAGCCTCTAGTTGACTAGCTCGTTGATCAAAGATGGTCAAGGTTTCCTGACCATAGGCAAGTGTTGTCACTTGATAACGGGATCACATCATTAGGAGAATCATGTGATGGACTATACCCAAACTAATAAACGTAGCATGTTGATCGTGTCATTTTGTTGCTACTGTTTTTCTGCGTGTCAAGTATTTATTCCTATGACCATGAGATCATATAACTCACTGGCACCGGAGGAATGCTTTGTGTGTATCAAACGTCGCAACGTAACTGGGTGACTATAAAGATGCTCTACAGGTATCTCCGAAGGTGTTCGTTGAGTTAGTATGGATCGAGACTGGGATTTGTCACTCCGTGTGACAGAGAGGTATCTCAGGGCCCACTCGGTAATACAACATCACACACAAGCCTTGCAAGCAATGTGACTTCGTGTAAGTCACGGGATCTTGTATTACGGAACGAGTAAAGAGACTTGCCGGTAAACGAGGTTGAATAGGTATGCGGATACTGACGATCGAATCTCGCGCAAGTAACATACCGAAGGACAAAGGGAATGACATACGGGATTATATCAATCCTTGGCACTGAGGTTCAAACGATAAGATCTTCGTAGAATATGTAGGATCCAATATGAGCATCCAGGTCCCGCTATTGGATATTGACCTAGGAGTCCCTCGGGTCATGTCTACATAGTTCTCAAACCCGCAGGGTCTGCACACTTAAGGTTTGACGTTGTTTTATGCGCATTTGAGTTATATGGTTGGTTACCGAATGTCGTTCGGAGTCCCGGATGAGATCACGGCGTCACGAGGGTTTCTGGAATGGTCCGGAGACGAAGATTGATATATAGGATGAACTCATTTGATTACCGGAAGGTTCTCGGAATTACCAGGAATGTACCGGGAATGACGAATGGGTTCCGGATGTTCACCGGGGGGGCAGCCCACCCCGGGGAAGCCCATAGGCCTTAGGGGTGCCGCACCATCCCTTAGTGGGCTGGTGGGCAAGACCAAGAAGGCCCCTGCGCAGGTTAAAGGAAAATCAAAGAGAAAAAAAGGGGAAGTGGGAAGGAAGGGAAGGACTCCACCTTCCAATCCTAGTTGGACTAGGATTGGAGGTGGATTCCTCCTCCCCCCTTCGGCCGACCCCCTTGGGGCTCCTTGAGCCTCAAGGCAAGGCCCCTCCCCGCCCACCTATATATACGGAGGTTTTAGGGATGATTTGAGACAACTTTTCCACGGCAGCCCGACCACATACCTCCACGGTTTTTCCTCTAGATCGCGTTTCTGCGGAGCTCGGGTGGAGCCCTGCTGAGATTAGATCACCACCAACCTCCGGAGCGCCGTCACGCTGACGGAGAACTCATCTACCTCTCTGTCTCTCTTGCTGGATCAAGAAGGCCGAGATCGTCGTTGAGCTGTACGTGTGCTGAACGCGGAGGTGCCGTCCGTTCGGCACTAGATCGGAGCGGATCGTGGGACGGATCGCGGGACGGTTCGTGGGACGGTTCGCGGGGCGGATCGAGGGACGTGAGGACGTTCCACTACATCAACCGCGTTTATTAACACTTCTGTTGTGCGATCTACAAGGGTACGTAGATCTGAAATCCCCCTCGTAGATGGACATCATCATGATAGGTCTTCGTGCGCGTAGGAAATTTTTTGTTTCCCATGCGACGTTCCCCAACACTATCATAGTGTCGGACCGTCACACTCCCACTCCATTACTGCACTTCGCGTGGGAACAGTGGAGGCAGTCGTACTACTTGCCCATGACGAATCTCGCTGGACGACGTTCGACGTACAGCGCATGCTCAGCGTAACCTTACGCGAGAGCTTCATTGGCCAGCCGGCAGGTCCCACGGCCAAGTGAGACCATGCAGCCGGCGGGCCCCTCAAGCAACAAGACAAGACTCTCGTGGGCCCCTGGTCAGCCGGCGAGGCTGCCAGCCGGGTCCCACTCTTGTACCCTTTATCCATATTGTAGGCCGGCTGGTTCGTCTATAAAACCCCCAGGTCACCCTCCATGCAGAGGGTCGGTCGAACAACACTTCACACCCACCAACCACATGGAGAGAGGCAGAGACGAGTCGGCTGCTCCCCTCTTCCTCCTCCCAACACAGCTCCAGGAGCAACCTTGTAATCCATCCATATACATCAAACACTCCGGCAGGACTAGGGGTCTTATCTCTACGGAGAGCCCCGAACCTGGGTACATCGTGCGTTCCATGCTTGTACCAACCTCGTTCCCAGCCCCGAACCTATGGCATATGTTGTGAGTATTCTCCGACAACGAAAATGATATGCATATGGATGAAAGGGATGAGATAGATAGAGTTGTCTTAGAACAATATCCTATCCTTAAGAATAATCTTCCTGTTGAACTTCTTGGGAATCCACCCCCACCAAAGGGTGATCCTGTGTTCGAGCTTAAACAGTTGCCTGATACTCTTAAGTATGCCTATCTTGATGAAAAAGAGATATATCATGTTATAATTAGTGCTAGCCTCTCAGAGCATGAAGAAAAGAAGTTGCTAAAAACTCTGAGGAAGCACCGTGCTGCTATTGGATATACTCTTGATGATCTTAAGGGCATTAGTCCTACCCTATGCGAGCACAAGATTAAAACTGATCCTGATTTCAAACCAGTTGCTAATCATCAAAGGAGATTAAATCCTAAGATGAAAGAAGTAGTGAGAAAAGAAATACTAAAGCTCCTGGAAGCAGGTATCATTTATCCTGTTGCTCACAGCGATTGGGTGAGTCCAGTGCATTGCGTCCCTAAGAAGGGAGGTATTACCGTTGTCCCTAATGATAAGGATGAATTGATCCCACAGAGGAATATTACTGGCTATAGGATGGTGATAGACTTTAGGAAATTGAATAAAGCCACTAGGAAAGATCATTACCCTTTGCCTTTTATTGACCAAATGCTAGAAAGGCTGTCCAAACACACACACTTCTGCTTTCTAGACGGTTATTCTGGTTTCTCCCAAATACCAGTTGCACAATCTAATCAGGAGAAAACCACTTTCACCTGCCCTTTCGGTACCTTTGCTTATAGACGTATGCCTTTTGGCTTATGTAATGCACCTGCCACCTTTCAAAGATGTATGATGGCTATATTCTCTGACTTTTGTGAAAAGATTGTCGAGGTTTGCATGGATGACTTTTCTGTTTACGGGTCTTCCTTTGATGATTGCCTCAGCAACCTTGATCGAGTCTTACAGAGATGTAAAGACACCAATCTTGTCTTGAATTGGGAGAAGTGCCACTTTATGGTTAATGAAGGCATCGTCTTAGGACATAAAATTTCTGAAAGAGGTATTGAAGTCGATAAGGCTAAGGTTGATGCAATCGAGAAAATGCCATACCCCACAGATATCAAAGGTATAAGAAGTTTCCTTGGTCATGCTGGTTTCTATAGAAGGTTTATCAAAGAATTCTCTAAGATTTCTAGGCCTCTTACCAATCTCTTACAAAAGGATATTCCTTTTGTTTTTTACGATGATTGTGAGGAAGCCTTCGAAATACTTAAGAAGGCCTTGATAACTGCACCTATTGTTCAACCACCTGATTGGAACTTACCTTTTGAGATCATGTGTGACGCTAGTGATTATGTTGTTGGTGCTATTATAGGGCAAAGAGTCGATAAGAAGTTGAATGTTATTCACTACTCCAGTAAAACTCTAGACAGTGCCCAGAGAAACTATGCTACTACGGAGAAGGAGTTTTTAGCAGTCGTGTTTGCGTGTGAAAAGTTCACGTCTTACATAGTTGATTCCAAAGTCACTATTCACATTGATCATGGTTCTATTAAGTACCTCATGGAGAAGAAAGACGCTAAACCTAGACTTATCACATGGGTTCTATTACTACAAGAATTTGATTTGCACGTTGTCGACAGAAAGGGTGCTGATAACCCAGTAGCAGATAACTTGTATAGGTTGGAGAACGTTCTTGATGACCCAAAACCTATTGATGATAGCTTTCCTGATGAGCAATTGAATGTCATCAATGCTTCACATAGTGCACCGTGGTATGCGGATTCTGCAGACTATATCGTTGCCAAATATATATCACCTAGTTTCACGTACCAGCAAAAGAAGAAATTCTTCTTTGACTTGAGACACTACTTTTGGGATGATCCTCACCTTTATAAGGAAGGAGTAGATGGTGTTATCAGACGTTGTGTACCTGAACATGAACAGGGACAGATCCTACAGAAGTGTCACTCCGAGCCTACGGAGGACACCATGCGGGAGATAGAACTGCACACAAGGTATTGCAATCAGGTTTCTATTGGCCCACTCTCTTCAAGGATGCCCGTAAGTTTGTCTGGTCTTGTGACGAATGTCAAAGAATAGGTAATATTAGCAAACGTCAGGAAATGCCTATGAACTATTCACTTGTCATTGAACCATTTGATGTCTGGGGCTTTGATTATATGGGACCTTTTCCAAAATCCAACGGGTATACTCATATCCTAGTTGCTGTTGATTACGTCACTAAGTGGGTAGAAGCTATCCCCACTAGTAGTGTTGATCACAACACCTCTATTAGGATGCTGAAAGAAGTTATCTTCCCTAGATTTGGAGTCCCTAGATATCTAATTACCGACGGTGGTTCACACTTCATTCATGGTCTTTTCCGTAAAACGCTTGCTAAGTACGATGTCAACCATAGAATTGTGTCTCCCTATCACCCTCAGTCCACTGGTCAAGTAGAGCTAAGCAACAGAGAGATTAAACTAATTCTGCAAAAGACTGTCAACGGGTCTAGAAAGAATTGGTCTAAGAAGCTCGATGATGTACTGTGGGCTTATAGCACTTCCTATAAGAATCCCATGGGCATGTCTCCATACAAAATGGTGTACCGTAAAGCATGTCATTTACCTCTTGAACTAGAGCATAAAGCTTATTGGGCAATCAAAGAGCTAAACTTTGATTTCAAACTTGTCGGTGAGAAGAGGTTATTTGATATTAGCTCGCTTGATGAGTGGAGAACTCAGGCATATGAGAATGCCAAGCTGTTCAAAGAGAAGGTTAAGAGGTGGCATGATAAGAGGATACAAAAGCGTAAGTTCAATGTAGGTGATTATGTCTTACTATATAACTCTCGTTTAAGATTCTTTGCAGGCAAGCTTCTCTCTAAATGGGAAGGTCCCTATGTTGTTGAGGAAGTATATCGTTCCGGTGCTATCAAGATCCACAACACGGAAGGTAATTGTCTAAGATTGGTAAATGGGCAGAGAATCAAGCATTATATCTCAGGTACTCCCATAAATGTTTAAAGCAATATTATCAATGCCATAACTCCGGAAGAATACCTAAGGGGTATTTATCAGCCTGTCTCAGACTCCGAAAACGAAGAGGTATGTGATTCGGTAAGAAAACTGAGTCCAAAACTTTTCCAGTAGGAAATTTTCTTCGTTTTGGAATATTTGAAAAAATACAAAAATTGGAAATAGTCCGGAAAGTGCGCGAGGAGGCGACAAGCCTGCATGGCGCGGGCCCACCCCCTGGCCGCGCCGTGAGGGCTTGTGGCCACCTCGTGCGCCTCTCAGACTCTGATTTCGTGCGGGGTACTCCTTCTGGTCTGAAAAAAATCATTATATATACCCCCGTTTGGTCTGACCCGGGTTTTCTGCCGCAGATCTGGGTCAAGATGTCTTCTCAAGATTCACAGGGGGAGAGCTATGTGGCTGATTGCCTTGCTAATCCCAAGGTCTATGGGGACTTGGATCCTTATGGCTGGACCACTCATGAGGAAGAAGATTATGATCCGAAGGGGAAGGAACAAACAAGTTCCGATGAAGAGGAGGATCCTCTACCTCAACCTGGACACACTCATGTGGAGTTCAAGAAGTCGAGCCTCCCTGACTCAAGGAAGAAGCCTAAGACCTTGTTTATCCCTTCTCGTTTCTTGCAGGAGAGTAAGCAGGAATTATGCCAAAGGGTGTTCAAGCTTGAAGAGGAAAATGATGATCTGAGGGAGCAGAATTTTATGCTCAAGTGGAAATTAAAAAAGCTCAAGACCTCTTCAACAACTCCACCACCATCACCACCAAAGTAAGACAACTAAGCATTGGTATGGGCAACCCCCTTGGCTTTTGCCAAGCTTGGGGGAGTTGCCCCGGTATCGTATCACCATCACATCTTTTGCCTTTACCTTTGTTTTAGTTTTCCTTTTCGGTTTTCTTTTTCTCTAGTAGTTTAAAAGTCTTAGTGTTTTAGTCTTGAGTTTTGCTTTGTGTCACCCCCGATGTATTCGAGCTCATGAGCCATATAATAAAGAGTGTCTTAGTTGAAGGGCTTTGCCTCTTGCCATGATCAAAAGAGTGAGAATAGAACAAAAGCATGAAAGATCATGTAATGATCTTATGGGAAGTGATGGCTTCACATATAAAAAGGATGATGATTGAAACTTATTGAGGGTAGACAAACGTAGACCTTGGTCATTGTTGCAATTAATAGGAAGTGATAAAGAAGGAGAGGTTCACATATAAATATATCATCTCTGACACCATCTATGATTGTGAACACTCACTAAACTATTGCATGCCTAGAAGTAGATGTTGGACAAGGAAGACAACATAATGAATTGTGTTTGCTTGGCTCCGAACAATGTTATTTGATTAGAGATCCCTTAGCATGTGACGATTGCTTCCACCTCATATTAGCCAAAACCTCCCGCACCAAGTAGAGATACTACCTGTGCATCCATAAACCTTCAAACCAGTTTTGCCATGAGTGTCCACCATACCTACCTATGGATTGAATAAGATCCCTCAAGTAAGTTTTCATCGGTGCAAGCAATAAAAAGTTGCTCTCTAATATGTATGATCTATTAGTGTGTGGAAAATAAGCTTTGTACGAACCTGTGATGAGGAAGACATAAAAGCGACAGACTGCATAATAAAGTTCTTTATCACATGAGGTAATATAAAGTGACGTTCCTCCGCACTAAGAGGACACGCATCCAAACCTCAAAAGTGCATGACAACCTCTGCTTCCCTCTGCGAAGGGCCTATCTTGTACCTTTACTTTTTCCCTAGAAAGAGTCATGGTGATCTTCACCAATTCCTTATTTCGCCTTTGCCTTGGCTAACGTCATATGCTAGGGAAAGATCTATATTCATATGTCAACTTGGAGGTAGGCATTCATGAATTATTATTGTTGACATTACCCTTGAGGTAAGCAGTTGGGAGGCAAAACTGTAAGCCCCTATCTTTCTCTGTGTCCAACTGAAACTTTGATCTCATGCGTACCACGTGAGTTGTAGCAATTGTAGAGAACGAAAGAATGATTGAGTATGTGGATTTGCTTTACAAGCTCTTACTTGACTCTTTATGATGTTGTGATAAATTGCAATTGCTTCAATGACTAAAGGCTATCGGTTGTTACTTCTCGGTAAGGTTCTTGATCCATGATTTACTTTGTGAAGGAATTATCACTTTAGCATGAGAGATTATATGGTGGTATTGTTGTTCTGATTTTGATCATGATGCATGCATGTTCGTATCTTGTTTTGTCGACACCTCTCTCCCTAAACATGTGGACATACTTATTGAGCTAGGCTTTTCCTTGAGGTCAAGCGAGGTCTAAGCTTGGGGGAGTTGATACGTCCATTTTCCATCATGTTTTCATGTTGATATTTATCGCTTCTTTGGCTGTTATTTCACTTCACGGTACAATTCGTATGCCTTTTCTCTCTTATTTTGCAAGGTTTACATGAAGAGGGAGAATGTCGGCAACTGGAATTCTGGTCTGAAAGTGGAGCAAAGTTGAGATACCTATTCTGCGCAACTCCAAACGCCGTAAAAATTAACGAGGATTTTTTCCGGATTTATAAAAAATACTAGGCCGAAGAAGTGCCAGAGGGGCACCAGGGGTTGGCCACAAGCCTGCACGGCGCAGCCACCCCCCAGGCCGCGCCATGAGGGCTTGTGGGCAGCCTACTGGCCCACTTGCTCCCCCTTCTGCTATATGAAGGGTTTCATCTGGAAAAAAAAGTTAGGGAGGAGCTTTTTCGTGGATTCACCGCCGCCATGAGGCGGAACTTGAGCAGAACCAATCTAGAGCTCCGGCAGGACGATCCTGTCGGGAAACTTCCCTCCCGGAGGGGGAAATCGTCGCCATCGTCATCACCAACACTCCTCTCATCGAAGGGGACTCGTCACCATCAACATCTTCATCAGCACCATCTGATCTCCAAACCCTAGTTCATCACTTGTAACCAATCTCCGTCTCGCGACTCCGATTGGTACTTGTAAGGTTGCTAGTAGTGTTGATTACTCTTTGTAGCTGATGCTAGTTGGATTACTTGGTGGAAGAGTTTATGTTCAGATCCTTGATGCTACTCATTACCTCTCTGGTCATGAATATGATTATGCTTTGTGAGTAGTTACTTTTGTTCCTGAGGACATGGGATAAGTCATGCTAATAGTAGTCATGTGAATTTGTTATTCGTTCGGTAATTTGATATGCTGTATGTTGTTTTTCCTCTAGTGGCGTTATGTGAACGTCGACTACATAACACTTCACCATTATTTGGGCCTAGAGGAAGGCATTGGGAAGTAGTAAGTAGATGATGGGTTGCTAGAGTGACAGAAGCTTAAACCCTAGTTAATGTGTTGCTTCGTAAGGGGCTGATTTGGATCCACTAGTTTAATGTTATGGTTAGACTTTGTCTTAATTCTTCTTTTGTAGTTGCGGATGCTTGCGAGAGGGGTTAATCATAAGTGGGATGCTTGTCCAAGTAAGGGAAGTACCCAAGCGCCGGTCCACCCACATACCAAACTATCAAAGTAACGAACGAGAATCATATGAACATGATGAAAACTAGCATGACAGAAATTCCCGTGTGTCCTCAGGAGCGTTTTTTCCTCCTATAAGACTTTGTCCAGGCTTGTCCCTTGCTACAAAAGGGATTGGGCCACCTTGGTACACCGTTGCTACTTTTGTTACTTGTTGCTTGCTACGAATCATCTCACCACACAATCACTTGTTACCGACAATTTATGTGCTTGCAGATATTTCCTTGCTGAAAACCACTTACATAACCCTACTCCTCCTCGTTGGGTTCGACACTCTTACTTCTCGAAAGGACTACGATTGATACCCTATACTTGTGGGTCATCAGTGCCATATCCCTCTTGGGCTGGCCTCACCAGCCCACTAAGGGCTGGTGCGCCTCCCTAGGGTTACTGGGCTCACTCCCGGGTGGGTGGGCCCCTCGCGGTGAATATTCGGAACCCATTCGTCACTCCCGGTACACTGCCGGTAATGCCCGAAAGCTTTCCGGTAACCAAATGAAACCATCCTATATATCAATCTTCGTTTCTAGACCATTCCGGAATCCCTCGTGATGTTCGTGGTCTCATCCGGGACTCCGAACAACCTTCGATCACCAACACATATAACTAAACTATACTAAAACATCATCGAACCTTAAGTGTGCAGACCCTGCGGGTTCGAGAACTATGTAGATATGACCCGAGACACTCCTCGGTCAATATCCAATAGCGGGACCTGGATGTCCATATTGGATCCTATATATTCTACGAAGATCTTATCGGTTGTACCTCTGTGCCAAGGTTTCATATAATCCCGTATATCATTCCCTTTGTCCTTGGGTATGTTATTTGCCCGAGATTTGATCGTCGGTATCCCTATACCTATTTCAATCTCGTTACCGGCAAGTCTCTTTACTCATTCCGTAATACAAGATCTCGTGACTTACACTTGAGTCACATTGCTTGCAAGGCTTGTATGTGATGTTGTATTACTGAGTGGGCCCCAAAATACCTCTCCGTCACACAGAGTGACAAATCCCAGTCTTGATCCATGCTAACTCAACGGACACCTTCGGAGATACCTGTAGAGCACCTTTATAGTCACCCAGTAACATTCTGACATTTGATACACACAAGGTATTCCTCCGGTGTTAGTGAGTTACATGATCTCATGATCATAGGAATGAATACTTGACACGCAGAAAACAATAGCAACAAAATGACACGATCACATGCTACGTTTATAATTTGGGTCTTGTCCATCACATGATTCTCCTAATGATGTGATCCCGTTACCAAGTGACAACACTTGTCTATGGTCAGGAAACCTTGACCATCTTTGATCAACGAACTAGTCAACTAGAGGCTTACTAGGGACAGTGTTTTGTCTATGTATCCACACATGTATTTGTGTTTCCAATCAATACAATTATAGCATGGATAATAAACGATTATCATGAACACAGAAATATAACAATAACTAATTTATTATTGCCTCTAGGGCATATTTCCAACAGTCTCCCACTTGCACTAGAGTCAGTAATCTAGTTCACATCACTATGTGATTTTAACGAATCCAACGCCCATACAATTCTAGGGTTTGATCACGTCTTGCTTGTGAGAGAGGTTTCTAGTCAATGGTTCTGAACCTTTCAGATCCGTGTGTGCTTTACAAATCTTTATGTCATCCTATAGATGATGCTACTACGTGCTTTTTGGAAATATTCCAAATGACTACTCTACTATACGAATTTGCTTTACTACTGAGAGTTATTCGGATTAGTGTCAAAGCTTGCATCGACATAACCCTTTACGACAAACTCTTTAACCACCTCCACAATCGAGAAAAATTCCTTAGTCCATTAGTTACTAAGGATAACTTTGACCGTTGTTTAGTGACTCAATCCTGGATCACTCCTTGTACCCCTCGACAGACTCATGGCAAGGCACACATCAGGTGCGGTACACAACATGGCATACTTTAGAGTCTACGGCTAAGGCATAGAAGACGACCTTCGTCCATTCTCTTTATTCTGTCGTGGTCGGGCTTTGAGTCTTACTCAAATTCACACCTTACAACACAGCCAAGAAATCCTTCTTTGCTGATCTATTTTGAACTCCATCAAAAACCTGTCAAGGCATGCATTTCATTGAAAGTTTTATTTAGCGTTTTGATCTATCTCTATAGATCTTGATGCTCAATGTTTCAAGTAGCTCTATCCAGGTCTACCTTTGAAAAGCTCCTTTCAAACAACCCTTTATGCTTTACAGAAATTATGCATTACTTCTGATCAACAATATGTCAACTACATATACTTATTAGAAATTCTATAGTGCTCCCACTCACTTCTTCGGAAATACAAGTTTCTCATAAACCTTGTACAAACCCAAAAGCTTTGATCATCTCATCAAAGCATATATTCCAACTCCGAGATGCTTGCACCAGTCCATAGAAGGATCGCTGGAGCTTGCATATTTGTTAGCATCCTTAGGATCGACAAAACCTTCTAGTTGTATCACATACAACCTTTCCTCAAGGAAACCGTCGAGGAAACAATGTTTTGACATCCTATGTGCAATATTTCATAAATAATGCAGCAACTGCTAACACAATTCCAACAGACTTTTACATCGCTAGGACTGAGAAAGTCTCATCATAGTCAACCTTTTGAACTTGTCAGAAACATCTTTGCGATAAGTCGAGCTTTTCTTAATGGTCACTTTTCACCATCATCGTCCGTCTTCCTTTTAAAGATCCATCTTTACTTAATAGTCTTACGGCCAACAAGTAGCTTTTCCAAAGTCTCCACTTTGTTTTCATACATGGATCCTCTCTTGGATTTCATGGCCTCGAGCCATTTGCCGGAATTCGGGCCCACCATCGCTTCTCCATAGCTCGTAAGTTCAATGTTGTTCAACAACATAACCTCCAAGACATGGTTACTATAGGGTAACGTAGCATTAAATCAAAATTTCCTACGCCATATTCAGATATTCCTATGGAGAGACCAGCAACGAGAGAGGGGTGAGTGCATCTTCATACCTTTGAAGACCGCTAAGCGGAAGCGTTGCTAGAATGCGGTTGATGGAGTCGTACTCACGGCGATTCAGATCGCGGTGTGATTCCGATCTAGTGCCGAACCACGACACCTCCGCGTTCAACACACGTGCAGCCCGTTGACGTCTCCCACACCTTGATCCAGCAAGGAGGAGGGAGAGGTTGGGGAAGATCTCCGGCAGCACAACGGCGTGGTCTCGATGGAGAGACGAGGTCTCTCGGCAGGGCTTCGCCAAGCACCGTGGGAGAGGAGGAAGGAGGGAAGCAGGGATGCGCCGAGGGAGATGGAAAACTATGTGTCAAACAGCCCCAAAACCCTCTCTATATATAGGAGGAGGGGAGGGGGTGCGCCACCCCTGGGGTTCCCACCCTAGGTGGTGCGGCATCCCAGATGGGAGAGGGGGGTGGCGGCCAGGGCAGGGAGAGGGGGCGCACCCCTAGGTGGGCCTTAGGCCCACCAGCGCCTAGGGTTTCCCCTGCCTCCCTCTTTGGTGCGCATGGGCTGGGTGTGGGGGGCACACCAGCCCACCTAGGGGCTGGTTCCCTCCCGCCCTTGGCCCACGTAGCCCTCCGGGGCTTGTGGCCCCTCCCGGTGGGCCTCCGGAACCCTTCTGGTGGTCCCGACACTTTGCCGGTGGTGCGCGAAACATTTCCGGCGTCCAAACCCATCCATCCTATATATCAATCTTTACCTCCGGACCGTTCCAGAGCTCCTCATGACGTCCGGGATCTCATCCGGGACTCCGAACAACCTTCGGTAACCTTGTACAACAATTCCCTATAACCCTAGCATCATCGAACCTTAAGTGTGTAGACCCTACGGGTTCGGGAATCATGCAGACATGACCGAGACACTCTCCGGCCAATAACCATCAGCGGGATCTGGATACCCATGGTGGCTCCCACATATTCCACGATGATCTCATTAGATGAACCACGATGTCAAGGATTTAATTAATCCTGTATACAATTCCCTTTGTCTGTCGGTATAGAACTTGCCCGATATTCGATCGTCGGTATACCTATACCTTGTTCAATCTCGTTACCGGTAAGTATCTTTACTCGTTCGGTAGCACGTCATCCTGTGACTAACTCCTTAGTCACATTGATCTCATGATGATGTTCTACCGAGTGGGCCCAGAGATACCTCTCCGTCACACGGAGTGACAAATCCCGATATCGATTCGTACCAACCCAACAGACACTTCCGGAGGTACCCGTAGTGCACCTTTATAGTCACCCAGTTACGTTGTGACGTTTGATACACCCAAAGCACTCCTACGGTATCCGGGAGTTGCACAATCTCACGGTCGAAGGAAAAGACACTTGACATTAGAAAAGCTTTAGCATACAAACAATACGATCTAGTACTATGCTTAGGATTGGGTCTTGTCCATCACATCATTCTTCTAATGATGTGATCCCGTTATCAATGACATCTAATGCCCATGATCAGGAAACCATGATCATCTATTGATCAACGAGCTAGCCAACTAGAGGCTTGCTAGGGACACATTGTGATCTATTTATTCACACATGTATTACTGTTTCCTGTTAATACAATTATAGCATGAACAATAGACGATTATCATGAACAAGGAAATATGATAATAACCAATTTATTATTGCCTCTAGGGCATATTTCCAACAATCTCCCACTTGCACTAGAGTCAATAATCTAGTTACATTGTGATGTATCGAACACCCATAGCATTATGGTGTTGATCATGTTTTGCTCGAGGAAGAGGTTTAGTCAACAGGTCTGCAACATTCAGATCCGTGTGTACTTTACAAATATCTATTACTCCACTCTAGACATGGTCCTGGATGGAGTTGTAGCAGCGTTTGATGTGCTTGGTCTTCCGGTGAAATCTGGGCTCCTTGGCTATGGCAATGGCCCCAGTGTTATCACAGAAGAGTGTCATTGGACCCGACACTTGGAACCACTCCAAGGTCGGTGATGACCTCCTTCATCCAAATTCCTTCATGAGCCTCTTGTGAAGCAGTTATGTACTCCGCTTCACATGTAGATACTGCCACGACTTCTTGCTTGCTGTTGCACCAGCTCACTGCCCCACCATTCAAAACATACACGTATCCGGTTTGTGACTTAGAGTCATCCGGATCTATGTCGAAGCTAGCATCGACGTAACCCTTTACGACGAGCTCTTCGTCACCTCCATAAACGAGAAACATCTCCTTACTCCTCTTCAGGTACTTAAGGATATTCTTGACCGCTGTCAAGTGTTCCATACCGGGATCACTTTGGTACCTCCCTACCAAACTTATGGCAAGGTTTATATCAGGTCTGGTACACAGCATAGCATACATTAGAGAGCCTACGGCTGAAGCGTAGGGGATGCTACTTCAACAAAAGACCTTCCAACGGCGCCAAAAACACGTGCTGATGGGAGACTGTTCTTGTCTTGATTCTCCTCAGCAACGGCACCAGGAATCCTTCTGCTACGGCTACGCCTTTAGGGACATCCTAGGCAAATATGCAAAGGATTTCCCCGTGGCCTTGGAGCCTTGCGTTGGTGTTCCCTCGAAACGGAAAGGGTGATGTAGCGCAGCGGTGGTAAGTATTTCCCTTAGTTTTGAGAACCAAGGTATCGATCCAGTGAAGGAGTATCACAAGTGCCTGCACAAACACAAAGAACCTGCTCCCAACGCTATGAAGGGGTTGTCAATCCCTTATAGATTGTTCGCAAAGTGAGAAGTGAAAGCAACAAAGTAACAAAGCAAAGTAAAAGCAGAGGTGTAAACGATAGATGTGAATAGACCCGGGGGTCGTAGTGTTTACTAGTGGCTTCTCTCATGAAAGCAAGTAGACGGTGGGTGAACAAATTACTGTCGAGCAATTGATAGAACCGCGCAAAGTCGTGAGGTCATCTATGGCAATGATTATATCTATAGGCATCACGTCCAAAACAAGTAGACCGATACTTTCTGCATCTACTACTATTACTCCACACGTCGACCGCTATCCAGCATGCATCTAGTGTATTAACTCCAAAAGAACAGAGTAACGCCTTAAGCAAGATGACAAGATGTAGATGGACAATCTCATATCAACGACACAGCCCACCTTGTTACCCTTGATGGCAACCACTCAATGTGTGCCTTGCTACCCCTACTGTCACTTGGAAAGGTCACCACATGGTAAGAACCCAAATACAAGCACTTCTCTCATTGCAAGAATCATAGATCTAGTTGGCCAAACAAAACCCAAGACTCGGAGAGACTTACAAGGATATCAAATCATGCATATAAGAAATCAGCAAAGACTCAAATATATATCATAGATAATCTGATCACAAATCCACAATTCATCGGATCTTGAAAAACACACCGCCAAAGAAAATTACATCGGATAGATCTCCATGAAGATCATGGAGAACTTTGTATTGAAGATCCAAGAGAGAGAAGAAGCCATCTAGCTACTAACTACGGACCCGTAGGTCTGAAGTGAACTACTCACGAGTCATTGGAGGGGCGATGATGATGATGAAGAAGCCCTCCAACTCCAAAGTCCCGTCCGATAGGGCACCGCGAAGGGTCTCCAGATGAGATCTCGCGGAAACGGAAGCTTGCGGCGGCGGAAAAGTATTTTCGTGGATTCCTTGATTTTTTGCTGTATTTTAGGGAATATATAGGCCAAAGATCTAGGTCAGGGGGGCGCCAGGGAGGCCACAAGCATGCCCACCGCCGCCTCCCCCCTGGTGGCGGAGTGGGGCCTTGTGGGCTCCCTGTAGCCCTCCTGGCTTGGCCCACATGCCCCTGATCTTCTTCTGTTTGGGAAAAAATCATTTCGGGGATATTTCATTCCGTTTGGACTCCGTTCCAAAATCAGATCTAAAAAGAGCCAAAAACACAGAAAAACACGAACTGGCACTTGGCACTGAATTAATAAGTTAGTCCCAAAAAAGATATAAAAGATACATAAAACATCCAAAGATGACAAGATAACAGCATGAAACCATCAAAAATTATAGATACCTTTCAGACGTATCAAGCATCCCCAAGCTTAACTCCTGCTCGTCCTCGAGTAGGGAAGTGATAAAGAATGAATTTTTGATGCTTTCATGCTAGCTAGCATAGATGTCCTTTGTAACTCCTCTTATGTGACATGAATGTTCAGATCCATTAGATTCAAAACAATAGTTTGCTATTGACGTGGAAACAATAATAATTCAAGCAAACTAGCAAGGTAATCATGAACTTTCAAAATAACAAGGCCAAAAGAAAGTTATCCCTACAAAGGCATATAGTCTGGCTATGATCTATCATCATTGCACAACGAATTTAAATCATGCACAACCCCGGTATTGGCCAAGTAATTGTTTCACACCTTTAGTTTCTCAAACCTTTTCAACTCTCACGCAATACATGAGCGTGAGCCATGGTTATAGCACTATAGATGGTGTGGAGTGTGGTGGAGGTTGCATGACAAAACAAGGAGAAGATGGTCACATTAATTAGGCATATCAATGAGCTGTGGAGATGCTCATCAATAGATATCAATGTGAATAAGTAGGGATTGTCATACAAATGATGCACTAGAGCTAAGAGTATGTGAAAGCTCTTAAAGAAAACTAGTGGGTGTGCATCTGATACGTCTCAAACTGAGGGATTGCCATCTGATCATCATAGCGTTGGGAGCAAGCTTTTTGTGTTTGTGCACGCTCTTGTGATACTCCTTCACTGGATCGATACCTTGGTTCTCAAACTGAGGGAAATACTTACCACCGCTGCACTACATCACCCTTTCCACTTCGAGGGAACACCAACGCAAGGCTTCAAGGCCACGGGGGAAATCCTTTGCATATTTGCCTAGGAAGCCCTTAAGCCGTAGCTGTAGCAGAAGGATTCCTGGTGCCGTCGACACACCTATTTCTGGCGCCGTTGGAAGGTCTTTTGTTGCAGTAGCAGCATCCAACTTGCTTGCTCACGAAGACCTAAGGCAATCTTGAGGAAGCCTATCGTTGGAATATACAAGCCAAGTTATATAATGAAAATTTCCCACTAGCTATATGGTGGTGACAAAACGAGAGACTCTCAATCATGAAGATCATGGTGCTTAATATGCACAAGTGTGGAAAAAGTGGTAGCATTGTCCCTTCTCTCTTTTTCTCTCTTTTTTTTGGTGGGCCCTTTGGCCTCTTTTTTTTGGGGCGTGGGCTTCTTTGGCCTCTTTTATTTCCTCACATGGGACAATGCTCCATCAGTGATGATCATCACACTTTCAACTCAAAACTTAGAGCAACTATGACCCTATATGGAATGCCTTCGGTAGTGTACCGTGGCAATGATCTAGCATGGCATAGACATTAATCGAAACATCATGCTAGCTATCTTACGATCATGCAATGGCAATGTAGACGTGATGGCACATGTCATGGTGGTAGTTGCATCGCAATATATCTCGGAATGACTTTGAAAAAGCTATAGTAGGTAGGTATGGTGGCTGTTTTGAGGGAGGCTAATGGTGGGTTTTGTGCACCGGTGAAAGTTGCACGACACTAAGAAGATAGTGATGGTGGAAGGTGAAAGTGCATCTAAACCATGGACTCAACATTAGTCATGAAGAACTCATATACTTGTTGCAAAAGTTTTATTAGTAATCGAAACAAAGCATTCAACGCATACTCCTAGGGGAAGGGTTGGTAGGTATAAACCATCGCGCGATCCCGACCGCCACGCAAAGGATGACAATCAATAGACTAATCATGCTCAGATTTCATCACATAGAGGTTCACCATACGTGCATGCTACGGGAATCACTAACTTCAACACAAGTATTTCTAGATCCACAACACCTTACTAGCATAACTTCAATACTACCGTAACCACAACTCAAAACTAATTGAGATGAATCAAACTTTTCTAACTATTCAATGCACATGAAGGTGGAAGTTTTCGTATCCCTTTGGATAAGTACCCCTTTTGAGACTACTTTCAAAGCATAGATCAACTACCAAGCCACGCACCGCTGCGCTCTAAAATATATAAGTGAAGCACACAAAGCAAAAGTATCTAGCTCAAAAGATATAACTGAAGCACATGTGAGCTGAATTGTCTACCAAAAGATATAAGTGAAGCTTGACAAAATCACGGTGAGTGAATGTCTCTCTCTCTAGGTGTACAGCAATGATGATTGTGACACAAAAAAAATAAAAGACTCCTACGATACAAGACACTCCAAGCAAAAACACATAACATGTGGTGAATAAAAATATAGCCCCAAGTAACGTTACCAATGGATTGAAGACGAGAGAGGGGATGCCTTCCCGGGGCATCCCCAAGCTTAGGCTTTTACGACATCCTTGAATCTCTTGCAGTGCCTTGGGCATCCCCAAGCTTGAGCTCTTGCCACTCTTTATCTCTTTGTCCATAAGAACTTCACCCAAAACTTGAAAACTTCACAACACGAAACTTAAACAGAAACTCGTGATAACATTAGTATGAGAAAGCAAACCACCACTTACTTAGGTACTGTAGAAAACTTAAATTCTACTTGTGCTGATGTTGGCTTACTGTATTTTCAATCTTCCATGGCTAATACCCCCCGATACTATCCATAGTTTCATCAAAATAAGCAACCAACACAACAAAAACAGAATCTGTTAACAGCAGACCCGTCTGTAGCAATCTGTATATTTCATATACTTCTGGTACTTCAAAAATTCTGAACAATTACGACAGTCTGAAGAATTTGCGTAGCAATCAGCAGCAGAAAGAATCAACTCAAAATCTTTTCCATAAGAAAAATGAAAATTCTTTTCGTGAGAAGAAAGTTTCTGTCTTTTCCAGCATGACCAAACGATCATCCCCAAGACTAATCATAACGGTTCTGCTTGGCACAAACGCAAAAAGAAACACAAAAAACACAATCATAACAGAATTATGAAAGTGTGGAAAACACAAAACAGAAATAAAAAGGATAGATTCGTTGGGTTGCCTCCCAACAAGCGCTATTGTTTAACGCCCTTAGCTAGGCATTGATAATTCAATGATGCTCACACAAAAGACAAGAATTGAAGCACAACGAGAGCATCCTAAAGCATGTTAAAATCACATCTAAGTCTAACATAATTCCTATGCATAGGCATTTTGTAGGAAAACAAATTGTCAAGACAACCAATAGCTTCCATATGCACGGAAGAAGAAAGAGACAATAGCAATCTCCACATAACGAGAGGTAATTTGGTAACATGAAAGTTTCTACCACAATACTTTCCTCTCTCATAGCTATTACATGTGGGATCATATTCGAATTCAACAATGTAACTATCACAAAGGACATTCTTTTCATGGTCCACATGCATGCAAAGTTGACGCTCTTCAAAAATAGTGGAATTATCATCAACTAAAGTCATGACTTCTCCAAACCCACTTTCAATATTATTGCAAATATCATATTCATCATGAGGCTTTTCAAGATCATAAGAAAAATCATCACCCCATTCATGATCATTGCAACAAGTAGTGGACGTAGCAAAGCTAGCATCCCCAAGCTTAGGGTTTTCCATATTTTTAGCATGATTGTCACTAATAGGATTTATAGTGAAACCATTGCAATCATGCTTTTCATCCAAGGAGCCCTCGTGAATCACTTCATGAATTTATTCATCACGTTTTTCAGATTCACGCATCTCAAGCAAAACTCCATAGAGAAAGTCAAGTGCACTCAATTCACTAGCAATTCGTTCCACATAAGTGCGTCTCTTAAAGAGATTAGCTAGTGGGTGAGGATCCATATCAATCGATTTGTAGCAAGCAAAGATGCAAGCTAAAAGAAGGCACATGGTAACACAAGCAAACAGAAAGCGAGCGGAAGAAGGGCGAACGGAAAAAGGCAAATGAAAATAGCAAATGTGAAGTGGGGGAGAGGAAAATGAGAGGCAACTGGCAAAAAGGTAAATGCAAGAGATGAGTTTGTGAGACCTACTTGGATAGATCTCTCCTTCCCCAGCAACGGCGCCAAAAATACTTCTGCTACTCCAACACAAGACCTTCCAACGGCGCCAGAAACACGTGCTAATGCGAGACTGTTCTTGTCTTGATTCTCCTCAGCAACGGCACGAGGAATCCTTCTGCTACGGCTACGCCTTTAGGGACTTCCTAGGCAAATATGCAAAGGATTTCCCTGTGGCCTTGGAGCCTTGCGTTGGTGTTCCCTCGAAGCGGAAAGGGTGATGTAGCACAGCGGTGGTAAGTATTTCCCTCAGTTTTGAGAACCAAGGTATCGATCCGGTGAAGGAGTATCACAAGTGCCTGCGGAGGTGTAAACGATAGATGTGAATAGACCCAGGGGTCGTAGTGTTTACTAGTGGCTTCTCTCATGAAAGCAAGTAGACGGTGGGTGAACAAATTACTGTCGAGCAATTGATAGAACCGCGCAAAGTCGTGACGTCATCTATGGCATGATTATATCTATAGGCACCACGTCCAAAACAAGTAGACCGATACTTTCTACATCTACTACTATTACTCCACACGTCGACCGCTATCCAGCATGCATCTAGTGTATTAACTCCAAAAGAACAGAGTAACGCCTTAAGCAAGATGACATGATGTAGATGGACAATCTCATATCAACGACAGAGCCCACCTTGTTACCCTTGATGGCAACCACTCAATGTGTGCCCTGCTGCCCCTACTGTCACTGGGAAAGGTCACTAGATGGTAAGAACCCAAAACAAAACACTTCTCCCATTGCAAGAATCATAGATCTAGTTGGCCAAACAAAACCCAAGACTCGGAGAGACTTACAAGGATATCAAATATTGCATATAAGAAATCAGCAAAGACTCAAATATATATCATAGATAATCTGATCACAAATCAACAATTCATCGGATCTCGACAAACACACCGCCAAAGAAGATTACATCGGATAGATCTCCATGAAGATCATGGAGAACTTTGTATTGAAGATCCAAGAGAGAGAAGAAGCCATCTAGCTACTAACTACGGACCCGTAGGTCTGAAGTGAACTACTCACGAGTCATTGGAGGGGCGATGATGATGATGATGAAGCCCTCCAACTCCAAAGTCCCCTCCGGCAGGGCACCGCGAAGGTTCTCCAGATGAGATCTCGCGGAAACGGAAGCTTGCGGTGGCGGAACAGTATTTTTGTGGATCCCTTGATTTTTTGCTGTATTTTAGGGAATATATAGGCCAAAGATCTAGGTCAGGGGGGCACCACGGAGGCCACAAGCCTGCCCACCGCCGCCTCCCGTGGTGGCGGAGTGGGGGCTTGTGGGCTCCTTGTAGCCCTCCTGGCTTGGCCCACACGCCCCCTGATCTTCTTCCGTTCGGGAAAAATCATTTTGGGGATTTTATTCCGTTTGGACTCCGTTCCAAAATCAGATCTGAAAAGAGCCAAAAACACAGAAAAAACAGGAATTGGCACTTAGCACTGAATTAATAAGTTAGTCCCAAAAAAGATATAAAAGGTACATAAAACATCCAAAGATGACAAGATAACAGCATGAAACCATCAAAAATTATAGATACGTTTGAGACGTATCAGGGGACAGTACTCATCTTCTCTCTATCTGTTGTCGTGGTCGGTGACTGAGTCTTACTCAATCTCATACCTTGCAAAACTGGCAAGAACCCCTTCTTTGAGTTTTCCATATTGAACTTCTTCAATATCTTGTCAAGGTATGTACTATGCGAAAGACCTATGAGGCGTCTCGATCTATCTCTATAGATCCTGATGCCTAATATGTATGCAGCTTCTCCAAGGTCCTTCATCGAAAAACTCTTGTTCAAATAGGCCTTTATGCTCTCCAACATCTCTATATTATTCTCCATCAATAATATGTCATCCACATACAGTATGAGGAAAGCTACAGAGCTCCCACTCACTTTCTTGTACAGACAGGCTTCTCCATAAACTTGTATGAACCCAAACGCTTTAATCACCTCATTAATGCGAATGTTCCAACTCCGAGATGCTTGCACCAGCCCATAGATGAAGCGCTAGAGCTTGCACACTTTGTTAGAACCCTTAGGGTTGACAAAACCTTCTGGTTGCATCATATACAACTCTTCCTTAAGATTCCCGTTAAGGAATGCTGTTTTGACGTCCATTTGCCAAATTTCATAATCATGAAAAGCGGCAATTTCTAACATGATTCGGACTGACTTCAGCTTCGCTATGGGAGAGAAAGTCTCTTCGTAGTCAACTCTTTGAATTTGTCGAAAACCCTTTGCGACAAGTCGAGCTTTATAAACGGTCACATTACCGTTTGCATCAGTCTTCTTCTTGAAGATCTACTTATTTTCTATGGCTCGCCGATCATCGGGCAAGTCCACCAAAGTCCATACTTTGTTCTCATACATGGATCCTATCTCGGATTTCATAGCCTCAAGCCATTTGTTCGAATCCGGGCCCGCTATTGCTTCTTCATAGTTCGAAGGTTCACCGTTGTCTAACAACATGATTTCCATCACAGGGTTGCCGTACCACTCTGGTGCGGAGCGTACCCTTGTGGACCTTCGCGATTCAGTGGCAACTTGATCCGAAGCTTCATGATCATCATCATTAACTTCCTCTTCAGTTGGCGTAGGCGCCACAGGAACAATTTCCCGCGTTGCGCTACTCTCCGGTTCGAGAGGGGGTGTAATTACCTCATCAAGTTCTACTTTCCTCCCACTTATTTCTTTCGAGAGAAACTCTTTCTCTAGAAAGGATCCGTTCTTGGCAACAAAAGTTTTACCTTCGGATCTAAGATAGAAGGTATACCCAATAGTTTCCTTAGGGTATCCTATGAATACACATTTCTCCGCTTTGGGTTCGAGCTTCTCTGGTTGAAGTTTCTTCACATAAGCATCGCAGCCCCAAACTTTAAGAAACGGCAACTTAGGTTTCTTGCCAAACCATAGTTCATACGGTGTCGTCTCAACGGATTTAGACGGTGCCCTATTTAAAGTGAATGCTGCAGTTTCTAATGTGTATCCCCAAAATGATAGCGGTAAGTCGGTAAGAGACATCATAGATCGTACCATATCTAATCAAGTGCGATTACGATGTTCTGACACTCTGTTGCGTTGCGGTGTGCTAGGCGGCGTAAGTTGTGAAACGATTCCACACTTCCTTAGGTGTGTGCCAAACTCGTGACTCAAATATTCTCCTCCACGATCAGATCGTAGACACTTAATTTTCCTGTCACGTTGATTCTCAACCTCACTCTGAAATTCCTTGAACTTTTCAAACGTCTCAGATTTGTGCTTCATCAAGTAGATATACCCATACCTACTCAAACCATCGGTGAGAGTGAGAACATAACGGTAGCCACCGCGAGCTTCAACGTTCATTGGACCACACACATCAGTATGTATTATTTCCAACAACTCGGTCGCTCTCTCCATTATTCCTGAGAATGGAGTCTTAGTCATCTTGCCCATGAGGCACGGTTCGCATGTGTCAAATGATTCAAAGTCAAGAGACTCTAATGGTCCATGAGTATGGAGCTTCTTCATGCGCTTAACACCGATATGACCAAGGCAGCAGTGCCACAAGTATGTGGGAATATCATTATCAACTTTACATCTTTTGGTACTCACACTATGAATATGTGTAACATCACGATTGAGATTCATCAAGAATAAACCATTCACCAGCGGAGCACGACCATAAAACATATCACTCATATAAATAGAACAACCATTATTCTCTGACTTAAATGAGTAGCTGCCTCGCATTAAGCAAGACCCTGATGCAATATTCATGCTCAAAGCTGGTACTAAATAACAATTATTAAGGTTTAAAACTAATCTCGACGGTAGATGTAGAGGCAGCGTGCCGACGACAATCACATCGACCTTGGAGCCATTCGTGACGCGCATCGTCACCTCGTCCTTGGCCAGTCTCCGCTTATTCCGCAGTTCCTGCTTTGAGTTGCAAATGTGAGCAACAACACCGATATCAAATACCCAGGAGCTACTACGAGCGCTGGTAAGGTACACATCAATAACATGTATATCACATATACCTTTGATGTTGTCGGCCTTCTTGTCCGCTAAGTACTTGGGGCAGTTCCGCTTCCAGTGACCTTTTCCCTTGCAATAGAAGCAATCAGTCTCAGGCTTGGGTCCATTCTTTTTCTTCTTCCCGGCATCTTGCTTACCGGGTGCGGCAACGGCTTTGCCGTCTTTCTTGAAGTTCTTCTTACCCTTGCCTTTCTTGAAACTGGTGGTCTTATTGACCATCAACACTTGATGCTCTTTATTGATTTCTACTTCTGCAGACTTGAGCATCGAGTACAACTCGGGAATGGTCTTTTCCATCCCTTGCATGTTGTAGTTCAGCAAAAAACCTTTGTAGCTTGGTGGGAGAGACTGGAGGATTCTGTCAATTATAGCATCATCCGGAAGTTCGACTCCAAGTGAAGTCAGACGACCGTGTAACCCAGACATTTTGAGTATGTGCTCACTGACAGAACTGTTCTCCTCCATGTTACAGCTAAGAACTTGTCGGAGACTTCATATCTCTCGACACGGGCATGAGCTTGAAAAGCTAGTTTCAGCTCTTGGAACATCTCATATGCACCGTGTTGCTCAAAACGCCTTTGGAGCACCTTTTCCAAACTGTATAACATGCCACACCTAACCAGAGAGTAGTCATCACTCCGCGTTTGCCAGACGTTCAGAATGTCCTGGGCTGCTGCAGGAGCAGGAGGGTCACCTAGCGGCGCATCAAGGACATAAGCCTTTTTAGCTGCTTCAAGGATGAGCTTCAAGTTGCGGACCCAGTCCGCATAGTTTCTACCATCATCTTTCAACTTGTTTTTCTCTAGGAATGCGTTGAAATTGAGGTTGACGTTGGCCATCTACAATATTTATAAAGACAACCTTTTAGACTAAGTTCATGACAATTAAGTTCATTTAATCAAATTAAGTATGAACTCCCACTTAAATCGACATCCCTCTAGTCATCTAAGTGATACATGATCCATGTTGACTAACCCGTGTCCGATCATCACGTGAGACGGACTAGTCGTCGTGGTGAGCAACTTCATGTTGATCGTATTCAACCATATGACTCATGTTCGACCTTTCGGTCTCTTGTATTCGAGGTCATGTTTGTACATGCTAAGCTCGTCGAGTCAACCTAAGTGTTTCGCGTGTGTAAATCTGGCTTACACCCGTTGTATGCGAACGTTAGAATCTATCACACCCGATGATCACATGGTGCTTCGAGACAACGAGTCTTCGCAACGGTGCACACTTAGGGGAATACGTTCTCAATTTTTTAAGAGGGATCATCTTATTATGCTACCGTCGTTCTAAGCAATAAGATGAAAAACATGATAAGCATCACATGCAATCATATAGTGACATGATATGGCCATTATCATCTTTGCTCTTTCGATCTCCATTTTCAGGCATCGCATGATCATCATTGTCACCGGCGTGACACCATGATCTCCATCATCGTGTCTCCGTGAAGTCGTCACGCCAACTACTACTACCACTACTACTATAGCTAACCGTTAGCAATGAAGTAAAGGTAGTAAACACATGGCGTTGCATCTCATACAATAAATTAAGACAACTCCTATGGCTCCTGCCGGTTGTCATACTCATCGACATGCAAGTCGTGAATCCTATTACAATAACATGATCATCTCATACATCACACATGCAACATCACAACTTTGGACATATCACATCACATGTCAAACCCTGCAAAAACAAGTTAGACGTCCTCTAATTGTTGTTGCAAGTTTTACGTGGCTGATTTGGGTTTCTAGCAAGAACGCCTTCTTACCTACGTGACAGCCACAACGGTGATATGCCAAAGATATTTACCCTTCATAAGGACCCTTTTCATCAAATCCAATCCGACTAGAGTGGGAGAGACAGACACCCGCTAGCCACCTTTATGCACGGTGTGCATGTCTGTCGGTGGAACCTGTCTCACGTAAGCGTACGTGTAAGGTCGGTCCGGGCCGCTTCATCCCGCAATACCGCCGGAAAATAATAATACTAGTAGCAGCAAGCAATTGACAAATCATCGCCCACAACATTTTGTGTTCTACTCGTGCATAGAATCTACGCATAGAAACCTGGATCGGATGCCACTATAGGGTAACGTAGCATAAAATCAAAAATTCCTACGCCATATTCAGATCTTCCTATGGAGAGACCAGCAACGAGAGAGGGCTGAGTGCATCTTCATACCTTTGAAGATCGCTAAGCGGAAGCGTTGCTACAACGCGGTTGATGGAGTCCTACTCGCGGCGATTCAGATCGCGGTGTGATTCCGATCTAGTGCCGAACCACGGCACCTCCGCGTTCAACACACGTGCAGCCCGATGACGTCTCCCACACCTTGATCCAGCAAGGAGGAGGGAGAGGTTTGGGAAGATCTCCGGCAGCACGACGGCGTGGTGTCGATGGAGAGATGAGGTCTCCCGACAGGGCTTCGCCAAGCACCGTGGGAGAGGAGGAAGGAGGGAAGCAGGGCTGCGCCGAGGGAGATGGAAAATTGTGTGTCAAACAGCCCCAAAACCCTCTCTATATATAGGAGAAGGGGAGGGGTGCGCCACCCCTAGGGTTCCCACCCTAGATGGTGCGGCAGCCCAGATGGGAGGGGGGGCGGCGGCCAGGGCAGGGAGAGGGGGGCGCACCCCTAGGTGGGCCTTAGGCCCACCAGCGCCTACGGTTAATCCTCCCTCCATCTTTGGTGCGCATGTGTTGGGTGTGGGGGGCACACCAGCCCACCTAGGGGCTGGTTCCCTCCCGCACTTGGCCCACGTAGCCCTCCGGGGCTTGTGGGCCTCCGGAACCCTTCCGATGGCCCCGACACTTTGCCGGTGGTGCCCGAAACATTTCCGGCGTCCAAACCCATCCATCCTATATATCAATCTTTACCTCCGGACCATTCTAGAGCTCCTCATGACATCCGGGATCTCATCTGAGACTCCGAACAACCTTCGGTAACCTCGTACAACAATTCCCTATAACCCTAGCGTCATCGAACCTTAAGTGTGTAGACCCTACGGGTTCGGGAATCATGCAGACATGACCGAGACACTCTCCGGCCAATAACCATCAGCGGGATCTGGATACCCATGGTGGCTCCCACATGTTCCACGATGATCTCATCGGATGAACCACAATGTCAAGAATTTAATTAATCCCGTATACAATTCCCTTTGTCTGTCAGTATAGAACTTGCCCGAGATTCGATCGTCGGTATACCTATGCCTTGTTCAATCTCGTTACCGGTAAGTCTCTTTACTCGTTCCGTAGCACGTCATCCTGTGACTAACTCCTTAGTCACATTGAGCTCATGATGATGTTCTACCGAGTGGGCCCAGAGATACCTCTCCGTCACATGGAGTGACAAATCCCGATCTCGATTCGTACCAACCGAACAGACACTTCCGGAGGTACCCGTAGTGCACCTTTATAGTCACCCAGTTACGTTGTGACGTTTGATACACCCAAAGCACTCCTACAGTATCCGGGAGTTGCACAATCTCACGGTCGAAGGAAAAGACACTTGACACTAGAAAAGCTTTAGCATACAAACAATACGATCTAGTGCTATGCTTAGGATTGCGTCTTGTCCATCACATCATTATCCCAATGGTGTGATCCCGTTATCAACAACATCTAATGCCCATGATCAGGAAACCATGATCATCTATTGATCAACGAGCTAGCCAACTAGAGGCTTGCTAGGGACACATTGTGATCTATTTATTCACACATGTATTACTGTTTCCTGTTAATACAATTATAGCATGAACAATAGACTTAGGAGGCAAGCCACCCCCTAGGGCTGCCGCCGCCCCCTCCTAGATTTCCTAGGGTGGTTGATACATCTCAAACGTACCTATAATTTTTGATGGTTTCACTCTATTATCTTGTCTTCTTTGGTTGTTTTATGTATCTTTTTATGTATTTTTGGGACTAACTTATTAATTCAGTGCCAAGTGCCAGTTCCTGTTTTTTCCGGGTTTTTGACTCTTTTCTAATCTGGTTTTGGAACGGAATCCAAACGGAAGAAAAACCCCGAAATGATTTTTTCCCGAACGGAAGAAGCCCAGGGGGCTTTTGGGCCAAGCCAGGTGGGCTCCAGGGAGCCCACAAGCCCCCACTCCGCCACCAGGGGGAGGCGACGGTAGGCAGGCTTGTGGCCTCCGTGGCCGCCCCCTGACCTAGGTCTTTGGCCTATAAATTCCCAAATATTCTGCAAAAAATCAGAGGAGCCTCGAAAATACTTTTCCGCCGCCGCAAGCTTCCGTTTCCGCGAGATCTCATCTGGAGACCCTTCCCGGCGCCCTGCCGGAGGGGACTTTGGAGTTGGAGGGCTTCTTCATCATCATCATCGCCCCTCCAATGACTCGTGAGTAGATCACTTCAAACCTACGGGTCCGTAGTTAGTAGCTAGATGGCTTCTTCTCTCTCTTGGATCTTCAATACAAAGTTCTCCATGATCTTCATGGAGATCTATCCGATGTAATCTTCTTTGGCGGTGTGTTTGTCGAGATCCGATGAATTGTGGATTTGTGATCAGATTATCTATGATATATATTTGAGTCTTTGCTGATTTCTTATATGCATGATTTGATATCCTTGTAAGTCTCTCCGAGTCTTGGGTTTTGTTTGGCCAACTAGATCTATGATTCTTGCAATGGGAGAAGTGCTTGGTTTTGGGTTCTGCCATGTGGTGACCTTTCCCACTGACAGTAGGGGCAGCAAGGCACACATCAAGTAGTTGCCATCAAGGGTAAAAAGATGGGGTTTTTATCATTGGTTTGAGATTACCCCTCTACATCATGTCATCTTGCTTAAGGCGTTACTCTGTTCTTATGGACTTAATACACTAAATGCATGATGGATAGTGGTCGACGTGTGGAGTAATAGTAGTAGATGCAGAAAGTATCGGTCTACTTGTTTCGGACGTGATGCCTATAGAAATAATCATTGCATAGATATCGTCACGACTTAGCGCGGTTCTATCAATTGCTCGACGGTAATTTGCTCACCCACTGTCTACTTACTTTTATGAGAGAAGCCACTAGTAAACACTACGGCCCCCGGGTCTATTCACATCCATCGTTTACATCTCCGCTTTTACTTTGCTTTGTTACTTTGTTGCTTTCAGTTCTCACTTGGCAAACAATCTATAAGGGATTGACAACCCCTTCATAGCGTTGGGTGCAAGATTTTGTGTTTGTGCAGGATCTTGAGATACTCTTCCGCCGGATTTATACCTTGGTTCTCAAACTGAGGGAAATACTTACCGTCGCTGTGCTACATCACCCTTTCCGCTTCGAGGGAACACCAACGCAAGGCTCCAGGGCCACGGGGGAAATCCTTTGCATACTTGCCTAGGAAGTCCCTTAAGGCATAGCCGTAGCTGAAGGATTCCTGGTGTCGTCGACACAACTATTTCTGGCGCCGTTGCAAGGGATACACAGCAAACATGAGAAGTATTTCTGGCGCCGTTGCCGGGGAGGAGAAAACAAGATCTATCCAAGTAGGCCTCACAAACTCTTCTCTTGCATTTACTTTTGTTGCCACTTGCCTCTCGTTTTCCTCTCCCCCACTTCACATTTTCCGTTTTCATTTTCCTTTCTCCTTCGCCGTTTTCTTTTGCCTTTTTTGTTCGCCCTTTTCTCTCACTTGCTTTCTGTTCGCTTGTGTGCCATGTGTTGGAAATATGCCCTAGAGGCAATAATAAATTAGTTATTATTATATTTCTTAGTTCATGATAATCGTTTATTATCCATGCTATAATTGTATTGATTGGAAACACAATACTTGTGTGGATACATAGACAAAACACTGTCCCTAGTAAGCCTCTAGTTGACTAGCTCGTTGATCAAAGATGGTCAAGGTTTCCTGGCCATAGGCAAGTGTTGTCACTTGATAACGGGATCACATCATTAGGAGAATCATGTGATGGACTAGACCCAAACTAATAGACGTAGCATGTTGATCGTGTCATTTTGTTGCTACTGTTTTCTGCGTGTCAAGTATTTGTTCCTATGACCATGAGATCATATAACTCACGGACACCGGAGGAATGCTTTGTGTGTATCAAACGTCGCAACGTAACTGGGTGACTATAAAGATGCTCTACAGGTATCTCCGAAGGTGTTCGTTGAGTTAGTATGGATCGAGACTGGGATTTGTCACTCCGTGTGACGGAGAGGTATCTCGGGGCCCACTCGGTAATACAACATCACACACAAGCCTTGCAAGCAATGTGACTTAGTGTAAGTTACGGGATCTTGTATTACGGAACGAGTAAAGAGACTTGCCGATAAACGAGATTGAAATAGGTATGTGGATACTGACGATCGAATCTCGGGCAAGTAACATACCGAAGGACAAAGGGAATGACATACGGGATTATACGAATCCTTGGCACTGAGGTTCAAACGATAAGATCTTCGTAGAATATGTAGGATCCAATATGGGCATCCAGGTCCCGCTATTGGATATTGACCGAGGAGTCTCTCGGGTCATGTCTACATAGTTCTCGAACCCGCAGGGTCTGCACACTTCAGGTTCGACGTTGTTTTATGCGTATTTGAGTTATATGGTTGGTTACCGAATGTTGTTCGGAGTCCCGGATGAGATCACGGACGTCACGAGGGTTTCCGGAATGGTCCGGAAACGAAGATTGATATATAGGATGACCTCATTTGGTTACCGGAAGGTTTTTGTGCATTACCGGAAAAGTTTCGGGCTCATCGGTAGTGTACCGGGAGTGCCGGGAGGGGTGCCGGGGACCATCGGGAGGGGTGTCACGCCCCAAGGGGTCTCATGGGCTATGGGAAGAGATAAACCAGCCCCTAGTGGGCTGGAATAAGTTCCCACTAAGGCCCATAAGGTTTGAGAAGGAAAAAACACAAGGTGGAAAGAGTTTCCAAGTGGGAAGGTGGAATCCTACTCCAAGTAGGATTGGAGTAGGACTCCTCCACCTCCAATTTCGGCCAAACCTTTGGGTTTTGAGGCTGCCTCCTCCCCTCCCTCCCACCTATATATACGGAGGTTTTAGGGCTGATTTGAGACGACTTTTCTCACGGCTGCCCGACCACATACCTCCATAGTTTTTCCTCTAGATCGCGTTTCTGCGGAGCTCGGGCGGAGCCCTGCTGAGACAAGATCATCACCAACCTCCGGAGCGCCGTCACGCTGCCGGAGAACTCTTCTACCTCTCCGTCTCTCTTGCTGGATCAAGAAGGCCGAGATCATCGTCGAGCTGTACGTGTGCTGAACGCGGAGGTGCCGTCCGTTCGGTACTAGATCGTGGGACTGATCGCGGGATTGTTCGCGGGGCGGATCGAGGGACGTGAGGACGTTCCACTACATCAACCGCGATCTCTAATCGCTTCTGCTGTACGATCTACAAGGGTACGTAGATCGCTCATCCCCTCTCGTAGATGAACATCACCATGATAGGTCTTCGTGCGCGTAGGAAAATTTTTGTTTCCCATGCGATGTTTCCCAACAGTGGCATCATGAGCTAGGTTCATGCGTAGATGTCTTCTCGAGTAGAACACAAAAGGTTTTGTGGGCGGTGATGTGCGTTTTGCTGCCCTCCTTAGTCTTTTCTTGATTCCGCGGTATTGTTGGATTGAAGCGGCTTGGACCGACATTACTCGTACGCTTACGAGAGACTGGTTTCATCGTTACGAGTAACCCCCTTTGCTCAAAGATGACTGGCAAGTGACGGTTTCTCCAACTTTAGTTGAATCGGATTTGACCAAGGAGGTCCTTGGATGAGGTTAAATAGCAACTCATATATCTCCTTTGTGGTGTTTGCGTAAGTAAGATGCGATCCTACTAGATACCCCCGGTCACCACGTAAAACTTGCAACAACAAAATTAGAGGACGTCTAACTTGTTTTTGCAGGGTATGCTTGTGATGTGATATGGCCAACGATGTGATGTGATATATTGGATGTATGAGATGATCATGTTGTAATAGAAATATCGACTTGCACGTCGATGGTACGGCAACCGGCAGGAGCCATAGGGTTGTCTTTATAACTAACGTTTGTGCTTGCAGATGCGTTTACTATTTTGCTAGGACGTAGCTTTAGTAGTAATAGCATGAGTAGCACGACAACCCCGATGGCGACACGTTGATGGAGATCATGATGATGGAAATCATGGTGTGACGCCGGTGACAAGAAGATCGTGCCGGTGTTTTGGTGATGGAGATCAAGAAGCACGTGATGATGGCCATATCATGTCACTTATGAATTGCATGTGATGTTAATCCTTTTATGCACCTTATTTTGCTTATAACGACGGTAGCATTATGAGGTGATCTCTCACTAAAATTTCAAGACGAAATTGTGTTCTCCCCGACTGTGCACCGTTGCGACAGTTCTTCGTTTCGAGACACCACGTGATGATCGGGTGTGATAGACTCAACGTTCACATACAACGGGTGCAAAACAGTTGCACACGCGGAACACTCGGGTTAAGCTTGACGAGCCTAGCATGTGCAGACATGGCCTCGGAACACATGAGACCGAAAGGTCGAGCATGAATCGTATAGTTGATATGATTAGCATAGGGATGCTTACCACTGAAACTATTCTCGACTCACGTGATGATCGGACTTGAGATAGTGGATTTGGATCATGTACCACTCAAATGACTAGAGAGATGTACTTTTTGAGTGGGAGTTCTTAAGTAATATGATTAATTGAACTAATTGTCATGAACATAGTCTAATGGTCTTTGCGAATTACGATGTAGCTTGCGCTATAGCTCTACTGTTTTTATATGTTCCTAGAGAAAATTTAGTTGAAAATTGATAGTAGCAACCTTTGCAGACTGAGTCTGTAAAACCGAGGATTGTCCTCGTTGCTACGCAGAAGGCTTATGTCCTTAATGCACCACTCGGTGTGCTGCACCTCGAGCGTCGTCTGTGGATGCTATGAACATCCGACATACACATTACAAATGACTACACGATAGTTCAGTGCAAGATACTTGATGGCTTAGAAGCAAGGCGCCGAAAACGTTGTAAAACGTCACGGAACATAAGTGATGTTCCGAAGAGATGCAATTGTGATTTCATGCTTGTGCCCTTGTTAAGAGGTACTAGACCTCCAACAAGATTCTTTGACCACAAAGTAAAGGAGAAAAGTTCAATCGTTGAGCATGTGCTCAGATTGTCTGAGTACGACAATCACTTGAATCAAGTGGGAGCTAATCTTCCACATGAGATAGTGATAGTTCTCCAAAGTCACTGCCACCAAGCTGTGAGAGCTTCGTGATGAACTATAACATATCAAGGATACATACAATGATCCTTGAGCGATTCGCGATGTTTGACACTGCGAAAGTAGAAATCAAGAAGGAGCATCAATAGTTGATGGTTTGTAAAACCACTAAGTTTCAAGAAAGGCAAGGGCTAGAAGGGATACTTCGTGAAACGGCAAAACAGTTGCTGCACTAATGAAGAGACCCAAGATTAAACCCAAACCCGAGACTAAGTGCTTCTGTAATGAGGGGAACAATCACTGAGGCGGAGCAACTCAAGATACTTGGTAGATAAGAAGGCTGGCAAAAGTAAAGAGAAGTATATTTGATATACATAATGTTGATGTGTACTTTACTAGTACTCCTAGTAGCACAAGGGTATTGGATACCGGTTCGGTTGCTAAGTGATTAGTAACGCGAAATGAAAGCTACGACATAAACGGAGACTAGCTAAAGGCGAGGTGACGATACGTGTTGGAAGTGTTTCCAAGGTTGATATGATCAAACGTCGCACGCTCCCTCTACCATCGGGATTGGTGTTGAACCTAAATAATTGTTATTTGGTGCTTGCGTTAAGGCATGAACATGATTGGATCGTGTTTATTGCAATACGATTATTCATTCAAAGAGAATAATGGTTGCTCTATTTGTTTGAATAAACACCTTCAATGATTTATTGAATCTCGATTGTAGTGTTACACATTGGTGCCAAAAGATACGAGTTAATGATGATAGTACCACTTACTTGTGGCACTGCCGCTTGAGTCATGTTAGTATAAATTGCATGAAGAGGCTCCATGCTAATGGATCTTTGTACTCACCTGATTTCGAATCACTAGTGACATGCAAATTATACCACATGAGCAAGGCCTTGTTGTCATTGAGATGAAACAAGATAGTAACTTGTTGGAAGTGATACATTTTGATGTATGCAGTCCAATGGGTGCTGAGGCAAGTAGTGGATATCATTATGTTCTTACTTCAATGATGATTTGAGTAGATACTAGAGTATTTACTTAATGAATCACAAGTCTGAGATATTGAAAAGTTCAATTCCGTTTCAGAGTGAAGTTCGTCGTAACAAGAGGATGAACTATCTACGATATGATCATAGAAATGAATATCTGAGTTACGAGTTTTTGGTACACAGTTAAGACAATGTGGAAATTGTTTCACAGTTCATGCCACCTGGAACATCATAGTGTGATGATGTGTCTGAACGTCATGGCCACGCACTATTTAGTATGGTGCATGCTGTGATGTCTCTTATCGAATTACCACTATCGTTTATGGGTTATGCATTAGAGACAACCGCATTCACTTTAAATAGGGCACCACGTATTTCCGTTGAGATGACACAGTATAGACTGAGGTTTAGAGAAATCTAAACTGTCGTTTCTTGAAAGTTTGGGGCTTCGACACTTATGTGAAAAAGCTTCAGTCTGATAAGCTCGAACCCAATGCAGATAAATGCATCTTCATAGGATATCCAAAACAGTTGGGTACATCTCCTATCTCAGATCCGAAAGCAAAGTGTTTGTTTCTAGAAACGGATCCTTTCTCGAGAAAAGGTTTCTCTCGAAAGAATTGAGTGGGAGGGTAGTAGAACTTGAGGAGGTTATTGAACCATCACTTCAACCAGTGTGTAGCAGGGCATAGGAAGTTGTTCCTGTGGCGCCTACACCAATTGAAGTGGAAGCTGATGATGGTGATCATCGAGCATCAGATCAAGTTACTACAAGCCTCGTAGGTTGACAAGGTCGCGTACTACTACAGAGTGGTACGGTAACCCTGTCTTGGAGGTCATGTTGTTGAGCAACAGTGAACCTACGAGTTATGGAGAAAGCGATGGTGGGCCCAGATTCCGACAAATGGCTGGAAGCCATGAAATCCGAGAGAGGATCCATGTATGAAAACAAAGTGTAGACTTTGGAAGAACTACTTGATGGTCAGAAGACTATTGAGTAAAGATGGGTCTTTAAAAGAAGACAGACGATGATGGTGATAAGTCACTATTAAGAAAAGCTCGACTTGTCACAAAGATGTTTTCGACAAGATCAAACAGTTGACTATGATGAGACTTTCTCACTCGTAGCGATGCTAAAGGTCTGTTAGAATTATGTTAGTTGTTGATGCATTATTTATGAAATATTGCACGTAGGATGTCAAAACATTGTTTTCTCGACGGTTTCCTTGAGCAAACATTGTATGTGATACAACCAGAAGGTTTTGTCGATCCTAAAGATACTAGCAAGTATGCAAGCTCCAGCGATCCTTCAATGGACTGGTGCAAGCATCTCGGAGTTGGAATATATATACTTTGATGAGATGATCAAAGATTTTGGGTCTGTACAAGGTTTATGAGAAACTTGTATTTCCAAAGAAGTGAGTGGGAGCACTATAGAATTTCTGATAGGTATATGTGGTTGACATATTGTGGATCAGAAGTAATGTAGAATTTCTGTAAAGCATACAAGGTTGTTTGAAAGAAGTTTTCAAAGGAGTACCTGGATTACGCTACTTGAACGTTGAGCATCAAAGATCTATGGAGATAGATCGAAAGCGCTTAATAGAAGTTTCAACAAGATGCATGCCTTGACAAGTTTTGAAAGAGTTCAAAATAGACCAGCAAAGAAGGAGTTCTTGGTTGCGTTGTGAGGTGTGAATTTGAGTAAGACTCAAAACCCGACCACGGCAGAATAAAGAGAATAGACGAAGGTCGTCTTCTATGCCTTAGCCGTAGAATCTAAAGTATGCCATGCTGTGTACCGCACCTGAAGTGTGCCTTGACTCAAAGTATGTTGAGAGGTACAGAGAGTGATCCATGATTGAATCACTAGCAGCGGTCGAAATTTATCCTTAGTAACTAATGGACTAAGGAATTTTTCTTGATTATGGAGGTGGTTAAAGAGTTTGTCGTAAAGGGTTACGTCAATGCAAGCTTTGACACTAATCCGGATAACTATGAGTAGTGAAACGGATTCGTATAGTAGAGTAGATATTTGGAGCATTTCCGAATAGCACGTAGTAGCAGCATCTATAAGATGACATAAAGATTTGTAAAGAACGCACGAATCTGAAAGTTTCAGAACCGTTGACTAAAACCTCTCTCACGAACAAGACACGATCAGACCCCATAACTATATGGGTGTTGGATTCGTTGGAATCACATGGTGATGTGAACTAGATTATTGACTCTAGTGCAAGTGGGAGACTGTTGGAAATATGCCCTAGAGGCAATAATAAATTAGTTATTATTATATTTCTTAGTTCATGATAATCGTTTATTATCCATGCTATAATTGTATTGATTGGAAACACAATACTTGTGTGGATACATAGACAAAACACTGTCCCTAGTAAGCCTCTAGTTGACTAGCTCGTTGATCAAAGATGGTCAAGGTTTCCTGGCCATAGGCAAGTGTTGTCACTTGATAACGGGATCACATCATTAGGAGAATCATGTGATGGACTAGACCCAAACTAATAGACGTAGCATGTTGATCGTGTCATTTTGTTGCTACTGTTTTCTGCGTGTCAAGTATTTGTTCCTATGACCATGAGATCATATAACTCACGGACACCGGAGGAATGCTTTGTGTGTATCAAACGTCGCAACGTAACTGGGTGACTATAAAGATGCTCTACAGGTATCTCCGAAGGTGTTCGTTGAGTTAGTATGGATCGAGACTGGGATTTGTCACTCCGTGTGACGGAGAGGTATCTCGGGGCCCACTCGGTAATACAACATCACACACAAGCCTTGCAAGCAATGTGACTTAGTGTAAGTTACGGGATCTTGTATTACGGAACGAGTAAAGAGACTTGCCGATAAACGAGATTGAAATAGGTATGTGGATACTGACGATCGAATCTCGGGCAAGTAACATACCGAAGGACAAAGGGAATGACATACGGGATTATACGAATCCTTGGCACTGAGGTTCAAACGATAAGATCTTCGTAGAATATGTAGGATCCAATATGGGCATCCAGGTCCCGCTATTGGATATTGACCGAGGAGTCTCTCGGGTCATGTCTACATAGTTCTCGAACCCGCAGGGTCTGCACACTTCAGGTTCGACGTTGTTTTATGCGTATTTGAGTTATATGGTTGGTTACCGAATGTTGTTCGGAGTCCCGGATGAGATCACGGACGTCACGAGGGTTTCCGGAATGGTCCGGAAACGAAGATTGATATATAGGATGACCTCATTTGGTTACCGGAAGGTTTTTGTGCATTACCGGAAAAGTTTCGGGCTCATCGGTAGTGTACCGGGAGTGCCGGGAGGGGTGCCGGGGACCATCGGGAGGGGTGTCACGCCCCAAGGGGTCTCATGGGCTATGGGAAGAGATAAACCAGCCCCTAGTGGGCTGGAATAAGTTCCCACTAAGGCCCATAAGGTTTGAGAAGGAAAAAACACAAGGTGGAAAGAGTTTCCAAGTGGGAAGGTGGAATCCTACTCCAAGTAGGATTGGAGTAGGACTCCTCCACCTCCAATTTCGGCCAAACCTTTGGGTTTTGAGGCTGCCTCCTCCCCTCCCTCCCACCTATATATACGGAGGTTTTAGGGCTGATTTGAGACGACTTTTCTCACGGCTGCCCGACCACATACCTCCATGGTTTTTCCTCTAGATCGCGTTTCTGCGGAGCTCGGGCGGAGCCCTGCTGAGACAAGATCATCACCAACCTCCGGAGCGCCGTCACGCTGCCGGAGAACTCTTCTACCTCTCCATCTCTCTTGCTGGATCAAGAAGGCCGAGATCATCGTCGAGCTGTACGTGTGCTGAACGCGGAGGTGCCGTCCGTTCGGTACTAGATCGTGGGACTGATCGCGGGATTGTTCGCGGGGCGGATCGAGGGACGTGAGGACGTTCCACTACATCAACCGCGATCTCTAATCGCTTCTGCTGTACGATCTACAAGGGTACGTAGATCGCTCATCCCCTCTCGTAGATGAACATCACCATGATAGGTCTTCGTGCGCGTAGGAAAATTTTTGTTTCCCATGCGACGTTCCCCAACACCATGTGCCCTCAATATGCTTGCATCTTCGCTTGCTGAAAATCTAGTGATATGGATCCTCATCCACTTGCTAGTCTCTTTAAGAGACCCACTCGTGTGGAACAAATTGCTAGTGAGTTGAGGGCAATTGACTATTTCTTTGGAGTTTTGCGTAAGATGCGTGAATCTGAAAATTTTGAGAAAGAAATTCATGAAGTGATTCACGAGGGCTCCTTGAATGAAAAGCATGATTGCAATGGTTTCACTATAAATCCTATTAGTGTCAATCATGCTAAAAATATGCAAAACCCTAAGCTTGGGGATGCTAGTTTTGCTTTGTCCACTACTTGTTGCGATAATCATGATTGGGGTGATGATCTTTCCTATGATCTTGAAAATTTGTTCAAGCCTCAAGATGAATATGATATTTGCAATATTATTGAAAGTGGGTTTGGAGAAGTCATGACTTTAGATGATAATCCCACTATTTTTTAAGAGTGTCAACTTTGCATGCTTGTAGATCATGAAAAGAAAGCCTTAGGTGCTGGTTATATTGTTGAATTCATTCATGATGCTACTGAAAATTACTATGACAGAGGATCATATGCTTCTACTTATTGCAATAGTATCAAGCTTCCTCTCCATGTGTTGAAATTTTTGAAGCTATGCTTGTTTTGCCTTCCTATGCTAGTTGATTCTTGCTCCAACAAGTTGTTTGTTCACAAAATACCTATGCATAGAAAGTATGCTAGACTTAGATGTGGTTTTCACATGCTTTAGGATGCTCTCGTTGTGCTTCAATTCTTGTCTTTTGTGAGAGCATCATTGAATGCCTAGCTAAGGGCGTTAAACAAAAGCGTTTGTTGGGAGGCAACCCAATGAATCTATCCTTTTTCTTTCTGTTTTGTGTTTTCCACACTTTCATAATTCTGTTATGATTGTGTTTTTTGTGTTTCTTTTTGCGTTTGTGCCAAGCAAAACCGTTATGATTAGTCTTGGGGATGATCGTTTGGTCATGCTGGAAAAGACAGAAACTTTTTGCTCACTAAAATAATTTTCATTTTTTTCTGTAAGAGATTTTGAGTTGATTCTTTTTGCTGCTGATTGCTACACAAATGCTTCAGATTGTCGTAAGTTTTCAGCATTTTTGAAGTACCAGAGGTATACGAAACATACATATTGCTACAGACTGGTCTGCTGTTAACAGATTCTGTTTTTGTTGTGTTGGTTGCTTATTTTGATGAAACTATGGATAGTATCGGGGGTATTAGCCATGGAAGATTGAAAGTACAGTAACCCAACATCAACACAAGTAGAATTTAACTTTGCTACAGTACCTAAGGAAGTGGTGGTTTGCTTTCTTGTACTAATGTTATCACGAGTTTCTGTTTTAGTTTCATGTTGTGAAGTTTTCAAGTTTTGGGTGAAGTTCTTATGGAAAAAGAGATAAAAGAGTGGGAAGAGCTCAAGCTTGTGGATGCCCAAGGCACCCCAAGAGATTTAAGGATGCCGTAAAAGCCTAAGCTTGGGGATGCCCCGGGAAGGCATCCCCTCTCTCGTCTTCAATCCATCGGTAACGTTACTTGGGGCTATATTTTTATTCACCACATGTTATGTGTTTTTGCTTGGAGCGTCTTGTATCGTAGGAGTCTTTTATTTTTGTTGTCTCACAATCATCCTTGTTGCACACCTATAGAGAGAGAGACATGCACACACCGTGATTTTGTCGAGCTTCACTTATATCTTTTGGTAGACAATTCAGCTCACATGTGCTTCACTTATATCTTTTGAGCTAGATGCTTTTGCTCTATGTGCTTCACTTATATCTTTTAGAGCGCATCATTGCGTGTATTGGTAGTTGATCTATGCTTTTAAAGTAGTCTCAAAAGGGGTAGTTATCCAAAGGGATACAGAAACTTCCACCTTCGTGTGCATTGAATAGTTAGAGAAGTTTGATTCATCTCAATTAGTTTTGAGTTGTGGTTATGGTAATATTGAAGTCATGCTAGTAAGGTGTTGTGGATCTAGAAATACTTGTGTTGAAGTTAGTGATTCCCGTAGCATGCACGTATGGTGAACCGCTATGTGATGAAATCTGAGCATGATTGGTATATTGATTGTCATCCTTTGCGTGGCGGTCGGGATCGCGCGATGGTTTATACCTACCAACCCTTCCCCTAGGAGTATGCGTTGAATGCTTTGTTTCGATTACTAATAAAACTTTTGCAACAAGTATATGAGTTCTTCATGACTAATGTTGAGTCCATGGTTTAGATACACTTTCACCTTCCACCATCACTATCTTCTTAGTGTCGTGCAACTTTCGCCGGTGCACAAAACCCACCATTAGCCTCCCTCAAAGCAGCCACCATACCTACCTACTATGGCTTTTTCAAAGTCATCCTGAGATATATTGCCATGCAACTACCACCATGACATGTGCCACCACGTCTACTTTGCCTTTGCATGATCGTAAGATAGCTAGCATGATGTTTCCATTGATCTCTATGCCATGCTAGATCATTGCCACGACACACTACCGAAGGCATTCCATATAGAGTTATTGTTGCTCTAAGTTTTGAGTTGAAAGTGTGATGATCATCATTAATGGAACATTGTCCCATGTGAGGAAATAAAAGAGGCCAAATAAGCCCATAAAAAAGAGGCCAAAGAGCCCACCAAATAAAAAAATGAGAGAAAAAGAGAGAAGGGACAATGCTACCACTTTTTTCACACTTGTGCATATTAAGCACCATGATCTTCATGATTGAGAGTCTCTCGTTTTGTCACCACCATATAGCTAGTGGGAAATTTTCATTATATAACTTGGCTTGTATATTCCAATGATAGGCTTCCTCAAAATTGCCTTAGGGCTTTGTGAGCAAGCCAGTTGGATGCACACCCACTAGTTTTCTTTAAGAGCTTTCACATACTCGTAGCTCTAGTGCATCATTTGTATGGCAATCCCTACTCATTCACATTGATATCTATTGATGAGCATATCCACAACTCATTGATATGCCTAGTTAATGTGACTATCTTCTCCTTTTGTCTTGCAACCTCCACTACATTCCACACCATCTATAGTGCTATAACCATGGCTCACGCTCATGTATTGCGTGAGAGTTGAAAATGTTTGAGAAAGTAAAGGTGTGAAACAATTACTTGGCCAATGCCGGGGTTGTGCATAATTTAAATTCGTTGTGCAATGATGATAGAGCATAGCCAGACTATATGCTTTTGTAGGGATAACTTTATTTTGGCCTTGTTATTTTGAAAGTTCATGATTACTTTGCTAGTTTGCTTGAATTATTATTGTTTCCACGTCAATAGCAAACTATTGTTTTGAATTTAATGGATCTGAACATTCACGTCACATAAGGGGAATTACAAAGGACACCTACGCTAGGTAGCATGAAAGCATCAAAAATTCATTCTTATCACTTCCCTACTCGAGGACGAGCAGGAGTTAAGCTTGGGGATGCTTGATACGTCTCAAACGTATCTATAATTTTTGATGGTTTCACGCTGTTATCTTGTCTTCTTTGGTAGTTTTATGTATCTTTTTATGTCTCTTTGCGACAAACTTATTAATTCAGTGCCAAGTGCCAGTTCCTGTTTTTTCCGTGTTTTTGACTCTTTTCAGATCTGATTTTGGAACGGAGTCCAAACGGAAGAAAAACCCCGAAATGATTTTTTCCCGAACGGAAGAAGACCAGGGGGCTTTTGGGCCAAGCCAGGTGGGTTCCAGGGAGCCCACAAGCCCCCACTCCACCACCAGGGGGGAGGCGGCGGTGGGCAGGCTTGTGGCCTCCCTGGTCGCCCCCTGACCTAGGTCTTTGGCCTATAAATTCCCAAATATTCCGCAAAAAATCAGGGGAGCCTCGAAAATACTTTTCCGCCGCCGCAAGCTTCCGTTTCCGCGAGATCTCATCTGGAGACCCTTCCTGACGCCCTGCCAGAGGGGACTTTGGAGTTGGAGGGCTTCTTCATCATCATCATCGCCCCTCCAATGACTCGTGAGTAGTTCACTTCAAACCTATGGGTCCGTAGTTAGTAGCTAGATGGCTTCCTCTCTCTCTTGGATCTTCAATACAAAGTTCTCCATGATCTTCGTGGAGATCTATCCGATGTAATCTTCTTTGGCGGTGTGTTTGTCGAGATCCAATGAATTGCGGATTTGTGATCAGATTATCTATGATATATATTTGAGTCTTTGCTGATTTCTTATATGCATGATTTGATATCCTTGTAAGTCTCTACGAGTCTTGGGTTTTGTTTGGCCAACTAGATCTATGATTCTTGCAATGGGAGAAGTGCTTGGTTTTGGGTTATGCCATGTGGTGACCTTTCATAGTAACAGTAGGGGCAGCAAGGCACACATCAAGTAGTTGCCATCAAGGGTAAAAAGATGGGGTTTTTATCATTGGTTTGAGATTAGCCCTCTACATCATGTCATCTTGCTTAAGGCGTTACTCTGTTCTTATGGACTTAATACACTAGATGCATGCTGGATAGCGGTCGACGTGTGGAGTAATAGTAGTAGATGCAGAAAGTATCGGTCTACTTGTTTCGGACGTGATGCCTATAGAAATAATCATTGCATAGATATCGTCACGACTTAGCGCGGTTCTATCAATTGCTCGATAGTAATTTGTTCACCCACCGTCTACTTGCTTTTATGAGAGAAGCCACTAGTAAACACTACGGCCCCCGGGTCTATTCACATCCATCGTTTACATCTCCGCTTTTACTTTGCTTTGTTACTTTGTTGCTTTCAGTTCTAACTTGGCAAACAATCTATAAGGGATTGACAACCCCTTCATAGCGTTGGGTGCAAGCTTTTGTGTTTGTGCAGGATCTTGAGATACTCTTCCACCGGACTGATACCTTGGTTCTCAAACTGAGGGAAATACTTACCGTCGCTGTGCTACATCACCCTTTCCGCTTCTAGGGAACACCAACGCAAGGCTCCAAGGCCACAGGGGAAATCCTTTGCATACTTGCCTAGGAAGTCACTTAAGGCGTAGCCGTAGCTGAAGGATTCCTGGTGGCGTCGACACAACTATTTCTGGTGCCGTTGCAAGGGATACACAACAAACATCAGTGGCCGACCCCCTCTCCCCTTGCTCCTATAAATAGAGGAGGGTTGGGAGGGTTGCGCACACACCTGAACCCTTCCCCTTGCCGCAGCCCTACCTCACCCCTTCTCCTCCTCCGTGGCGCTTGGCGAAGATCTGCCGGAGAACCACAAGCTCCATCGCCACCATGTCGTCGTGCTGCCGGAGCTCTCCCTCAACTTCTCCTTCCCCCTTGCTGGATCAAGAAGGAGGAGACATCCCCGGGATGTACGTGTGTTAAATGCGGAGGCGTCGTTCGCTCGGTGCTTGGATCGGATCGCCGCGAGTACGACTCCATCGACCACGTTCATAGTAACGCTTCCGCTTAGCGATCTTCAACGGTACGAAGATGCTCTACCTCTCTCTCGTTGCTAGCATCTCCTAGATTGATCTTGGTGATGCGTAGGAAATTTTTGAATTATTAATGCGTTCCCCAACACTCCTTCCCCACTCAATACATTTAGGGATGCAACCTTACAGTGTGAAAGGTGAGACACATGAGTTTGTTGAGAAAATGTGCAGTGAAATGAAAGGGAACAAATGGATCATATTCAGTTACTCGCGAGAAGTATGAGCCGAGGTAATAGTAAATAGGCAACACAAGCTGGCACGAAAGAGTAGACAAGAACAAGAGCATATTCTAGGAGTTGTCCAATAAGTAAGATCATATTATTTGATAGGGATATTTAAATTAGTGCCCCTGGTTCCTTAGTTGTGCTCACTTTTCCCCACGCTCCAAACGTTTGCTCACTTTTCCCCTCTTCCTTAGCTGAAACTCTCACAAATGCTCATAGCGGCCGTTTGTTGTCTTGACCGTCCATTGACCGTTAATTGCTGACGAGTGGGGCCGAGTCTTCGGCTGACTGTTGCTTTCTGAGGGGTGGGACCGCAAGGAGACACGTATTGGGCAGCTTGTCTGAATCTGAAACATATCTAGACAGGCCACACTGCACCGCGCCGCCCCGCCTCCTCCGCCAGCGTCGTGCCGCGTCCATCGCAGTTGTTTCCTCCACCCTATGCCCCTATTCCATTCGTCGGCGACGTCGCGTCTCCGCCAGATATAGCCCACCTCCCCATCTAGGACTACATGGCGATGTTGAGTGAGGACGTCCGGAATGCAGTCTCCCGTGGAGAGGATTGGGTCGAATCCGCGGCAGATAATTCATGGATTAAACCTGGGTAAGCATTGTTTCCTCTCGACTTGACGTTCTAAGTCGTATTGTAGGCCGTATTTGACTTCTGTTTGCTTGAATCGTTCGAATTTGTGCTCGATTTTACCCGGCTAACTGAAGCCTTTATTTCCTTCAACAAAATAGGATTGATCCCCGCTGGCTTTCCGGCTGGCGATTAGAATGGAAACTAGTGTGCTGCGTGGTACTAAACCGCATTTGATTTCATCATTTTTCTATCCCAAAGTGGTAGAAACTAGCATATCTTTCAAAGATTTGCAAGCTGAGCTAAGAAACACCTATCCCTGGAGTGATGCCGATGATGTTGAACTGAATTACTTCAGCAGTGACGAGCAAAGATTTCTCCCACTAACTTGCGACGATCATATGCCGTTGCTTTTTGCTGGGATTGCTGGCTGCCGATTCGGTAAACTCCAAATCGATGTGCTTCAGCCATGCGCAGAACGGGTGAAGGGGAAGGGAGTTCAGACATCATCTGTCTGTGCTAATAGCCAGCACCCCGGCACTCCTTGTAGGTCAACACCAAGTAAAGCAAGTGGTTCATGGAGCCACAACATGCCTGCTGCCAATTGTGGTTCCGATTCAGCTGCTGCTTCTCGTGTACCTTCTGCAGTTGGTGTAGAAGAGGATGCGGAACCTGACGAGGCAGTGCCTACAAATGATGATGAAGACGAGATGATGTTTCTTGAACTGGTCGATGTAGCCAGTCAGCAAGCAGTGGATGACGAATATATGGAGGAGCCCATCAGCCAAGCTAGGTTTGATGACACTGACGATGAAGAGAAGGTGGAGAACATGGACAACTTAATCGAGGATGAATACGATGGTGATGACATGCCAACAATTGAGTGGAACAGGGAAAAACCTGAGCTTAGTGTAGGTACCATTTTCCAATCAATGGTGGACTGTCGGAATGCAGTGACAACATGGTGCATTATATCTGAAAACACCTATAAGATTAAAAGGAGTGAGCCAGCAAGATTCACAGTTTTTTGTCCATATCCTAGGTGTAGGTGGAAGTTGCATGCATCTCGTATGAGAAAGAGCAAATATATTCAGGTAATCCAAGTTCAGTTAGTAATTTAGTTTCAGATTGTTGAGCAAGGTTTCTTAACTGTTTTTTACCCTTTTATTTTGTTTCAGATAAAGAAAAACCCACACAAGCACACCTGTCCACCTGGAGGGGGAGGGGGGAAGGCCAAAACCAAGCTAGCAAAAACTAGGTGGGTGGCAGATGCTATATTGGATTGGCTGAGAGAAGAACCTGGACTTGGTCCAACAGCACTCCATGGGAAGCTTTTTGAGAAGTACAAGATAGAAATTCCTTACATGAGAATTTTCAATGCTAGGGAAAAGGCTCTTGACAGAATTAATGGTCAATGGAATGACAGTTTTCAGCTGCTTTACACTTTCAAAGCTGAAGTGGAGATGGCAAGTCCAGGGAGTGTTGTAGAGATTGACAAGCATACAGTTCAATTCAAAATAAAAGGGAAGTCATTTCAGAAGGAGTGCTTCAGAAGGGCTTTTGTTTGTTTCAAGGCTTGCTCGCAGGGGTTTCTAGATGGTTGCAGGCCCTATTTGGTTGTAGATGCTACACATTTGACTGGAAGATGGAGAGGACAGCTAGTAGCAGCTTCTGCAGTTGATGGACACAACTGGCTATTCCCAGTTGCATTTGGTGTGGTGGAGGCAGAGTCTGAGGAAAGTTGGGTCTGGTTTCTGCAGCAGTTGCGCAACATTATAGGCACACCCCCAGGTTTGGCTATACACACAGATGCTTGCAAGGGTTTAGAGAGTGCAGTGGAAATTGTATTCCCTGGAGTGGAGCATAGGGAATGTATGCGACACCTAGCGCATAATTTCAAAAAGAAGTTGAAAGGTAAAGTTTATGATGAGAACTTATGGCCAGCATCATACACATGCAGCAAAAGGAAGAATGAACACCATTTGAGAGTGTTGTATGCTCAAAATCCTCTTGTGAAGGAGTACATGGATGCACATCATGGTAAGATGTGGTCAAGAAGCAAATTCAACGAAATCTGCAAAGTAGATTATGTGACCAGTAACCTTGCAGAGTGCTTCAATTCAAAGTTCAAGTCAGTGAAAGGGCTCTTGTTGTGGCAAGCATTTGACAAGATGAGGCAAATGATCATGATAAAGATGGCTCTTCGCAAAAGAATTGCAGAAACACAATATGTTGGTCATCAAATGCTCCCATCACTGATTAAGGCATTGCACTTGAAGGCAAGAGGCCTGAAGATGAAATGTATTCGATCTGGTACATATGAGGGAGAGGTTACCTATACTGACACTAAAAATAGGGTATGGAGGTATCCTGTGAACCTAAGTACTAGAGAATGTACTTGTAGGCAATGGCAGATCCGTGGGAAGCCATGCATACATGCCCTACATCTGATGACCGTTATCGGGGGTGCAGATGGTGAAGTTGATCAATATTGCTCTGAGTATTTCTCTGTTGCCAAATTTATGGCTGCTTATGCTGACAATGTGCCTGCACTATTGGGGAAAGATCAATGGAACATAGTAGATCCAGGGTTCAAACTCCACGCTCCTGTCATTACTAGACCACCAGGAAGACCAAGGAACCAGAGGATTAGAGCAGGTGAGGAGGGTCGTCTACCAAAGAAGCGTGCTTGCAAAAAGTGTGGAGTTCTGGGGCATATTGTAGGCTTTGTACCAATGCAGTGGATGCATCATTTGGAGAGGAGGAAAGATGGACATCAGCCAATGCTGAGGAGAATGCAACAACAATGGAGATTGAAGATGCAGTGGAGAATGCAGCAGCAAATGAAGCAGAAGATTTTGAAACCATGGCCTTTGATGGTTTTGAAGCTATAAGAGAGGAAGAGGAGGGGGTAATTGTTCCAATTGTGCCTTTAAAGATTACTGAACCCATAGATGACCGTCAAATGGTCGTCAAGTGCTCGGCGAGTGGAACTACTCCATCAGCACCTCCACGGGGAAAACACCAAGTAAAGCCCAAGATCAAAAGGAACAAGCGTCTGAAAGAAAAGAGCATCTCAACTAGGCAAACCAGGAGCAAGACGGTGAAGCCAGCTGCAAACACAAGGAGCAAGTCAAAAAATTGAATTAAGTTGTTGGAAAATGTTTGTGTTGTCAATTTGAGGGCGAGTCGATCGCTTAAAACTTGGTAGATTTGTATTAAGATGTTGGCATCTTAAAACTTGGTAGCTTTGAGCTACTGTAATAATGTTGGCATCAGTTGTAATAATGTTGCTTCTACTTTGGTTCCTTATTTGAGTCAAAATTCAATTTAAATCAATATTTGAATTTGGGCCAAAATTTGGATTCGAGCCAAAGTTGAAGTTGAACATTGGAGGTTCATTGCTTTGTGCGGTGTATTTGATCGAGCATTTCAAGTCTAATATTCTTAGGTGAACAGTCCGAATAAGAAATGTGCTAGAAACGAGCTCGAAAGCTAGGGTAAACAACCCTATTTGAAGTCAAGTTTTTTTTACCTTCCCTAAATGAGACATATATATTTTTTATTAACACTTGTTCCATATATATAGGGTAAAAACGAAGTCTCACTATTTATTGATTAATATTCATATTACTATATTTTTTTGAAAAAATATGCTTTTAATTCAAAACCGTCAAATAACACGTTTTAGATATGAAAATGAAAAAGTAAGTTCAGATCCTTCTTATTCACTCCAAAATGAAGTTATGGAAATTTTTCTGATTTTTTTTGAATTTTTTTTCAAACCCTAAACCCTCTCTCCCTATTCTACGAACTCTGAAAATGTTCATAGGTGATAGCTCATTTTTGTGAAGGCTTTTTTCATGAAAATGACCTACACCAAGTTTATATTTTTTTCTCATAACCTTGTCACATATGACGGCTATGTGCGCAAGAATTACAACATTTTGATTTTTTTTGAATTTTTTAAAAACATTTGAACTTGATTTCGACAGGTCACTTCAAAAAATGACTTTTCGAAAAAACGCCCCTATACCGAGTTTATATTTTTTTTATGGTAACTAGGTCTCATAAACAGACGAACTACATTTGTTTTATATTTTTGCGATTTTTTCTAATTTAGTTATGGCCATTTGAAATCTGGTCAAACCCTAATAACCCCGTTGACTCGCTCATAACCCCGCAGAAATGCTCCAAACCCTAGCGTCGAACGTCCGTCGTCGGATCATACCCTAGCGCCAAACACCACCCGTGAGATGTGGGCAGGCATGCGCGATCCGCGTGATGCATCCTGATTGGCTACTGCACTGTCCTTCTCGGGTTTTTACGATCTGCCCCACTTTACATATGAAATTGTATTTTTCGCACATGACCACCACATGTCAGTGTTAAGAGTTGGTTCAAATATTCAAATTGCAAAATACAATGTGGCAAATCGTCAATATAGCTTCCCCTTCTCCTCTTCTCCATGTGACAGACAAAGGCATCGAGCAGATCGAGCAATTCCTCTGTTTCTTTCCCCATCTTCTCGTTCTTCTTCCTCTCGACCAATTCCTCTGTTTTTTCCTCTCGGGCGATATGTCGACCTCCTCATCAGACCCCCGTTCCACGTGGCCGGTGTATGGTCCAGTGTCGATGACCCGATGCACTGACTGCCCACGAATTGCGCCACTGAAGCGGTTGACTTCGAAGGAGGAGAAGAATGGGAACTTTGGGCGCGAGTTCGTCAAATGCGAGAGCAAGCCGGAGGGGCAGGTTAGATCTGAGTTTTCCTCGCATCCTTTATCTCTGTCAGATTTGGATTTAGGTTACATGATTTCATTTTCAGATCGTGAAGAAATGCCACCATTTCGAGTGGATGGATGATTACATCCAGAGGCTTCAAGGGTTGGGCTTGCTGGATTTGAGGGGGGATGCAATCCGCGAGTTTAATCTGCCCCATGACAGTGCCGCTCCGGCAGCAGCAGCGCGTCCGGAATACCCGACGGTGGTAGATGTCGAACTGAAGACGGAATTGAAGAAGATGGACAAGAACTTCAAGCAGCTGATTGAGTTGAAGAAGCAATCCAATCTGGTAGCTTTAGGAATACTTGCTCTAGGAATTTTTTACTTGATGGCCATCTCTCGTTAGAGATGTTTGTCTACTGTTGTTGCCACTTTTAGCAATCCTCGTCTATTTATCTCAAATGCAACTCTGTTTAGTGCAACTGTCGATCTCTGAATGTATGCAGTTTACTGTTAAGTTTTGACACTTTCAGTTTCGACAGAAGACAACTACCAGTTCAGTGATAGGATTATTTTGTTAGCTAATAACCTCGAGTGTTGGGTCATACCCTAGTTCGTCAGATGACAGTAAGCAGTACTTGAGCAGCACGAGGGATATACATCAAGTTCATCTCTTCTCTCTCGCGCTTGCCAAACTTTTGTCCTCGAGTTCGTCAGTTCTGCTAGAAAAAAAACCTAGTTTGCGGGCCCAAAGAGAATCAAGCTGCAATAGGCCCACAAAGGATAAATGAGGCCCAGAAACAAGTGATGCTTCTTTTTTTGTTTAGGAACGATTGCTTTGTTCTTTTTTGTTTTTGATTGCTTTTTTCATTAATTTGATTGCCCAATCTCTTCTATCTCATTGAGGAATTTTTTTTGCCTTTCCTTTATGGGTCCCTTCATTTATCCTTTTGACTAAAGCCAAACATCTCAAAGTGTAGTTTTCTACATAGTGTAATTTATACTTCATGATTGGAAAAAGAGGTCCAACCATACTTCAAACATAGTGTAGTTTTCTACATATTAAAGTAGGGATTAAAGTATATAAAACTACACTTTTGACTAAAGCCAAACATCTCAAGGTATTTGATACTTCAATATTTCTGAAAACCAAAGTATTCTTGGAATACCTAAAAAATACAGAGCTCAGCAAACCAAAGCCGTGTACAAATGTACAATATGTTCTTATTTTTAGAAGGCATCTATAAACACATCATTTTTAGTTAGTTTGGTTAATTTTTCCCACGCCAATTAGCCGTGTCTAAACTTGGGACAAACAAAATACAAACATAACAAAGCATTATTATAACACACATAACTTAACTTAGATAGGGTTGCTAGGGCAACATAAGTTCTTGGGACATATAACACGACACCAATTTCTTACATAGATAATAATAATTAGGGTAGCTAGGTCGGGCAACACACACACCAAACTAATACTACATACTAGATAGGGTAGCTAGGACAACACCGCCATGTCTTCACCGTCGTCTTCACCTTAACCGCCGGCTTCACCGTCTTCTTCGCCGTCGGCTTCAGTACTCCTCCTCCTCAAGGTCGTTGTCGCTGAGGTAGTACGGGAGGCTGTGCATGCGGTCGCGAGCGGGGAAGATGCTCTCGAAGTCGGTGAAGATGTTATAGGTGGTGAATGCGATGAACTCGCACCCACACCAATACACCTTGCCGAGCAGGTGGTAGGCATCGAACCTGTTGGTGAAGTGGACGACGAGCCCTACCGGTGGAGCGTCGGCGTGGGGACGCTGCTCCACGAGGTTGAACATGGGCGGCGAGCCCGCCGGGAGGTGGTGGAAGCCCGCACGGAGGAACCCCCGTGCAAGCTCAGTGCTACCCCTCCAGCGTGAGAACGCCCACACGCGGAGCGATTCCTCGACGACGACGTTGGCGGGGTACCGCCGTTCCGGCACGGTAGGAGGCTCTTTGAATGTTGGGCCGTAGAACTGCATCTTGAACGCTTCGCTGAGTGGAACCGCTCTGGCTTTTGGGGGAAGAAGAGAAGTGGGAGGCGCAGATGGATCTGTAGAAGAAGAGGCAATGAAGGGCAGTTTAAATAGCCGGGGGAGACGAAATGGGTACACGCGCAAACGACGTAGATCGTGACTCAGTGCTGCTGTGTGAACCGATGCGATCATCAATGTGTGAACGTGAATCGAAGCGAGCGTGCTCTGCGTTGGCGGCTCTGCGTGCTCTGCCTTGGCGGCTGCCTCCCCCTGCTGCGTTGGCGGCTGCCTGCCTCCCCCTTCTGCGTGCTCTGCGTTGGCGGCTGCCCCTTCTGCATGCCCCTTCTGCCACCGGCACAACTGAATCGAGCGGCAGCCGTGCGGCGTGAACTGATGCCTCGACATATGGACGCGAGCGTGCGAGCGTGCGTGCAGCCTGCCCCTTCTGCCACCGGCACGTATGCCTGCGACGCGTGAAACGACGTTGCGGAGCGACTGAATCCACTGGCAACCGTGCGGCACGGATCGATGCGTGCGTGTCGGCATGCATGCATGCGTTTAGGTCTAGGTCACTAGATGCGTGCGTGGCGGTGTTCGCATGCATAGCAGGCTACATCGATGCCAAAGACGGGCATGCATAGCAGGCTACATCGATGCCAAAGACGGGCATGCATAGCAGGTTGCATCCATCGATAGTAGGCTTTTTTAATTTATTACCAACAAACTAACGGGCCCGTCCTATGAACACAAACACGGCCCAACCAGCGAAGCCACAGCCACAGTCAACAGAGTTCAACATGGCCTCACAAGTCAGTTAACTGTCAAGACGGCAAACGCGTGTTATCAACATTTGTGAGAGTTTCAGCTAAGGGAGAGGGGAAAAGTGAGCAAAAGTTTGAAGCGTGGGAAAAACTGAACACAACTAAGGAATTGAGGGCACAGATGAAATAATCCCTATTTGATAAGCAAGCATCTTATCAATAAGCTAAGTTTTTTTCACGAGAATGCAGGCTAGGCGAGTTAGTTGTTGGGCCAAACTTGATGCTTCAGCTTGTTTCTTTTCAGACCAGGGACGATCCCTCCAAACACATGTTGTTTTCTATTTTGCCCAAATGCATGCGCCATCTACCGATTCATTTGAATCCTATTTTTTTCCCACTTTGCACAAATGCGCATATTTGATGGGTTCTATCTCACTAATGTCCAATCCGGCTATTAGAACTATGGGCTTTTAAGGATGCGACCTTACAATGTGAAAGCTGAGATACATTATTTTTGTTGAGCAAATGTGAAGTGAAATGAAAGGGAAGAAATGAATCATGTTGACTTCAGATACTCTGGTGAAGAACAAGACGAAGTAGCAGTAAATAAGGTAAGTTTTTATTTGACGAGAACGAGAGAATATGTTTGGCATTGTCAAATAAGTAAGTTCATTTTATTTTTCAAGAGGACATGCTACAAATAAGATAAGTTTTTTTAATAAGAATATATGCTACACGAGTTGGTTGTTGGGCCAAACTCGAGGCTTTAGCCTGTTCCCCTAATGATCAGGTCGAACCCTCGCAAACACATGCATAGGCCATCTACAGGTTCAACCAATTCTTGTTTTTTCCAAGTTTGCGCAAAACTAGCCTATTCACCTGGTTCTTTCTCGTCCGTTGGTTGGGCAGTCCATAGAAACCGTGCATGTTGCGTATTCCCAGTGGCTTTCAATCCATCTTTTAAAACTATGTGTGAGGCGCAACTGGTTGCGTAGAGAAGAGGCGTTTACATAAGCTCGTACATTAAATGCTCAATAGATATCTGGCTTGGATGTGGTGATCTTCTAACATTACATAATACTTTTTGTGAAGTTTAAATGTTTGATTTGTTGCTTTAGTTGGGATTTGCAGCCCACATAATATTCATGGACTAAATAGTCATCTGAACTTCAGAATTTTCAACGTTCTTTCTCCAAACAAGAGAACTAACCATCACGTTCTATGTTCCTAAGTGACTTATCCAAATTACCATGCAAAAAATGTGCAAAAGCGAAATTGGGGGTAGCTAGGCAACCAGTTCATCATCAAGAGGTACAAATCAAAGTGAATAATCATTAAACAACACAAGTAGGTAAAAAAAGCAAAGATGGGAGGTGAAACGGCTAGGTGGCTATGAGCTACAAATAGCGGGGTGACGCAAAGGAGAAAGTCGTGACGTGGGCCTACACACATGCATGAGCTTTGAACGCTTAGAGCATCTTATCTTATCTTATCTTGATTGACCACCGAAAGTTTCTTATCTAACATTTTCTTTTCCTTTTTTATTATATAAAGAACTGTTTGAAGAATTTATATTTGTTGTTGTTTGGACTACATTTGTAGCACCCAAACATTAAAAGGGCTAAATAGCAATCTCGACTTCAAATGTACTTCCCCTTCCCGGGGGAGGGGGGGGGGGGGTTGAATGTGCTTTCTTCACTCGGACCAACCAACACATCACCCTCATTTTATCTATGTAATCAATTGCTCATCAAGAGGTAGAAACCGAAGTGAATAATAATCAAGAAACAACAGCAGGCGGAAAATGTGGACACAAAGGAGATGAAACGGTTTGGTGGGCGTGAGCTGTAAACAGTGGGGTTGACGCAAACGAGAATGTCGCGACGCGGGCATACGCAAGCGCGAGTGCATTCAATGCTTAGAGCATCTTATCATTGGCCATCAAAAGTTCCTTATTTACAAAACAATTTCCCCTTTTTGTTAGAAAGAACTGTTTGAAAACATTTTTATTTGTTGTTGTTGTTGCTGTTGTTTGGACTAGATTTGTAGCACACAAACATTGAAATGGCAAAAAGTTCTCGAAATTCATATTGGAAGGGCTATAAAAATTTAGCCATGTGAACTTTAAAAACCACAAAACGGGTTTCCCCCTTCTTTTTTTGGGGAAAACATGAATGTGTTTTCTTCACGGGGACCAACCAACACCTTCCCCCCATTTTTTTTTTCGTTTCCCCTCCACTTCTTTTTATTTCCTGTCCGCCTCTGTCCCTGTCCACCCCCCTCCCCCTCCCTCCCCTCCTTTTTATTTCCTTTTTCTTTTCATTTTCCCGTCGATTCCTATGGTCACCACAACACAACACTAAAGTCTCGCCCGCCGCATGCCCTCGTCGCCATGACCACCCGCCGCCGCCGCCGCCGCCGCTGCTCCTCGTCAGCGGCGCCATCCATTCCCCTCGCCCCCCTGCGCTCCGCTTCCTCCGCTGCTCGGTAAGTTCCCCGTTACCTCCGCTGCTCCGCCCTCCTTGCTTTCTTGCCTCCAGCCATCCCGAAGCGAACGAGGAACTGCTGTCCGCCTCTCGCTCGCTGGCTGGCTGGCTGGCTGGTGTTCTCGAGTTCTAGAGTGATCCATGCTTATGCCGACGAGGAATACCGAGTTTTTTTGGGCTCCTTGTGACTATTTTCTTGGGGTTTCTGTTTTGGGGGATGCTTTGGTGTTCGGTAGCGCTCTGCCTTTTTGACGAACCACCGCGGCGAGCCGGCGAGTTCTTGATTCCTTTTGTGGTGTCTTTGGCTTCCTGCAGGGGTTTCTTGGCTGCTCTTTGCTGCGTCTTCTTGGCCCTTGCGCTGTCCGTCTCGGCGGCGGCGGCTGCGGGGGATTCCGTGGAGGAGGACCGCCAGGAGGACGGTCGCTGCCTCGGCTTCCGGGATGTGTGCGCCGACGGGGGTTCCTTCTGCTTCTCGTCCTCGGAGGTTCAGGCGCTGCTCGCCAGCGATGACGTCACCAAGGAGCCTGATTTGGGGGTTTCAAGGGACCGGGGGCCATCCCGGTCAATGTGCTTCCCGATGTCCGGCGGAGGCATGGTAACTTGCTCCTCTGCAGATGCGACCATCGCAGGGGCGCGCGATGCGTTGGGGGGAGAGGGCAAGGATGTTGCGAGGTATGACGCGGCGTCGTGCCAGGCGCCGCTTGTGCCTGACAATTGGATGCAGGCATCGCACGGGGTGCCACTGGAACTGGACGGCGCGGCCTCAGATGTCAGCCCGAGTGCGAGTGGCCTCTACAGTTCTTCGTCCATGAATGTGGAGATAAGTCCACCAGTGCTGGATTGGGGCAGGAGTAACCTTTATGCAGCCTCTGTGGCCTCCCTGACTGTGGTGAATTTGAACAATGACAGTGTCCTGCGTGTCTATGAGCCATTCAGCACTGATCCACAGTTCTATGTGTATGGATATGAGGACCTGGTTCTGCAGCCCGGCGAAAATGCGTCGGTCACCTTCATGTTCCTGCCGAAGCTGTTGGGCTCTTCTTCAGCACATTTGGTTTTGCAGACCAATTTCGGTGGATTCATCATACAAGCTAAGGGCATGGCTGTCGGGTCGCCGTACCAGATACTTCCATTGACCAGGATGGATGTTGTAATAGGTGGACACCTGGAGAAGAATTTGTCCATATACAACCCTTTTGATGATTCTCTCTATGTCGAGGAAGTGGCAGTTTGGATGTCTGCTTCTGAAAGCACAAAACAATCTTCTCATGTAGTTTGTCAGTTAGGCCCTTTAGATGAGGCAGTGGAGTTAACTTCTTTGAGCAGCAACTGGCTTACAGCAAGCAGCACTGAATTTGGATGGCCAGTGATCCATATTAGGCCTAGTGAGCAGTGGGAGGTGCTTCCTTCAGAAAGCAGGACTGTCATAGAGTTGAAACTGCAACCTATTTCAGAAGGCAAGGTGTTCGGTGCTATCTACATGAAACTGCGCAATCACACAACTGATAAAGTGGACATTGTTGTTATACCTATTGAACTAGAGGTACACACGCGCACCTACTATGATTCCACAGACTTGGTTTCTGTCACGTTTGAGCGAATATCATCTTGTGCTGGAAATGGGTCAATATTTTCCCTTTCTTTACGGAATGATGCAACAGAGTTACTGAAGGTCGTGAGTGTAACTGGGGATAACAGGGATGGCCCGATGATCTTTCAGTTGAAGTATTTGGATGGCTTGATACTCTTCCCTGACACTGTAACAGATATAGCTTTGATAAGATATACTGCTTCAGTTCCAAAGGGTGTTCCATTTGACAACTGCAATATAGTGGTCGAAACAAACAGTTCCCTTGGTAGTTCAATTGTGATACCCTGCCAAGATATAATGCGTGCATCTATTTCTTACACTACCAACGCTGTTGTTGCTGAATCTGATGAGCCAGTTGCTGAATCATTTCCTGAAGAGACCTCCGCTAACTCAAGGACAGGATCTTTGGGCAGCATCATAGAAACAGAAGGCCCGCATAACATGAAGGTAATATAAAACCTTGTGCAGTTTCAGTTGGTCTTAAGTGTTGTTCTCCTAGCTGGACTAGGAGCTGTTTTGAAGCATTTTATGCTTACAACATAATCTATGCTATGAACCCAGTAATGAGTAATGATATCACCCTGTAATGCGTTACCCTGTTCATTAATTTCATCAGTGCAGCATATCATTTTCTCTTTAAACCGGTATAGTTAATCTCATGCAGGCTGTAAATTCATATTGGTATGTTAACCTTCCTGCTTTAAAGTTTTCTGTAGCACGCTATTATCGCATTAAAGAAAGTTTATAAGGCCCTTATTGTGGTTGTCATTAGTATTAACCATCTGTTTGGAAGAATAAGCGGGCGAATAGAGAAAAGCAGGCACATTACGCAGTCTTACTCTCGTTATACTCCCTCCGTCTCAAAATAAGTGTCTTAACCTTAATACAATTTTGTACTAGAGTTAGTACAAAGTCGAGACAGTTATTTTGGGACGGAGGGAGTATATCTTAAGATAGTTGAATATTGATCTAGTATTCGACTGTCAGAGATATCCATCAGTTGGTAACTCTTTGCAAAGTGCTAAATTGTATCAAGTGTTTTCCTCCTGTATGCATTTAAGTATTTCTGCTTTGTAATATTCTCATACAATTTTGTAATATAATTTGCAGCCAACAACCAGGGGAGCAATCAGAGCTGATGACATGGTACTTAGGAACTGGAGATCTCATGGTACAATGACTGGGATTTCTGTTCTCACAAATCATGAGCTGGTGTTTCCTGTCGTGCAAATTGGATCACAGTTTTCTGAATGGATAACCGTCCATAACCCAAGCCAGCAACATGTGTCCATGCAGCTGGTACTGAACTCTGAGGAAATGATTGGCCAGTGTAGAACTGTAAACGACGAATGTGAACACACTTTCTCAAGCAGATCTCCTGAAATTGACTCGACAGAGACTAGATTTGGTTTCTCATTAGGTAGCAAAGCAATTACTGAGACCTATCTTGGTCCTTTGACAAGTGCTGTACTTGGTCCCATTGTTTTCCGTCCTTCAAATCGTTGCATGTGGTCAAGCATGGCTTTGATTAGAAACAATTTGTCCGGATTGGAATGGTTACCTCTTCGAGCACCTGGTGGCTGGCAATCTATTGCCCTTTTAGAGGGACCTGAGGCTGTTTGGAAGCTAGAATTTAACCTTGGGTCTAATCTTGACGACAACTCAACACTGTCCAAATCCGAGATCCCCAGCCCTTCGTGCAATCAGCAGTTGTCCAAGGAGATACATGTTAAAAATAGTGGTGACCTTCCTCTTCGAGTCACAAAGGTTAAAGTTTCTGGAGTTGATTGTGGTTTGGATGGATTTACCGTGAACAACTGCAAGGGATTTAGCTTAGCGCCAAGTGAATCAATAAGAATGCTCATTTCTTTTAAAGCTGACTTCTCTTCAGTTAAGGTTCAGCGAGATCTTGAGCTAGCTATGACTACTGGCATCTTCGTAATCCCTATGACTGCAAATGTTCCTGTCTGTATGCTTAAGCAGTGCAAAAGGTCTTACTTCAGATCAATCCATTGGAAAGCATTAATACTCTTCTTTGGAACTGTGTCCTTGTTTTTTATGGTCTTTGTTCGTGGTGCCCCGTATTCTTTGTCAGCAAACTCTCAAGGCTACTATGTCAAGATTGCTGACAGGAAAGATACCATCAGTAAGACTGTTAAGCCCTCTTTTCCTCAGGGCAGTAACAAAACTTCCAGGTAATTTTTTGATCAATATTGTCCTTTTATCACATTTTTCCAATATCAGATGATTTATGTTTGACCAACTGTGCATTGTTAACAGGCCGATAAGGGAACACAGAAAAGCTGAAGAAGCTCTTCCTGAGAAATGCCCTCCTAGTACTCTTGATAGCCCCCGAAAGAAAGATGACAAGAGTAACCCAGATAAACAACAGAATACAACTTCAGTTATATCTGTGTCCCCAACTAATCCCGTGGAAGACAAGGTATCAACCGAAGCTACGCAAACTAGCGGGAACCTTACTATCAGAGTTGCTCGAGACAAAGGGAGGCGAAGGAAGCGAAAAGTTGGTGGTGCAGGACTGGCAGCAAAATTTGAGGTTTCTAGCAGCCACAGCGGGAATTCAACACCATCTTCGCCGCTGTCACCGAGTTTAACCCCTAGACAAGGCTGGTCCTTTTCTGGAGCATCATCCGAACTGAAGCACAAAAATAAACTCGAGAGTAGACTTGATGTCGAAGCAAGGGCACCATTAACTGGGAATAACAAAGCGAAGAATGGCTGGTCCCAAACTGCCAAGGAGCAGCCACCTGCACGTCCAGCGACATCTGTAAACCCATTGGCTTCATCCACTGCACTGACCACAGCATGGCGCTCACCATTGTTGGCCGCGTCTTCCCCAATTGCTCCGCATGCTCGTGCTCCTGGCTCCAACCTGACGAAAGATAAGGCTGTGAAGCGAGATGAGGGTGTCACTGCACTGAAGAAAGAGTTCACTTATGACATATGGGGTGATCATTTCTCTGGACATCTGCTGGGGAAAGCAAGGGAGGTCGCACCGGGCAAGGTGTTTACTGCTTCTGAAGGGTCCTCCTACAGTTTCTTTGCAAGAGAGCCTCAGGTCCTCATGATGAAGCAACCATCTGCGCCGCCCGACTCTCGTGGCCGCAGATCGCTGCCGCCTGATGTAGTGTCTGGTTATGCAATAAATTAAGAAGTTGAAAGTTGAACCATTTGGACCCTCGCGTCTCTCCTCTGCATCTTGCATTCCTGGGCTCTCTGCCTTTCTACTAACTGCACTAACATTCCTGGGTCTTAGAGGCTTAATTAATCTAATTAAGGCAAACAAAACTAGAGAGGACTAAAAAATGATCTCTTTCTCGCCACTAACAATATTTCTTAATTATAAGCTAACGAAAATTAATCTGACAGAAAATCTGCAACCCCTTATATTTTTTTTTAAAGTTCAGCTGCCCAATCTTCTTTTACTATGTTTGTCTGGGAAATATTATGCAAGATCTAGCTGCAGTTTTGCTTGGCCTCGAATGTAATTCAGAGAATCAGGAACCATTCCAGTGCTACTGAACAGACTTGATCTGCCATTCTAACATTCTGATATAAAGCTAAAGCTAGTTGATGTCTGATCTAAAGTTGAAGGTACTAAAGCTGATATCTCACTTTACTGCCGCCGAATCAAAGACATTAGGTACTGGACATATATGCCCGTCTAAAGCAGGAGAGGTGATCGATGCCAACTAATCCTGTTTAACACGTGCATAGGAACATTACATTTTCTCTTGCAATCTCCACTTCTAATCATGTTCTATTTGTTCCCACTACTCGCTAGCACGGAAGTTCTTCCTCCCAGAAAGGATGGTGGACAGGTTGCTTCTTGAAGTTTCAAGAAACAAAAAAAAAAGGTTTCTTCTTGAAGAACATCAGAACAAACTTTTTCTTTTTTACTTATGTTGAAATCAATATGCCACTGTGCAGGTGGTTGATTTACTTGCAAGGACTGAAGCAACTCAGAGTTCTACTGAATACTCAGGGGTCCACGAAAACTTTACAGCACAGGACAAGGACGGGAAAAAACAGTAGCAGGTAATATCACAAGAACCTGTTCTCTTATTGTACCACACTATGCTATATATTCCCTCGGTCCTAAAATAAGTGTCTTAAGCTTAGTACAACTTTGTACTAGAGCTAATACAAAGTTGAGACAGTTATTTTGAGACGGAGGGAGTATAACAGAAGCCAGTCTTCTTTTAGATTACACACATCATCCAGTGCGCTCAAACTGTTTATTCAATGCAGCGCGTGGTTCGATTCAGGAGTTGGTCGTGACCAAGCGTCACTTCGCTTCGGGTAATTTCCAGCCAATCACTTCGAGTTGAAGAGTGATAATCTGCAGCACACACAACTCATATCATGAATGTAATTTTCCAAGCTCATTATCGAACTCAGCAGTAATTCATATGGCATTTCAGATTGGACTTGTCTTGTGGTGCAGAGATCGTGCTTGTGGCAACAACTCACCCGAGCCTGAGAGATGTGTCGGAGCTGTCCTCGGTGTCGAGGGGAGGGCGTGGATACGACGTGTTGGTGACAGACTCAGATGACTGCCCTTCATCGTACACCACCACCAGTGGATCAGCGGCGACCTGCATCTCCATCTTGGACGCCTGCAGCTTCAGACCGTCACTCTATTACAAACGGAATGCACAGAAATGGAAACAACACACAGTACAGGGGGACAGGAACATTTGCAGGGACTCACTTGCTCCTTTAGCCTTGCGTTCTCCTCTATCAGTTGCACCCTCTGTTCAACAACACAAGCTGCGTGTTAGCAAAACAAACATCGAACCCGGAGAGCTCTAGCTTACAATTTCTCCGGAGTTCGCACACGAAATATTCGGGTCCTGGAGGCACAAAGCTGTTACCTTTTTTTCTAGCTCGCTGATCTGGTCCATGATCTTCTGGCTCTGCAATACGGGAATCATCGTCAGGGTGTGCGACTAACCATGACCATCACTAGATAGGTTGATGCTGTACCGCATAGTACCTTGGTTTTCAGAACGGAGCTGAGCCCGGACTCGAGGCTCTTCTCTAGAGCCTGAAGCTGCTGGACGTTCAGGCTCTGGAGTTCCTCCCCTCTCATCTGCCTGCAGGAATGAGATGGCACATGTCAAACGAGTACAACCAATGAACTAGTTAAGGATGCATAAGTCATTCCTACCACCCTTCGTCTCTTTTCCCATGCAGGCTCACCCATGTGTTCCTCTCTCTCTCTCTCTCTCTCTCTCTCTCTCTCTCTCTCTCTCTCTCTCTCTTCTGTGGGGCTCATGTCGGTGGGCCTTTTTTTTCCTTGTATTAAGATTCAAGAAATTTAGGAAGTTCAAATCTCTGCGATTTAAATTCTCAAAGTTGAAATTTTTGAATCATTTTTTCGGAAGTCATATTTTGAAAGCTCAAATTGAATGTTCTTGAATTTTCAAAATCCTGGAAGTTTGGTCCACATTTCTAAATTTCGGGGGAACTTTTCAATTTTTTCGTGCAAAGGGTTGCTAGCACGATTGCTCACCAGACATCTCCACACGTGTTATTCACTTTGGCCACTAAACTTTGGACTGTCGATTTATGACCACTAAGGTAGTTTAAGTGCCAGCTACACTTTTCCTTCTTTACCCGACATGGCGTATGTTGACCAAATCTCGGCATGTCGATGCAAATCATACATATCAGGAAACAAGATTTGCAGTTCCGCCATCTCCTTGCATTAGAGCGGAGAGGGCAAGGGGAATCAGTAGACTCACCGATGTTGATTGAGGGTGTTTTTTTTGGGGGGGGGGGGGGGGGGTCTCGAGATGAGAGCTTGCCACAATGGTAGAATCACAACTCTTGCACATCATGAGGATCTGGTGGAGCAATCGGTTGGGTAGGATGCAACAAATGGGATGAACATGATCTTGGGATAGGTACAAGCTAGTGGGATGCTCGACATAACAAATTTGAGCAATGGTGCTCGTGTTGTGGTCCCAACATCGCTGATTGACACAAGGTGATGGCTACATGATCCAATATCTACAAGGATCCCGAGTTGACCCACAAGCGGTGATCTCTTCATCTGGATCACATATGCTAGAAGTTTGGGTGCTCAAACATCATGCCATTGTGTTGGAACCGTGAACTCCTCCCTTGCCAGAAGCATGGGTTGTGTCCAAGTATCGTGCAAGTCGCGCAACATCCATGGACAAGGGTGTTTCCACATCCAAGTTTCATATGGCGATGGCCTACTCTTGAGCCAACACAATTGCATGTGATGTCATTGGGACAAAAACATTGACTTGGCAAGGTCACGTGTAGTATGATAATTGATGGATTCCACAATGATGCCAACAACCAGAGAGGAAGGAGGACAATGACATACAAGAGAAAGGAGTCCTCTGCATGGCGGATGGATTAGGAGGGGAGAGGGAGGGTTTGCGGTAGGTGGAGGGGTTTGTGGCGTTCTTTTGGGGAGGAGTAGGCGCTCCGACAGCGCGGTTATATTCTTACACTTCTTCCTTTCATCTTGTTGTGCTCCCCATTTTGTGTTCCAACGTCATGTTAGCGTGCCCAATCCCCGATTAAAGCGGTCAACCTTATGCCACATCGAGCAAATATGTTTGTTTGTATTTGAGTGGGTTCACTTCGAAGATTTACTTCTATAAGGCCTATGAAAATTCCGGCCTTTTTACATAGACCCTAACAATGAAGGGCGTGTCCAAAACATTGTGTTCTCAGGTGAATAACTTTGTGTGTGGATATAGTGTAGCCATATAAGTCACTTCAAACAAAAAGGGTATATGATAGGGGGATCCCCTATCCCAGATGTTATATAATATCATGGCATGAACCTTGAAAAGCATGCAAGCCAGATGGTCAAGGTGCCACCTTTAGTGAAAGGTGGACTTTCATCTTACAATATCGTCGATGATACAATTCTCTTTATGGAACATACTCTTGAAGAATAAAAAATCCTCAAGCTTGTGTTTTGTGCTTTTGAGCAAACTTTTGGTTTTTAAATTTAATTTCCATCACTTCAAGATTCTACATCTTAGGATGAACTTTTCAGATGCAAGCGTGGTCAGTTTCGTGCATTTGGAAATCCTGGTTCATTACTAGAAATTCTCAAATGTAGACTAGAGACATGTGGAGGAATGAATGGAAACTCGACTGAGGAGTTGGAGAAAAAGCTTTTGCCATCCATGGGATGGCTCATCCTTAGCAACATGGTCCTTTACATGATGCCATTCTTACAAATTCTAAAAGGGATGTAGCTATTTTCGCCCAAGTTTTCCTGGCAAAGTCATGATGAAAATAAATCTCAGACAAAGATCATGGTGGTCTTGGAATAAATACATTGCTCAAAAGCAATCTCCTGAGTCCAATGGACAGTGAGAGGCTCTTATTTGTAGGCTTCGCCTGACTTGTAGGCTTGGCCTGACGAGAGTCAAGTGTTACTTCTTATGGTTTGGTGCAGTTAACACGAGTGATGGCTCAAATAATTAGATTCTAGGAGGATAAGCGGTTGGAAAATGCGCCACTAAGCAGTTGGACAATCCACCACTCTAAGATTACTATCCATCTTAGGTGCTATTTGCGCATACAAATGTGACATGATCGAACAAGTTTTGAATGCCTTACCTCCTAACATAGCTTTTAGGAGGGACTTGCTTGGCCTGAAAAGACCAAGGTTAGGGCATATCAATGTATCCCTCGTCTTTTTCATTTGCGAACAAGGCGGCGAGGGGCTACAACATTGGGAAGCGTAGGGGTCCGGGATTGGGCGAAGCGTGCGGGAAGGCACCAACGTGCAACTGACGCGTTGTTGGGCTTTATGGGCATGCGGCGCTCCAATTTACCCACTCCTCCCATAACTCGAGCTTCATTTCCCTCTCTTCTCCTTTCGTTTTCTACTAACATATTCATCTCTTTTTCTTTATCCCCCTCTTTGTGTTAATAGTAGTTCATGAGAGCGTTTTCGAGGTAGGATTCTTTCATATTTGATTGACCCTATCATTGTGCATTTTTATAAGCGAGAATCAATTTCACCATGTTAATTCTCTTCATTTCTTTATTGTTTTTGTTTTCGTTTGAAGTAAACGTGTACATCAAAGAATGATACTCTACCACCTAGTTCATGCCTCACTAGTTCTTCTTGTAAAGAAGAAAGAAGGTTCCTGGCACCTATGCATTGTAGGCAATAGTTCTCATATGCCATTTATGTAACAATATATCTCCAAATCTTCTTGCCGATCCTGATGAATTGTTTCTTCTTGAGCTGTTGGTACTGAATCCACTTTCTTTTATCCCATGGTAGCCAGCCCTAGCCTTTTGGAAAGGAGAAGGGAGAAGAATAATTTCAACCGTGTGAGGATGGACTCTAGACTCACTCGTTTCGATTCATGGACTTGAGCCGAAGTCGAATCGTCATGAAAGAACGAAAGATATTCGGTATAACTGCCTTCACCCAAGGTCTATTATTCTCATTCCGGAAGCATGTATCCTAGCAAGACCCTTGGTGACACTGAAATTGCTAAGGTATTTTTCTTCATCTTCCTGCTAGTTTATACTAGATAGGGCCTTTTTGATTCAGTGGAAAAGTAGAACAAAATCATAGTATTAGGAAATTCTCCTATGGTGACACTATTTCACCCGTTTGATTCAAATGAATAGACCATTGCAAACTTAGATGATTTTTTCCTCGGGATTGAGTTTTTCTCTTGAATAATAGTGTTTTCATTCATGAAATTACTTGTGAATTTTACTTCAAGGTGAAAGACTGCAAACTAACTACTCCCTTCGTCCGGAATTACTTGTCGCATAACTAGATAAAAATGGATGTATCTAAAACTAAAATACATCTAGATACATCCGGTTCTATGACAAGTATTTTTAAACGGAGGGAATATTTCTTAAAGTCAAAGTCCATGTACCTTTTAGGACATGTTTGGTTGCATGCATAAGTCCAAATTAGGCCCGCACGGGAAGGAAACATGCTGTTTGGTTGCCCGCATACACTGTTTGGCCTTCATCGCATGAACTTTAAAGCACCTTCGAGCCAGGCCCAACTATTGCGCCTGAATCGACAGTTTCTAGAGAGCTAGGATTGGGTGAAGCGGGGGAGGGGAACGTTGCACTGAGCTCGTGTGACCACGAAGATGGCGTGAGCTTACGCGCGTCTCCGAAAAATCGATTAGAGGATTCCGGTTCACCTTCCGTCGATTTGATTGCCCCTATTTAGCCCTCTTCCTCTCACCGCCCAACGTACCGCGACCCTTCTCCCACTTTCAAGCTTTCCTGCCGACGCGCGTAGGCACCGACGAGTAGGTAAGCGGCGCTCCTTCACCGGCCTGCAATCGGCGGCAGCGGCGACTCGTGTCATCAACTTCTCCGACTGTTCCCCCTGATCTACAGCCATGGACTCTTCAGTTCACTCACCACTTTCTGTGTGTTCGTTGTAGCAATATGTGAGAGCATGTGGTGGTAGGGTTAGATTTGCAAGCATGTGGTAGGGTTGATTCGTGCGTCGATCTGTGAGTAGATGGTAGATTGTGATGTTGTGGTAGCCATTGATGGTGGATTTGTAGCATGCTAGAGTAGTATGATAGTCATAAACATAATGGATTCGTAGCTAGTTGTGATGTTGTGGTAGCTATTGGTGATGGATTCATAGCTAGTTGTGATGTATGCTCCTCCTTTCATAGATCGTCCGGTACCGTGTGTGACATGTGCCATGCTTATTGTCAATGTGTGCTACGATTGTAGGACATGACCACGTAGATGCAAGAACTTAGTCAAGCCCTTGTCCTGTCCGACGGCCAGTTCACTGCGTTGCAAGAACTTAGTCAAGCCCTTGTCCTGTCCGACGGCCAGTTCACTGCGTCCTATGTCGAGGACTAGTAGCCCCTCCTTGATGAGCACACGCCTGCTGATTCATAGGTGTTTGAGGTATCACCTCGTGGTTCTCTTTTTGTGCCAACTATGATCATTGAGCCAACTGCCTCGCTGCCGCTGCACTTACGACATGAGTAAAGGTAAAGAAGGATGGTAGAGGGAACAACATGAAGTGGCAACCATTCATGTCCACGTTCATGTTGAAAAAGATGTGTGAGCTCATCTCTAGCGGGGTTAGGACTGACAAGGGCTTCAAGGAGGTGCACTTGAACACCGCTGTGAAGCATGTGTTCGAGTTCTGTGGCCAGAAGGTAACCGCCACCCAGGTGTACAACCACCTCAGGAAGTGGAGAGCTCTATGGATCCAAGTGTCCAAGCTCAGAGACCTTAGCGGCGACTCTCAACCATTGCTTGTTCTCAACTAACAACGCTTGTGCTTCTTTCTTAGGACCACCCCAAAGACACCGAGTTCCTCAACACACCCATCGAGAACTACAACCAGATGCAATACATCTCCATCATCCTAGCAACTGATAAGCATGCCATGGGCTCCGGCAAGGCTCTCGGTTCTCCCATGATGGAGTTTCGAGGCACCCAAACATAGAGGTCATCCTTGATGGCCTTGACAAGCCATTTGAGAATGTCCCTATGGTCGATAGGAAGAGGAAGAGGGGCGTCCTGATGGAGGAGATCAATATCTTCAGCAACATGACTAAGTCCGTGAATGAGGTGGCAACCGCCATTAGGGAGAGCAAGTCTCTCAATGTCCACCCTGACCTATACAGTGCCGTCATGGAGCAAGGTGGCTTGAGTGATGAGGCTCTCATGGCAGCTCTAAGCCACTTGCTGTACAACAAGGCCAAGGGTGTTGGGTTTGTTGCCATGGCACACGCCCATAGGATGCTGTGCCTCAGGAGCTTCCTGGGAAAGCACTACTACTAGAGCTTGTTGCTGGCTACTCCGTGCATGATCCTGGAGGGCGATGGTGATGGCGACAATGATGACGACGCATATATTGTGTAGTTAGGGCTTGAAAACTTTTTGACCGTCTGTATATTTTGTTGAGGTGGTATATACTAATCCCTCATGATGATCGTGAACTTGCGATGGTAGGATGACACCCTCTTTTAGATGTGGTGGTAGGATGACACCATAGTAGTGATGGGTTGAACTTTCTATGCCATATGATCATGCATGCTTACTACTTCTGCTCTATTGCTTGCTGCTTGATTGCTCCATTGCTTGCGGCTTCAACTTTTGCTCTTGTGCACTGCTAGGACAAATGGTATGCGGTGTTCGTCAGGAGGTCACTAGGGGTTTACAGTCCATGGGAAGATTGCAATGAACAAGTTTCGGCATACATCAATAGAAACCACAGAGGGTTTAAGGCTAGGAAGGCAGCAAAAGATGCTTACGCCAAGTTTGTGTGAAAGGAGGCATGCAAGGTTGAAGTTGGCAAGGAGACGTCACACTTTAAGGTGAAGAACTTCATCATCATCGTGCAGTTCATCGTCATTGATGTGCCGTGGTGTTGGTGTGGTACTTGTGATCATGTGTAAGGTAACCTCACCACATAGGGTACAAGGTTAGCACACCTAACAACAGGTGTGCAACCAAACAACATGCTCATGTGTGAGTTGAGACAATGGAGTCAACCAAACACCATGCGCAAAGCTAAGACCTAGTGCACGAAGTGTCGATACAGGAAACCAAACATGTAGCACATGTTGGTTTTGGGGATATATTTGCTAAACCAGGCCCAATTCACCATCACATGCAATTGAGCCTAGTGTAGAGATGCGAATCAAACACGCCCTTAGAGCATTTCAACCAAATGCCACACCACCATGTTTGCATATTTATAAAAAAATGTCCTTAAGATCCAAACATATAGTATTATGTACATGATGTTGGAGAACAATGCAACTATGAATTTGTTTTTACAATTAGTTTCACTAGCATCTGTTCTCATATGTCAATCAAGGAAAAAGGCCTAGGGACGACTAGTGATGGATCGTATCAAAGCAAGCACTGTTATAATATAGAATATGGACAAGCAATGTTCACAAATCAGTTCCCTTGTTTTGGAATGTATGGGCGCATTGACGCCGACTGGGATCATGCCTTCTTCTTCTAACAAAGAAGGTGATGGTTCTGCCGCTGGAGGAGGTGCTAGAGCTGGTGGTCTTGCAACTGTGGGTGATGATGAAGGTCGTGGAGATGATGCTGACATTACTGCTGCATGAACCCTAGGACTGGAGAAAAGGCATTGGCCGAGCCCGAGAAAAGGCTCAAACCTAGCCCGACTTCGAATTAACAAATCCATCAACCGGCCAAGATTACAAAGGAATTACAGAACATCGAAATGGAAGCAGCGGGGAACAAGATACATAGTGATGTGGGAAACGATTCAAAGGCAACAACAAACGCCATTGCCATCGACCGCGATAAAACCAAAACCAACTAACCAAACTAAGGCCTCAGAAGGAGGGAAAAAGCAAGCAAGTGTTATGCTGCTGACGCGACCAGAGGGCCTAACATGAGCAACCACAAGTTATGTATCCGCCATTGCAAAGGGCCACTACCCTTTCACCGAGGCTCGATAGGCGCCACACCGACAAACGACGAAGAGATTCCAAAGAACCCACACCAAGGGGTCCAAGCTTCCATGGAATACATCAACAACAGACCTAAACACAACGGAGATGGACCACCAGAAGACCAACGTCGGCAGTGGCAAGGAAGGACATCGGTCGAGACTCGTCGATCGAAGGCGAAAGACCACAGAGAAGGCCGAAGAGGGGCCAAGCCTTGCACCGATCATGGATTGGACCGTGGCAGAGACCATCCACACTAGGGGACCGGAAGAGGAGACACCGATTCTCTCACATGACACCGTTGGCAGAGACCATCCACACTAGGGGACCGTGCATGCTATTGCATAGAAGACCAGGTCGCCACACCCGACACCGCACCACCAACAGCTCCATCACCGCATGAGCAATCCCCGGATGACACCTTCAGCAAGGAGCATGGCATCGAGTGTTGTTGTCGTCCAAGCAGGGGAGGGCAGGCTTTCACCTGTGCTTGAGAGGGGAATGGGAGGGAGGGAATCCGCTCCAAAGCCTCAAGGAAGGAGAACGGCACCGAAATACGTCGCTTTTGGCATGGCCACCGCGAGGACGCCAGACCGTTGACGACCTCCACTCCCCCCCATGGTCAGGGAGGAATCCCACACAACACTCGCCGGCGAGGCCCGCCGCAGGCCACCCATCGGAGCTGCCGCCCCGGGCGCTGAGGCTCTCCAGCAAGCCGGATTCGCCGGATCACCACCGCCACTTTCCTAGGTGTCGCACGCCCGCGCCGACAAGCACCTCTGGTGGCGGCGAAGGGAGAGGAGGGGGAGGGGGGACGCGGTTGCGGCCTAAGGTTGGCCCTCAAGTCACCTCGAAGGAGGCGACACGAGGGGAGCTTTTTCTCCAAACACCTTTAACCCTAGGACTATGTTGAAGTTTTGGAATTTTGGTAATGTTTAAAACCATGTTTAACATTTTTTGTGTCTTATGAAACTTGTTTCATGTTTTAAGTGGTACTATATGTGAACTCATGTGATGTTTTATGTAATAGTATGCTAAGCGTTAAATAGCAGTTTTATGTGAATTCGGTACCAATGCTCGGTACAAAATGAAACGAAATAAACATCCCTGAAGATAAAAATGGAGACGGCCGGGTAAACCGCCTCGGTGGCTGACAACATTTGAAGCGGTTAGTTATTCAAACCCGCCTGCGGTACTCCGTGCATTTGAGGCGGTTCTAGAAACCACCTCCGGCGGATGGAGTATTGGAGACATAGGCTTTGAGGCGGTACAAAGAACCGCCGGCAGCCCATGTAACGAAACCGCCTCCAAAGCCCGTTTACTGATATTCTCAGTCGACTAAATGTATCGGCCCTGGTCCATTGTGATGTACTACCAGTTAATAGTAAAGAACATGGAAACTTAATGTTCCTCTAGAACTTGAGCTATTTCTTTGGTACCTTTGCAAAGGAATGACCTGATTGCAACCCCGGGAAACACAATTTGCAACCAAGTAGGCAATATTAGTTATACCACAAAGATGAAAGAATAAAACACCTCAATTCTTCTCTCTAAACCTTCGAACTGGCATCCGAAGCTAGAAGGGTATGATGGTACTCTGTCTTGTATTAGGGAAGAAGAAATGACGTCTTAGACCACAACTTGTTGATCTTATTTTCTATGCCAAGGAGGGAGGGAGGGAGGGAGGGAGGGAGAGGGAGAGGAGGGAGGGAGAGTAATAAGATCATATGTAGATTTCGTGGCCCTTCTCAATAACTTATCTACCAATGTATGCAATTGATCCATTCATGCACGGTGTACTCATCGACCGGAAAAATGTGATATACTTATGCGCTACGTGAGCATGTCAAGGAAACCTTTATCCGACATGGATGTCAGTGTGGTACATGGATCAAACCACCATCACGATTAGACAGATTTTTGTCTAATCATTCTGTTGCTGTAGCTTCTTTTGGGCTGTGCACATTCTACTCGTATAGAGTCTGGGCGTGAATTATTTGCGCTTGTATTGGCTTATGCGAGGGTTTGAGACAATGAAAGCTCCTGTCTAAAATATGGTCCCAGTTTTTTTTCTTCTTAAAAGGTGGATTTTATTGACTTAAAATGGAACATCATCAAGAACATACAAACACAATGAGCACACGCGGCCTCTCCATAGCTAAGATGCATACATCCAACTCCAACGCACATGACCAAAGATATGCCTAGGTGAGGAAGAAATAAAAAAGCGCCAAGGCAATCAGATCCGCAATCGGCAAATTACAAACGAAAAAAAACCCTACAAACTACAGCTTAGTGACTGTAGATATACTTCATTCAATTTATCACTCATATTTGATGGGAAAAAAAGGGTATAAACTTACTGGAGCCAGAGGCTTGCTTCTGCAAGCTCGTCCCTTAGTCTTGCACAATTACTGTCCTCCTACCATATAAAAGAAATTAAATGAATTACATATATGCATATGTAAACCTATCTGCTGGACGTGTTTGAGCTTACATGCAAATCCAGCTGAGATGGCTCGTCTACTTTCTTAAGTATCTTGGAATGAGAGTTATACCGATCAATGATCTGGTTCATGCTTCAGTAGAATAGAAAACACAAATTAATCAGTGTAAAATATAAGGGTACATGTCAAAAATAATAATATAAAGGGTGGTTTTCTGCCCAACCTTTTTATTGTGAAGATGCTACTACCAGAAATTTAGAGAACCCACAAAAGCAAGCATAATATTCGATCTGATCTAGTGTCTCAACTCTCATTTGTCTACACCTTTTGCATTATTCAACCAATATAATTCTTCGATATAGCTTAATGGATGTTTCTAAATTTGATGTAATGGAAATATGTTGATGAAAAATCTAGTACGAACATAGGCAAAATCTCCTTTTGGGTGCATATATCAACATTCAAAATCGACTTGGAAGATAAAAGAAAAAAAAAGGGAATATCATATAATTTTTTTTCACGAAAAGAACAGAGAACTGAAAGAGAAACCTAAATGTTCTCATTTCTTGTGGACTGTCAGAAGAGTGTTTTTTCCAAAGTAATAAACAGATGTTTGAAGTGGGCCGCAAAGGAGAGAGAACAAGTTACCCATTTCAATTTCAAATTACCCATAGCCAACCGTCCTTCTGTTAATTTTTCATGTTTTTTGAGTACCTGTTAATTTTCATGTTAGTTCATTCATTTTGGATGCATTTGACAAATGTATACACTTAGGAAATCGTTTTGAAGTAAATAATATAATTCCACTAATGTCCTTGATACCGGTGGCTTGAAATACACAACTAGTGATATATATAATGATCACTAGGAGAGGTCAATGCGTATGGAAACTTGGTGGCACTATGATCACAACAGAGTTGTAACCATCTGTGCGCGTTCTTTGGATCCTTGACGCATTAATATAATCAATGGCATAATACTTAAATGAATAGTGGTATGATTACTAGTACAGGCATGTCTCCAAGTGCAAGTACCATAACAAGTATCATGCGCTGCCAAGTTAATACATAGATTATGGATTACTTGAAACTAACTTTCACTATCTGATATTATTACAAGAGCTCCTGATTTAATATGGTGATGTCAGTGAACACCCCATAAAGACTGTCGAACAACTTCCTTGAAGCTATTTTGCAGGGCAACAATGAGCTACAGTTGAGAAAGCTGGAGTAAAATGAAACTAAATAAGCTTGCTATGATGTTTTTTATATCCAAGTCAAGGTTTAGTGCATGTAGTTTCGGTTGATGAGCATTTCTGAGGATAAATTGTCTTCAGTATATATTCATATAATGCTAATCAAACTATCCATTCAACCAAGGATTTACTCTCTCTTTACATGCAAAACCGTCACATCATCATCATTATTATCATCCGTTCTTACTTTTTATTATTTTTCTCAACAAATCATTATACCAAAGCTAGAAGGTCACAAGACATTCTAAGCCATGCATCTTCCATTTACTGCCAGGTTTGTCATGCATGGCTTTATCTCTCTACGGTGACTTCTTCACGGTTGAGGGCTCCGGAGGCTTCAAGTGGTGCCCTTTCTTCCTACATGTAGATTGCTTGGAGTGGTATTGGGTCATGTAGCTGTTCTTAATCACCCTTATCTTGCCTTGAGTATTTATGTTTTGTGGCGTTGAATTTTATGAGTTGGATTGTATGTTGGTCGGTATTTTATCTATAAAGCGGGGTCCAAACCTTTTTCACATTTATTGCTAGGTTTGCTACGATTGACATATGGCGATAAAATGAAGGAGATCTGAACGGTTATTATTCTCATATATTTTATTTTATTCCTAGCAAATTTATTGCTATAAATTCCCATAGCTTGCTTGAAAAACAAAACTCTTTAGATATGTCAGCATATTTGCGAGAAATCTAATAATGACCTCTTAACAGAAATATATCTGTGTAATTTTTTAAGGTTGGGGATCTTATCCAAACTCATCTTAACAGCTGAATACTCCCTCCGTCCCAAAATAAGTGACTTAAAAAGGACTTAACTTTGTACTAAAGTTAGTATAAAGTTGAGTTGTTTTTGAGTCATTTATTTTGAAACGGAGGGAGTACAAAATAGTGGAGACCGATTGTGTTCTTCATTAGATACTCGGGCCGATATAGCAAAGTAGGCTTATTTTGTGTGCGTGTGGGTGTTTGTGGGGAGGGAGGGGGGGGGGGGGGGTGATGTCTCAATTAATTCAAAACAGGAACGTTACATGCAATCTACATCACTTTTTCTTCATTAGATAGTCGGGCGAATAGATAGTGAACCATCTACATCTGATATGCTTTTCAAATTAACATTATATGTATTGAAAAACTGAAAAAGCCCTCTAATATAGTTAATTATTATTGAAGTTTGATAGTATTTAAATACTCCTTTCGTTTTTAAATATAAGTTTTTTAAAAGTTTTAATAGAAAATTACATACGGATGTATAGATATATTTTAAAGTGCTTTGTAATATCTCTAAAAAGACTTATATTCAGTAATACTACCATTGCATGAACATTAGCCTAACGTGAAAAGATGAAAAAAACTTTGGACTGATACTGGGATGAATTTCGATGCGCAATGCTGCCTTCTGAGTACAGTACGGAAGCTGTTCAAGGGTCATATTTGATTGGACCGGTCAATCTTTCTAACCATTTTTGTCCAAGAGTCCTGGCCATTAACTCTACACGAATACACATGTAGCTTTATTAGGCCATGCATGCGTCCTGACAAATCATGTCATGCACAGGCCTACTCCAGTCAGTGATATACAGAATCCACTACGTGCCATGAAAAGACAAGAAAAATCATGCAAACATCTCATAAGCATTTATTTGGAAAATACACGCACACAGGTAAACAATGATATATTAAGTTGTACTGCTGCTTGACACTTTATATCTGTTCCATATTTTTTGCTTGATGTTGGAACGGTTGTAACTCTTGCATATTTTTAATTAATTTTGCAGAAACGCCATATTTGTTTCCAACATGCTCATCACGCTGCAGCACATCTCTGACCAGTCATGACTACTACTCCCTCCGTTCCCTCCGTTCGTTCCTAAATATAAGACCGTTCGTTCTTAAATATAAGACCTGGTAAAGATTTCACTACATACGAAACAAAGTAAATGAATCTATTTTCTAAAACATGTCTATATACATCCGTATGTAGTCCATAATGCAATCTCTACAAAGTCTTATATATATATATATATATATATAGGAACGGAGAGAGTAGTTTACTGCTATTTGTTTACGAACAAATATAATAATGAGTATCTCTGATCAGTCATAACTCATCACTACTACTAGTTTACTGCTATATGCATTTTGCTTCTATTCATTTTATGCATGGAATTAATTTACAACAAAACTTATAGCCTTCATGCTATGCATAGTCAAAAAGAATATGCATTAAAATAACAGTATTTCCCATATACGCCTATCACATTAACCAATTTGATCTTGTCACAACCCATGTTCCCAATCTCTTCGACAATAAAATGTGTTTAGCATCTGTAGGCCGAAAATTACATATCATGGTCATCAGACTGCTCCACCTTTGTAAAACGTTGTATTAGTCCAGCGTTTATAATATCTCAAATTACATATCCTAGCTCTTGTTGTTCCCTCTTACTTCATACTTCCGTCTTATAATATAAAAACATTCTTTTATCGGTAGTGTTAAAAATGCTCTTACTCCTTCCGTTTTTAAATATAAGTCTTTCTAACAGTTTCATTAGGGACTACATACGGATGTATATAAATATATTTTAAAATATAAATTCATTTATTTTGTTCTTTATGTAGTCCTTTAATGAAATCTCTTAAAAAACTTATATTTAGAAACCGAGGGAGTATATAATAAGAACGAGCGAGTAGTAAATTATTATTGAATAGTTGTGACTGGAGGCGATCTTCAATTGCTAACTTATACTTCTATGCTTCTGTCAATTCGAATAAAAAAGTCCACTGAGTTTGGACATATATATTGTCCTAGTTAAACTACAAAAACTTTGACCTTCTAAAAAATGTGGTATTGGATGTTCTGAAAGGACATCTGTAAATGTTCCTTCATATAGTCATTATTTTATTCATTTTAATTGTCAGATACTATGTTGTCCAAAATGACAGCTTTTATAAGACTGAAAGAGTCGTACATGCTAATAAGCTGTATAGTACACGTGGTCCGAGTTTGGAGTAATTCTGATCCCAGAAAGGTATGAAGTGGACATTAATTCTTCTTTATCTGAACATATATTATCCTAGAACAACAGCAAACACAACGAACAAAGGGCAGAAAAGAGACTTGTAGGTTCAAATACAATGCATAATAAAAAGTTGAGCATGAACAAACATTGCATTTGTAAAAGGGGATGAGAAGACACATCGTTAATTTTACTGGTTAGGTACACTACCAAAAGAAAATCCTCCCTCTCTTTGTGGTATCTCCCACATGTCATAATAGAAGAACAGTGGCGAAACTTATATTATAAACACCAAATCAAAGCAAATATTTTATTAAGCATTAGAGGATCTACACATGCTTTGACCGCTTTGACTCTACGAGTCATTGTTATAGGCACTGAGAAAAAGAGGTGAACATGAGAAAAGAAGCACGGAATAGGTGTATGTTGTATCAAAAGACCTGTATTCTAACTAATTTGTAACAGGAAAACGGAATGGGTAATAGCCCACAGCACATCAAATATGAATCCGTGGGCAAAAAGTGTTAAATGGTGAAAACGCTCGATCTCAAAAAGTCGAGAATCAAAAGTTGGGAAAAATGATTCCTCATAAGAAAAAGAAAAATCTCAGGACTAATAAATTAATGTATGGAATCGGTTTAAGACACACCGGATAAAACAAGAAGCGAGTCAGATTGAAAGTGCATCCAAGAAGTAGCTGATGATCGAGAGGAGATCAATTGATGGGTATGCATACATGTGGTATGTACCTGGAGCTGGCGAACTGGAAGAGCTTGCCGGTGGCGGAGAAGACGGCGAGGCCGACCTCGGCGTCGCAGAGGATGGAGAGCTCCTCGGCCTTCTTGAAGAGGCCCCTCCGGCGCTTGGAGAAGGTGACCTGCCTGGCCGCCAGATTCTCGATCCTCCGTATCGCAATCCTCTCCCTCTTCCCCGCCATCCTCTCCTCCCCTCCCCTCCTCTCCTCTCCCCACAGTGGCTGCTGCAGGCAGCAACAGTAAGAACCGAGGTAGGACGGAGGAAGAAGAAGAAGCTAGGCTAGCTAGGTCGAGGAAACCCTAGCGAGCCGAGCTGAAGGCGGGAGAAACACGGGGGGCGGAGAAGCTTACAGGTGTTGCAATAGATCTGCGGCGGGCGGCGTCGGTCGGGGGGTGGGAGAAGCCCCCTTTTTCCTCTTTGCGCAAAGGACTACGGGCCGGGGCGAGCAACTTGGCTACTACTTATGGAAGAAATGCAGAGGCGGAGCGCCCCCCGTACAGGAGCCGGGAGTAGTAGTAGTAGGACTAGGAGCGCGGGTGAGCTAGCTAGCTGTCACTGGCGGCCACGGCACTGCAGTGGTAGGGTATGGCTGCACCGCACACAGACACAGACACAGACACAGCCGGAGGGGGAGCAGTGGCTACTTTTCCGTGGCAAAGCTCGTGGGGGTGTCACAGGAATGGAGCCAGGTGTCTGCCACGAGCTGGTCAGGAAGTGACCCGCCCCCACCCACACGCCATTGGTCTGCGGGTCACGTCGTCAGGTCAGGTCAGGTCCTCCCCTCCCTCCCTCCATCCTCGATCCTCGCATTTCCTCGCTTCCCCGGCAGTGCCCTCGCCATGAATGAAAGGCCATTCCACTGTTCTTTCCGACTCGAAGAGCACGATCCTTATCCTTCCGGTGGATTTGCTTGCTTTTTTAACCCTCGGCCGGGGATACTGTTTTTGGGGTGTTTTGCTGGGTAGGGAGGGAGGGAACAGGAGTGTAGGACGGTCCGGCGGGTGGGGTGGTGCCACCAACTGTTGGGGGAGGAGGACGGCGATGGGCTGGAGCGTGGAGTACCTGTGCACCGGTACAACGTACCCTGCGCCTACCACCTGTCTTGGGGCCGGGGGCCGGGGGCCGCAGGAGGGTACTGCTGCCGTGTTCCTTCCCATGAGCCATGAGGACGCCTTGCGTTGCTTTCTCGCTCGGTTGCTCACACGTCCACAACACTAACACTAAGTACCACAACGGATAGCAACGTTGGATGTCAGGTGTGTAAAACATCATCTTAATAGACGATGTAAGACCAACTCTGACGAATCGATCCAAACAGAGAGTGATTTTATCCGTTTTTCTTCCGTTTGAATTGGTCCGGCGGACATCAATGTACGCTTCGGCGTTTGGATCGAGCATGCTTCCAACGCTTGTCCGATCCATTTTTTGCCGACGCGTCAAAAAAACAAATAAAGCGTTTCTAAAATTAATAAGGCCAACTCCAGCGCGCGACCATATCGTGTCCGTCCGCGTCCGTTTGAGGCAAAACGGACACACCACGCGGCCCAGCGCGCGGGCGCAAACCGACGTTTGTCCGTTTTCTGTCCGCTTTCGACCCATTCCCGACCCAAACTTCGTCCAATTTTAAGGTGAAACGGGCATCGCGCGGACGGGTGGGACGCACGCTTGTCCTCCTCTGGCCTGCCCGTCGGTGGCACAAAGGAGCACTGCCTTCCCGCCCCCCACGCCCCATTCCATTTCATTTCCCCCCAAAACCCTCCCACGCCCCGCCCTGCCGCCATGGCCGATCCCCCACCGAATTTCGGTGACCCCGCCGTCGTCCCGGCCACCAAGGCGAAGAAGAAGAAGGCGCCCAAGGGTACGAAGAAGTCGTAGTCGGAACTCACGCCGGAGGAGATCGCAAAGCTGGATGCGAAATCGGCCAAGAGGCGAAACCGACGGGTGGGGGCGAAGAGGAAGGACGCCGCGACCGCGTACGCCATCGAGCGCGCTGCGTTGGAGGCCGCGCGACAGAAGGACGATGCTCAAGAGAAGGAGGCCATCGTCAGCAAAGCGCACACCCTCCTCATGATGGGATTGTGCCGCCCGTCCATGGAGATGCAAAGAAAGCAAGCCCGACCGCCATCTACGACCACCATGCCGTCGCCCCGCGTCCTGTTCAGCGAAATGCCAACACCGACGCCAACGGTCGAGGACCCCTGCTACACCCAGTTCATGGAGAATGTTATCTTCGAGGGCCGTGGCGAGGCCTTTCAGACGGGTGGGCAGGGCGGGACCTTCGTTCCGGAGGAGACCTAGAGTCAAGATGGGCGCGACGAGTACATGGCCGATGAAGACTTTGAGGCCGACCATGGTGACTTGTGGCATGAAGAAGATGACATATATTGCGAAGGTGATGAAGAAGAAGAGACAACGTCGATATTGCGGGTGAGCCATTGTTCATCGACGAGCTCACCCAAAGAGCGGAAGCTCAAAATAGGAAGAAGAGCATTCCTACGGGATCATACACACAAGATGAGCACAAGTTGATTGGCAACAAAAGGGAATTGTTTTTTGGGACAAGAGTTCACAAACTATTCCATGAAAGAAAGTTGTTTCTGCCCTACCAATTTACGAGCGATCGTAACATCAACTCTATTCAAAAGAGGTGGTTGTTCATCCAATAAGAATGCAACAAATATTGCGCCGGACTTGAGAGCGTTGAAGCACGTCCCGTGAGTGGTCTTGGCGTCGGGGCATGGTATGGCCTCTTCTCTTTCCTTTGCTACCGCCGTGCCTCGGCCTCCTCTATGATTAATTGTGTTTGCATGTCCAATTGTTGTTGGTCATGTAGGCATTTCAATCTTTGGAAGCATTGAAGGCCCGACACAACGAGAAGCCATTCACTCTCACGCATTGTTGGAAAATCATCAACAATTGCCCTAAGTTCAAAGATCAATACCGTGAGCTTCAAAGGAAGAGAGGCAAGAAGGCGGACGCCTTGGCCGGAGGTGGAGATGGTGAGGATTTGAAGAGGCCAAGGGGCAATACCAACTCCAAGGTGGATGACAAGCGTGATGCGGCATCGTATGCTTTGCATGAGACTTGGCATGGCATGATGTCTCAAAATGAAGTGAGGGACGAGAAGAAGCGAGAAGGCAAGGAGGAGCAAATGAAGCAATACATGGAGCTGCAAACAAAGAAGCTTGAGATGGAGGAGGCGACCAAGAAGAGGAAGATCGACATGGAGGAGGCAGCCAGGCGGAGGCAGCTCGACATCGAGGCCGCCAATGCCGCTGCCAGGCAGAGGCAGCTCGACATCGAGGCCGCCAATGCCGCTGCCAGGCAGAGGCAGCTCGATATCGAGGCCGCCAATGCCGCTGCCAGGCAGAGGCAGCTCGACATCGAGGAGGCGACCAGGCAGAGGCAGTTCGACATCGAGGCCACCAATGCCGTCACCAAGCAGAGGCAGTTCGACATCGAGGCCGCCAATGCCGTCACCAAGCAGAGGCAGCTCGACATCGAGGCCGCCAATGCCGCAACCAAAGCAAAGGAGGTGGCAATCGCGATCATGAGCGTGGACTTGAGCAAGATAAGCGAGAAGATAAGGAGCTGGTTCGAGGCCCGACGGAAGGAGATGTTCGACGCCGATGGCCTGAACTAGGGCGTCAGATCGGTCGTGGTCGTTCCTTTTTTGGAGCTGGCACTGGCATGGTGAGCCGGCCGCTGGCTGTGTTGCCGGCCACCGGCTGTGTTGCCGGTGAAAAACCTATTCTTTTTTGGAGGCCGACTGTGTTATCGGCTGCTGGTTGTGTTGTCGGCGAGGACGTGTAGGCTGGCTCTGTTGCCGGTGTGATCTAGGGCCGCTCGCATGAACTATGGGCCGTGGCTATTCGAATGCTTGTGTTTGAAATTGAGGCGGATAGGATGCGGCCAAGGATGCGTCCGCGCGTTGGACGCATGGCCACCGCGTCCCAGAAATGGCCCGGACACGACCCCATCGCCCGCCTCAAACAGACATAATCCATCCAAAACAGACGTCGTGATGGGGTCGTGCGCGGGAGTTGGCCTAAGGAAGCATTAACATTAAAAGCCGGCCACGAAGGTCGCGGAGAGTCGATGCATCCCATTATATTATATAACTAAAAAAAACCTAAGCATCCTCGTCGTCGGCGGTGAGGTCGGGCTGCGCCGGCGCGAGGGCGGGCTGTGCCGGCGCGGGCATCGCCCTCTTAGAATGGAGGTAGGCGACCTCCTCCGGGAGCAGCGCGCGTGCATAGACGACAGGGGTGTTGCCGTTGTTTTAGGCGGAGCCGGGCGCACCACAGGCGCGCGCCTCCGCGAGGGCCCGCTTAGCATGGAGGTAGGCGACCTCCTCCTGGAGCAGCACGCGGGCATAGACGACGGGGGTGTTGCCGTTGTCGGCCATGGCATCGTCGACGAGGAAATAGAGGGGTGGCGAGATGGGGACGGGGGCCTGGAAGCATATGAGGCCGAACCCCCTCCGCACGCTCGGATTAAAAAAGGCCGACCGCGAACGCTGACACGTGGACCCGAGGAGGGCGGCCGTCATTAATTATGTTGACCGCGGTGGTTGGAGCGGACACCGAAAGGGCGCGCGCGTCCGCTTCACGTCCGCACCGACGCATTTCAGTCCCAAATTTGGGTCGGAAATGGGTCGGCGCGGACGCGAAGAAGGCGCTTTTTTGAAATGGGTCAGTGTGTTAGGCCATCACTTTTATCCATGCGACCCAAACAGACGGCGGCAGACAAAATGGATCACCCTATTGTAGTTGCTCTAAAAGTCCGTGTATGTAAAACAACCTCTTAATAGACGATGTAAAAGGGACATGGAGTATTTGCACCTGAGCTTAAATGCTTCTGGTGAACAATAAAATCAAAAAAATAGTTTAAAAATCTGATTTTTTATGGTAACCTTTGATTGCAAAAAAATATCATGAATGAACCTTCTTGAAAGTCGTGGTAAAAGAAAGAGAAACCGACACTCAAACAATGCTATTTTGAAAGCATTTTGGAGAACTCATTTTATCCTTTTTTTCTATGACTTTCACAAATGTTATTTCACGATGAAAATTTTCAAGCATATAAAACATTTGTTGAAGACTACCTAAAAAATCAGCTTTTTTTATTTTCTTTTAATTTTACTGTTCATTCAAGTTCAAATGAGCTCGTGAGGAGAAGAACACTTTCTATGTAAAAGCTAGTTTTTGAGTAGTGCTCTCATATAAGAGTCTATGAGCATCCCTAGTGGCTTGTTTAAATTTGATAGTCTATATTTTTATATAGACAATGATGTAAAAAAATATTTTAGACAACCTCGATTTTCCAATGAATTGTCTAAATTTGATAGTACATATTTAGAACGGTTCTATCTTCAATGACCTCGCCTCTGCTCGCTCGCGCTTGCCGCCGCCACTAGCGAATGGTCGTTGGGGCACCGAGCTAAATTCCGTCCGTTGTAGCTCGTTGGAGCTGAGACGGTCGTCGGGTCACCTAGGGATAGTGCCTGGAGGGAGGGGTATGGGGTGCGTCCAACTCCAGCTGCCGCCCCGCCCAAGAGTCGAACGGAGCACGACGCGATGGTGGCCACACCGGTCGATTTGAAATCACTCGGTCTCTAATTGCCCTCAACAGCCCACGGTGGTCTCACAACGATCATTTTTTATTGGTGAATGCGCAGGGGAACGATCAGAATCGGGCTATTTTTTTTAATATTGCATTTTTTATCCTTTTTGAAAAATATTACACAGATTCAAAAAAATTCAATTATATGGCTGCCTCGGCCCAGGCGAAGCCGATTGGAGGCTGTCGGCCTACTCCCGGCCGATAGGAGGTAGTCGGCCTACTGTCGGCCGATAAGTGGTTGTCGGCCACGTGGCGACCGACTAGTGGCCAAACCACGTCGATTGGCCTGTTGGCGCAGCCGATAAGGCTATCGGCCTGGGCGTGGCCGATTAGTGGCCACCCGAGCCAGCCCCTTCCTCCTCTCCTTCTTCCACCTTCCTCTTTCTTCCTTCTCCCTTCTCCCCTTCTACCTTATCCCCTTTCTCTCTTTCTCCTCCTTCCTTCTCCCTCACACAAAAAATCTTCCATTTCTACATTTTGAACCGTACTTTTATTGTGTAAGGAAGAGGGCAGCCAAACTATCCGTCTCACTCGCGATGGGTAGTTTGTGGTGCTTTTTTTGAAGCTTTTTTTGGTGGTGGTGGTGGAGGTTGAGGTGGAGGTTGTAGTGGTGGTGGTGGTGGTGGTGTGGGTGAAGTTGGTTGTTTTGGTGGAGTTGGAGGTGGTGGTGGCGGTTGCTCGTTCGTGATTATTCTCGGTGTTCGTCAAGAGTCGTTCGTTGTTCGTCATTTCTGCGCACGCTTCAAGGGTATTTTTTTTGTAGATTAGTGTATTAAGTAGTTTATAAACTTTTAGGTGCTCCGGTAGATTAGGATATATTTAGTTTAGAAAATTTAGTTGTTTAACTAGTTTTAGGTGGTCCGGTAGATCAGTATAAATTTAGTTTATTGAATGAAGTAGTTTAATTATTTTTAGGTTCTCCGATAGATTTGGGAAATATATTTCGGTTTGTTCTTCTTCTAATTTTTTCCTTGTTGAATAATATGTTAGGTCAGCAGAGATGTGTGATTTAGTGACGTTATGTTTGCACTATGGTCCTGGTACCGTTCAAACAAATGAGATGGGAGCTAATCTTAGTGAATTTCAGTACACAGAGGTGCAGGTATGTTAGGGCAACATGCTTGATGATGATGACAACATCGACTTGCCAACTTTCGGCCTGTGTTGGACGCGTCGCAAGGTATGTCCCCTGGTATAATGTTATCCACCTTCTTAGTTTACACTATGGTTGAAACTAACTTATGTCTTGCGCAAAGACGGTATGCTAGTGAACAGACTAGGTGAGCCTACACTGCACTAAATGAGCAGTTTGATACGTACACAGGAGTTATTTGGCAACCGTACACGGAAGCAGCCAGAATTTCGAGATATCCCGGTGGTATTTCTGTGCTATGCACGAGAGATCGGGGTTACTGGATGACGAAATCGAATATTATCTTCGATGTCTTTGTTGAGGAGATGGCGCAGCAGCGCATTATGAGACAGTTCGGTCTTCGGCAGCTGACTCCTCCGCCGTCTACAGAGAACCTGTTGTCAGTAGTAGTCCACAGGTATTTTATACTAACTATATATTACATTTTGTTTCTCTATGGCCTATGGTTAAACATCATCATAAATTACAGGATGACAAGGAAGGGAACCAATAGGACACGGGCTCAGTGCCTACAAAGGCTTGAAGAGTACGTTTTAGAATGGGAAACTGCCACTAAACGTAGGTGGCATGAACAACAAGCATTTGGTCTCGCTGGATACAATGCATATTTGGAGGGGTACATGAGAGGAACACGATTACGCATTGTTCAGCACTCCAATACAGATGAGATTCCGGACCCGCAAACGTCTGATACGTACCCGACATATGATACTTCTGGCTCCAGGCAGTATGCGGTAATATTTATTCCCTTTACGTCATTTAAGTTGTTGTTACTTGCTTCTTCATCGGTACTTATTATTCTTAATGACAATTTCAGGGTGAGTTGGCATACAGTCTTCATACTGATGTGATGAACTTTGATCGACAATTGTCATCTGCACCTCTTATGGTACCTCGGTCTCAGATTCAACCATGGGTCAAGCGGCTCGAGCAGAGGATAAGAGATATCTATAAAGCTATCACGTGCACACGCACTTCGGATGTTGTGCATCACCAGCCGCAGCCTCCGCTGGTGCCGCGTCACTCCGTGCATCGACATCAGCCGCATCCACGTCTACAAGGAGTGGAACCGACGCCACATCCACCCCCACCTGACCAGCCTGGCAGTTCGGCGTGGCATCAGGCACAACACCATGCTTCGTCATCCAACTTCATGTTTCAGCCAACTCCGCAACATCACAATCCAACTCCTGGTTTCATGTTTCATCCACATCCAACAGGTATGGTCCCTCCTGCATATCATGATGTGTCGGCGTCCGGATCCGGGTTAGGGAGTGAACTAGAAGAGCCACCATCGCAGCAAAACATGTGGTTGTACATGTTTTTGACTCCTCCACCGTGGCCCACACAGGATACACAGTATGACCAGGGTGGATCCGAGATTCCTCCTCGTAACATTAGGCCCCCCCACAGGTGGGGATGGAGTACGCCCCCACACCCCCAGAGCACCAACCGAGACGTCGTGAGTGAAGCAGACTCTTTGCCCTTCTATGTATCACTTCAGACTTATGTGTATTTTATGTAAGAGACTTATGTGTATTTTATGTATGAGACTTATGTGTATTTTATCTATGAGACTTATGTGTATTTTATCTATGAGACTTACGCATAATTTATCTAAGAGACATATTCCTATCTATTTCTATGCTCAGTTGGTTCATCGTGGATAACACATATACTACCAACAACTTGAGATTACAAACAAAGTAAGATTCCGGAGATACATAAAATAAGATACATTAAGATGCAGAGTTCATACAAAAACTACATAAAGTCGTCATCATCCTTCGATGATGCAGAGCTCTGGCCCTTCGACGAAGCGGTACTCTTGGCCTTCGTTGACGCTGCCCTCTTGTCCTTGCTACTCGGCATGAAGATATCGTCTTCGTCCTCGCTATCTCAATCCATAAAAAGGGATGTTTTACTCCACCTCCACCGCGTATGTGCTGGCCTTTCTTCTTCCATCTTTCATTCAACCGCAGAAGTTCCTTCCGAATCTCCTCATATGTCCTTGCAGGCCACCTCTTCCTAGCTAATGCATGAGCAACCTCATTCAGTAGCGTGTCACTACTGATGAGTTCGTCCCATGAAACTATTCTATTGTCTATCTTGAAATTGCTAGGCAAGCGTAGAAGACACTCGGACATACCACTATTAAAACTACGATCGAAAGGATAATGAGACATTTTTAGGACACTCCTTACCCACCTTGCTGTGGAGAGGGTTTTATAGGTGCCGAAGAGCGAGACAAAAATCTAATGGCGGGAAATAAATGGCGGGAAAGCGAGGCAGGAAATAAATGGCGGAAAGCAAGGCGGGAACAAAATGGCGGGAAAGCTATAGGCGGGAAAATATGGTGGGAAAGAGAGACTTATAAGAAATGGCAGGAAAATATGCTTATTTGGTTCTTCGTGGATAACACATATACTACCAATAACTTGAGATTATAGACAAAGTAAGATACACCTTGCCGGAATTAAAATACAACTTGCTAAAATTAAGATAGAACCTGCTGATACAACTTGCTGAAATTAAGATACAACTTGCTGAATTTAAGATTCAACAATTTTAGGAGACAATAAAATAAATCTACTGAGTCCAGCATGGATATTTTCCTTTTCCATCACCGGCTTCTTCTGCTGCCTTGGTCGCACGAGCCCTTTCTCTCTTTCTCTCCCTCTCAGCTTCACGGTCTTGTTCTCGCTGTTTGTAAACCTCCTCCAGCCGAAGTTTTTCTTCTTGGTTTTTCCTTTTCATCTCATCAAGAAAAGCCCTCTACTCCACACAATACTCTTCCCACTCTTTCTTCTGCACTGCTTTCTCCTCTGCTTCAGCCTTCTCGCGGCGCTCTTCCAAATCCAAGCTAGCCCATGCACGACGACCTCTTTCACGAATCTCGGTCACCGCCCAGTCCGGCATTTTCGTATCAATCCAACGATAGTACATGCAGAGAGGAGGAGGAGACTACAATATATATATATATATATATATATATATATATATATATATATATATATATCAAGTAAACAATAATATCAACAACATATTTACTCTGGATAACTTGAGCATACCGGAGGCATGAGGTACGCAGAAATAGATTCGGGCGGATCAGATTCATAATTGGCGCACATGAAAAACTTCATGCCCAACCAATCTGAAAAGTCCGTCACCTCCTTCACCTTGTAGAGATCACCGCACCAACATCGAACTGCTTCCACCCCCCGAGGCAAACTCACACTCTGCATTTTCTTAGGCCTGATGCTCTGATCCGAGCAAGGCAAATTCATATTGACTGGATGATGGAGGAAGGAAGTGCTAGTGTTCTCAAGTGAGGCTGGATGATGGAGGAAAGCAGTCCAATGCCTCCTTTTATAGACTTAGATGACCAGGAAGATGGCGGGAAAACGAGGAGGGAAATGAGGCGGGAAAGATTTGGCGGGAAATAAGAGGGTTAAAAGTTGGCGGGAAAGGTGGTGCGAAAAATTTGGCGGGAAAGGTGGTGCGAAAAATGTGGCGGGAAAGGTGGTGCGAAAAATTTGGCGAGAAAGGTGGTGCGAAAAATTTGGCGAGAATGAAGACGTGGAAATATTGGCGGCAACGGAGGAGGGAACGAAATGGCGGGAAAGATTGGGGGAATATGGGCGGGAAATGGAGCCGGGAAAATAGCTAAGGTTGAAAATAATAATTCCCATGCACCTATTGGCTTAGCCAAGACCAATTAGTCCTCGCAGGGACTTATTGGTCTTGGCTAGGCCGACAGGAAATAATTGGCCTAGCCAAGGCCGATTAGTCCCTATCATCCAACCACATGCAGGTTGACACGCCTGTCGGCCTAGCCAAGGCCGACTGGGACTAATTGGTCTTGGCTAGGCCGATTAGTCCGTGTCGGCCACGCCTAAGCCGAGGCAGGCATATTTTTCAATTTTTTTCAATCTGTGCAATATTTTTCAAAAAGAATAAAAAAATGCAATATTAATTTTTTTTAGCCAGAATCGGCGGCGGTGTTTCAAGCTTCCACGGAGGCATAGAGGATCATGTCATCCTATTGGTCAACATGAATGGCGAGCAGGTGGCAGAGGGTTGGGGCAGCCGACAGAGTGGTGGTGTCATTCGTGGGTGGGAGGCTATTCGGCGGCGAGAAGTTTCAACGGGCTACACATGGAGAGGGCTGGTTGCACATGGTTGCATTATCGGTTTTTTGGTAGCATCTCGGAGTGTTGCAAATATGCAGCACATGTAGCAAAAAAAGAGCAACTATAAATTTGTTGACACCAAATAAGGGGAAACATCAGGTGATACTGAGACTTAGATGATACCCTAATACAGTCTCTTGTGAGCCGTTGCATCACAAATCCAATGGTTACCGTGAACTCTTAAACATTTGCAAAAACATCCTCAAATAGTCTTAAAATTGTGCATATGTATGACAGCTCCTCAGATGTCGTCGGATCTGAGATCCAATGGTCTAGTAGCCTGTATCACAGTAGCATGTGTAGCCTGGCATGAAAATTTCCCCCAAATAGAGATAGGACATTTTCTAGAGTTTATTTGTTGGCTCATGGTGCCTAAGATGATAATACTTTGGGTAACGCCATACTTTTGGGACATGTGTTGGTGATGCTGTAAAGACTGATTTGATGTCCTCCAAGTGTGCATGACTCTTGTAGTACTTTCATGATAATTAAAGTGTTGAACCCACACGGAGCGGAAAGGAAGGCACTACAAACCCCGCAACTACGTTGTTGATACATCTTCAATGTATCGATAATCTATGAAGTATTTATACCGTATTCACCCATGTTTACAATACTTTTATATGGCTTTGGTGCACTTTTATGATTTAATTAGAACTAACCTAGACTAATGTTTTTTAGCCGAATTGTCGTGATCTCATTTTTTGTGCAGAAAATGGAAGTTCTCGGAATTGCTCGAAACTTTTTGGTGACTTTTTTGGGACATATGAGCAACACTGGAGTGAAGAACCACTTGACGGGGGCTCCCTGTTGGACACAAGCCAATAGGGCGCACCCAAGGGAGTCAAAGGGCCGTGTTATCTTGTGGGCCCCTCGTAACTCCGTTTTGCGTGATTCCAACGCCAAAATATCCAATAAATAGAGAAACCCTCAGAAATTAGGAGTGACTCTGTGCCTCCTTGTCATAAATCTCTATATCGATGAAAACCAAATTGGAGAGAAAACAATAGCCAAAACAGGAGAGAGAGAGAGAGAGAGATCCAATCTCAAAGGGGCTATCGCCCCTCTGGGAGCCATTGAGGCCAAGGACTAAAGGGGAGAACCTCTCCCCATCTAGGGAAAGGCCATGGAGGAGGAAGAATAAGGGGGTATACTCTCCCCCCTCTCTCTCGGTGACACCAGAGTGCCGCTAGGGGAACCATCGCCGCGGGGATCGTGTTCATCAACATCACCATCTTCATCACCTTCCTCATCTCTTTTTAGAGGTCCACTCTCCCGCACCCAGCTGTAATCCCCTACGTGAACATGGTGCATCATGCCACATATTTATTAGTCAATGATGTGTTTCCATCCTATGATGTTTGACTAGATTTATGATGTCCTTTGGGTTGATTGACGATCTTGATTGGTTTGAGTGTATGTTTTATTTCTGTGTTGTCCTATGGTGCCCTCCGTGCCACGCACACATGAGGGATTCTCGCTGTAGGGTGTTGCAATACATTCATGATTCACTTATAGTGGGTAGCTAGAGACATAAGCTTACTCCCGAGTAAGGGTTTTGTTGCGTATGGGAGTAAAGGGGACTTGATGTTTAATGTTATGGTTGGGTTTACCTTAATGATTTCTATTAGTTGTGGATGCTTGCTAGAGGTCCAATCGTAATTTCATATGATCCAAGTACGGAAAGTATGTTAGCTCAGGCCTCCCCATCATGTAAAATTGCAAGAATAATTATAGATCTTGGTATCAACTGCTTAGGACAATTCTACACACCATACCATCATTATTCCGCACTCGATATTTGTAGTATATTGTAATATATTCTAACTTTATATAGACAACGACCATTTTCATATTTTTGTCTCCAATATCACGCAAAGCTATCCTCTTTATTAACATAGTTTTATCTCTCGTTACTAGATAGAAGCAAACGTTTGGAGTATGTAGAGTTGTATCGGTGGCAGATAGGACTAGAGAGAATATTGATCTTACCTTTATATCCTTGTGGGTTTGACACTCCATACTTACCACTTCCATCTTTGGAAAGTGCTACGATGATTCCTTGCACTTGGGGATTACCAAGCTCTTTTCCGGCGCCGTTGGCGGGGAGCAATAGCGTGGGGTTAATATTTTCGTGTATGCTTGTTTGCTTTTATCACTAAGTAGATTTTTTATTTTGTTTTTGTTATCTTGTTTTATTTCTTTACTTGTGAGTGAAACAAAAAAATTGAAAAATAAAAAACACAAAAAATTTACTTTCCTCTTAAAAGAGAAGTGATTGGAAAGTTATGTATTGAAAATTGAGGGTCGACCTTGAACACTTGTGTTCATGCTCATGGAAATAATGTAGTACTTTTCATGGAAGTTTCTCATAAAAATAATTATTCCCTTAAATTTACCACTATACCATAAAATATGATATGTTTGTAATAATATTCATGATGCTCTTTTGCATGTTTCATCCACTATTCTTATGTGAGCATCATTGAAATCATCATGCCTAGCTAAAAGTCTTCAAAAAAGCGCTTGTTGGCAGACAATCCAATACTTATCCTTTTTTATTTCTGTGTCCACATGATTAAGCTACTGTAGTAATAATTTTTTGTGTCTTTTATTTAAATAATGTGCCAAGTAAGTCTTTGGTATGATTTGAATCATAGTAGATTTGATCCTGTGCAAAAACAGAAATGTTTGCGTCTAGTGCAGAATTTCTCTGGTTTTACATGAACCTCTTTTTGACTTGAAGTTTTTTACACAGTATTGGTATACAAATTCCCCGGTTTTTCCTAATTCCTAAGAATTTATGGAGTTATAGAAGTATGGTGTTTGTGCTAATTATTACAAACTATTCTATTTTAGACAGATTCTGTTTTTGCTTGCATAGTTTGCTTATTTTGATGATGCTTTGGATTATATCGTGGGGTATAAGCCCTGTATAAGTTAGAATAAGGTACCTTATGCAATAATTAAATATAAATCAATTTATAATAGGACCTAAAGTTTTTGATTTGCCTATTATACTAACGGATCTCACGAGGTTTCTGTTAAGTTTTGTGTGATTGAAGTTTTCAAGTTTTGGGTGAGATACCAATATGAGGAGAATAAAGAGCATCAAGACCCTAAGCTTGGGGATGCGTGAGGCACCCCCAAGGTAATATGCAAGGAATAGTCAAGCTTCTAATCTTGGGGATGCCCATGAAGGCATCCCCTCTTTTGTCTTCAACACTATGGTATACCTTACTTGGAGCTATATTTTTATTCGTCACGTAATATGTGTTTTTCTTGAGAGTCATTTTATTTTGTTATTATCTATTAGATGTTATACATAATCATGTTTTTCAATAAAAAGTTCCAAGAATTGCCTTTAGAATGACTCAATTGCATGTGCGAGGAGTGCTGTATAAAAACAGAAACTTTTGTTGTAGTATTTGAAGTATGAGATTTTACTGGAACGTGAGAAGTTTATCAAATTTGTACACGGTATTTCATACAAATACTTTAGCTTGTCCTAAATTTTCATAATATTGGGAGATACATAAGTGCACTTTTAAAATTTGTTACTACAAAATGTTCTGTTTGGAAAGATTGATGTCGTAGTTTTGTTATCTACTTACCCTAGAGTTTTCATGGCTTATATTGGTCGATATAAATTGTAAAAATGATAGTATATAGTACCTAATGTTTGAAAATTATTATGCAACTTATCCTGGCAGTACGTGAAGTGTTGATTTATTCTTATGTGTACTAACCTATCTCACGAGTTCTTTTCAAGTTTTGTGTGGATGAAGCTTTTGAGATTTAGGTGAAACCGGGATATGAGAGGATTGAACGTGATACAAAAGCTCAAGCTTTGGGATGCCCAAGGATACCCAATTAAATATTACAACAAGTATGAAGCATCTAAGCTTGGGGATGCTACGCATTCCACCTCTCTTCGCCAACAATTATCGGTTAACTATTGTTGGTCCTAAGTTTTCATTCGTTCACATGTGCTATTCTTGGAACATATTTTGTTTTTATCATTCCCTTTTATTTTATATACCATGATGGTATGAGATAATCCTTGGTTGATTTATAGAATGCTTCATGTGCTTCACTTAAATCTTTTCACCGTGGCTTTATATAATGCTTAGTGTGCTTCACTTATATATTTTGAGCTTGGATATTGATCTCTATATATTCATTGAATAATGATCTATGAAATTCACTTGTATCTTTTAAGAGTAGTTTGATGATCACTCTTGTGCTTCACTTATATCCTAAGAGAAAATGTTGAATGTACTGAATGACATAAAATGTGAAATTATATATGCTTCATATGCTTGTTGAGGGAGTCCGGAATTAAGGGGTCCTCACGTGGTCGGTTTTTATCTTATGGGCCGGTCTAATGGGCTGCTATGTTGAAGGCCGGATTGCGGGATGACCTCGTATTCAAGAAGGAAAGCTCCGAAGACTGGCGTGTCATCCAAGTTAAGTAGTCTAGGTTGGCGCATTTGTCCCCAGATGGAGGTCAGTTATGTCTAACCCTAGGAACCCCTGATGTCTATATAAACTAGAGGGTTTCATCCGTGTAGCCAAGTTGACCCATCTAGGGTTTTAGCTCATACGATCTCGAGGTAGATCAATTGTGTAATCCTCATACACATCAATATACTCAAGCAGGACGTAGGGTTTTACCTCCTCAAGAAGGCTCGAACCTAGTAAACCCTATCTCCTTCGGCCCCTGTAACCCATCGATCCAAGGTCCATAGCTCGGGACCCCCTACCCGAGATCAACCGGTTTTGACACCGACATTGGTGCTTTCATTGAGAGTTCCGCTGTAGAATCGCACAAAGGATTGATGGCACGCTTATTCATCGGTGAAGAGATCCACAACAAGGACGCCTTTGTCCCCGGACAGATCTTCGCATTCGAAAGCATCGTTCTGCATGCCGATCCGACCGACCGCCTTGGCCAGGTCGAAAGCTTCACCCCGGTTAGGAAGTTAGGTTTGGAAGCTTAGAGTTCACCACCGACCCTTGGGGAGATCTTATGTTAACAAGGCGCCTAGCTCCTTTCAAGGAGCCGACGAGCCCCGATGTTTTGACTTAGGAAGCTGTGGATCCCACTACTGGGATGACTTTTACCCTTGGTCCTTCCTTAGAGCCCGACGTGGTCGATACACCCAGATTTGTCTCAGCCAAGCATAGCTCGGGAGCGTCCTCGAATGACCTCGGGTTGTCAATGTCACGGGCCAACCCCAAGCACTCAAATGGTATGGACTTCGTCGAGACCCCGTTGCTACACGAGTTACTCGGCCAAATCCAATCTATGGGCATGATCAGCGGCCAATGTCTGATCTATGATTGAGTCGGGCTTAGACCCGATGACACAGAAATTCGCGTCCCACCCATCACGCATTTGGTCGCCACCATCGAGTGCTCAACTAAGGGATCCCCACATAAACCACTAGAACTAAGGACGGTCTACATCCCGGTGAGGGAGTTCCGGATTAAGGGGTCCTTAGGCGGTTGGGTTATCCCTTATGGGCCGACCATATGGGCTACGACATTGAAGACTCGATTATCTGATAGCTTTGTAATCAAGACGGAAAGCTCCGAAGACTAGGCGTGCACGCCAAGTCAGGAGGACCAGTTCGGCCCGTCTATCCCTGACTAAGGTCGGTAACATGAAACCCTAGGAGCCTTGGTGTCTATATAACCTAGAGGTTCTTATGTATAGAGGCATGATACGTCTCCATCGTATCTACTTTTACAAACTCTTTTGTCCTTGTTTTGGACTCTAATTTTCATGATTTGATTGGAACTAACCCGGACTTATGCTGTTTTCAGTAGAATTGCCATGGTGTTGTTTTTGCGCAGAAATAAAAGTTCTCGGGATGACTTGGAAATTTATGAGGATTTTTTGTGGAATATATAAAAAATATTGGCGCAAGAATCAACCAGAGACGTGGAGCGAGGAGCCCACAAGCCTAGGAGGCGCGACCCCCCCTAGCCGCGCCTAGCAGGCTTGTGGGGCCCTCGGGGCTCTGCCGCCTCCAACTCCAGCTCTATTTAGTCCCTTTCGTCCGGAAAAAAAATCAAGGAGAAGAGTTCATCGCGTTTTACGATACGGAGGCGCTGCCACCACCTGTTCTTCCTCTAGAGGGCAGATCTGGAGTCCGTTCTGGGCTCCGAAGAGGGGAGATCGTCACCGTCGTCATCACCAACAGTCCGTTCTCGGCTCCGGAGAGGGGAGATCGTCACCGTCGTCATCACCAACCTTTCTTCATTGCCAATTCCATGATGCTCTTCACCGTTCATGAGTAATCTCATCGTAGGCTTTCTGGACGGTGATGGGTTGGATGAGATCTATCATGTAATCGAGTTAGTTTTGATGGGGATTGATCCCTAGTATCCACTATGTTCTGATATTGATGTTGCTACTACTTTGCCATGCTTAATGCTTGTCACTAGGGCCCGAGTGCCATGATTTCAGATCTGAACCTATTATGTTCTCATGAATATATGTGTGTTCTTGATCCTATCTTGCAAGTTGTAGTCACCTACTATGTGTTATGACCCGGCAACCCCGGAGTGACAATAGCCGGAACCACTCCCGGAGATGACCATAGTATGAGGAGTTCATGTATTCACTAAGTGCTAATGCTTTGTTCCAGTTCTCTATTAAAAGGAGAACCTTAATATCCCGTAGTTTCCATTAGGACCCCACTGCCACGGGAGTGATGGACAATAGATGTCATGCAAGTTATTTTCATAAGCACGTATGACTATATACGGAATACATGCCTACATTACTTTGACGAACTGGAGCTAGTTATATATCTCTCCATGTTATAACTGTTGCATGATGAATGTCATCCGGCATAATTATGCATCACCGATCCAATCCTATGAGTCTTTTCCTACTGGTTCTTGCTATGTTACTTTGCTGCTACTGCTGTCACTGCTGCTAGTGTTACCGCTACTGCTGTCAATGCTGCTACTGTTACCGTTGCTACTGTTGCTATCATACTACTTTGCTACTGAAACTTTGCTGCAGATACTAATTCTTTCAGGTGTGGTTGAATTGACAACTCAACTGCTACTAATCGAGAATATTCTTTTGCTTCCCCTTGTGTTGAATCAACAAATTTGGGTTGAATACTCTACCCTAAAAAACTGTTGCGATCCCCTATACTTGTGGGTTATCAAGACTATTGTCTGGCGCCGTTGCCGGGGAGGCCTAGCACTATTGTCTGAGTTACTTGGGATTTACGTCTGTTGATCACTATGAGCAATCCAGAGATCAAAAACTAAAGTCTTGCCCTCAACTACGAGGACAGGTAATGAAGTGCCATCTAGCTCTGCACTTGATTCACCTTCAGTAATGAGTAAGTTTGTGACACCACCTCTTGCTAGAAATTCTGATATGTCACCTGTGCTCGATGATGCTACTTCTGCTATCCATGATGCTTGTGATGATGCTTTGCTTGATACTGCTTTGCCACTAGGTGCATTCCTTGATGCACAAATTGCTAGAGTTGCTGCTGAATGTGATGATACTTCTGAAACTGCTGAGATTATTGAAGTTGAATCTGCTATTTCACCTGTTATAACTAGCTCTCCTAGATATGAATTGCCTGATATAACTGAGGTTATGTTATGGAGGGAGAGATAGCTGAGGACTTTCTTGCTTGTAAGGATAGCTATAATCTTGAGAAATTACTGTGCAAATGGAAAGAAAACTCTCTGAACGCTAGAAGGAAATACGATCCTAAGTTTGCTACTTCGCCTATCTTTGTGACCGATAAGGATTATGAATTCTCTGTCGATCCTGAGTTAATCACTTTGGTCGAATCTGATCATGTTCATGGTTATGAGTCTGAAACGGTTGTAGCACATCTTACTAAGCTGCACGATATAGCCACCCTATTGACGAGTGAGGAAAAGATCTGCCACTACTATATCCTTAAGATGTTTCCTTTCTCGGTAAAGGATGATGCTAAGACTTGGTTCACTTCTCTTGCTCCTGGTTGTGTGCGTAGTCCCCAGGATATGATCTACTACTTCTCTGAGAAATATTTTCCTGCCCATAAGAAACAAGCCGCCTTGCAGGATATATATAACTTTGTGCAAGTTGAAGAAGAGAGTCTCCCACAAGCTTGGGGGAGGCTTGTCCAACTACTGAATGCTCTGCCTGATCACCCTCTTGAGAAGAATGAAATACTTGATATCTTCTATAATGGACTAACTGATGCTTCTAGGGACCACCTAGATAGTTGTGCTGGTTGTGTTTTCGGGGAACGAACTATGGAACAAGCTGAGATTCTGTTGAATAATATCTTGTGCAATGAGAATGCTTGGACTATTCCCGAACCACCTCCGAAGCCAACTCCGAAGAAAAGAGATATCCTATTCCTCAGTCCTAAAGATATGCAAGAAGCTAAGAAATCTATGAAACAAAAGGCATTAAATCTGAAGATGTCAAGAATCTACCACCTATCGAAGAGATCCATGGTCTTGATAACCCGACACAGGTAGTGGAGGTAAATTCTCTTCGTAGATTCAATGAGAGTGATATTCCTTTTGATAAACCTGCTTGCTTATGCTTAGATGAATTTGATAACTTTGTTGCCAAACACCAAAGTTTCAATGATTATGTTAGCAGGCAATTGGAACAAAATGCTCGTATGCTTAGTCATTTAAGTGCTTGTGTGGATTGAAACATCAATGATCTTAAGCTTTTGAGTAAACATGCCTCTATGGTTACTACTCAAGTAGAACAAGTACTTAAGGCTCAAAATGACTTGTTCAATGAGTTGAATGACAATTCTGTCAGAGTTATCACAAGAGGTGGTAGAATGACCCAGGCACCTTTGTATCTTGAGGGTCATCCTAAGAGAATTGAACAAGATTCTCAAGGAGTTAGCACCGAGGCACCTAGTCATCCTAGAAAGAAAAATAAAGATGATATGAACTTGCATTCTAGCAACCCCGTTGCTGTTACACCCGAGAATCCAAATAATATCTCTATTTCTGATGCCGAAACACAATCTGGTGATGAACATGAGCCTAATGATAATATCGATAGTGATGTTCATGTTGATGCTCAATCTAGCAATGATAAGGATGTGGAGATTGAACTAGTTGATCTTGATAACCCACAACCTAAGAATAGGAGATACGATAAGAACGACTTCATTGCTAGGAAGCATGGTAAAGAAAGGGAACCATGGGTTCAGAAACCCATGCCCTTTCCTCCCAAACCATCCAAGAAAAAGGATGATGAGGATTTTGAGCGATTTGTTGAAATGATTAGACCTGTCTTTCTGCAAATGTGTTTGACAGATATGCTCAAAATGTATCCTTATGCTAAGTACATGAAGGATATTGTGACTAATAAGAGGAGGATACTTGAGGTTGAGATTTCCACCATGTTCGCTAATTACAACTTCAAGGGTGGAACTCCTAAGAAACTAGGAGATCCCGGAGTGCCCACTATACCTTGCTCCATTAAAGGCAACTACGTTAGAACTGCTTTATGCGACCTTGGAGCCGGTGTTAGTGTTATGCCTCTCTCTCTCTATCGTAGACTTGAATTGGATAAGTTGACACCCACTGAAATCTCCTTGCAAATGGCCGACAAATCAACTGCGTTCCCTATCGGCATTTGCGAGGATGTGCCTGTTGTGGTTGCTAACGTTACTATCTTAACGAACTTTGTTATTCTGGATATTCCCGAGGATGATGCCATTGCGGTCATCCTTGGAAGACCATTTTTAAACACTGCAGGGGCTGTTATTGATTGCAACAAAGGCAATGTCACTTTCCATGTCAATGGTAATGAGCATACGGTGCACTTCCCGAAGAAACAATATCGAGTACATTGCATCAATGCTATTGGAAAAAGTTCATCGATTCTTATTGGGAGCTTTGAATGCCCTATACCTACTGTTAAGATGAAGTATGATTTGCTTGTTGGGGATATGCACATCCCCATTGAGGTAACCTAATGACTATTTGAAAGTTCTCTGTTTTTATGCGATTCGAAAAAAGTTTGTCAAGGAGACTTGATCAACCCCATTGACGGATTTCTTTTGATGACCATGAGATGGATGAATCTGAGGGTCACAACCTTCTACCCCCAACGTTTACTTTCCGTTGTTTAGAAGAAAAATGATAAATTTAGCTTTAGTTTTTCCTGTTTTCTGCTTTTTGCGTCCCTTAGAAAAGTGTCCCGAAAACAAAAGTACTTCAACTACCCTGAAAATCAAGTATGATTTTTTCTGAAATTTTTGAAAAATTCTGAGATAGAGAGCTAGTCAGGGGGATGCACCAGTGGGCCACAAGCCCAGGAGGCGCGGGCACCCTCGTGGCCACGCCTACCAGGCTTGTGGGGCCCACGTGTCCCCCCTCCACTTATTCCAGCTCCCATCTACTTCTCCTACCTCCAGAAAAATTCATTCTACAGCTCAAACCCGTGTTCTTGCTCTTCTTGCTGCGATTTTCGATCTCCTTGTGCAAAGCCCCATTCACCAAACTGTTTTGGGGGAATTGTTCCTTGGTATGTGACTCCTCCATTGGTCCAATTAGTTTTTTCTCTAGTGCTTTATTTGTTGCATATTATTGCTGCCTTGGTGACCCTGTCTTGAGCTTTGGATGTTAATTTTAGTTGGTCCCAAGTAGTTTTGATGCATGATATGGCCTCTAGGCACTTGTAGGAGTAGTTCTATGAGTTACGTTGAGCCTTGTTCACTTTTCCTTTGAATCATTAAAAATTCCAGAAATTTTGAGAGAAAGAAAAAGGAAAATATGAGGAGGTTCCTAAGAGGCTCTTCAAGCCGTGACCCCAAGGATGATGAAAATGAGAAGAAGAAACCCAAGTATCCAGTCCCCCGAGTTGCAGAAGTTCGACCGTGCGAGTGGCCAAGCGATGTGTTCTTACGTGGCGCCGGTCTTTATGAGGATTTTTATTACTTGGTGGAGAACGCAGGCCTTACCGCATCCGTTGAAGATAAGTGCCCACAATACCACCTCCTCACTAATATTTTCGTGCAAAGCTTTAACTTCTATCCAAGGAAGAGTCCTCCTATGGTTGAGTTCATGTTATATGATATCCCCCAGCGCATGTCACTTCAGGATTTTTGTAATGTTTGCAAATTACATTATGTTGGGGATATTCATGAACCTCGTCCGCGGGACTTGGAGGCTTTCATTGATACTATTGCTGTAGGAGAGGAGAGAGGAGTATCTTGCGCTAGAGTTGCTAGCATACATTTTCCCATGCTTCGGTACTTCTCATTATTCGTGGGAAAATGTTTGATTGGTCGTGGGAAAGCTGGGGCTCTAAGCTCACCAGATCTTGCGGTTTTGCGCGAAGCTTTTTATAATGATAAAACTTATAGCTTGGGCGCTATAGTGGCTCAACGGTTGAACACGAACCGTTCTAAAGGCGTTGTTTATGGAGGTATCTATGCTACCCGTCTTGCTAGACATTTTGAGATACCTATTACATTGCACGAGGAAAAAGAGATTCTTCTTCCTGAGAGATATCTAGATTATGATAGCATGGTTCGCCATGACTTTCTTGATAAAGATATAAATAAGAGGATGATTTATAACTTGGTATTTAGTCAGGGTACTCGTGAGACTATTACTTTGCCTGCTCCTTCTTTGTTCAATCTTCATCTAGGCAGGTACATTATTATGCCCTCGGACATCTACACATATTGGGGCATAGCGCCACCACAGGCGCCCGTGCCCGAGCTAGCAGTCGAGTACCAGACGCCAGTTTATCAGTGGGACCCAGAGGAGCTCACCCAGCAGTGGCACCCTTAGTACACTTCGGAGTACCCCGGAGACGGTTATTTCCCTCCATGGGAGTATACCAACTTAGGCCAAAATCCTAAGCTTGGGGGAGTACGTGTTCCTCACCGACTTTACATTCTTTCTCATGCTTTCACTTTGTTAGTCGGTGTTCACACCTTACCACTGTATCATCCATGCTAGTTTATTTCTTTTTCTCGCTTTCTTCTCGTGTGTTCGTCTAGTTTGAGAAAACCCAAAAATATTTCTCGTTCTTCTTTTGCTTGTTGGGATCTTTCTTGTGTAAATACTTTTCTTTTTCTTTGGGTCAAGGTAGAAGACCATGGTTACAATGTTTAGTGGCTCTCGCATGCATATCTGTTTATCTGTCAAAGAGCCATATTACATTGTCTTCTCCTTTGTGTTTGCTTGCAGATTCCAGCTTAGTCCAATGCATGAACACTCTTATTATTGTTCACATCGTTTGGTCATGCAAGTGAAAGGCAATAATGACGATATATGATGAAGTGACTGAGCCTGGAAAAGCTGGTATGAACTCGATCAATTTTGTTTTTGTAAATAAGACTAGCTCATTGTTCCTAATTCAGCTTTGTTGTGAGAGAAACATGTTTGCAATGACAACTTAGAGATCATAGTTTCTGATGCCATGCTTAATAGCTAGGAGCTTATAATAGTTTGTCTTGGATGCCAAAATGAATTTCGAGATGATTATGATGTAGTATGATAGGATGGTATCCTGCTAACGGCAGTCCCCGGCAATGACACTAGAAGAATGTTGTTGACGAGTCCCTAGCTCGATGCCTTCACGACAACAGAGCCAGAACTGCTCCCAGTTGCTCAACAATTAGCAATTGTCTTGCAATGGCCCACCAGCGCGTGGGTTCGCGACAGTTTTCGAGGGTAGAGTATTTGACCCAAATTTGTTGATTTGCCAGGCAGGAGGTGAGAGGATACTCTCGAGTATTAGCAGCTAAATGTATCAGATTCAATCACACCTGAAAGATTAGTATCTGCGAGCAAAGTATCAGCAGCAAAGTAGTATGATAACAACGGTGTCAGAAATGACAGACTATTCCTAACTGTCGTATCAATGGCACCAGAAGTTGCCCGTCGACGGGAAATAGTCTTTCCCGTCAACGCCGTGCGGACCAGTATTGTAGCAGGTAGTAGCAGTGTAACGAGTAGCAGCAGTAGCAAGGAACAACAGTAGTGACAGCAGTAGCAAGTAGCAATAGTAGCAAGTAACAACAGTAGCAAGTATCAAGAGCAGCATCAGTAGTAACAACATCAGAGCAAAACAAGTAACAGCAGCAGTGGGACAAACTCGTAGGCAATGGGTCGGTGATTCGTTTAGACGATATTCATGATGCAACAGTTATAACACAGAGAGGTATGTGGCTAGCTCCCGTTCATAATTGTGATGTAGGCATGCATTCCGTGTGTAGTCATACGTGCTTAGGGAAAAGAACTTGCATGACAACTATTGTCCATCCCTCCCGTGGAAGCGGGGTCCAAAAGGATACTACATGATATTAAGGTTCTCCTTTTAATAAAGAACCGGAACAACGCATTAGCACTTGGTGAACACATGAACTCCTCAAACTATGGTCATCACCGGGAGTGGTTCCGGTTATTGTCACTCTGGGGTTGCCGGGTCATAACACATAGTAGGTAACTACAACTTGCAAGATCGGATCTAAAACACACATATATTGGTGACAACATAATAATTTCAGATCTGAAATCATGGCACTCGGGCCCTAGTCACAAGCATTAAGCATGGCAAAGTAGTAGCAACATCAATCTCAGTACATAGTGGATACTAGGGATCAATCCCCGTCAAAACTAACTCGACTACATGATAGATCTCATCCTACTCATCACCGCCCAGCGAGCCTACGAATAGATTACTCACGAACGATGAAGAGCTTCATGGAATTGGAGAGGGAAGAAGGTTGATGATGACGATGGCGACGATTTCTCCTCTCTGGAGCCCAAAACGGAGTCCAGATCCGTCCTCCAGATGAAGAACAGGATGTGGCGGCACCTCCGTATCGCAAACGTGACAAAATCTTCTCTTCTGATTTTTTTCTGGGCGAAAGTGAATTTATAGAGCTGAGTTTGGGGGCGGCAGAGCCACGTGGGCCCCACAAGCTTGGTTGCTGCGGCCAGGGGGGTGGCCGCGGCAACAGGGCTTGTGGCCCACTGGCCCATCCCCTCCGGTGGATCTTTGCGTAGGTATTTTTCATATTTTCCAGAAACATTCTCCGTAAATTTTCAGGACGTTCTGAGAACTTCCATTTCTGCACAAAAACAACACCATGGCAATTCTGCTAAAAACATCGCGAGTCCAGGTTAGTTCCATTCAAATCATGCAAATTAGAGTCCAAAACAAGGGAAAAAGAGTTCGGAAAAGTAGATACGATGGAGACGTATTAACTCCCCCAAGCTTAAAACCTTGCTTGTCCTCAAGCAACTCAGTTGACAAACTGAAAGAGAAAGAAAAACTTTGACAAACTCTGCTTGATCTTGTTGTTGCAACTATGTCTAACTCGTAACTAGAATTTCAGCAAGATCACAAGTTAACCACATAAGCAAGTGACACAAAGGTCTCACGGTAAACTAATATCAATGGCATAATCAGCTAGCGAGCAAATAATAATGAGTTTCAGATACCAACAATTCAATAAAAACAAGTATGAAGCAATATGAATAGGTGGTATCTCGCTAGCTCTTTCTGAGGCCGCAAAACATAAATGCAGAGCACTTTCAAAGATCAAGGGCTGGCTAAACATTGTAATTCATAGCAACGAAGATCCAGTCATAGTCATACTCAATATCAATCAAAAGCAAAGCATAAAAATGACAGAGGTGCTCTCTAATTGGTGCTTATATAAGAAGAGGATGACTCAACAGGAAAATAAATAGACAGGCCCTTCACAGAGGGAAGCATTGATTTGCAGAGGTGCCAGAGCTCAAGCTTTGAAAATAGAGATAATGATTTTGGGTGGCATGCTTTCATTGTCAACGCAATGACCAAGAGTTCTCAAGATCTTCCACGCTACTCATGCTATAGGCGGTTCCCAAACAGAAAAGTAAAGTTTTAACTCCCCCACCACCAATCAATCACACTCCACGGCTAGCCGAATCCTCGGGTACCGTCCATACTAACATCAATCCGGGGGGAGTCTTGTTTTACAGTTATCTTTTCGATTTAAGCGTGGAACTGGGCATTCCAATTACCGTCCCCTTTCTCGTGAATGACAGGGAATAAACACATGTTGAGGATAACACGCCTAACATGGAAGATACCAATAGCCCCCTGTCACCACATGAGCGGTTCGGGCATGCAAAACAAATTATTTCTTGAAGATTTAGAGAATGGCACATGCAAATTTACTTGGAACGGCAGGTAAATACCGCAAATAGGTGGTATGGTGGACTCTCATGGAAAAACTTTTGGGTTTATGGAAGTGGATGCACAAGCAGTATTCCGCTTAGTACAAATGAAGGCTAGCAAAAGACTGGGAAGCGACCAACTAGAGAGCGACAACAGTCATCAAGATGCAATGAGTTTGACTAACATGGAGTGCAAGCATGAACAGGATATAAATCACCATGAACACGAACATCATAGAAGCTATGTTGATTTTGTTTCAAATACATGCATGAACATGCGCCAAGTCAAGCCACTTGAATCATTCAAAGGAGAATACCATCCTATCATACTACATCATAGTCATCTCAATATCTATGGTGGCATTCAAGACAAACCATTATAAGCTCCTGGATAAATAAGCATGGCATCAGAAACTATGATCTCTAAGTTGTCATTGCAAACATGGTTCCCTCACAACAAAGCTGAATCTGGGACGACAAGCTAGTCATATTTACAAAAACAAAATAGATAGAGTTCATACCAGCTTTTCCAGTCTCAGTCACTTCATCATATATCATCATTATTGCCTTTCACTTGCTCGATCGAACGATGTGAACAATAATAAGAGTGCTCGTGCAATGGACTAAGCTGAATGTGCAGGAAAACACAGAGGAGAAGACAAAGTAATATGGCTCTTTGAAAGCTAAACTGGTATGCATGCAAGAGCCAATAAACATTGTAACCAATATCTTCTACCTTGACCCAAAGAAAAAGAAAACTATTTACACGGGAAAGCTCCCAAAAAGCAAAAGAAGAAAGGAAAATCTTTTTGGGTTTTCTCAAAAGGACAAAAACCAAGAAAAAAAGAAAACGAAAATAATCTAGCATGGATAATACAGTGGCAAAGTGTAAACACCGACTAACAAAGTGAAAGCATAAGCATGAATGTAAAGTTGGTGCGAACACGTACTCCCCCAAGCTTAGGCTTTTGGCCTAGCTTGGTCTACTCCCAAGGAGGGAAATAACCAGCTCCGGGATACTCCGGAGCGGACTGTGGATGCCACTGCTGTGTGAGCTCCTCTGGCTCCCACTGATAAACTGGCGTCTGGTACTCGATTGGCGGCTCGGGCACGGGGACCTGTGGTTGGGCCAAGCCCCAATGTGCGTAGATGTCCGAGGGCATAATAGTGTACCTGCCTGCATGAAGATCGAACAAAGAAGGAGCAGGCAAAGTAATAGTCTCTCGAGTACCCTGACTAAATACCAGGTTATAAATCATCCGTCTACTAGCATCTCTATCCATAAAATCATGGCGAACCATGTTGTCATAATCCAGATATTTCTCAGGAATAAGCATCTCTTCTTCCTCCGAAGTCTAATGGGTATCTCAAAGTGTCTAGCAAGACGAGTAGCATAGATACCTCCATAGACGACACCTTTGGAACAGTTTGTGTTCAACCGCTGAGCTACTATAGCACCTAGGCTATAAGTCTTAGTGCTATGAAGGCCTTCGCGCAAAACCGCAAGGTTTGGAGAGGTAAGTGATCCAGCCTCCCAACAGCCAATCAAACATTTTCCCACAAATAATGAGATGTACCGAAGCACAGGAAAATGTATGCTAGCAATTCTAGAGCGAGACAGTCCTCTCTCCTCTCCAACAACAATAGTACCTATGAAATCCTCCATGTCCCGTGGACGAGGATCATGAATATCCCCAACATAAGGTAATTTGCATGCATTGCAAAAGTCCTGTAGTGTCATGCACTGGGGGATATCGTACAACATGAACTCAACCATGGGAGGATTCTTCCTCGGATAAAAGTTGAAGCTTTGAACGAAAATGTTGGTGAGGAGGAGGTATTGTGAGCACTTATCTTCAACGAACGCGGTAAGGCCTGCGTTCTCCACCAAGTAATAAAAGTCTTCATAAAGCCCGGCGGCGTGTAAAAATTCATCACTTGGCCACTCGCATGCTCGAACTTCTGTGACTCGAGGAACCACGTACTTGGGGTGGTTCTTCTCATCCTCCTTGGGGTTACGGCTTGAAGATCCTCTCAAGAACCTCCTCATCTTTTCCTTTTTCTAGCTCTGAAAAATTCTGAAATTTTTAGAGACTTCAAAAGAAAAGTGAATAAAGATTAACCCAACTCGTAGCAGCTACTCCTACTAGTGCCTAGAGACCGTATCATGCGCTAAAACTACTTGGGACCAGCTAAAATCAACATTTCAAGCTCAAGAACAGGGTCACCAAGGTAGCAAGAATACGCGAAGGATAAAGCACTAGAGCAAAAACTAATTGGACCAATGGAGGAGTCACTTACCAAGGAGCAATTTCCCCAAAACGGTTCGGAGAATGATGCTTTGAGCAAGGAGATCGAAAATCATAGCCAAATGAGCAAGAACACGGGTTTGAGCTGCGAAACAATTTTTTCTGGAGGAAGAAGAAGAGGATGGGAGCTGGAATGAGTGGATGGGGCCCCTGTGGGCCCCACAAGCTTGCTTGCCACGGCCAGGGGGGTGGCCGCGGTGACAGGGCTTGTGGCCCACTAGGGTGGCCCCAGGCCAGCTCTCTGTCCCAGTATTTTTCAAATATTCTAGAAAAAATTATACTAGATTTTCAGGACCATGGGAGAACTTTTATTTTCGAGGTATTTTTCTCCGGGACGCTAAAACAGAAAACAGGGAAAACTAAACTAAATCTATCATTTTTCTTCTAAGCAAAAGAAAATGAAAGCTTAAAACAGAGGTATGTGACTCTTTGATTCATCCATTTCATGGTCATCGAAAGAAATCCTTCAATGGGGTTGATCAAATCCTTATGACAAAACTTTCTCGAATCGCAAAAGAGAATGGAGAATTTTTGAATAGCCACTAAGTTACCTCAATGGGGATGTGAATCTCCCCAACAAGCAAATCATACTTCATCTTGACACGAGGAATATGGCATTCAAAGCTCCCAATGAGAATCGATGAAGTTTTTTCGATAGCATTGATGCAATGTACTTGATATCGTTTCTTCGGAAAGTGCACGGTATGCTCATTACCGTTGACATGGAAAGTGACATTGCATTCGTTGCAATCTATAACAGCCCCTGAAGTGTTTAAAAAGCGTCTTCCGAGGATGACAACCATGGCATCGTCCTCGGGAATATCCAAGATAACAAAGTCTGTTAAGATGGTGGTGTTAGCAACCACAACAGGCACATCCTCGCAAATGCCATGAGGGAAGGCAGTTGATTTGTCGGCCATTTGCAGAGAGATTTCAGTAGGTGTCAACTTATCGAGTTCAAGTCTATGATAAAGAGAGAGCGGCATAACACTAACACCGGCTCCAAGGTCACATAAGGCAGTTCTTACGTAGTTTCCTTTAATGGAGCAAGGTATAGTGGGCACTCCGGGATCACCAAGTTTCTTTGGAGTTCCACCCTTGAAAGTGTAATTGGCAAGCATGGTGGAGATCTCAAGATCTGGTATCTTCCGTTTAATAGTCACGATATCCTTCATGTACTTGGCATATGGAGACATTTTGAGCATATCAACTAACCGCATCTGCAGAAAGACGGGTCTTATCATTTCAATAAAGCGCTCAAAATCCTCATCATCCTTTTTCTTGGATGGCTTAGGAGGAAAGGGCATAGGTCTCTGAACCCATGGCTCTCTTTCTTTACCATGCTTCCTAGCAGTGAAGTCATTCTTATCATATCTCTTAGGTTGTGGGTTATCAGAATTAATCGAAGGTTCAATCTCCACATCCTTATCATTGCTAGGTTGAGCATCATTATGAACATCGTTGTCCATATTGTCACCAGGTTCATGTTCATCACCAGATTGTGTTTCCGCATCACACGCAGAAATATCATTTGGTTCTTCAGGTGTGACAGTATTTGGTGAACTAACATGCATGTTTATATCATCCTTCTTCTTCTCCTTAGGATGACTGGGTGCATCTGCATTAATTCCTTGAGAACCTTGACCGATTCTCTTAGGATGACCTTCAGGATACAAAGGTTCCTGAGTCATTTTGCCACCTCTAGTAATGACTCTGACAGAGTTGTCATTTAATTCATTGAGCAAGTCATTCTGAGCTTTAAGTACTTGTTCTACCTGAGTAGTAATCATAGAGGCATGTTTACTCAGAAGCTTCAGATCATTGACATTTCTGTCTACACAAGCAGTTAAATGACTAAGCATACGAGTACTTTGTTCCAAATGTTTGCTAACATAATCATTGAAACTCTGTTGTTTGGGAACAAAGTTGTCAAATTCATCAAAGCATAGGCTAGCAGGTTTATCAAAAGGAATATCACTCTCATCAAGCCTACGTAGAGAATTTACTTCCACTACCTATATCGGGTTATCGAGACCATGGATCTCTTCGATAGGTGGTAGATTTTTGACATCTTCAGATCTAATGCCTTTCTCTTGCATAGATTTCTTGGCTTCTTTCATATCTTCGGGACTGAGGAATAGAATACCTATTTTCTTCGGGGTTGGCTTAGGAGGTGATTCGGAAATAGTCCAAGCATTATCGTTGATCAAGATGTTATTCAGTAGAGTCTCAGCTTGTTCTACAGTTCGTTCCCGAAAAACACAACCGACACAACTATCTAGGTGGTCTTTAGAGGCATCGGTAAGTCCGTTATAGAAGATATCAAGTATCTCGTTCTTCTTAAGAGGGTGATCAGGCAAAGCATTCTGTAGCTAGACGAGCCTCCCGCAAGCTTGTGGGAGACTCTCTTCTTTGAGTTGAGCAAAGTTGTATATTTCCTGCAAGGCAGCTGACTTATTATGGGCAGGGAAATATTTCTCACAGAAGTAATAGACCATATCTTGGGGACTACTCACACATCCATGAGCAAGAGAAGCGAACCAGGCTTTAGCATCATCCTTTAGAGAGAAAGGAAACAACTTAAGGATATAGTAGTGGCGGATCTTCTCCTCACTACTGAAAAAGGGTGGCTATATCATGTAGTTTGGTAAGATGGGCTACGACCGTCTCAGACTCATAACCGTGAAAAGGATAAGATTCGAGTAGAGAGATTATCTCAGGATCGACACAGAATTCATAATCCTTATCAGTGATAAAGATAGGTGAAGTGGCAAACTTTGGGTCGTATTTCATCCTAGCTTTCAGAGATTTTTCCTTCCACTTGAGAAGTAATTTATCAGCGTCATAGGCATCCTTACATGCAAGAAAATCATCAGCTATCTGTCCCTCCATAACGTAACCCTCAGGTATATCAGGCAATTCATATCTAGGAGAGCTAGATCTAGCAGGAGCAAAAGCAGGTTCTATCTCAATAGTATCAGCAGTTTTAGAAGCATCACGAGCATTGGGAGTAACTCTAGCAATACGAGCATCAAGGAATACCCCTAGTGGCACATTAGGCAAAGTAGTATCTCTAGCAGTATCAAGCATAGCATCATCAGGAAAAATAAAATATCTAGCATCATCAGGCATAACAGTATCAGGCATAGCATCTCTAGCAGTATCAGGCATAACATCATAAGCATCATCAAGCACAAGCGACATATCAAGATTTCTAGCAGGAGGTGATGTCGCAAACTTACTCATAACCGAAGGTGAATCAAGTGCAGAGCTAGATGGCAGTTCCTTACCTCCCCTCGAAGTTGAGGGCAAGACTTTGGTATTTGGATCCTTCAGATTCTTCATAGTGATCAACAGATATAAATCCCAAGTGACTCAGATAATATAGCAAGAAAATGCTGCTAACGGCAGTCCCCGGCAACGGCGCCAGAAAAATGCTGCTAACGGCAGTCCCCGGCAACGACACTAGAAGAATGTTGTTGACGAGTCCCTATCTTGCTGTCTTCGCGACAACAGAGCCATAAGTGCTCCCAGTTGCTCAACAATTAGCAATTGTCTTGCAATGGCCCACCAGCGCGTGGGTTTGCGGCAATTTTCGAGGGTAGAGTATTCGACCCAAATTTGTTGATTCGCCAGGCAGGAGGTGAGAGGATACTCTCGAGTATTAGCAGCTGAATGTATCAGATTCAACCACTCCTGAAAGATTAGTATCTGTGAGCAAAGTAGTATGATAACAACGGTGTCAGAAACGATCTGTTGACGGCAGACTATTCCTAACTGTCGTATCAATGGCGCCAGAAGTTGCCCGTGGACGGGAAATAGTCTTTCCCGTCAACGCCGTGCGAACCAGTGTTGTAGCAGGTAGTAGCAATGTAACGAGTAGTAGCAGTAGCAAGGAACAACAGTAGTGACAGCAGTAGCAAGTAGCAACAGTAGCAAGTAACAGCGGTAGCAAGTATCAAGAGCAGCAACAGTAGTAACAGCAGCAGAGCAAAACAAGTAACAACAGCAGTGGGGCAAAGTCGTAGGCAATGGGTCGGTGATTCGTTTGGATGATATTCATCATGCAACAGTTATAACACGGAGAGATATGTAGCTAGCTCCCGTTCGTCAATGTGATGTAGGCATGCATTCCGTGTGTAGTCATCGTGCTTAGGGAAAAGAACTTGCATGACATCTATTGTCCATCCCTCCCGTGGCAGCGGGGTCCAAAAGGATACTACATGATATTAAGGTTCTCCTTTTAATAAAGAACCGGAACAACGCATTAGCACTTGGTGAACACATGAACTCCTCAAACTATGGTCATCACCGGGAGTGGTTCCGGTTATTGTCACTCTGGGGTTGCCGGGTCATAACACATAGATCTGAAATCATGGCACTCGGGCCCTAGTCACAAGCATTAAGCATGGCAAAGTAGTAGCAACATCAGTCTCAGAACATAGTGGATACTAGGAATCAATCCCCGTCAAAAGAAACTCGACTACATGATAGATCTCATCCTACTCATCATGACCCAGCGAGCCTACGAATAGATTATTCACGAACGATGAAGAGCTTCGTGGAATTGGAGAGGGAAGAAGGTTGATGATGACGATGGCGACGATTTCCCCTCTCCGGAGTCCAAAACGGACTCCAGATCTGTCCTCCAGATGAAGAACAGGATGAGGCGGCGCCTCCGTATCGCAAACGCGACGAAATCTTCTCTTCTGATTTTTTTCTAGGCGAAAGTGAATTTATAGAGCTGAGTTTGGGGGCGGCAGAGCCACGCGGGCCCCACAAGCTTGGTTGTCGCGGCCAGGGGAGTGGCCGCGGCAACAGGGCTTGTGGCCCACTGGCCCATCCCCTCCGGTGGATCTTTGCGCATGTATTTTTCATATTTTCCGAAAAAATTCTCCGTAAATTTTCAGGACGTTCCGGAAACTTTCATTTCTGCACAAAAACAACGCCATGGCAATTCTGCTGAAAACAGCGTCAGTCCGGGTTAGTTCCATTCAAATCATGCAAATTAGAGCCAAAACAAGGGCAAAAGAGTTTGGAAAAGTAGATACGATGGAGATGTATCATATCCTCCTTTGAATAATTCAAGTGGCTTGACTCGGCGCATGTTTACGCATGTAGTTGAAACAAAATCAACATAGCCTCTATGATATTCATGTTTATGGTGATTTATGTCCTACTCATGCTTGCACTCAATGTTGGTTAATTTCAATGCATATTGATAACTGTTGTCGCTCTCTAGTTGGTCGCTTCCCAGTCTTTTGCTAGCCTACACTTGTACAAAGCAGGAATACTGCTTGTGCATCCACTTCCATAAACCCAAAGTTGTTCCATATGAGTCCACCATACCTACCTATATGCGGTATCTACCTGCCGTTCCAAGTAAATTTGCATGTGCCACTCTCTAAACCTTCAAGGAATAAACTGTTTTGCATGCCCGAACCGCTTATGTGGTGACAAGGGGCGGTCAGTATCTTCCATGCTAGGCGTGTTATCCTCGATATGTGTTTATTCACTATCATTCACGAGAAAGGGGCCGATGATTGGAATGCCCAGTTACATGCTCAAATCGAAAAGATAATTGCAAGCAAAACTCCCCTGGATTGTTGTTGGTATGGACGGCACCCGACTATTCGGCTAGTCGTGGAGTGTGATTGATCGATGGTGGGGGATGATACGTGTCAAACGTATCTATAATTTTTGATGGTTTCATGCTGTTATCTTGTCATCTTTGGATGTTTTATGTACCTTTTATATCTTTTTTCGGACTAACTTATTAATTCAGTGCCAAGTGCCAGTTCCTGTTTTTTCTGTGTTTTTGGCTCTTTTCAGATCTGATTTTGGAACGGAGTCCAAACGGAATAAAATCCCCGAAATAATTTTTTCCCAAACGGAAGAAGATCAGGGGGCTTGAGGGCCAAGGCAGGAGAGCTACAGGGGGCCCACAAGCCCTATAGCCGCCACCACGGGGGGGGGGGGGGGGCTACCAGGCTTGTGGCCTCCCTGGCGCCCCGTGACCTAGCTCCTTCGCCTATATATTCCCTAAAATACAGAAAAATAGGGGAATCCACGAAAACACTTTTTCGCCGCCGCAAGCTTCCGTTTCCGCAAGATCTCATCTTGAGACCCTTCCCGGTGCCCTGCCGGAGTGGACTTTGGAGTTGGAGGGCTTCTACATCAACATCATCGCCCCTCCAATGACTCGTGAGTAGTTCACTTCAGAACTACGGGTCCGTAGTTAGTAGCTAGATGGCTTCTTCTCTCTCTTGGATCTTCAATACAAAGTTCTCCATGATCTTCATGGAGATCTATCCTATGTAATCTTCTTTGGCAGTGTCTTTGTCGAGATCCGATGAATTGTGGATTTGTGATCAGATTATCTATGATATATATTGGAGTCTTTGCTGATTTCTTATATGCATGACTTGATATCCTTGTAAGTCTCTCTGAGTCTTGGGTTTTGTTTGGCCAACTAGATCTATGATTCTTGCAATGGGAGAAGTGCTTGGTTTTGGGTTCATACCATGTGGTGACCTTTCCCAGTGACAGAAGGGGCAGCAAAGCACGCATCATGTTGTTGCCATCAAGGGTAACAAGATGGGCTTTTAGCGTAGATATGAGATTGTCCATCTACATCATGTCATCTTGCTTAAGGCATTACTCTGTTCTTTTGGACTTAATACACTAGATGCATGCTGGATAGCGGTGGACGTGTGGAGTAATAGTAGTAGATGCAGAAAGTATCAGTCTACTTGTTTTGGACGTGATGCCTATAGATATAATCATTGCCATAGATGACGATACAACTTTGCACGGTTCTATCAATTGCTCGACAGTAATTTGTTCACCCACCGTCTACATGCTTTCATGAGAGAAGCCACTAGTGAACACTACGCCCCCGGGTCTATTCACACCTACCGTTTCCACATTTGCTTTTACTTTGTTTTGTTACTTTGTTGCTTTCAGTTCTCACTTGGCAAACAATCTATAAGGGATTGACAACCCCTTCATAGAGTTGGGAGCAAGCTCTTTGTGTTTGTGCAGGTACTTGTGATATTCCTTCACTGGATCGATACCTTGGTTCTCAAAACTGAGGGAAATACTTACCACCGCTGTGCTACATCACCCTTTCCGCTTCGAGGGAACACCAACGCAAGGCTCCAAGGCCACGGGGGAAATCCTTTGCATATTTGCCTAGGAAGTCCCTAAAGGCGTAGCCGTAGCAGAAAATTTTTGGTGCCGTTGCTGAGGAGCATCAAGACAAGAATAGTCTCCCGTCAGCATGTTTTTCTAGCGCCGTTGGAAGGTCTTTTGTTGCAGTAGGAGAAGTATTTCCGGTGCCGTTGTCGGGGAAGGAGAGATCTTTCCAAGTAGGTCTCACAAACTCATCTCTTGCATTTACTTTTTTTGCCAGTTGCCTCTCGTTTTCCTCTCCCCCACTTTTCATTTGCCTTTCTCTTTTGCCGTTTTCATTTGGCTTTTTTTTCGTTCGCCTTTTCGTTCGCCCTTTTCTCTTGCTTGTTTTTTGTTCGCTTGTGTTCCATGTGCCTTCAATACGCTTGCATCTTCGCTTGCTGAAAATCTAGTGAGATGGATCCTCATCCACTTGCTAATCTCTTTAAGAGGTCCAATTATGTTGATCCAATTGCTAGTGAGTTGACTGCACTTGACTATCTTTATGGAGTTTTGCTTGATATGCGTGAATCTGAAAATCGTGATGAAGAAAGTTATGAAATTATTCACGAGGTCTCCTTGAATGAAAAGCATGATTGCAATGATTTCATTATAAATTCTATTAATGACAATCATGCTAAAAATATGCAAAACCCTAAGCTTGGGGATGATCGTTTGGTCATGCTGGAAAAGACAGAAACTTTCTGCTCACGAAAAGAATTTTCATTTTTTTATGTAAGAGCTTCTGAGTTGATTCTTTTTGCTGCTGATTTCTACCCAAATTCTTCAGACTGTAGTAATTTTGCAGAAGTTTTGAAGTGCCAGAAGTATACTAAGTATACAGATTACTACAGACTGGTTTGTTGTTAACAAATTCTGTTTTTGTTGAGTTGGTTGCTTATTTTGATGAAACTTTGGATAGTATCGGGGGGGTATTAGCCTTGGAAGATTGAAAATACAGTAACCCAACATCAACATAAGTAGAATTTAAGTTTTCTACAGTACCTAAGGAAGTGGTGGTTTGCTTTCTTATACTAATGTTATCATGAGTTTCTGTTTAAGTTTCGTGTTGTGAAGTTTTCAAGTTTTGGGTGAAGTTCTTATGGAGGAAAAGATAAAGAGTGGCAAGAGCTCAAGCTTGGGGATTCCCAAGGCACCCCAATATGATTCAAGGATGCCGTAAAAGCCTAAGCTTGGGGATGCCCCGGGAAGGCATCCCCTGTTTCGTCTTCAATCCATCGGTAACGTTACTTGGGGCTATATTTTTAGTCACCACATGTTATGTGTTTTGCTTGGAGCGTCTTGTATCATAGGAGTCTTTTTATTTTGTCACAATCATCCTTGCTGCACAGCTAGAGAGAGAGAGAGAGACATGCAGTCACCGTGATTTTGTTGAGCTTCACTTATATCCTTTGGTAGACAATTCAGCTCACATGTGCTTCACTTATATCTTTTGAGCTAGTTGATTTTGCTCTATGTGCTTCACTTATATCTTTTATAGCACATCGGTGCGTGGCTTGGTAGTTGATCTATGATTTGAAAGTAGTCTCAAAAGGGGTAGTTATCCAAAGGGATATGAAAACTTCCACCTTCATGTGCATTGAATAGTTAGAGAAGTTTGATTCATCTCAATTAGTTTTGAGTTGTGGTTGTGGTAATATTGAAGTTATGCTAGTAAGGTGTTGTGGATCTAGAAATACTTGTGTTGAAGTTAGTGATTCCCGTAGCATGAACGTATGGTGAACCGCTATGTGATGAAATCTGAGCATGATTAGTCTATTGATTGTCATCCTTTGTGTGGCGGTCGGGATCGCGCGATGGTTTATACCTACAAACCCTTCCCCTAGGAGTATGCGTTGAATGCTTTGTTTCGATTACTACTAAAACTTTTGCAACAAGTATATGAGTTATTCATGACTAATGTTGAGTCCATGGTTTAGATGCACTTTCACCTTCCACCATCACTATCTTCTTAGTGCCGTGCAACTTTCGCCGGTGCACAAAACCCACCATTAGCCTCCCGCAAAACAGCCACCATACCTACCTACTATGGTTTTTTCAAAGTCATTCCGAGATATATTGCCATGCAACTACCACCATGACATGTGCCACCACTTCTACATTGCCATTGCATGATGTTTCCATTAATGTCTATGCCATGCTAGATCATTGTCACGGTACACTACCGAAGGCATTCCATATAGAGTCATCGTTGCTCTAAGTTTTGAGTTGAAAGTGTGATGATCATCATTGATGGAGCATTGCCCCATGTTAGGAAATAAAAGAGGCCAAATATGCCCACCAAAATTAAAAAAAAAGAGGCCAAAGAGCCCACCAAAAAAATGATGAGAGAAAAAGAGAGAAGGGACAATGCTACTATCCTTCCACACTTGTGCTTATTAAGCACCATGATCTTCATGATTGAGAGTCTCTCGTTTTGTCACCACCATATAGCTAGTGGGAAATTTTCATTACATAACTTGGCTTGTATATTCCAATGATAGGTTTCCTCAAATTTTCCTTAGGTCTTCGTGAGCAAGCAAGTTGGATGCACACCCACTAGTTTTCTTTAAGAGCTTTCACATACTCTTAGCTCTAGTGCATCATTTGTATGGAAATCCCTACACATTCACATTGATATCTATTGATGAGCATCTCCACAGCTCATTGATATGCCTAGTTAATGTGATCATCTTCTCCTTGTTTGTCTTGCAACCTCCACCACACTCCACAACACTTATAGTGCTAAAACCATGGCTCACGCTCATATATTGCGTGAGAGTTGAAATGGTTTGAGAAAGTAAAGGTGTGAAAACAATTACTTGGCCAATACCGGGGTTGTGCATGATTTAAATTCGTTGTGCAATGATGATATAGCGAGACTATATGCTTTTGTAGGGATAACTTTCTTTTGGCCTTGTTATTTTGAAAGTTCATGATTACCTTTCTAGCTTGAAGTATTATTGTTTCCACGTCAATAGCAAACTATTGTTTTGAATCTAATGGATCAGAACATTCACGTCACATAAGAGGAGTTACAAAGGACATCTATGCTAGGTAGCATGAAAGCATCAAAAATTCATTCTTTATCACTTCCCTACTCGAGGACGAGCAGGAGTTAAACTCGGGGATACTTGATACGTCTCAAACGTACCTATAATTTTTGATGGTTTCATGTTGTATCTTGTCATCTTTGGATGTTTTATGTACCTTTTATATCTTTTTTGGGACTAACTTATTAATTCAGTGCCAAGTGCCAGTTCCTGTTTTTTTGTGTTTTTGGCTCTTTTCAGATCTGATTTTGGAACGGAGTCCAAACAGAATAAAATCCCCGAAATAAATTTTTCCCGAACGGAAGAAGATCATGGGGCTTGAGGGCCAAGGCAGGAGAGCTACAGGGGGCCCACAAGCCCTGTAGCCTCCCTGGCGCCCCCTGACCTAGCTGCTTCGCCTATATATTCCCTAAACTACAAAAAAATAGGGGAATCCACGAAAACACTTTTCCGCCGCCGCAAGCTTCTGTTTCCGCGAGATCTCATCTCGAGACCCTTCCCGGTGCCCTGCCGGAGGGGACTTTGGAGTTGGAGGGCTTGTACATCAACATCATCGCCCCTCCAATGACTCGTGAGTAGTTCGCTTCAGACCTACGGGTCCGTAGTTAGTAGCTAGATGGCTTCTTCTCTCTCTTGGATCTTCAATACAAAGTTCTCCATGATCTTCATGGAGATCTACCCGATGTAATCTTCTTTGGCGGTGTGTTTGTCGAGATCCGATGAATTGTGGATTTGTGATCAGATTATCTATGATATATATTTGAGTCTTTGCTGATTTCTTATATGCATGATTTGATATCCTTGTAAGTCTCTCCGAGTCTTGGGTTTTGTTTGGACAACTAGATCTACGATTATTGCAATGGGAGAAGTGCTTGGTTTTGGGTTCATACCGTGTGGTGACCTTTCCCAGTGACAGAAGGGGTAGCAAGGCACACATCGTGTTGTTGCCATCAAGGGTAACAAGATGGGCTCTTATCGTAGATATGAGATTGTCCATCTACATCATGTCATCTTGTTTAAGGCGTTACTCTGTTCTTTTGGACTTAATACACTAGATGCATGCTGGATAGCGGTCGACGTGTGGAGTAATAGTAGTAGATGTAGAAAGTATCGATCTACTTGTTTTGGACGTGATGCCTATAGATATAATCATTGCCATAGATGACGTCACGACTTTGCGCGGTTCTATCAATTTCTCGATAGTAATTTGTTCACCCACCGTCTACTTGCTTTCATGAGAGAAGCCACTAGTGAACACTACGCCCCCCGGGTCTATTCGCACCTATCGTTTCCACTTTTGCTTTTACTTTGCTTTGTTACTTTGTTGTTTCAGTTCTCACTTGGCAAACAATCTAGAAGGGATTGACAACCCCTTCATAGCGTTCGGAGCAAGCTCTTTGTGTTTGTGCAGGTACTTGTGATATTCCTTCACTGGATCGGTACCTTGGTTCTCAAAACTAAGGGAAATACTTACCACCGCTGTGCTACATCACCCTTTCCGCTTCGAGGGAACACCAACGCAAGGCTCCAAGGCCACGGGGGAAATCCTTTGCATATTTGCCTAGGGAGTCCCTAAAGGCGTAGCCGTAGCAGAAGGATTCCTGGTGCCGTTGCTGAGGAGTATCAAGACAAGAATAGTCTCCCGTCAGCACGTGTTTCTGGTGCCGTTGGAAGCTCTTTTGTTGCAGTAGCAGGGGAGTCGAAACTTTACTTTTCTGTTTGGGAACCGCCTATAGCATGTGTAGCTTGGAAGATGGTGAAAACTCTTGGTCATTACGTTGACAGTGAAAGCATGCCACCCAAAATTATTTATCTCTGTTTTAAAAAGCTTGAGCTCTGGCACCTCTCCAAATCAATGCTTCCCTCTGCGAAGGGCCTATCTATTTATATTTCTGTTGAGTCATCCTCTTCTTATAAAAGCACCAATTAGAGAGCACCTCAGTCATTTTTATTTTGTCTCTTTCAGTTTGTCAACTGAATTGCTTGAGGACAAGCAAGGCTTTAAGCTTGGGGGAGTTGATACGTCTCCATCGCATCTAATTTTCCAAACTCTTTTGCCCTTGTTTTGGACTCTAATTTGCATGATTTGATTGGCACTAACCCGCACTAACACTGTTTTCAGCAGAATTGCCATGGTGTTCTTTTTGTGCAAAAATAAAAGTTCTCGGGATGACCTGGAAATTTACGAGGATTTTTTGTGGAATATATAAAAAACACTGGCGCAAGAATCAACTGGAGACGTGGAGCGAGGAGCCCACAAGCCCAGGAGGCGCGACCCCCTTGGCTGCGCCTAGCAGGCTTATGGGGCCCTCGGGGCTCCACCGCCTGCAACTCCAGCTCTATTTAGTCCCTTTCGTTCGAAAAAAAAATCAAGGATAAGAGTTCATCGTGTTTTACGATATAGAGGCGCCGCCACCACCTATTCTTCCTCTCGAGGGCAGATCTGGAGTCCGTTCTGGGCTCCGGAGAGGGGAGATTGTCACCGTCGTCATCACCAACCTTCCTTCATCGCCAATTCCATGATGCTCTTCACTGTTCGTGAGTAATATCATCGTACGCTTGCTGGACGGTGATTGGTTGGATGAGATTTATCATGTAATCGAGTTAGTTTTGATGGGGATTGATCCGTAGTATCCATTATGTTCTTAGATTGATGTTGCTACTACTTTGCCATGCTTAATGCTTGTCACTAGGGCCCGAGTGCCATGATTTCAGATCTGAACCTATTATGTTCTCATGAATATATGTGTGTTCTTGATCCTATCTTGCAAGTTGTAGTCACCGACTATGTGTTAGGACCCGGCAACCCTGGAGTGACAATAGCCGGAACCACTCCCAGAGATGACCATAGTATGAGGAGTTCATGTATTCACTAAGTGCTAATGCTTTGTTCCGGTTCTCTATTAAAAGGAGAACCTTAATATCCCGTAGTTTCCATTAGGACCCCGCTGCCACGGGAGGGATGGACAATAGATGTCATGCAAGATCTTTTCATAAGCATGTATGACTATATACAGAATACATGCCTACATTACATTGACGAACAAGAGCTAGTTACATATCTCTCCATGTTATAACTGTTGCATGATGAATGCTATCCGGTATAATTATCCATCACCGATCTAATGCCTACGAGTCTTTTCCTACTGGTTCTTGCTACGTTACTTTGCTGCTACTGCTGTCACTGCTGCTACTCTTACTGTTGCTACTGTTGCTATCATACTACTTTGCTACTGAAACTTTGCTGCAGATACCAAGTCTTTCAGGTGTGGTTGAATTGACAACTCAAATGGTAATACTCGAGAATATTCTTTTGCTTCCCCTTGTGTTGAATCAACAAATTTGGGTTGAATACTCTACCCTCGAAAACTGTTGCGATCCCCTATACTTGTGGGTTATCAAGGCACGTCATCTCATCTAGGGGTTTAGCTCATACGATCTCTAAGTAGATCAACTGTGTAACCATCGTTCCCCATCAATATAATCAAGCAGGATGTAGGGTTTTACCTCCTCAAGAGGGCCCGAACATGGGTAAACTTTTTCTCCCCTTCTCTCCTGCAACCCATCGATCCCAGGTTTACTGTTCAGGACCCCCCCTACCCGAGATCTGTCGGTTTTGGCATTGACATTGGTGCTTTCATTCAGAGTTCCACCATTGTATCACTGAACGGATCGATGGCTCGCTTGATCATGAGCGATCGAATCTGCAACGGGGGCATCTTCACCCCCGGACAAGTCCCTGCACTAGGCAGCATCACGTTGCGCACATACTCAACTGGCCGTCCTGGCCAGATTAGAGGTTTCGTCCCCGGTCAGAAAATAAGGTTTGGAGACTTCGAATTCTGCACCGACTCGTGGGGAATCTGTTCCCCGCTAAAGTCACGGCCTGGGCCGATGAAACTCAAAAACCCGAAGCCTTGACTTCAGTCCCCCGTCCGGCCACGGCCTCAATCCCCTTCTCGTCGGAGAGTTGGCGTTGAGCTCGAAACCAACCATCGTGTCCGGACAACAGGAAACGACCATTGCCAAACTGGCATCCTTTGTGGAAGTCGCGGAGGTCAACTCAAAAAAACTCAAAAACTTTGATCAGGACAGCTTCTCGATGTTAAACGTGACGCTTGACCAGATCCAGTCAGTCCAAATCTCAACTAACCGAAGTGTGACCTGTTTGAAGATCGACTCTGAGGTGGATTACGAGGACTTTTACAGCCCACCCACCACCCACTTGATCGCCGCCGTCGAAGACTTAACCGACACATTGGACTATGCCTCCGAAGAGCTCGAGGACATGGACGATGAGGCCTACTACCCCACCCCCATAAACACTAGGTGCTGGACCGCGACGTATACCTACAACATTTACATGGTCGACACGCCCCGTGAGACAGGAGACGTCACAACCAAGCAAAACGGCGACAATCCGGTGGAGGAGCCCTCAAAGCATTGAAAGACGCGTAAGCTTGCCAAGGCAAATAAGGGAAGGGGCTCTGCACAAGCTACATGAGAAAACATGACCCCGGAAGACCACAACAACCCCAAAGCTCCCGAGCAACAACCAGAAGAACCGTCCAATGCCGATCCCGATGACGTGAACAATTCGGATGAGGACGACTATCTCACCCTAGTCGACGACAAAGATGGTCTTGAAACCGAACACTTCATAATCCCCGAAGACCCCGAAGGCTGCAATTTCGGCATCGGCTTATAGCTCCCGCTCAGAGCTTAAAAGCAAAGCAATGACTGCTCCAGGACGAACAGGACACTATTAACAATAGGTGGACAAAAATCTTGGCGGTCTAAGAGGGGTACGAAACAGAGTGGCTCGACAAAAAGCAAACCTACCCGCGCCGACGCTTGCTCCCCCAGTTCGACGACGAGGCCCCAGAACACGTGTCCCCCCGACGCACAGACTACGACCAACCTGATCATCCGCCCCGAGGGCGTGACACAATGATCGGAGAGAACGGGTATACATCCAAACCTCCCCGCACAAAAGGCAAAGAACATGTGCACCGTGGGGATAGACCTGACCCACGATACGTCAGTTGACGCTGCAACAGATCCATCTACAGATCCAGGAGGTACTCCCCAACTCGATGGGATGATGAATCACCTCGGGTCGCTTACAAAAGCATAGGTCGGGAACCATACCGGGCAAAACCCCGAGCCGATCTCCGGCACAACATAGCTCGGATCAGAGGCGCCGCTCATCCATTGTGTTTCATAGATGAGATCATGTTGCACCAGTTCCTGGAAGGGTTTAAACCCATAAACACTAAACAATATGACGGGACAATAGACCCTGCCGTGTGGATAGAAGATTTCCTTCTCCACATCCATATGGCCAGGGGGGATGATCTCCACGCTATAAAATACTTGCCCCTAAAACTCAAAGGACCGACACGACACTCGCTAAACAACAAAACTGAAGACTCAATTGGAAGTTGGGAAGACCTCGAGGAGGCTTTTTTTATCTAACTTTCAGGGAACATATGTCCGGCCACCGGATTCATCCGACCTAAGCAATGTCGTTCAAAAGGCGGGAGAATTGGACAGACAATTCTGGAACCGGTTCCTCACCAAGAACAATCAAATCGTGGACTGTCCGGATGCCGAAGCAATACCTTCTTTTAGGCACAACATCCGGGGTGATTGGCTGGCCACACAACTCGGCTAGGACAGGCCAAGAACAATGTCCGCCCTTACTTCCCTCATGACCTGCTTTTGCACTAGCACAAATAATTGGGTTGCTCGGTGCAGCCACAATGCAGACGACCCTGGAACCTCTAAATTTTGAGGCAGAAACGACAAGCCAAGAAAAAATAAGAACAAACGCCGCCACCGTAATGGTGACCCCGACGACACAACAGTAAATGTTAGATTCCATAGTTCAAAACCTGGACAGTGGAAGAAACCCTTCAAAGAGAACAGGGACAGACCGACTCCATGGGATAAAATCATGGAACGACCATGCCAGATTCACGACACCCAAGACTAGCCCACCACCCACACCAACCTTAAGTGTTGGGTGTTCAAACAATCTGGCTAGCTGGCCATCGACGAACAGAACAGGGGCCCACGAACTGAAGACGACGAGGAGCCCCGCGACCCAAACAATGTGGGCCAAAAACAGTTCCCTCGTGAGGTCAAAACCGTGAACATGATATATGTCACCCGTATACCCAAAAAGGAGAGGAAGCGGGCCCTTTAGTAGGTGTACGCTGTAGAGCCCGTAGCACCAAAATATAACCCATGGTTGGCCTGCCCGATCAATTTCGACCACAGGGATCATCCGACCAGCATCCGTCACAAAGGGTCGGCCGCCCTCGTCCTTGATCCCATCATAGATGGATACCACCTCACTAGAGTCCTCATGGACGGAGGAAGTAGCCGTAATCTGATTTATTCATATACGGTGAAAAATATGGGCATAGACCCATCACGAATCAAACCAAGTCGCACTACCTTTAAAGGAGTGATTCTAGGCGTCGAAACCCGCTGCTCGGGGTATGATAACACTAGAGGTTGTGTTCGTCTCGCCCGACAACTTCTGCAGCAAAGACTTGATCTTCGACATCGTCCCCTTTCGCAGCGGATACCATGCACTGCTGGGCCGCACAACTTTTGCCCGCTTCAACGCTATGCCCCACTACGTCTACATGAAGCTCAAAATGCTTGGACCCAAGGGAGTCATCACCGTCAATGGCAGTACACAGCAATATCTCCAAACCAAGGAGCACACGACCGCATTGGCAGCTGAGTGCCAACATCACAATGAAACTTCAAGCCACATGCCGGCAATAAAGGCGCGAAAGGAAGGCAAGCGAGCTCGAGCTCAATCAGATCTGCAGGAGACTTCTTCCGCTTAGAGTAAATAGGGATACGCCTCCAACAGCACGGCTAGAACACCTTCAAGGTATGTCCCTCATTGACACAATTTCATCCTTAAAATTCCATGGGCAACTGTGGGAGCCACCCTCTAGGGATTATTGATCACTTCGACCAAGCCATGGTCCAAACCACCTCTACAAACAAAAGATAGGGTATCATGAAGAACCCCAAGCGTCAAGCTTCTTCGTTTCATCAACAGCTTCTCAAGACCCTCTACTCAAGGTCCGCTTGCCGGCAGCAACTTCTCGTAAAGGATAGTACCCCACCCCTAACAAGGTTAATAGAGATAGTTGATACGTCTCCAACGTATCCATGCTATTATCTTGTCAACTTTGGATGTTTGTATGCATTATATATATTTTTTGGGACTAATCTATTAACTCAGTGCCAAGTGCCAGTTCCTGTTTTTCCATGTTTTTGACCTTTTTCAGAGGAGAATATTAAACGGAGTCCAAAAAGAATAAAACCTCCGGAAAGATTTTTTCCGAAACAGAAGATACGCAGGGAACTTGAGAACTAAGGCAAAGGGCTCCAGGGGAGGCCACAAGCCCCCTAGCCGCGGCCTGGGGGCGCCTAGCAGGCTTGTGGGCCCCCCGTGGCTCCTCTGCCCTACCTCTTGCGCCTATAAATTCCCTAAAAATCTGAAACCACGAGGGAGAACCACGAAAATACTTTTCCGCCGCCGCAAGCTTCTGTCTCTGCAAGATCCCATCTGGGGCACGTTCTGGTGCCTTGCCAGAGGGGGGATTCAAACACAGAGGGCTTCTTCATCAACACCATTGCCTCTTCGATGATGCGTGAGTAGTTCACCACAGACCTTCGGGTCGATAGCTAGTAGCTAGATGGCTTCTTCTCTCTCTTGGATCTTCAATACAAAGTTATCCATGATCTTCATGGAGATCTATCCGATGTTCTTCTTTTGCGGTGTGTTTGTCGAGATCCAATGAATTATGGATTTATGATCAGATTAACTATGATTCTTATTTGAATTTCCTTTGATCTCTTATATGCATGATTTCATATCCTTGTAATTCTCTTCGAGTTGTGGGTTTCGTTTGGCCAACTTGATCTATAATTCTTGCAATGGGAGAAGTGCTTGGTTTTGGGTTCATACCGTGCGGTGACCTCACCCAGTGACAGAAGGGGTAGCGAGGCACGCATCGTGTTGTTGCCATCAAGGGTAAAAAGATGGGGTTTATATCTATTGCATGCATTTATCCCTCTACATCATGTCATCTTGCTTAAGGCTTTACTCTGTTTGTTATGAACTCAATACACTAGATGCATGCTAGATAGCGGTCGATGTGTGGAGTAATAGTAGTAGATGCATAAAGTATCGGTCTACTTGTCTCGGACGTGATGCCTATATGTATGGTGATTGCCTTAAATATCGCCATGACTTTGCGCGGTACTATCAATTGCTCGACAGTAATTCGTTCACCCACCGTAATATTTGCTTCCACGAGAAGAAGCCTCTAGTGAACACTATGGCCCCCGGGTCTACTTCACATCATATTTTCAGCTCTACACTTTTACTTTGTTGCACTTTCCACCTTCAGATCTCACCTTGCAATCAATCGTGAAGGGATTGATAACCCCTTTGTAGCTTTGGGTGCAAGTTTGCTGTTTTTGCGCATGTACTTTGGAGACTTGCCTTGATACTCCTACTGGATTGATACCTTGGTTCTCAAACTGAGGGAAATACTTACTGCTACTGTGCTACATCACCCTTTCCTCTTCAAGGGAAAAACCAACGCAAGCTCAAGAGGTAGCAAGAAGAATTTCTGGCGCCGTTGCCGGGGAGGAGGATCAAGTCAAGAATAGTCTCTCGTCAACGTGCCAATTTCTATTGCCGTTGCCGGGGAGTATTCAAAGTGAGGCTTATCCAAGTAACTATCGCAAACTCATCTCTTGCATTTACATTATTTGCCTTTTGCCTCTCATTTTCCTCTCCCCCACTTCTGAAAAAACAAAATTTACAAAAATATTTGCCTTTTTCATTTGCCTTTCCTTTGCTTGTGTGCTATGTGCCTTCAATATGCTTGCATCTTCGCTTGCTGAAAATCTATTGATATGGATCCTCAGTTACTTGCTAATCTCTTTAAGAGATCCAATTATGTTAAACCAATTGCTAGTGAGTTTTGTGTACTAGATTATCTTTATGAAGTTTTGCTTGAGATGCGGGAATCTGAAAATTGTGATGAAGAAATTTATGAAGTGATTCACGAGGGCTCCCTGAATGAAAAGCATGATTGCAATGGTTTCACTATAAATTCTATTAATGACAATCATGCTAAAAATATGCAAAACCCTAAGCTAGGGGATGATAGTTTTGCTATGTCCACTAGTTGTTGCAATGATCATGATTGGGGCGATGATTTTTCTTATGATCTTGAAAATTTGTTTAACCCTCATGATGAATATGATATTTGCAATAATATTGAAAGTGGGTTTGGAGAAGTCATGACTTTAGTTGATGATAATACCACTATTTTTGAAGAGCGTCAACTTTGCATGCATGTGGATCATGAAAAGAATATCCTATGTGATAGCTATATTGTTGAATTTGAATATGATCCCACATGTAATTATTATGAGAGAGGAAAATATGGTTGTAGAAATTTTCATATCACTAAATCACCTCTCGTTATGTTGAGATTGCTATTGTCTCTTTCTTCTTCCTTGCATATGGTAACTATTGGTTGTCTTGACAATTTTTTCCTATAAAATGCCTATGCATAGGAAGTATGTTAGACTTAGTTATGCTTGTCACATGTTTCATGATGCTCTCTTTGTGTACGATTGCTATCTTTTATGTGAGCATCATTGAATTATCAATGCCTAGCTAAGGGCGTTAAACAATAGCGCTTGTTGGGAGGCAACCCAATGAATACATTTATTTTTGCTTTTTTTACTTTCTGTTTTGTTGTGTCCACACCATCATAATTCTGTCATGATTGTGTTTTTTATGTTTCTTTTAGTGTTTGTACCAAGTAGAACCTTTATGATTGGTTATGGTGATAGTTGTTTGATCGTGCTGAAAAAGACACAAACCTTGTGCTCACGAAATTATTTTTAATTCCTGTACATGAAGAGATTTTGAGTTGATTCGTTTTGGTGCTGGTTGATATCCAAATTGCCCTAATTTTCGTAACTTGTCATAATTTTTGGGATACCAGAAGTATACGAAGTATACAGATTGCTACAGACTGGTCTGTTTTTGATAGATTCTGTTTTTGTTGGGTTGATTGCTTATTTTGATGAAACTATTGATAGTATCGGGGGGTACTAGCCATTGAAAAGTGAGAATACAGTAATCTAACACCAATATAAATAGAAATCAAGTTTGCTACAGTACCTAAAGAGTTGGTAGTTTGTTTTCTTGTGCTAATGATATCACGAGTTTCTGTTTAAGTTTTGTGTTGTGAAGTTTTCAAGTTTTGGGTGATGTTCTCATGGACAATGGGATAAAGAGTGGAGAGAGCCGAAGCTTGGGGATGCCCAAGGCATCCCAAGCCAAATTCAAGGACACCAAAAAGCTTAAGCTTGGGGATGCCCCGGGAAGGCATCCCCTCTTTCGTCTTCAATCCATTGGTAACGTTACCTGGAGCTATATTTTTATTCACCACATAATATGTGTTTTGCTTGGAGCGTTGTGTATTATAGGAGTCCTTTATTTTTGTTGTGTCACAATCATCCTTGCTGCACACCTTTTTGAGAGAGACATGCACTCATCTCGAATTTGCTAGAATACTCATTGAGCTTCACTTATATCTTTTGAGTTAGGCAATTTAGCTCGTGTGTGCTTCACTTATATCTTTTGAGCTAGATAACTTTGCTCTAGTGCTTCACTTAGATCTTTTTAGAGCACGGCGGTGTCATATTTTGGAGAAATAAAAACTCTCGATCTTCACTTATATCTTTTTGAGAGTGCTCTCTCTGAGTAACTTGGTAGTTGGCGTCCTAAAGATGATAGTCATCCAAAGAGTATATAATAAAACTTCCATATTCATGTCCATTGATTAGTAAAGAGAAGTTTGATTCCTCTCAATTAGTTTTGAGACATGGATATGGTAATATTAGATTTATGTTAGTAGGGTGTTGTGAATCTAGAAATACTTGTGTTGAAGTTAATGATTCCCGTAACATGCACGTATGCTGAACCGCTATGTTAGGAAGTCGGAGCATAATTGATTTATTGATTGTCATGCTTTGTGTGGCCGTCGGGATCGCGCGATGGTTAAACCTACCAACCCTTCCCCTAGGAGTCTGCGTTTAGCACTTTGTTTTGATTACTAATAAAACTTTCGCAATAAGTATATGAGTTCTTCATGTCTAATGTGAGTCCATGGTATAGATGCACTTTCACCTTCCACTGTTGCCAGCCTCTCTAGTGCCGCGCAACTTTTGCCGGTGCACAAAACCACCATATACCTTCCTCAAAACAGCCATCATACCTACCTATCATGGCCTTTTCACAGCCATTCCAAGCTATATTGCCATGAAACTCCCACCGTTCCATCTCATGACTTGTGCCGTCACTTTCATATTGCCATTGCATGATCGTAAGATAGCTAGCGAGATGTTTCAACGTCATACGCTAAGCTAGATCATTGCACATCCCGGTACACTGCCGGAGGCATTTCCTATAGAGTTATCATTGCTCTAAGTATTGAGTTGTGAGTAAATAAAAGTGAGATGATCACCATTATTAGAACATTGTCCCATGTGAGGAAATAATAAAAAAGGCCAAAGATTCCCACAAAAAAAAGTTAAAAAAATGAAAAGAGCCCAAAGAGCCCAAACAAAAAAAGAGAGAAGGGACAATGCTATTATCTTTTTCCACACTTGTCCTTCGCAATAGCACCATGTTCTTCATGATTGAGAGTCTCTTGTTTTGTCACCACCATATACTAGTGGGAGTCTTCATTATATAACTTGGCTTGTATATTCCAATGATGGGCTTCCTCAAAATTACCCTAGGTCTTCGTGAGCAAGCAAGTTGGATGCATACCCACTAGTTCTCCTTTTGAGCTTTCACACACTTATAGCTCTAAGTGCATCTGTTGCATGGTAGTCCCTACTCATTCACATTGATATCTATTGATGGGCATCTCCATAGCCCGTTGATACGCCGAGTCAATGTAACCATCTCCTCCTTTTTGCCTCACAACCTCCACCACACTCTATTCCACCTATAGTGCTATATCCATGGCTCATGCTCATACATTGCGTGAGAGTTGAAAAAGGTTTGAGAAAGTAAGAGTGCGAAAACAATTACTTGGCCAATACCGGGGTTGTGCATGATTTAAATTCGTTGTGTGGGGATGATGGAGCATAGCCAGACTATATGATTTTGTAGGGATAACTTTCTTTGGCCTTGTTATTTCAAAAGTTCATGATTACCTTGCTAGTTTGCTTGAAGTATTATTGTTTCATGTCAATAGCAAACTATTGTTTTGAAACTTACGGATCTGAACATTCATCTCACATGAAAGAAGTTGCAAAGGTCAAATATGTTAGGTAGCATTCCACATCAAAAATTCAGTCTTTATCACTTCCCTACTCGAGAACGAGCAGGAGTTAAGCTTGGGGATGCTTGATACGTCTCCAACGTATCTATAATTTTTGATGGTTCCATGCTATTATCTTGTCAACTTTGGATGTTTTGTATGTATTTTATATCTTTTTTGGGACTAACCTATTAACTCAGTGCTAAGTACCAGTTCCTATTTTTCCGGTGTTTTTGACCTTTTTCAGAGGAGAATATTGAACGGAGTCCAAACGGAATAAAACCTCCGGAAAGATTTTTTCCAGAACAGAAGATACGCAGGGAACTTGAGAACCAAGGCGAAGGGATCCGGGGGAGGCCACAAGCCCCCTAGCCGCGGCCTAGGGGGGCGCCTAGTAGGCTTGTGGGCCCCCCGTGGATCCTTTGACCTACCTTTTCTGCCTATAAATTCCCTAAAAATCTGAAACCACGAGGGAGAGCCACGAAAATACTTTTCCGCCGCCGCAAGTTTCTGTCTCCGCAAGATCCCATCTCGGGCACGTTTTGGTGCCCTGCCGGAGGGGGATTCGGACGCGGAGGGCTTCTTCATCAACACCATTGCCTCTCCGATGATGAGTGAGTAGTTCACCATTGACCTTGGGGCCATAGCTAGTAGCTAGATGGCTTCTTATCTCTCTTGGATCTTCAATACAAAGTTCTCCATGATCTTCATGGAGATCTATACGATGTAATCTTCTTTTGCGGTGTGCTTGTCGAGATCCGATGAATTGTGGATTTATGATCATATTATCTATGAATCTTATTTGAGTTTCCTCTGATCTCTTATATGCATGATTTCATATCCTTGTAAATCTCTTCGAGTTGTGGGTTTCGTTTGGACAACTTGATCTATAATTCTTGCAATGGGAGAAGTGCTTGGTTTTGGGTTCATACCGTGCATTGACCTCACCTAGTGACAGAAGGGGTAGCGAGGCACGCATCGTGTTGTTGCCATCAAGGGTAAAAAGATGGGGTTTACATCTATTGCATGAATTTATCCCTCTACATCATGCCATCTTGCTTAAGACGTTACTCTGTTTGTTATGAACTCAATACACTAGATGCATGCTGGATAGCGGTCGATGTGTGGAGTAATAGTAGTAGATGCATAAAGTATCGGTCTACTTGTCTCGGACGTGATGCCTATATGTATGATCATTGCCTTAGATATCGTCATGACTTTGCGCGGTTCTATCAATTGCTCGACAGTAATTCGTTCATCCGCCGTAATATTTGCTTTCATGAGAGAAGCCTCTAGTGAACACTATGGCCCCCGGATCTACTACACATCATATTTTCAGCTCTACACTTTTACTTTGTTGCACTTTCCACCTTCAGATCTCACCTTGCAATCAATCGTGAAGGGATTGACAACCCCTTTGTAGCGTTGGGTGCAAGTTTGCTGTTTTTGCGCAGGTACTTTGGAGACTTGCCTTGATACTCCTACTGGATTGATACCTTGGTTCTCAAACTGAGGGAAATACTTACTGCTACTGTGCTGTATCACCCTTTCCTCTTCAAGGGAAAAACTAACGCAAGCTCAAGAGGTAGCAATAGTACAACCAAAAATAGGGTGGAAGTCAAGCCGCCCAGGGAAGGCCGCTGGAAAAATGTTGCTTTAAAAACTTGTATCGATAGTTACCTAAAACAACTACCTTAGTGCCACGAGTTATAAAAAATCATCGCACACATTATTTCAAGTATTTTTGTATCCACATATTTCACACTTATCGGCGCTGACACGTCAAAATTACCTTTTACACACACTAAACTGCTATCGACCAGTAGACCCTGGGCTTGGATGGTAATACCACCCCGATCACCATGCCATCACTACTTCTTAAGTATCCGGTTTCTTGGGTTTTGTGCTGTATGCACCGGTTCCAAGTTATGTCTTGGGTCTACAGTTGGGTTGCCATACTCCTATACTTACCTCCTGACGTTTTGCTAGTTTGGTTAAGGGGTAAAGGGAGAACCATCGCGATTGTATTGCCGGCTAGTCTCGCTAAAAATACCTGAGTGGAGAAAGCTGAAAACTGACCGTCGTAATAAGCGAGAACTGGTCTGCAACCCGAGCTCAAAAACAAAAGCCGTTGGAGGTTATTCTGTGTCACACGGAGGGTTTATGCCTCTACGGACTCTATGGTAGCTATTTTGAAATTCAGGTTACCCGACTACCACCAAAAGCATGGGGGCTTCCGATCAGCCCCCAAATTTAAACTCCTAAGGCTAAGTGAAAGCGATAAAGCCGCATGTCTGATTGGCTCATTTCCGTCGCACACTACCACCTTCGGGCACCGACTCATTTGCTAAGGGTACTAGTACCGACGGTGGAACACCCCGAGTAGTCTGTACATGGGGGCTGAAGCCGATGACTGGAAACTTTCATATTAAAATGGGCGAACAACAGGAGTCAAAATATTACACAAGCACAAATACTAAACATTATAAATATAAGTTTTTCGGAGGCACAAGGCAGTACAATCACTCAAAGAGTACATCTTCCGAGCATTGGGCTTCTATAACCCGAGCACCCTTCGTCGCGCAGGGAAAATACTGCTCGGGGAGTCTGTGCTCCTTCCCGGCACGTGGAGGTGCGGTGGCCATCATCACGGGCTTCATCCCCATATAATGCACTAGGATCCTCGCAAAGGCCATCTGAGCTCCTTCTATGCAGACATAACACTTCACGACCTTGATTAGCGACACGACATCAACCAACTTGTGCACTAAGCCGAAGTAGCTTCTCGGCAGAAGCTCGGTAGGCCACAAGTGAATATAGAGATCCTTCATGGCCGGCTCCACCATCCTATGCAGCTCCATGAGCTGTTTCATTTGATAGCATACACTGGGGTTGGGGTCGGGAGTCTGAAAGTGAGCCCAGAAAAGCCTCCGCTCAACATCCCCGTCATGGGCCGAGTAGTGCTTTCTTGCTTCCGCCACACTCCGCGGGAGGTCCATGAAGGTACCTGAGGAATGCCACATCCGTGTAAGAAATGCATACATGTTTTCACCAAAGGCACATTGCAATAAGTATGGCTTACCATTTGGCATTTGCTTGGCCTAGTGCATCTCTTCTTCAAAGAACATCCGGTCCACCCGCTCTGATTTGAGCTCGGCGGATAGCTTGGAGAGCTCGGTCATCTCCTCCCGAGATTTCTGCTCCGAGGCCTCACATTAAGAGCTGGCTTCGTCGAGCTCGTGTTGAACCTCTGCCACCCTGGCCTCATGCTTGCTGCTTTCAACCTTGAGGGACCTTAGCTCGGCAGCTACTTGTTCGGCTGCCACCTTGTGAGCAGCGGCCTCGTTGTTGGCCTGCTCCAGTTCGGCCTTGAGTTTATCAAACTCTCTGTCCTGGGCTGCTGACCAATTCGATATTGCGGGGTTAAATATTAAAAATCAAGAAAGTCCTTTACTGAAGGGAAGTATTTTTTTTACAACACTCCTTGAAACTTACCCTGTTTTTCATCAAGCCGAACATTTACACGAGTGAGCTTCTCATTGGAAACCTTTAGTTTTACGTTCACCTCGGCTATCTACAAAGTGTTGGCATCGGTAATGGAGGATGAAGCCTGCACGACATAATTATGCAAGACACTTTGGTCAGAATTACTCCATCAAATTGTTAGATTTTAAAAATAATCTCAGGATTACTTTTTATGCCTATGTGTTAATTTTGAGCCACGAATAAGCTTGTCAAAACTTACCCGTGGCTCGGGGCTGTTATACCCATGAAGGCATATAAAATCTTATAAATAAGACTTAAAACATTACGCGGCTTAACTTAAAACACTCCAGCAAGCCAGTGAAAGCTTCGCCCAGTCCGTTGTTAATGGACTGAAAACTCTGCAAAACCGCAACCATAAGGCTGGCCACCTAGTTGTAGTTCGTTCTGCTAGGGGTGGCGCTGAAGGCGGCACCGAAGACACCGGAGAATCTGGGCCGCCGGAAGCTTTCTTCGGGGAAAAGCTTGGAGGGAATTTGGTTCCCTTCTCCACTTGCAGAGAAGGAACCAACCCCCTGGGTCCTATTGACCGAGGTATGAACCTCGACCAGAATCTCCTGTTCTTTGGTGGCCAGTGTATCAACACCAGCCGGGACCTCCCGGTCTTCGGAGGCTGGTATATCAACCTCGGCCAGGACTGGTCCTCGGTGTTCGATGTACCCACCTCGTCCATCACCGCCTTGGTAGTGATCAGCGGGGCCTGATGGGACATCACCTCGGTCGGCTCATCCGAGGCCCGGGGAGGGGTATTGTGGGACTCGTTACCACCCTCTGCCAGCTCGGCGGGCAGCGAACCCTCCTTTGACACGTGGTCCATCGAAGATCTCGGATAGGGCTCTGACAATAAACAGCTCATTTCTCATTATTTATAAAAACCCGGTGTAATTTCGTTACTTTAAGAGCTGGGTTCCGTACCTTCAGGCCGGGGGCTTGACCCTAGGGGTTCGGTGAGGAATTGCCTCGAAGGCTTCGATCTTGTCATTAGAGTCCGAGCCAGCGCCAAGAAGGGCGACCTTGCTCTTGCAAGGTCTCTCCGAAGCCCGAGGAGGCAGTCCCTCATCAGCCCCCTCCGGCGCCTCCCTCTTCCTCGCGTGAAGAGAATCTTTCTCTTCCTCATCTTCAGCATCCTCCTCTCGTAGGTGGAGGAGTCATGGGTATCCCTGGACTTGGTATCCGGAGGACCCCTCAAACAAAGACCCTTGTGAGCCTCCTTCTTCTTATTGTCCGGTGCCATGTACGACACCTCCACCAGCATTAGATTCACTAGAGGACACTGGGGTTCCTCGGGCAGGGGAGCTGGGCCGTCTATTTTCTCGACTATGGCGAACCAATCCCGCAAGAAAGGAGGGATGATAAGGCCTTCAATAAAACAAGAACTCTGAATAAGTATAAGAGCTCAGACGTACCTCCAAAGGGGGAGTCTCAACATCCAAGCCGGTGTCTTCATCTTCGGCCATCCACTCCTGCTGCATTTGAGGAGTATCCACCACAAGTTCTCATGGGTGGTGCGGTAGAACTCCTGCACCGCCCAGGGGTTGCTGGGATTTTAAGACCACATCGGGTTATCCCGGCACTGGCAGGGAAGGATGTGGCGATGAAGGATGACCTGGACTACATCGGTCAGCTTGATGTTTGTCGCCACCATCTGCTTGATCCGGTTTTGGAGAAACTTCACATCCGAAGCCGAGCCCCAGTCCACGCCCTTTTTAATCCATGAGGTTAGCCTCACCAAAGGTCCACATCTCGAATCGTCAGCCATTTCCCAGTTTTCTTCCCGTGGTTCCGTGATATAAAACCACTCCTTCTTCCAACCCTTGATGGTGTCGATCAGAGTACCCTCGAGACATGGAATGCGGCAAATCTTGCTTATCATAGCCCCTCCACAGTCAGCGTGTTGACTGCTATCTGACTTCGGCTTAACATTGAAAACTTTGAGCCAGAGGCTGAAGTGTGGATGAACCCGCGGGAAGGCCTCACAAACGATGATGAAGGTTGAGATGTGTATAATGGAATTCGGGGGGAGATCATGGAAATCTAACCCGTAATAAAACATCAAACCCCTGACGAAAGGGTGAAGCGGTAAGCCCAGTTCCTGGAGGAAGTGGGGAACGAACACCACCCGCTCACCGGGCCTTGGTGTAGGTACCACCACGCCCGTTTCCGGTGCTCGATGGGCGATGTTAGCCGCAATATAGCCACATCGCTTCAGCTCTTGAATGTCCCCTTAGGAGACATAGGAGATCTCCCACTTTCCTTGAGAGCCTGAACCGGCCATTGTTGAGCTTGGAAAGAAGGACGGCTGGAAGGGGTGGGAGATGGAATGGATCTGGGCACTCGAGCTTGGAAGGCGTGGGAGTAGAGAATGGAATGCTTGTGGTGGGTTTTGGATCTTTTTTCCTTTTTAAGGGAGGTCGTGAAGCCAAGGGTTTCCGCTTATTGCGCCACCACCTTTGCCACTTCCCGAAATGACCGCACTATTGAACGTGCATGGGTTAGCATGGGTCATTAATTCGAATCCCCTTAAATGCGGGACACAATCTCTTTTGTTGATAGAACATGCCCCGGGGAAAGTGGCCTCGAGCCGCAATTCGAGCTTTCTCATTATTTGTTATCATGACTTTTCGTCACAAGAATTGTCAGATAAGGGACTATTCACCTCTCGGCCGTTAAATCCTTTAGATTCAATGACACCCATTTTGACAATGCGATGTCGTTGGAGCGACTAAACTGATACCAATCGAACATAAGAGGAACTCGCCGTGCAAGCCGATTATTCTAAGTGTCCGGCTGCCGAAGATCGTAGACATCGGCGTTGAAGGCCAGTTCGGGGGATACTGAGGGAGTTCTGAATTAAGGGGTCCTCGGGCAGTTGGGTTATTCCTTATGGGCCGACCATATGGGCTGCGACATTGAAGACTGAATTATCTGACAGCTGCGTAATCAAGATGCAAAGCTCCGAAGACTAGGCATGCACTCCAAGAGAGGAGGACTAGTTCGACCCGTCTATCCCCGACTAAGGTCGATAACATTAAACCCTAGGAGCATTGGTGTCTATATAAACTAGAGGTTCTTATGTATAGAGGTAGGTCATCTCATCTAGGGATTTAGCTCATACGATCTTGAGGTAGATCAACTCTGTAACCATCGTTCCCCATCAATGTAATCAAGAAGGACATAGGGTTTTACCTCCTCAAGAGGGCCCGATCCTGGGTAAACACTGTCTCCCCTTCTCTCCTGCAACCCATCGATCACAAGTCTACTATTCGGGACTCCCTACCCAAGTTCTGCCATTTTTTACGCCGACATCCGGTTACCGATCATCTGGACTCCCTCGATAATCCGGAATCCATATCTCATCCTGAGAATAACTCGGGGCCAGTGGCCGATCTGGCACACGACCTAGAATCAACGCATCAGGGTCTCGTTGTAACCACGAATCCCGAGCTTGCCGCGCTACACCCCACTAGAGTGCGGGACGCGGTCGCTGAGATCTCAGGCTCACGTGTCATGGGAACATGAAATTTTATCCCACCCACCACCCAACTCGAGCATCCCTCGGGAAAAGCAGAAGAGTTCAGTTTGTTAGGCCCATATAAGGTTATACAATGGCGAGTGGAATGAATACATCACTTCTAGGCCAGATTTGACCTCAACAAGGATAGGGCAGAGGGTCGCCACGAGCACGAGATGATCAATGCCTTCTGATACGTGTACAACATATCTATAATTTTTGACTGTTTCATGCTATTATATTATCTGTTTTGGATGTTTTATATGCATTAATATGTTGTTTTATATTATTTTTGGGACTAACCTATTAACCTAGAGCCGAGTGTCAATTTTTTTTCCCTTGTTTTTGGGTTTTTCAGATAAGGAATACTAAACGGAGTCCAAACGGTATAAAATCTCCGGAATGATTTTTTTCGGAATGAAAGAGACCTGCAAGACTTGGAGTAGGGGCAAGGAACTTACCGAGAGGACACAAGCCTTCAGGGCGCGACCAGGGGGGTAGGTCGTGCCCCATGGCTTGTGGGTCCCCTGCAGGTCTCCTAACCCTATTCCTCATCCTATAAATTCCCAAAAAATGCATCATTATCACAGAGACACCAAGAAATAATTTTTCCGCCGCCGGAAGCCTCTGTTTCCGAGAGATCCAATATGGGAGCCTTTTTCAGTAATCTGCCAGAGGGGGATTCGATCACGGAGGGCTTCTACATCAACACCATTGCCTCTCCGATGATGCGTGAGTACTTTACCACACACCTACGGGTCCATAGCTAGTAGCTAGATGGCTTATTCTCTCTCTTTGATCTTCAATACAATGTTCTCCATGATCTTCATGGAGATCTATCCGATGTAATACTCTTTTGCAGTGTGTTTGCCGAGATTCGATGAATTGTGAGTTTATGTTCAGATTATCTATGAATATTATTTGAGTCTTTCATGATTTCTTATATGCATGATTTCGTATCTTTGCAAGTCTCTTCGAATTATTGGTTTGGTTTGGACAACTAGATTGGTAGTTCTTGCAATGGGAGAAGTGCTTAGTTTTGGGTTCAATCTTGCGGTGTCCTCACCCAGTGACAAAGTGGGGCAGCGAGGCACGTATTACATTGTTGCCATCAAGGATAAAAAGATGCAGTTTTCATCATATTTCTTGAGTTAATTCCTCTACATCATGTCATCTTACTTAATGCGTTACTCTGTTCTTCATGAACTTAGTACTCTAGATGCAGGCAGGAGTCGGTCGATGTGTGGAGTAATAGTAGTAGATGTAGAATCGTTTCGGTCTACTTGACACGGACGTGATGCCTAGATGCATAATCATTGCCTTATATATTCATGATTATTCGCTTTTCTATTAATTGCTCGGCAGTAATTTGTTCACCCACCGTATTATTTTCCTTCATGAGAGAAGCCTTTGGTGAAACCTATGCCCCCGGGTCTATTTGCTACATATTATTTTTAGATCTATAAACCAAAAACACCAAAAATACTTTGCTGCAATTTATTTTTTGTTGTTTTACTTTCAACCTTTTATATCTATCTCTATCATATGTCATCCTTGCAAATAACCATGAAGGGATTGACAACCCCTTTGTTGCGTTGGGTGCAAGTGTTTGATTATTTGTGTAGGTACTATATTGGGGCTTTGCTTGTTCCTCCTACTGGGTTGATACCTTGGTTCTCAACAAACTGAGGGAAATACTTATCTACTTTGTTGCATCACCCTTTTCTCTTCAAAGGAAAACCAACGCAAGCTAGAGAAGTAGCAAGAAGGATTTCTAGCGCCGTTGCCTGGGAGGATACATAGCAAGATCTTACCAAGTACCCATCACAAACTCATCTCTTACATTTACATTATTTGCCATTTTCCTGTCGTTTTCCACTCCCCCAATTCACCAATTTGCCTTTTTATTCGCCCTTCTCTCGTTTACTTTTTGTTTGCTTGCTTGTGTGTTGGATTGCTTGATTTGTCACGATGAGTCAAGATAATACCAAGTTGTGTGGTGTCACCACTACTACTAATAATGATTTTATTAGTACTCCGATTGCTCCCGCCACTAGTGCGGAATATGATGAAATTAATGTTGCTTGGCTTAATCTTGTTATGAAAGAACAATTTTCTGGCCTTCCTAATGAAGATGTCGCATCCCATCTCAATACTTTCGTTGAGTTGTGTGATATGCAAAAGAAGAACGATGTGGATAATGAAATTGTTAAACTGAAGCTATTTCCTTTCTCATTATGGGTTCGTGCTAAAACTTGGTTTTCATCTTTGCCTAAAAATAGTATTGATTCATGGAATAAGTGTGAAGTTGCTTTTATTTCCAAGTACTTTCCGCCCGCTAAGATCATCTCCCTTAGGAATGATATAATGAATTTTAAGCAACTTGATCATGAGTATGTTGCACAATCTTTGGAGAGTATGAAATTAATGATTAGAAATTGCCCCGCACATGGTTTGAGTTTATGGATGATTTTTTTATGCAGGATTGATTTTTTCTTCTAGAAATCTTTTAGATTCCATCGCACGCGCGCGGGGGGGGGGGGGGGGGTTACTTCCATGGAATCACATTAGGAGAAGCTACTAAACTCCTAGATAATATTTTGGCAAATTACTCTCAATGGCATACCGAAAGATCTCCTACTAGTAAAAAAGTGCATGCTATAGAAGAAATAAATACTTTGAGTGATAAGATGGATGAATTGATGATTTTTTTTCTAGTAAGAGTGCTCCTATTGATCGCAATGATATGCATTTGTCTTCTTTGATTGGAAATAATAATGAATCTATGGATGTGAATTTTGTTGGTAGGAACAATTTTGGCAATAACACGTATAGAGGTAATTTCAATCATAGGCCGTTTCCTAGTAATTCCTCTAATAATCATGGTAATTCCTACAACAATTCTTATGGAAATTATAATAATATTCCCTCTGATCTTGAGAATAATATTAAATAATTTATTAGTTCGCAAAAGGGTTTCAATGCTATGATTAAAGAAAAATTGCTCAAGATCGATGATTCGGCTAGGAACATTGATAGAATTTCTCTTGATGTTGATTCTTTGAAAATTATATATATTCCACCCAAACATGATATTAATAAGTATTTAAAAGCTAATAGAATTTCCATTGATGACTTTAAGTAAAGAACCGCTAGAATACGTGCTAAGCGTGAATGGCTTGAAAAAGTGTTTTCTCATGATAATAATGATGAAGATCTAAAAGTGATAGGTGTGACTCCTATTGAATCTTTGTTTTCTAATATAAATCTTGAAATGTATGGGACTCGAGATGAGTCAACTTTAGCTAAAAGGCATCCCAATGATTCGGAGTTTTTAGATCTTGATGCTAAGATTGATAAAAGTGGGATTGAAGAGGTCAAAACTTCAAATAGCAATGAACCCATTCTTTTGGATTTCAAGGACTTTAACTATGATAGTTGATCTTTGATTGATTATATTTCCTTGTTGCAATCGATATTGAATTCTCCGCATGCTTATAATCAAAATAAAGCTATTACTAAACATATTGTGGATGATATGATGAAATCTTTTGAAGAAAAACTTGAGTTGGAAGTTTCTATACCTAGAAAGATTTATGATGAGTGGGAGCCTACTATCAATATTAAAATTAAAGATTATGAGTGCCATGCTTTTTGTGATTCGGGTGCTAGTGTTTCCACAATTCCAAAAACTTTATGTGATGTTCTAGGTTTTCGTGAATTTGAGGATTGCTCTTTAAATTTGCATCTAGCGGATTCTACCATTAACAAACCTATGGGAAGGATTAATGATGTTCTTATTATTTCAAATAGGAATTATGTTCCCGTAGACTTCATTGTTCTTGATATAGATTGCAATCCTACATGCCCTATTATTCTTGGTAGACCCTTCCTTAGAACTATAGGTCCAATTATTGATAGGAAGGAAGGAAATAGTAGATTCCCATTAAGGAAAGGCATGGAGCACTTTCCTAGAAAGAAAATAAAGTTATCTTATGAATCTATTATGAGAGCCACTTATGGATTGCATACCAAAGATGACAATACCTAGATCTATTGCGTTATGCCTAGCTAGGGGCATTAAACAATAACGCTTGTTGAGAGGCAACCTAATTTTCTTCTTATGTTTTCGTTTTTGCTTGTGTTTTTTAGTGCTGCACACATTACTACCTCTATAATAATTGTGTTTTCTTGTTTCAATTAGTGTTTGAGCCAATTAAGACCTTTGAGATGGTCTATGGTGTTTGCAATTTGATTTTCCTAGAAAAACTGAAACTTTCACCCTGAGTCCACGCATTTTGTAAATTCACTAGAACGTGCTTTTGATCTGAATATTTTACACAATATTTATATACAAATTTCCCAGATCTTCCTAATTTATCAGATTTTTTTGAGTTACACAAGAATTCGAAGTAATCAGATTGCTATAGACTGTTCTATTTCTCACAGATTTTGTTTCCTTTGTGTTGATTGCTTATTTTGATGAAACTATGGGTTGTATCGGGGGGTATGAACTATGGCTAAGTTGGAATATAGTAATTATTACATCAATATGAATAAAGAATGAGTTCACAACAGTACCTAAAGTGGTGATTGATACGTCTCCGTCGTATCTACTTTTCCGAACTCTTTTGCCCTTGTTTTGGACTCTAATTTGCATGATTTGAATGGAATTAACCTGACTTACGTTGTTTTCAGCAGAATTGCCATGGTCTTGTTTTTGTGCAGAAATAAAATTTCTCGAAATGACCTAAAAATTTACGGAGAATTTTTCTGGAACTAAAGAAAAATACCTGCGCAAAGATCCACCGGAGGGGGTGAGCCAGTGGGCCACAAGCCCACGGGGCGCGACCACCCCCCCCCCCCCCCCCGCCCTAGCCGCGCCTGGCAGGCTTGTGGGGCCCACGTGGATCCACCGCCTCCAAACTCAGCTCTATATATTCCGTTTCGCCCGGAAAAAAATAAGAGAGAAGGAGTCATCGCGTTTACGATACAGAGGCGCCGCCACCTCCTGTTCTTCATCTGGAGGGCAGATCTGGAGTCCGTTCTGGGCTCCGGAGAGGGGAAATCGTCGCCATCGTCATCATCAACCTTCCTCCATCGCCAATTCCATGATGCTCTTCACCGTTCGTGAGTAATCTCATCGTAGGCTTGTTGGACGGTGATGAGTTGGATGAGATCTATCATGTAATCGAGTTAGTTTTGACGGGGATTGATCCCTAGTATCCACTATGTCGTGAGATTGATGTTGCTACTACTTTGCCATGCTTAATGCTTCTCATTTAGGCCCGAGTGCCATGATTTCAGATCTGAACCTATTATGTTGTCGCCAATATATGTGTGTTTTAGATCCTATCTTGCAAGTTGTAGTCACCTACTGTGTGTTATGACCCGGCAACCCCGGAGTGACAATAGCCGGAACCACTCCCGGAGATGACCATAGTATGAGGAGTTCATGTATTCACCAAGTGTTAATGCATTGGTACGGTTCTTTATTAAAAGGAGAACCTTAATATCTCGGAGTTTCCATTAGGACCCTGCTGCCACGGGAGGGATGGGCAATAGATGTCATGCAAGTTCTTTTCCCTAAGCACGTATGACTACATACGGAATACATGCCTACATTAGATTGACGAACGGGAGCTAGTTACTTATCTCTCCGTGTTATAGCTGTTACATGATGAATCACATCTGGCATAATCATCCATCACCGATCCAATGCCTACGAGACTTTTACTACTGGTCCTTGTTACATTATGATACGTCCATTTTGCATCATGCTTTCATGTTGATATTTATTGCTTTTTGGGCTGTTATATTACTTGTGGTACCATATTTATGCCTTTTCTCTCTTATTTTGCAAGGATTATTTGAAGAGGGAGAATTCAGGCAGCTGGAATTCTGGACTGGAAAAGGAGCAAATCCTAGTCCACTATTCTACACATCTCCAAATGCCGTGAAAATTTACGTGGATTTTTTCTGGAATATATTAAAAATACTAGGCGAAAGAACTACCAGAGGGGGACCACCAGGGCCCCACAAGCTTGCCCACAGCCACCACCCCCCTGGTGGCGCAGGGCAGGCTTGTGGGCTGCCTCAAGGCCCACTAGCCCCCCTCTTTTGCTATATGATGCGTCCTGACCTGGAAAAAAAAATCAAACAGGAGCTTTTTCGTGGTTTTGCCGCCGCCACGGGGCGGAACTTGAGCAGATCCAATCTAGAGCTGTGGCAGGACGATCCTGCCGGGGAAATTTCTCTCCCGGAGGGGGGAATCGTCGCCATCATCATCACCAACACTCCTCTCGTCGGAGGGGAGGCATCTTCATCAACATATTCATCAGCACCATCTCCTCTCCAATCCCTAGTTCATCTCTTGTAACCAATCTCCGTCTCGCAACTCCGATTTGTACTTGTAAGGTTGCTAGTACTGTTGATTACTCTTTGTAGTTGATGCTTGTTGGATTATTTGGTGGAAGAGTTTATGTTCAGATCCTTGATGCTATTCATTACACCTCTGGTCATGATTATGATTAAGTCTTGTGAGTAGTTACTTTTGTTCCTGAGGACATGGGATAAGTCATGGTGATAATAGTCAGGTGAATTTGATATTCGTTCGGTATTTTGATATGATGTATGTTTTTTTTCCTCTAGTGGTGTTATGTGAACATCGACTACATAACACTTCACCATATTTGGGCCTAGAGGAAGGCATTGGGAAGTAGTAAGTAGATGATGGGTTGCTCGAGTGACAGAAGCTTAAACCCCAGTTTATGCGCTGCTTCGTGAGGGGCTGATTTGGATCCACTAGTTTAATGCTATGGTTAGACTTTGTCTTAATTCTTCTTTTGTAGTAGCGGATGCTTGCGAGAGAGGTTAATCATAAGTGGGATGCTTGTCCAAGTAAGGACAGTACCCAAGCGCCGGTCCACCCACATATCAAACTATCGAAGTAACGAATTCGAATCATATGAACATGATGAAACTAGCATGACAGAAATTCCCGTGTGTCCTCGGGAGCGTTTTTCCTCCTATAAGACTTTGTTCAGGCTTGTCCCTTGCTACAAAAGGGATTGGGCCACTTGCTGCACCATTGCTACTACTTTTTACTTGTTACTCTTTGCTTGCTACGTTTCACCTCGCTACACAATCACTTGTTGCCGCTACTTTCAGTGCTTGCAGTTATTACCTTGCTGAAATCCATCTATCAGAGCCTTCTGCTCCTCGTTGGGTTCGACACTCTTACTTATCGAAAGGACTACGATTGATCCCCTATACTTGTGGGTCATCAAGACACTTTTCTGGCGCCGTTGCCGGGGAGTGAAGCGCCTTTGGTAAGTGGAAATTGGTAAGGAAATATTTTTATACTATGCTGAAATTTATTGTCACTTGTCACTATGGAAACTCTTCCTTTGAGGAGTTTGTTCGGGGTTTCTTCACCACGAATGGAAGCACGAGGAGTTGCTCCTCGACCTGAGGTACCTACTGAAAATATCTTTTATGAAATTCCTTTGGGTATGCTTGAGAAACTGCTGGCTAATCCTTTTACACGAGATGGATCTTCACATCCAAACTTTCATCTAATCTATGTAGATGAAGTTTGTGGTTTATTTAAGCTTGCAGGTTTGCCCGAGGATGAGGTAAATAAGAAAGTCTTTCCTTTATCTTTGAAGGATAAGGTGTTGACATGGTATAGGCTATGTGATGATGCTGGATCATGGGGCTACAATCGGTTGAAATTGGAATTTCATCAAAAGTTCTATCCTATGCATTTAGTACATCGTGATCGGAACTTTATTCATAACTTTTGGCCTCGTGACAGGGAAAGCATAGCTCAAGCTTGGGGGAGGCTTAAATCAATGCTATATTCATGCCGCAATCATGAGCTCTCGAGAGAAATCATCACTCAAAACTTTTATGCTCGTCTTTCTCATGAAGATCGTACCATGCTTGACACTTCTTGTGCCGGTTCTTTTATGAAGAAGGATATTGATCACAAGTGGAATTTATTGGAGAGAATCAAACGCAACTCTGAAGATTGGGAGCTGGAGGAAGGTAAGGACTCGGGTATGAATTTCCAGTTTGATTGCGTTAAATCTTTTGTTGAGAGAAACACTTCTAGAGATTTTAGCCCTAAGTATGGACTTGACTCTGAGATAGTAGCTTCTCTATGTGAATATTTTGCTTCTCATGTTGAACTTCCCAAAGAGAAGTGGTTTAAATATCATCCTCCAGTAGAAAGCAACATAGCCAAAACCAATCTAGTTGAGGAGAAAATCATAGCTTTTAGTGATCCTGTTGTTTCTTGTGCTTATATTGAGAAACCACCATACCCTGCTAGGATGAAGGATTATTCTAAAGCTCCAACTGTGATACGTAGGGGTTACATTAGACCAGTTGCACCCCCTGAGGAGATTAGAGTTGAACCTAGTGTTGCTATTATCAAATATCTCTTAGCCGAAGATATAGACGTGCATGTTATTAAATTCTGTGAGGACTGCTAGAATTGCTAAACCTCACGCGAAAGACAAGCACGGACCTGTAGTTGGCCTGCCCGTTGTTTCTGTTAAGACATGAGATCACTGCTACCATGGCTTATGTGATATGGGAGCTAGTGTTAGTGCAATACCCCGTTCTCTCTATGATGAAATCAAAGATGAGATTGCACCTGCTGAGATAGAACCCATTGATGTCACTATCACGCTAGCTAATAGAGACACTATCTGCCCTTTGGGAATTGTGAGAGACGTAGAAGTCATGTGTGGTAAGACGAAGTATCCTACTGATTTCCTCGTCCTTGGTACTGCACAAGATAGCATTTGACCCATCATATTTGGTAGACCCTTTTCAACACTGTTAATGCTCACATTGATTGCATTAAGTAGACTTTCACAGTAAGTTTCGAGGGTGTGTCTCATGAATTTAATGTCTCCAAGTTTGGAAGACAACCCCATGAAAGAGAGTTATCTGGTAGAGATGAAATCATTGCTCTTGCCTCTATTGTCGTATCTCCTACGGATCCTTTAGAGCAATATCTGCTTGAGCATGAAAATGATATGCATATGGAGGAGAGAGATGAGATAGATAGAATTGTCTTAGAACAACATCCTATTCTCAAGAATAATCTGCGTGTTGAACTGCTTGGGGATCCTCCCCCACCAAAGGGTGATCATGTGTTCGAGCTTAAACATTTGCCTGATACTCTTAAGTATGCCTATCTTGATGAGAAGGAGATATATCTTGTCATTATTAGTGCTCTCCTCTCAGAGTGCGAAGAGAAGAAGTTGCTAAAAACTCTGAGAAAGCACCGCGCGGCTATTGGATATACTCTTGATGATCTTAAGGGTATTAGTCCTACTCTATGTCAGCACAAGATTAAAACCGATCCTGACTTTAAACCAGTTGTTGATCATCAAAGGCGATTAAATCCTAAGATGAAAGAGGTCGTTAGAAAAGAAATATTAAAGCTTCTGGAAGCAGGAATCATTTATCCTGTTGCTCATAGTGATTGGGTAAGTCTAGTACATTGCGTACCTAAGAAGGGAGGTATCACCGTCGTTCCTAATGATAAGGATGAACTAATCCCACAAAGGATTATTACCGGCTATAGAATGGTGATAGACTTCCGGAAAATGAACAAGGCAACCAGGAAAGATCATTATCCTTTGTTGTTCATCGACAAAATGCTAAAAAGGCTATCAAAGCACACTCACTTCTGCTTTCTAGACGGTTATTTAGGTTTCTCGCAAATACCTGTTGCACAATCTGATCAAGAGAAAACCACTTTCACCTGCCCTTTCGGTACCTTTGCCTATAGACGTATGCCTTTTGGCTTATGTAATGCACCTGCCACCTTCCAAAGATGTATGATGGCTATATTCTCTGACTTTTGTGAAAAGATTGTCGAGGTTTTCATGGATGACTTCTCCGTTTACGGGTCTTCCTTTGATGATTGCCTCAGCAACCTTGATCGAGTCTTACAGAGATGCGAAGAAACCAACCTCGTCTTGAATTGGGAGAAGTGCCACTTTATGGTTAATGAAGGTATCGTCTTAGGACACAAAATCTCTGAAAGAGGCATTGAAGTTGATAAGGCTAAGGTTGATGCAATTGAGAAAATGCCTTGCCCCACAGATATCAGAGGTGTACGAAGTTTCTTAGGTCATGCTAGTTTCTATAGAAGGTTCATTAAAGATTTCTCTATGATTTCTAGGCCTCTTACCAACCTCTTGCAGAAGGATGTTCCTTTTGTTTTTGATGAGGATTGTGAGGAAGCCTTTGAAATACTTAAGAAGGCTTTGATAACCGCACCTATTGTTCAACCACGTGACTGGAATTTGCCCTTTGAAATCATGTGCGACGCTAGTGATTACGCTGTTGGTGCTGTTCTAGGACAAAGAGTTGACAAGAAGTTGAATGGCATTCACTAGGCAAGTAAAACTCTAGACAGTGCCCAAAGAAACTATGCCACTACGGAATTTTTAGCAGTCGTGCTTGCATGTGAAAAGTTCAGATCTTACATAGTTGACTCTAAAGTCACTATTCACTCTGATCATGTTGCTATTAAGTACCTTATGCACAAGAAGGACGCTAAGCCTACGCTGATCAGATGGGTTCTCCTGCTACAGGAATTTGATTTGCACGTCGTTGACCGAAAGGGTGCTGATAACCCTGTAGCAGATAACTTGTCTAGGCTAGAGAATGTCCTTCATGACCCACTACCAATTGATGACAGCTTTCCTGATGAGCAATTAAATGTCATCCGCACTTCACTTAGTGCATCGTGGTATGCCGATTATGCAAACTATATCGTAGCCAAATACATATCACCCAGTTTCACCTATCAACAAAACAGGAAATTCTTCGTTGATTTGAGACACTACTTTTGGGATGACCCTCACCTTTATAAGGAAGGAGTAGATGGTGTTATTAGACGTTGTGTGCCTGAACATGAACAGGGACAGATCCTGCAGAAGTGTCATTCCGAAGCCTCAGGAGGACACCATGCTGGAGATAGAACTGCCCATAAGGTATTGCAATCAGGTTTCTATTGGCCCACTCTCTTCAAGGATGCCCATAAGTTTGTCTTGTCTTGTGACGAATGCCAAAGGATAGGGAACATCAGTAAGTGTCAAGAGATGCCTATGAATTATTCACTTGTCATTGAACCATTTGATGTCTGTGCCTTTGATTATATGGGACCCTTCCCGAGTTCCAACGGGTACACTCACATCTTAGTTGCTGTGGATTACGTTACTAAGTGGGTAGAAGTTATCCCCACTAAAAATGCTGATCACCACACCTCTATTAAGATGCTTAAAGAAGTCATATTCCCAAGATTTGGAGTCCCTAGATACTTGATGACTGACGGCGGTTCACACTTCATTCATGGTGTTTTCCGCAAGATGCTAGCTAAGTATGATGTCAACCATAGAGTTGCATCTCCTTATCATCCTCAGTCCACTGGTCAAGTGGAGTTGAGTAATAGGGAGATCGAGTTGATCCTACAAAAGACCGTCAATAGATCTCGAAAGAACTGGTCTAGCAAACTTGACGATGCACTATGGGCTCATAGGACTGCTTATAAGAATCCCATGGGCATGTCACCGTATAAAATGGTTTACGGTAAGGCCTGTCATTTACCTCTTGAGCTAGAACACAAAGCTTATTGGGCAATCAAAGAACTCAACTTTGATTTCAAACTTGCCAGTGAGAAGCGGTTGTTTGATATCAGCTCGTTGGATGAATGGAGAGCCCAGGCGTATGAGAATGCCAGGTTGTTCAAGGAAAAGGTTAAGAGATGGCACGACAAACGAATACAGAAACGAGAGTTCAATGTAGGTGATTATGTCTTGCTATTAAATTCTCGTTTGAGATTCTTTGTAGGCAAGCTTCTCTCTAAATGGGAAGGTCCCTATGTTGTCGAGGAAGTAGATCATTCCGGTGCCATCAAAATCAAAAACATGGAAGGAAATTTTCCTAGAGTGGTAAATGGGGAAAGAATCAAGCATTACATCTCTGGTACTCCCATAAATGTTGAGACCAATATCATCAATGTCATAACTCCACAGGAGTACATAAGGGATGTTTATCAGCCTGTTTCAGACCTTGAAAAAGAAGATGTATCTGTTTCAGCAAGAAATTGGACTCCGATACTTTTCCAATAGGAAATTTCCTCAGTTTTGGAATTTTTGGAAAATTAGAAAAATAAAAAGCAGTCCGGAGAGCAAACGAGGAAGCCACAAGGGCCCACACCGCCACCACCCCCTGGTGGCGTTGGGAAAGCTTGTGGGCACCTCGTGTGCCTCCTGGACTCCGTTTTATTGCGAAGGACTCCTTCTAGCCCAGAAAAAAATCATTATAGAGTCGCCCGAAGGTTTTGAGCTCCGTATCGCGTAGTTTTCCTCTGTTTTCGTTTCGAGCTTGTTGTCTGCCACAGACTTAGAGCAAAGATGTCTCAGGAATCTGTTGGGGAGAATGATCTTCACCAAGTTCATGAGGAAGTAGATGCTGATCTGAAAAGAGTAGAAGTTACGGAAGCCAGGGACCAAGCTAAGGAGAAAACCCAAGCTAAGGAGGAAGTTCAACCTATGTTCAACGTTGAAGACGTTGAAGGAATAGACTTTCTCCAACCCTTCCTCCACATGCTGTCTCCATCCTTGATTGAAGTCTTGAGTTGTTTTGCTGGAAAACCATGTCACAGATCTCAGGGGTATAAATCAAAGGTTGATAGCTCTCTTGGAATCAAAGGCGACAACAACACCATCACCACCAAAGGAAGACAACTAAGCATTGGTATGGGTAATCCCCTTGGCTTCTGCCAAGCTTGGGGAAGTTGCCCTGGTATCGTATCACCTTTATATCTTTTGCTTTTACCTTTGTTTTAGTTCTTTCCTTTTCAGTTTTTATTTCTTCTTTTAGAGGAATACGTCTTTAGTTTTTAGTTTGAGTCTTTTGCTTTTGTGTCTCCCCTGATGTATTCAAGCTTACGAGCTATATAATAAAGAGTTTCTTAGTCAAGGGCTTTGCTTTGTGCCATGATCAAAAGTATGAAAAGAACGATAGCATGAAAGATCATGAGACGATGTTATGGAAAGTGACAACTTCACTTATGACACGTATGATGATTGAAACTTGTTGAGAATAAATCAACATAGACCCCAGTCATTGTTGCAATTAATAAGAAGTAATAAGGAAAGAGAGGTTCACATATAAATATATCATCTTAGACACTTTTTACAATTGTGAGCACTCACCAAACTATTACATGCCTAGGAGTAGATGTTGGACAAGGAAGACAACATAATGAATTGTGTTTGCTTAGTTCCAAACAATGTTATATGATTAGAGATCCCTTAGCATGTGACGATTGCTTCCACCTCATATTAGCCAAAACTCCCGCACCAAGTAGAGATACTACTTGTGCATCCATAAACCTCCAACCAGTTTTCCATGAGAGTCCACCATACCTACCTATGGATTGAATAAGATCCTTCAAGTAAGTTGTCATCGGTGCAAGCAATAAAAATTGCTCTCTAATATGTATGATCTATTAGTGTGTGGAAAATAAGCTTTGTACGAACCTGTGATGAGGAAGACATAAAAGCGACAGACTGCATAATAAATTTCTTTATCATAGGAGGCAATGTAAAGTGATGTTCCTCCGCACTAAGAGGACACGCATCCAAACCTCAAAAGCGCATGACAACCTCTGCTTCCCTCTGCGAAGGGCCTATCTTGTACCTTTACTTTATACCCTTGTAAGAGTCATGGTGATCATCGCCAATTACCCTTTTGCCTTTGTCTTGGCTACCGTCACATGCTTGGGAAAGATCGATATTCGTATATCAACTTGGGATTGAGTACTCATGCTTTATTGTTGTTGACTTTACCCTTGAGGTAAACTGTTGGGAGGCAAAACTATAAGCCCCTATCTTCCTCTGTGTCCAGCTGAAACTTTGCCACCATGAGTACCACGTGAGTTGTAACAATTGTGGAAAACAAAAGAGATGATTGAGTATGTGGGTTTGCCTTACAAGCTCTTATTTGACTCTTTCTGATGCTGTGATAAATTGCAATTACGTCAATGACTATGGACTATTGTTGGTTACTTCTCGGTAAGGTTTTTGCTTCATGCTTTGCTTTGTGAAGGAATTGTTACTTTCCCATAAGAATCTTTATGATATATTGTTGTTCTATGTGTGATCATGATGCCCTCATGTCTGTATTATGTTTTATCGACACCTTCGTCCCCAAACATGTGGACATGTTTATGGAACTTGGTTTTCGTTTGAGGACAAGCGAGGTCTAAGCTTGGGGGAGTTGATACGTCCATTTTGCATCATGCTTTCATGTTGATATTTATTGCTTTTTGGGCTGTTATATTACTTGTGGTACCATATTTATGCCTTTTCTCTCTTATTTTGCAAGGATTATTTGAAGAGGGAGAATTCAGGCAGCTGGAATTCTGGACTAGAAAAGGAGCAAATCCTAGTACACTATTCTACACATCTCCAAATGCCGTGAAAATTTACGTGGATTTTTTCTGGAATATATTAAAAATACTGGGCGAAAGAACTACCTGAGGGGGCCCACCAGGGCCCCACAAGCTTGCCCACCGCCACCACCCCCTGGTGGCGCATGGCAGGCTTGTGGGCTGCCTGAAGGCCCACTAGCCCCCCTCTTTTGCTATATGATGCGTCCTGACCTGGAAAAAAAATCAAAAGGGAGCTTTTTCGTGGTTTCGCCGACGCCACGGGGCGGAACTTGAGCAGATCCAATCTAGAGCTCTGGCAGGACGATCCTGCCGGGGAAATTTCCCTCCCGGAGGGGGAATCGTCTCCATCGTCATCACCAACACTCCTCTCGTCGGAGGGGAGGCATCTTCATCAACATCTTCATCAGCACCATCTCCTCTCCAATCCCTAGTTCATCTCTTGTAACCAATCTCCGACAAGCAACTCCGATTGGTACTTGTAAGGTTGCTAGTAGTGTTGATTACTCTTTGTAGTTGATGCTTGTTGGATTGTTTGGTGGAAGAGTTTATGTTCAGATCCTTGATGCTATTCATTACACCTCTGGTCATGATTATGATTATGTCTTGTGAGTAGTTACTTTTGTTCCTGAGGACATGGGATAAGTCATGCTGATAATAGTCATGTGAATTTGATATTCGTTCGGTATTTTGATATGATGTATGTTGTTTTTACTCTAGTGGTATTATGTGAACGTCGACTACATAACACTTCACCATATTTGGGCCTGGAGGAAGGCATTGGGAAGTAGTAAGTAGATGATGGGTTGCTGGAGTGATAGAAGCTTAAACCCCAGTTTATGCGCTGCTTCATGAGGGGCTGATTTGGATCCACTAGTTTAATGCTATGGTTAGACTTTGTCTTAATTCTTCTTTTGTAGTTGCGGATGCTTGCGAGAGAGGTTAATCATAAGTGGGATGCTTGTCCAAGTAAGGGCAGTACCGAAGCGCCGGTCCACCCACATATCAAACTATCAAAGTAACGAACGCGAATCATATGAACATGATGAAACTAGCATGACCGAAATTCCCGTGTGTCCTCGGGAGCTTTTTTCCTCCTATAAGACATTGTTCAGGCTTGTCCCTTGCTACAAAAGGGATTGAGCCACTTGTTGCACTGTTGCTACTACTTGTTACTTGTTACTCTTTGCTTGCTACGTTTCACCTCGCTACACAATCACTTGTTGCCGCTACTTTCACTGCTTGCAGTTATTACCTTGCTGAAATCCATCTATCAGAGCCTTCTGCTCCTCGTTGGTTTCGACACTCTTACTTATCGAAAGGACTATGATTGATCCCCTATACTTGTGGGTTATCACATTACTTTGCCGCTATTGCTGTCACTGCTGCTGCTGTTACTGTGCTGCTACTGGTTATTGTTGCTACTACTGCTATCATACTACCTTGCTACTGATACTTTGCTGCAGACACTAAATCTTTCAGGTGTGGTTGAATTGACAACTCAACTGCTAATACTTTAGAATATTCTTTCGCTTCGCCTTGAGTTGAATCAATAAATTTGGGTTGAATACTCTACCCTAACCCTTTTCTGGCGCCGTTGCCGGGGAAGCACATCTATATTCTCTGAGTCACTTCGGATTTACGTCTGCTGGTCACTATGAAGAATCCGAAAGATCAAGAACTGAAATCTTGCCCTCAACTACGAGGACAGGTAAGGAAGTGCCATCTAGCTGTGCACTTGATTCACCTTCAGTTATGAGTAAGTTTGTGACACCACCTCCTGCTAGAAATCTTGATATGTCGCCCGTGCTTGATGATGCTACTTCTGCTGCCCATGATGCTTATGATGATGCTATGCTTGATACTATGCCTGATGATTCTATGCTGGATACTATGCCTAATGATGCTATTTCTTGATACTACTTTGCATGATGATGCTATGCTTGATATTGATTTTCCACTAGGTACATTCCTTGATGCACAAATTGCTAGAGTTTCTGCTAGAAGTGATGATACTTCTTAAACTGCTGATACTATTAAAGTAGAACCTGCTATTTTGCCTGCTAGAACTAGCTCTCCTGATATGCCCGAATTGCCTGTTATGCCTGAGCGTTATGTTATGGAGGGAGATATAGCTGAGGATTTTCTTGCGTGTAAGGATAGCTACGATGTTGAGAAATTACTGCGCAAGTGGAAAGAAAAAATCTCTGAACGCTAGGATGAAATACGACCCGAAGTTTGCCACTTCTCCTATCTTTGTGACCGATAAGGATTATGAATTCTCTGTCGACCCTGAGTTAATCACTCTGGTCGAATCTGATCCTTTTCACGGTTATGAGTCTAAAATGGTTGTAGCCCATCTTACCAAACTGCACGATATAGCCACCCTATTCACTAGTGAGGAAAAGATCCGCCACTACTATATCCTCAAGCTATTTCCTTCCTCGCTAAAGGATGATGCTAAGACCTGGTTCACTTCTCTTGCTCCTGGTTGTGTGTGTAGTACCCATGATATTGTCTACTACTTCTCTGAAAAATATTTCCTTGTCCATAAGAAGCAAGCTGCCTTGCATGATATATACAACTTTGCTCAAGCTGTAGAAGAGAGTCTCCCACAAGCTTGGGGGAGGCTTATCCAGGTGCTGAATGCTTTGCCTGATCACCCTCTTGAGAAGAATGAAATACTTGATATCTTCTATAATGGACTTACTGATGCTTCTAAAGACCACCTAGATAGTTGTGCCGGTTGTGTTTTTAGGGAACGAACCGTAGAACAAGCTGAGATCCTATTGAATAACATCTTGTGCAATGAGAATGCTGGGACTATTCCCGAACCACCTCCTAAGCCAACTCCAAAGAAAAGAGGTATCCTATTCCTCAGTCCTGAAGATATGCAAGAAGCCAAGAAATCTATGCGAGAGAAAGGCATTAAATCTGAAGATGTCAAAAATCTACCACATATCGAAGAGATCCATGGTCTTGATGACCCGATACAGGTAGTAGAAGTAAATTCTCTGCGTAGTTTTGATGAGAGTGATATTCCTTTTGATAAACCTACTAGCTTATCTTTGGATGAATTTGATAACTTTGTTTCCAAACAACAAAGTTTCAATGATTATGTTAGCATACAATTGGAATAGAATGCTCGTATGCTTAATCATTTAAGTGCTTGTGTGGACACAAATGTCAATGATCTTAAGCTTCTGAGTAAACATGCCTCTATGGTTACTACTCAGGTAGAACAAGTACTTAAATCTCAGAATGACTTGACCAATGAGTTGAATGACAATTCCGTCAGAGTCGTCACTAGAGGTGGTAGAATGACTTAGGAACATTTGTATCTTGAGGGTCATACGAAGAGAATTGAACTAGATTCTCAAGGAGTTAGCACTGACGCACCTAGTCATCCTAGAAAGAAGAAGAAAGATGATTGAAACCTGCACGCTAGCAACCCTGTTGCTGCTACACCTGAGAGTCCAAACGATGTCTCTGTCTCTGATGCTGAAACACAATCTGGTGATGAACATGATCCTAATGATAATATCAATACTGATGTTCATGAATATGCTCAACCTATCAATGAAAAGGATGTGGAAATTGAACCTGTTGATCTTGATAACCCACAACCTAAGAATAGAAGATACGATAAGAATGACTTCGCTGCTAGGAAGCACGGTAAAGAAAGGGAACCATGGGTTCAGAAACCCATGCACTTTCCTCCCAAACCATCCAATAAAAAGGATGATGAGGATTTTGAGCGATTCGTTGAAATGATCAAACCTGTGTTTCTGCAAATGCGTTTGACGGATATGCTCAAGATGTCTCCGTATGCTAAGTACATGAAAGATATTGTGACTAATAAGAGGAGGATACCCGAGGTTGATATTTCCACCATGCTCGCTAATTATACCTTCAAGGGTGGAACTCCCAAGAAACTAGGTGATCCCGGTGTGCCCACTATACCTTGCTCCATTAAAGGCAACTACATTAGAACTGCGTTATGCGACCTTGGAGCCGATGTTAGTGTTATGCCTCTCTCTCTTTATCATAGGCTTGAACTGGATAAGTTGACACCCACTGAAATCTCTCTGCAAATGGCCGACAAATCAACTGCTTTCCCTATTGGCATTTGCGAGGATGTGCGTGTTGTGATTGCTAACGTCACTATCTTAACAGACTTTGTTATCTTGAATATTCCCGAGGACGATGCCATGGCTGTCATCCTCGGAAGACCCCTTTTAAACACTGCATGGGCTGTTATAGATTGCAACAAAGGCAATGTCACTTTCCATGTCAACGGTAATGAGAATATGGTGCAGTTTTCGAAGAAACTATATCAAGTACATTGCATCAATGCTATCGATAAAACTTCATCGATTCTTATTGGGAGCTTTGAGTGCCCTATTCCTCGTGTCAAGATGAAGTAAGATTTGCTTGTTGGGGAGATACACATCCCCATTGAGGTGACCTAGTGAGTATTCGAAAATTCTCCATTCTATTTTGCGATTCGAAAAGGTTTGTCGAGGAGACTTGATCAACCTCATTGACGGATTTTCTTTCGATGACCATGAGATGGATGAATCGAGGAGTCACAAACCTTTGTTCCAAGCTTTTGCTTTAGGTTGCTTAGAAGAAAATTGATAGATTTAGTTTAGTTTTCCCTGTTTTCTGTTTTAGCGTCCCGTGGGAAAGTACCCCGAAAATAAAAGTTCTCCGAACGTCCTGAAAATCGAGTATGATTTTTTTGGATTTTTTGAAAAATACTAGGACGAAGGGGGCTGCACCAGTGGGCCACAAGCCCTGGCGGGCACCCCCTGACCGCGCCATCCAGGCTTGTGGGGCCCACAGGCACCCCCTCCACTCATTCTTGCTCTCATCTAGTTCTCCTACCTCCAGAAAAAAAATCGTTTTGCAGCTCAAACCCGTGTTCTTGCTCCTCTTGCTGGGATTTTCGATTTCTTTGCTCAAAGCACCATTCTCCGAACTGTTTTGGGGAAATTACTCCTTGGTAAGTGACTCCTCCATTGGTCCAATTAGGCTTTGCTCTAGTGCCTTATACTTCGCGTATTTTTGCTGCCTTGGTGACCATGTTCTTGAACTTTGCATGCTAATTTTAGCTGGTCCCAAGTAGTTTTGATGCGTAATATGTCCTCTAGGCACTTGTGGGAGTAGTTGCTACTAGTTTAGTTGAGCTTTTTTCATTTTTCCTTTGGGTCACTGAAAATTTAAGAGAAGGAAGATGTTCAGGAGAAACTATCATGGTGGTTCCTCAAGCAAGAGAGGTCCCCGTCTTGCGATTCGGGAGTCTGATCCTTACCAACCAAGGGACGCGCAGGTACAGCCATGTGAATGGCCTTCTGATGAATTTATGATTGAGGCAGGTTTCAAAGGCGAGTTTGATGCACTTGTTCGCAACGTCGGACTCGAAGAATTCATCTTCGATAAATGTGAACAGTATGTTGCTCTCACTGCCTCTTTTGTTCGTAGATTCAAATTTTTAGTTGGCCGTGACACATCGGTACTGTTTGATCTCTATGATAAATCGTATACCATGGACTTAGATGATTTTTATAGAATTTGCAAAATACCTATTTGGGTAGCCTCAATGATGCTCCTAAATCTTCGGTTAGAGATTTTTTCTCTGGTATTACTGTTGGAGAAACTGGAGACATTACGCAAGCTACCATGGGGAGTATTCATTTTCCTGCCTTGCATTAATTTGCCCTCTTCATAGGCAGATGCATTAATGGCAAGATTGAGCATTGTCACCTCTGCGCACCCGACCTTAGTATCCTTAAGAGCGCAGTGCGGGTGACAATAGTTTCAACATGGGAGCTATAATAGCAAGGAGGCTGAATAAGAATGCTAATGAAGGGGATTTCTTTGGTGGGATCTATGCCACCCGCATAGCAAATTTTCTTGGAGTACCCATCCGCGAAGGAGATCCCCCGCTCCATACAACTTTCGTTGACCGCGTTGCTTTGACACGCTACCAGTTCCTTGAGAGGGATGATGAATCCCTCCTATATCGTTTGATATTTAACCGGCATCATGTTTTCCATTTTACCCTTCCTGCTCCTGCCTTCTTTGACTTTCAGGTAAAACGGAGATATTACATAACCAGAGGAGAGGCAGAGGAGTATGAGAGGGAGGCAAAGGGTGCTCGTCTCCGTGAGGCAGCTATTCAGGTAGTGGCTGCAGCGCTTCCGTATAACCCCCATTATGATTTTGGGTGTCGCCAGGACCATCCTTGGGAGTAGACCAACTTAGGCCAAAAGCCTAAGCTTGGGGGAGTACGTGTTTCTCACCGACTTTACATTCTTGCTTATGCTTTCACTTTGTTCGTCGGTGTTCACACTTTGCCACTGTATCATCCATGCTAGTTTATTTTCTTTTCTCGTTTTCTTTTCGTGTGTCTGTCTAGTTGAGAAAACCCAAAAAGATTTTCTGTTTTTTTCTTTTGCTTGTTGGGAGCTTTCCCGTGTAAATAGTTTTCTTTTTCTTTGGGTCAAGGTAGAAGATAATGGTTACAATGTTTAGTGGCTCTCGCATGCATACCTGTTTAGCTGTTAAAGAGCCATATTACTTTGTCTTCTCCTTTGTGTTTGCCTGCAGATTCCAGCTTTAGTCCAATGCATGAGCACTCTTATTATTGTTCACATCGTTCGGTCGTGCAAGTGAAAGGCAATAATGACGATATATGATGAAGTGACTGAGCCTGGAAAAGCTGGTATGAACTCGATCTATTTTGTTTTTGTAAATATGACTAGCTCATCGTTCCAAATTCAGTTTTTTTGTGAGAGAAACATGTTTGCAATGCCAACTTAGAGATCATACTTGCTGATGCCATGCTTAATTAGCTAGGAGCTTATAATGGTTTGTCTTGGTTGCCAACATGAATTTTGAGATGACTATGATGTAGTATGATAGGATGGTATCCTCCTTTGAATGATTCAAGTGGCTTAACTTGGCGCATGTTCATGCATGTAGTTGAAACAAAAATCAACATAGCCTCTATGATATTCATGTTCATGGTGATTTATGTCCTACTCATGCTTGCACTCAATGATAGTCAATCTCAATGCATTTTGACGACTGTTGTCGCTCTCTAGTTGGTCGCTTCCCAGTCTTTTGCTAGCATTCACTTGTACTAAGCAGGAATACTGCTTGTGCATCCACTTCCATAAACCCAAAGTTGTTCCATATGAGTCCACTATACCAACCTATGTGCGGTATCTACCTGCCGTTCCAAGTAAATTTGTATGTGCCACTCTCTAAATCTTCAAGAAATAATCTGTTTTGCATGCCCGAACCGCTCATGTGGTGACAGGGGCCTATCAGTATCTTCCATGCTAGGCGTGTTATCCTCGATATGTGTTTATTCACTATCATTCATGAGAAAGGGGCCGGTAATTGGAATTCCCAGTTCCATGCTCAAATTGAAAAGCTAATTGCAAACAAAACTCCCCCAGGATTGATGTTGGTATGGACGGTACCCGAGGATTCGGCTAGCCGTGGAGTGTGATTGATTGGTGGTGGGGGAGTCAAAACTTTACTTTTCAGTTTGGGAAACGCCTATGGCATGTGTAGCGTGGAAGATGTTGAGAACTCTTAGTCATTGCGTTGACAATGAAAGCATGCCACCCAAAATTATTATCCCTGTTTTCAAAGCTTGAGCTCTGGCACCTCTGCAAATCAATGCTTCCCTCTGTGAAGGGCCTGTCTATTTATGTTCCTGTTGAGTCATCCTCCTCTTACAAAAGCACCAATTAGATAGCACCTCTGTCATTTTTATGCTTTGCTTTTAACTGTGTTGAGTATGACTGTGACTGGATCTTCTTTGCCATGAATTACAATGTTTAGTCAGCCCTTGGTCTTTGAAGGTGCTCTGCATTTATGTTTTGCAGTCTCAAAAAGAGCAAGCGAGATACCATGTGTTCGTACTACTTCATGTTGTTTTGATTGAAGTGTTGACATTTGAGGCTTATTATTATTTGCTCGCTAGTTGATTATGCCATTGATATGAGTTTACCGTGAGACCTAGATGTCATTTGCTTATGTGGTTTGCTTGTGATCTTGCTGAAATTCTGGTTATGAGTTATACATAATTACAACAACAAGATCAAACAGAGTTCGTCAAAGTTTTTCTTTCGTCTCTTTCAGTTTGTCAACTGAATTGCTTGAGGACAAGCAAGGCTTTAAGCTTGGGGGAGTTGATACGTCTCCGTCGTATCTACTTTTCCGAACTCTTTTGTCCTTGTTTTGGACTGTAAATTGCATGATTTGAGTGGAACTAACCCGGACTAACGTTGTTTTCAGCAGAATTGCCATGGTGTTGTTTTTGTGCAGAAATAAAAGTTCTCGGAATGACCTGAAAATTTACGAAGAATTTTTCTGGAATTAATGAAAAATACCTGCGCAAAGATCCACCGGAGGGGTGAGCGAGTGGGACACAAGCCCAGGGGGCGTGACTACCCCCCCTGGCCGCGCCTGGCAGGCTTGTGGGGCCCACATGGCTCCACCGCCTCCAAACTCAGCTCTATATATTCCGTTTTGCCCGGAAAAAATAAGAGAGAAGTATTCATCGCATTTTATGATACGGAGGCGCCGCCACCTCCTGTTCTTCATCTGCAGGGCAGATCTGGAGTCCGTTCTGGGCTCCGAATTGGGGAAATCGTCGCCATCGTCATCATCAACCTTCCTCCATCGCCAATTCCATTATGCTCTTCACCGTTCATGAGTAATCTCATCGTAGGCTTGCTGGACGGTGATAAGTTGGATGAGATCTATCATGTAATCGAGTTAGTTTTGACGGGGATTGATCCCTAGTATCCACTATGTTCTGAGATTGATGTTGCTACTACTTTGCCATGCTTAATGCTTGTCACTAGGTCCCGAGTGCCATGATTTCAGGTCTGAACCTATTATGTTGTCGCCAATATAACTGTGTTTTAGATCCTATCTTGCAAGTTGTAGTCACCTACTATGTGTTATGACCCGGCAACCCCGGAGTGACAATAGCCGGAACCACTCCCGGAGATGACCATAGTATGATGAGTTCATGTATTCACCAAGTGTTAATGCGTTGGTCCGGTTCTTTATTAAAAGGAGAACCTTAATATCCCGTAGTTTCCATTAGGACTCCGCTGCCACGGGAGGGATGGACAATAGATGTCATGCAAGTTCTTTTCCCTAAGCACATATGACTACATACGGAATACATGCCTACATTAGATTGACGAACGAGAGCTAGTTACTTATCTCTCCATGTTATAGCTGTTAAATGATGAATCCCATCCGGCATAATCATCCATCACCGACCCAATGCCTACGAGTCTTTTACTACTGGTCCTTTCTATGTTACTTTGCCGCTATTGCTGTCACTGCTGCTGTTGTTACTCTGCTGCTACTCGTTACTGTTGCTACTGCTGCTATCATACTACCTTGCTACTGATACTTTGCTGCAGACACTAAATCTTTCAGGTGTGGTTGAATTGACAACTCAACTGCTAATACTTGAGAATATTCTTTCGCTTCCCCTTGAGTCGAATCAATAAATTTGGGTTGAATACTCTACCCTCGAAAACTGTTGTGATCCCCTATACTTGTGGGTTATCAATGACTTATTTTTCTTATACTAACGGATCTCATGAGTTTTCTGTTGAGTTTTGTGTTGTGAAGTTTTCAAGTTTTGGGTAAAGATTTGATGGACTACGGAATAAGGAGTGGCAAGAGCCTAAGCTTGGGGATGTCCAAGGCATAAAAAGACATATTAAAGGATACCAAAAATCCTAAGCTTGGGGATGCCGCAGAAGGCATCCCCTCTTTCGTCTTCAATCCATCGGTAAATTTACTTGACGCTATATTTTCATTCACCACATGATATGTGTTTTGCTTGGAGCGTCTTGTATGATATGAGTCTTTACTTATTAGTTTGCCACAATCATCCTTGCTGCACACATCTTTTGAGAGATACACGCTGAATCATGAATTTTTTAGAATACTGTATCCGCTTCACTTATATCTTTTGAGCTAGGCAATGTTGCTCTATGTGCTTCGCTTTTATCTTTTAGAACACGACGGTGTTTTATTTTGTAGCAATTATTGATCTCTCGTACCTCAATTATATTATTTTGAGAGTCACTAAACAACATGGTAATTGATTTAGGATATGAATTTATTCCTAATATAATGGGCATCCAAGAGGGGTATAATAAAAACTTTCATATTAAGTGCACTGAATATGATGAGAAGTTTGATTCCTTGCATATAGTTTTGAGATATGAAGATGGTAATATGAGAGTCATGCTAGTAAGTAATTGTGAATTGGAAGAAATACTTGTGTTAAAAGTTTGTGATTCCCGTAGCATGCACGTATGGTGAACCGTTATGTGATGAAGTCGGAGCATGATTTGTTTAGTGATTGTCATCCTTTGTGTGAGAGTCGGGATCGCGCGATGGTTAACTCCTACCAACCCATCCCCTAGGAACATATGTCTAATACTTTGCTTCGATAACTAATAGACTTTTGCAATAAGTATGTGAGCTCTTTTTTATTAATGTCGAGTCCATGGATTGTACGCATTCTCACCATTCCACCATTGCTAGCCTCTCTAGTACCGTGCAACTTTCACGGGTGCATTAAACCCACCTTCATCAAAATAACCACCATATATTCCTCAAAATAGCCACCATACCTACCTATTATGGCATTTCCATAGCCATTTCGAGATATATTGCCATGCAACACCACCGTTCTTTATGACACGCACCATCATTGTCATATTTCCTTGCATGATCGTAAGATAGCTAGCATGATGTTTTCATTTATGTCATTTCTATGGTAGATCGTTGCAATCCCGTTACACCGCTGGAGGCATGCATATAGAGTCATATTTTGTTCTAGGAATCGAGTTGTAATTTATGAGTTGTAAGTAAATAAAAGTGTAATGATTTGTGTTGTTAGAGCATTGTCCCATGTGAGACAAAAGGATGATGGAGAGCTATGATTCCCTCACAAGTTGGGATGAGCATCCGGACTTTACAAAAAAATAAAGGAGGCCAGCGAAGCCCATAATAAAATAAAAGAGTCAAAGATGCCCACATAAAAAACAAAAATAGAAAAATATGAGAGAAAAGAGAGAAGGGACAATGCTACTATCTTTTTCCACACTCGTGCTTCAAAGTAGCACCATGATCTTTATGATAGATAGTCTCATATGTCGTCACTTTCATATAGTAGTGGGAATTTTTCATTATAGAAATTGGCTTGTATATTCCAATGACGGGCTTCCTCAAGTTTCCCTAGGTCTTCCTGAGCAAGCAAGTTGGATGCACACTCCACTTAGTTTCTTTTTGAGCTTTCATACACTTATAGCTCTAGTGCATCTGTTGCATGACAATCCCTACTCACTCACATTAATATCTATTGATGGGCATCTCCACGGCCCATTGATATGCCTAGTGGATATGAGACTATCTTCTTCTTTTTCCTTTGCAACCTCCACCATATTCTATTCCACCTATAGTGCTATATCCATGGCTCACGCTCATGTATTGCGTGAGAGTTGAAAACGTTTGAGAACATAAAAAGTGTGAAACAATTGCTTGTCTTTCATCGGGGTTGTACATGATTTGAATACTTTGTGTGGTGAAGATGGATCATAGCTAGACTATATGATTTTGTAGGGATAACTTTCTAAGGCGATGCTATTTCAAAAGAGACACAATTGCCTTGTTAGTATGCTTAAAGTATTACTGTTTTTATGTCAATATTAGACTTTTGTTTTGAATCTTATGGATTTTTGTTGGAATTATGCCCTAGAGGCAATAATAAATGTATAGTTATTATTATAATTCCTGTATCAAGATAATAGTTTATTATCCATGCTATAATTATATTGAATGAAGACTCATTTACATGTGTGGATACATAGACAAAACACCGTCCCTAGCATGCCTCTCGTTGGCTAGCCAGTTGATCGATGATAGTCAGTGTCTTCTGATTATGAACAAGGTGTTGTTGCTTGATAACTAGATCACGTCATTGGGAGAATCACGTGATGGACTAGACCCAAACTAATAGACGTAGCATGTTGATCGTGTCATTTTGTTGCTACTGTTTTCTGCGTGTCAAGTATTTATTCCTATGACCATGAGATCATATAACTCACTGACACCGGAGGAATGCTTTGTGTGTATCAAACGTCGCAACGTAACTGGGTGACTATAAAGATGCTCTACAGGTATCTCCGAAGGTATTAGTTGAGTTAGTATGGATCAAGACTGGGATTTGTCACTCCGTATAACGGAGAGGTATCTCGGGGCCCACTCGGTAATACAACATCACACACAAGCCTTGCAAGAAATGTAACTTAGTGTAAGTTGCGGGATCTTGTATTACGGAACGAGTAAAGAGACTTACCGGTAAACGAGATTGAAATAGGTATGCGGATACCGACGATCGAATCTCGGGCAAGTAACATACCGAAGGACAAAGGGAATGACATACGGGATTATACGAATCCTTGGCACTGAGGTTCAAACGATAAGATCTTCGTAGAATATGTAGGATCCAATATGGGCATCCAGGTCCCGCTATTGGATATTGACCGAGGAGTCTCTCGGGTCATGTCTACATAGTTCTCGAACCCGCAGGGTCTGCACACTTAAGGTTCGACGTTGTTTTATGCGTATTTGAGTTATATGGTTGGTTACCGAATGTTGTTCGGAGTCCCGGATGATATCACGGACGTCACGAGGGTTTCCGGAATGGTCCGGAAACTAAGATTGATATATAGGATGACCTCATTTGATTACCGAAAGGTTTTCGGAGTTACCGGGAATGTACCGGGAATGACGAATGGGTTCCGGGAGTTCACCGGGGGGGAACCCACCCCGGGGAAGACCATAGGCTTTGGGGAGACACACCAGCCATTAGTGGGCTGGTGGGACAGCCCCAAAGGGGCCTATGCGCCAAGAGAAGAAAATCAAAGGAAAAGAAAAAAAAAGAGGGAAGAAGTGGGAAGGGAGGGGGACTCCTCCCACCAAACCAAGTCCAACTCGGTTTGGGGGGGGAGTCCTCCCCCCCTTGGCTCGGCCGACCCCTTGGGAGTCCCTTGGACCCCAAGGCAAGGTCCCCCTCCCTCCTCCTATATATATGGGGCTTTTAGGGCAGATTTGAGACGACTTTCTCACGGCTGCCCGACCACATACCTCCATAGTTTTTCCTCTAGATCGCGTTTCTGCGAGCTCGGGCGGAGCCGTGCTGAGACGAGATCATCACCAACCTCCGGAGCGCCGTCACGCTGCCGGAGAACTCTTGTACCTCTCCGTCTCTCTTGCTGGATCAAGAAGACCGAGATCATCGTCGAGCTGTACGTGTGCTGAACGCGGAGGTGCCGTCCGTTCGGTACTAGATCGTGGGACTGATCGCGGGATTGTTCGCGGGGCGGATCGAGGGACGTGAGAACGTTCCACTACATCAACCGCGTTCTCTAACGCTTCTGCTGTATGATCTACAAGGGTACGTAGATCACTCATCCCCTCTCGTAGATGGACATCACCATGATAGGTCTTCGTGCGTGTAGGAAAATTTTTGTTTCCCATGCGACGTTCCCCAACAGTGGCATCATGAGCTAGGTTCATGCGTAGATGTCTTCTCGAGTAGAACACAAAAGGTTTTGTGGGCGGTGATGTGCGTTTTGCTGCCCTCCTTAGTCTTTTCTTGATTCCGCGGTATTGTTGGATTGAAGCGGCTTGGACCGACATTACTCGTACGCTTACGAGAGACTGGTTTCATCGTTACGAGTAACCCCCTTTGCTCAAAGATGACTGGCAAGTGACGGTTTCTCCAACTTTAGTTGAATCGGATTTGACCGAGGAGGTCCTTGGATGAGGTTAAATAGCAACTCATATATCTCCGTTGTGGTGTTTGCGTAAGTAAGATGCGATCCTACTAGATACCCTTGGTCACCACGTAAAACTTGCAACAACAAAATTAGAGGACGTCTAACTTGTTTTTGCAGGGTATGATTGTGATGTGATATGGCCAACGATGTGATGTGATATATTGGATGTATGAGATGATCATGTTGTAATAGAAATATCGACTTGCATGTCGATGGTACGGCAACCGGCAGGAGCCATAGGGTTGTCTTTATACTAACATATGTGCTTGCAGATGCGTTTACTATTTTGCTAGGATGTAGCTTTAGTAGTAATAGCATAAGTAGCATGACAACCCCGATGGCAACACGTTGATGGATGATCATGGTGTGGCGTCGGTGACAAGGAGATCGTGCCGGTGCTTTGGTGATGGAGATCAAGAAGCACGTGATGATGGCCATATCATGTCACTTATGAATTGCATGTGATGTTAATCCTTTTATGCACCTTATTTTGCTTAGAACGACGGTAGCATTATGAGGTGATCTCTCACTAAAATTTCAAGACAAAATTGTGTTCTCCCCGACTGTGCACCGTTGCTACAGTTCGTCGTTTTGAGACACCTCGTGATGATCGGGTGTGATAGACTCAACGTTCACATACAACGGGTGCAAAACAGTTGCGCACGCGGAACACTCGGGTTAAGCTTGACGAGCCTAGCATGTGCAGACATGGCCTCGGAACACATGAGACCGAAAGGTCGATCATGAATCATATAGTTGATATGATTAGCATAGGGATGCTTACCACTGAAACTATACTCAACTCACGTGATGATCGGACTTGGGATAGTGTAAGTGGATCATGAACCACTCAAATGACTAGAGAGATGTACTTTTTGAGTGGGAGTTCAGCATATAATTTGATTAAGTTGAACTCTAATTATCTTGAACATAGTATAAGTCCACTTTGAATATATTTGTGTTGTAGATCATGGCTCACGCAAGTGTCATCCTGAATTTTAATACGTTCCTAGAGAAAGCTAAGTTGAAAGATGATGGAAGCAACTTTGTAGACTGGGCTCGTAATCTTAAGCTAATCTTACAAGCTGGAAAGAAGGATTATGTCCTTAATGCTGCGCTAGGAGATGAACCACCCGCTACGGCTGATCAGGATGTTAAGAACGCTTGGTTAGCACGTAAGGAGGACTACTCAATAGTTCAATGTGCAGTCTTGTATGGCTTGGAACCGGGACTTCAACGTCGCTTTGAGCGTCATGGAGCATTTGAGATGTTCCAGGAGTTGAAGTTTATCTTTCAGAAGAACGCCCGGATCGAGAGGTATGAGACCTCCGATAAATTCTATGCTTGCAAGATGGAGGAAAACTCGTCTGTCAGTGAACATGTGCTCAAAATGTCTGGGTACTCAAACCGTCTGGCTGAACTGGGGATTGAACTCCCGCAAGAAGCTATCACTGACAGAATCCTTCAATCACTGCCGCCAAGCTATAAAGGCTTTGTGTTGAACTACAACATGCAAGGGATGAACAAGTCTCCCGGCGAGTTGTTTGCGATGCTGAAAGTCGCAGAGTCTGAACTCCGTAAAGAGCATCAAGTGTTGATGGTGAGGAAGACCACTAGTTTCAAGAGAAACGGCAAAGGCAAGAAGGGCAATTCGAAGAAGAGCGGCAAGCCTGTTGCCAATCCACCGAAGAAACCCAAAGCTGGACCTAAGCCTGAAACAGAGTGCTTCTATTGCAAGGGTATGGGTCACTGGAAGCGCAATTGCCCCAAATATCTGGCAGATAAGAAGGCGGGCAAAGAAAAATCAGGTATATTTGATATACATGTTATTGATGTGTACTTAACCGGCTCTCGTAGTAGTGCCTGGGTATTTGATACAGGTTCTGTTGCTCACATTTGCAACTCGAAGCAGGAACTGCGGAATAGACGAAGGCTGGCGAAAGACGAAGTGACGATGCGCGTAGGAAACGGTTCCAAGGTTGATGCAATCGCCGTCGACACAGTGTCACTTCAACTACCATCGGGATTAGTGATGAACTTAAATCATTGTTATTTAGTGCCTGCGTTGAGCATGAACATTATATCTGGATCTTGTTTATTGCGAGACGGTTACTCTTTTAAGTCTGAGAATAATGGTTGTTCTATTTCTATGAGTAACATCTTTTATGGTCATGCACCAAATGTGAGAGGATTGTTCATATTGAATCTTGATAGCGATACGCATATACATAACATTGAGACCAAAAGAGTTAGAGTAAACAATGATAGCGCCATATTTTTATGGCACTGCCGCTTGGGTCATATTGGTGTAAAGCGCATGAAGAAACTCCATGCTGATGGACTTTTGGAGTCACTTGACTTTGATTCACTTGACACGTGCGAACCGTGCCTCATGGGCAAGATGACTAAGACTCCGTTCTCCGGAACAATGGAGCGTGCAAGTGACTTGTTGGAAATCATACATACCGATGTGTGTGGTCCAATGAGCGTGGAGGCACGCGGCGGATATCGTTATTTTCTCACCTTCACTGACGATTTAAGTAGATATGGTTATGTCTACTTGATGAAGCACAAGTCTGAAACATTTGAAAAGTTCAAGCAATTTCAGAGTGAAGTGGAAAATCATCGTAACAAGAAGATCAAGTTCCTACGGTCTGATCGTGGGGGTGAATATCTGAGTTTCGAGTTTGGTACTCACTTAAGACAATGTGGAATTGTTTCACAGTTAACACCGCCTGGAACACCACAGCGTAATGGTGTGTCCGAACGTCGTAATCGTACTTTGTTAGAGATGCTGCGATCTATGATGTCTCTTACTGATTTGCCGTTATCTTTTTGGGGTTATGCATTAGAAACAGCTGCATTCACTTTAAATAGGGCACCATCGAAATCCGTTGAGACGACACCATACGAACTGTGGTATGGCAAAAGGCCAAAGTTGTCGTTTCTTAAAGTTTGGGGATGTGATGCTTATGTCAAAAAGCTTCAGCCTGAAAAGCTGGAACCCAAAGCGGAAAAGTGCGTCTTCATAGGTTACCCAAAAGAGACGGTTGGGTACACCTTCTATCTCAAATCCGAGAGCAAAGTGTTTGTTGCTAAGAACGGAACTTTTCTCGAGAAGGAGTTTCTCTCGAGAGAATTGAGTGGGAGGAGGATAGAACTTGACGAGGTTGTCGAACCTCTCATCCCTCTAGATGGTGGCGCAGGGCAAGGGGAAACCTCTGTCACTGCAACGCCGGTTGAGGAAGAAGTTAATGATGATGATCATGAAACTCCAGTTCAAGTTTCTGTTGAACCACGCAGGTCGACGAGATCATGTGCTGCTCCAGAGTGGTACGGTAATCCCGTCTTATCAATCATGTTGTTAGACAACAATGAACCTGCGAATTATGAAGAAGCAATGGTGGGCCCAGATTCCAACAAATGGCTAGAAGCCATGAAATCCGAGATAGGATCCATGTATGAGAACAAAGTGTGGACTTTGGAGATACTGCCTGAGAGCCGCAAGGCTATTCAGAACAAATGGATCTTTAAGAAGAAGACGGACACTGACGGTAATGTGACCGTTTATAAAGCTCGACTTGTGGCAAAGGGTTTTTCACAAGTTCCAGGAGTTGACTACGATGAGACTTTCTCACCCGTAGCGATGCTTAAGTCCGTCAGAATCATGTTAGCAATAGCTGCATTTTTCGATTATGAAATCTGGCAGATGGATGTCAAAACGGCGTTCCTTAACGGTTTCCTTAAGGAAGAGTTGTATATGATGCAACCCGAAGGTTTTGTCGATCCTAAAAATGCTGACAAGGTGTGCAAGCTCGAGCGATCCATTTATGGACTGGTGCAAGCATCTCGGAGTTGGAACAAACGCTTTGATGAGGTGATCAAAGCATTTGGGTTTATACAAGTGGTTGGAGAATCTTGTATTTACAAGAAAGTGAGTGGGAGCTCTGTGGCGTTTCTAATATTATATGTGGATGACATATTACTGATTGGAAACAACGTAGAGCTTTTGGAGAGCATAAAAGGTTACTTGAATAAAAGTTTCTCTATGAAGGACCTAGGAGAAGCTGCTTACATACTAGGCATTAAGATCTATAGGGATAGATCAAAACGCCTGATAGGACTTTCACAAAGCACATACCTTGATAAAGTTTTGAAGAGGTTCAAAATGGAACAGTCCAAGAAAGGGTTCTTGCCAGTGTTACAAGGTACGAGATTGAGTAAGACTCAGTGCCCAGCAACTGATGAAGATAGAGAGCATATGTGCTCCGTCCCCTATGCTTCAGCCATAGGCTCTATCATGTATGCAATGTTGTGCACTAGACCAGATGTTAGCCTGGCCATAAGTATGGCAGGTAGGTTCCAGAGTAATCCAGGAGTGGATCACTGGACGGCGGTCAAGAATATCCTGAAGTACCTGAAAAGGACTAAGGAGATGTTTTTCGTGTATGGAGGTGACGAAGAGCTCGCCGTAAAAGGTTACGTCGATGCAAGCTTTGACACAGATCCGGACGACTCTAAGTCGCAAACCGGATACGTATTTATTCTTAATGGGGGTGCAGTAAGCTGGTGCAGTTCCAAGCAAAGCGTCGTAGCAGATTCTACATGTGAAGCAGAGTACATGGCTGCCTCGGAGGCGGCTAAGGAGGGTGTCTGGATGAAGCAGTTCATGACGGATCTTGGAGTGGTGCCAAGTGCACTGGATCCAATAACTTTGTTCTGTGACAACACTGGTGCCATTGCCTTAGCAAAGGAACCAAGGTTTCACAAGAAGACCAGACACATCAAACGACGCTTCAACCTCATCCGCGACTACGTCGAGGAGGAGGATGTAAATACATGCAAAGTGCACACGGATCTGAATGTAGCAGACCCGCTGAATAAACCTCTTCCACGGCCAAAACATGATCGACACCAGAACTGTATGGGTGTTAGATTTATTACAATGTGATTCACATGGTGATGTGAGGGCTAGATTATTGACTCTAGTGCAAGTGGGAGACTGTTGGAATTATGCCCTAGAGGCAATAATAAATGTATAGTTATTATTATAATTCCTGTATCAAGATAATAGTTTATTATCCATGCTATAATTGTATTGAATGAAGACTCATTTACATGTGTGGATACATAGACAAAACACCGTCCCCGGCATGCCTCTAGTTGGCTAGCCAGCTGATCGATGATAGTCAGTGTCTTCTGATTATGAACAAGGTGTTGTTGCTTGATAACTGGATCATGTCATTGGGAGAATCACGTGATGGACTAGACCCAAACTAATAGACGTAGCATGTTGATTGTGTCATTTTGTTGCTACTGGTTTCTGCGTGTCAAGTATTTATTCCTATGACCATCAGATCATATAACTCACTGACACCGGAGGAATGCTTTGTGTGTATCAAACGTCGCAACGTAACTGGGTGACTATAAAGATGCTCTACAGGTATCTCCGAAGGTATTAGTTGAGTTAGTATGGATCAAGACTGGGATTTGTCACTCCGTATAACGGAGAGGTATCTCGGGGCCCACTCGGTAATACAACATCACACACAAGCCTTGCAAGCAATGTAACTTAGTGTAAGTTGCGGGATCTTGTATTACGGAACGAGTAAAGAGACTTACCGGTAAACGAGATTGAAATAGGTATGCGGATACCGACGATCGAATCTCGGGCAAGTAACATACCGAAGGACAAAGGGAATGACATACAGGATTATACGAATCCTTGGCACTGAGGTTCAAACGATAAGATCTTCGTAGAATATGTAGGATCCAATATGGGCATCCAGGTCCCGCTATTGGATATTGACCGAGGAGTCTCTCCGGTCATGTCTACATAGTTCTCGAACCCGCAGGGTCTGCACACTTAAGGTTCGACGTTGTTTTATGCGTATTTGAGTTATATGGTTGGTTACCGAATGTTGTTCGGAGTCCCGGATGAGATCACGGACGTCACGAGGGTTTCCGGAATGGTCCGGAAACAAAGATTGATATATAGGATGATCTCATTTGATTACCGGAAGGTTTTTGGAGTTACCGGGAATGTACCGGGAATGACGAATGGGTTCCGGGAGTTCAGCGGGGGGGGCAACCCACCCCGGGGAAGCCCATAGGCTTTGGGGAGACACACCAGCCCTTAGTGGGCTGGTGGGACAGCCCCAAAGGGGCCTATGCGCCAAGAGAAGAAAATCAAAGGAAAAGAAAAAAAAAGAGGGAAGAAGTGGGAAGGGAGGGGGACTCCTCCCACCAAACCAAGTCCAACTCGGTTTGGGGGGGAGTCCTCCCCCCCTTGGCTCGGCCGACCCCTTGGGAGTCCCTTGGACCCCAAGGCAAGGTCCCCCTCCCTCCTCCTATATATATGGGGCTTTTAGGGCAGATTTGAGACGACTTTCTCACGGCTGCCCGACCACATACCTCCATAGTTTTTCCTCTAGATCGCGTTTCTGCGGAGCTCGGGCGGAGCCGTGCTGAGACGAGATCATCACCAACCTCCGGAGTGCCGTCATGCTGCCGGAGAACTCTTCTACCTCTCCGTCTCTCTTGCTGGATCAAGAAGGCCGAGATCATCGTCGAGCTGTACGTGTGCTGAACGCGGAGGTGCCGTCCGTTCGGTACTAGATCGTGGGACTGATCGCGGGATTGTTCGCGGGGCGGATCGAGGGACGTGAGGACGTTCCACTACATCAACCGCGTTCTCTAACGCTTCTGCTGTACGATCTACAAGGGTACGTAGATCACTCATCCCCTCTCGTAGATGGACATCACCATGATAGGTCTTCGTGCGTGTAGGAAAATTTTTGTTTCCCATGCGACGTTCCCCAACAATTTTAATATTCATGCCACAATAAATAATATTACGTGGAGAAATATGTTAGGTAGCATTCCACATTAAAAATTCTGTTTTATCATATACCTACTCGAGGACGAGCATGAATTAAGCTTGGGGATGCTCATACGTCTCCAACGTATCTATAATTTTTTATTGTTCCATGCTATTATATTATCTATTTTGGATGTTTTATATGCATTAATATGTTGTTTTATATTATTTCTAGGACTAAGCTATTAACCTAGAGTCGAGTGCCTGTTTTTGTTTTTTCCTTGTTTTTGGGTTATTCAAATAAGGAATATTTAAACGGAGTCCAAATGGAATAAAATCTCCGGAATGATTTTTTCTACAACGAAAGAGACCTGCAAGAGTTGGAGTAGGGGGAAAGGTAGTTGCTCGGAGGCCACAAGCCTGCAGGGTGCGGCCAAGGGGGTAGGTCGCGCCTGTGGCTTGTGGGCCCCCTGCAGGTCTCCTAACCCTAATTCTCGTCCTATAAATTCCCAAAAAATCCATCATTATCAGTACGACACCAAGAAATACTTTTCCGCTGCCAGAAGGCTCCATTTTCGAGGGATCCAATCTGGGAGCCTTTTCCGGTAATCTGTCGGAGGGGGATTCGATCACGGAGGGCTTCTACATCAACACCATTGCCTCTCTGATGATGTGTGAGTAGTTTACCACATACCTACGGTTCCATAGCTAGTAGCTAGATGGCTTCTTCTCTCTCTTTTGCGGTGTGTTTGTCGAGATCCGGTGAATTGTGAGTTTATGTTCAAATTATCTATGAATATTATTTGAGTCTTCCAGATTTCTTATATGCATGATTTCATATATTTGCAAGTCTCTTCGAATTATTGGTTTGGTTTGGCCAACTAGATTGGTAGTTCTTGCAATGGGAGAAGTGCTTAGTTTTGGGTTCAATCTTGTGGTGTCCTCACCCAGTGACAAAGTAGGGGTAGCGAGGCATGTATTACATTGTTTCCATCAAGGATAAAAATATGGTGTTTTCATCATATTGCTTGAGTTAATTCCTCTACATCATGTCATCTTACTTAATGTTTTACTCTGTTTTTCATAAACTTAATACTCTAGATGCAGGGAGGAGTCGGTCGATGTGTGGAGTAATAGTAGTAGATGGAGAATTGTTTCGGTCTACTTGACATGGACGTGATGCCTATATGCATAATCATTGCCTTCATGAGAGAAGCCTCTAGTGAAACCTAGGGCCCACGAGTCTATTTTCCACATATTATTTTCAGATCTATAAACCAAAAACACCAAAAATACTTTGCTGCAATTTATTTACTTTTGTTTTACTTTCAGCCTTTTATATCTATCTCTATTAGATCTCATCCTTCCACATAACCGTGAAGGGATTGACAACCCCTTTGGTGTGTTGGGTGCAAGTGTTTGATTATTTGTGTAGGTACTATATTGGGGCTTCACTTGTTCCTCCTACTGGATTGATACCTTGCTTCTCAACAAATTGGGGGAAATACTTATCTACTTCGCTGCATCACCCTATCCTCTTCAAGGGAAAACCAATGCAAGCTCGAGAAGTAGCACCTTTTGGCATAACTGCCATGATGAGGGCATCCTCAACACCCTCGCCCGTCGCCGAATTCAAACCTTTGACGAGTTGTCAAACCTGGTGCTGAAATATTGCACCATGGAAAGCACTTGGAAAATATAGCAAATGTGTACAAAGCTTGGCCATAACTAGCAAACTAGAGGAATCCGGAGAAGGAGCACACCCCCATTCACGAGTTCGATTAGCCCCAGGCCCGCAGATATAAGGAATATAACACGGACGAGAGCCAACTCTATCCTCGATGTGCTACTAGAGAAGCCATGCCCCATACATTCGGCGCTACCTAACACAAGCTCCACCCACATCCTTCGAGCATGTTGGGTCGTGGGGCAAGTTGCAAAAAGTGGAGAAGGCATCCTCAAGGCCCCACTTACGGAGGAACGGTCAGGAACGCCGTGTGATAGCAACACAGAGATCCTAACGATATGTGAAACATTTTCCTCAAAAAATCAAAGAAATATATCTCTTTGAGAACTCCATCAAATCCACCATGTAATGGTGGCAAACTATGGTCGGACACACCAATTACTTTCGGCAAGGACGACCAGCCGATCACGAGCACAGGCCAAGCACCACCGCCCTAGTCTTAAACCCCATAGTCGATGGCTTTAGACAAAATAAGGTGCTAATGGACGTGGGAAACTGTCTAAACCTAATTTACGAGAACACACTAGGAAAATGCAGCTTGACAGGTCTCAAATTGATCAAAGCAATACCTATCATTCTCGGGAAAGAAGCACGTTGTATTGGATGAGTAACACTCGATGTGGTATTCGGCACGCGTGAGAACTACCGATCCGAAGAACTAATTTTTCATATTGTACCCTTTCAGTGGTTACCATGGCCTGTTAGGACGCGAAGCCTTCAAAAGATTCCAGGCCACACCACTTTATGGATACATGAAACTCAATATGTCAGTGCCAAACGGTGTGATCACAGTCATAAGTGACCCCAACATAGCCCTCCGAGCTGAAAATAAAACGGCATCCCTAGCCCTTGAGGTACTAGCGGAAACCCTCGCCGCACAAGAACTCACCACACTCCATTCCATAGTGGACAAGGATGATGTGATCCTCGGTAAGCGGCCCAAGTCCACATCCTTCAAACTTGCGGATGAGATCATCAAATTACAGGTGCATCCAACGGACCCAATAAAACCGCGTCCATTAGAGCCCAACTAGACCCCGCAACCGACAAAGCATTGCGCACCTTTTCGCACGAAATTGGGGAAAATTCGCCTAGCACCCCTCAGACATGCCAGGAATCCCTCGGGGGCTGGCGAAACACATCGTAAATATAATATCAGGCTTTAAACCTGTCAAATGGGACTTGTGCCGATTTTCCGAACCAAAACGTCAAGCTATGCTTGAAGAACTTGAAAACTACTAGAAGCTGGGTTCATCAGAGAAATTAAACATCCCGACTAGCTGGCAAACCTGGTCATGGGACCAAAGAAGCACAAATCTTTCCGGCTATGCATCGGTTCCAAAGACCTCAATAAGGCCTCCCTAAGGATCCTTTCCCCTTACCCCGAATAGACCAAATTAATGACGCAACTACCGTACACGACTCTCTGTGTTTCCTCGATGCTTACTCCGGATACCATCAGATTAAAATGAAGGAATCCAATTAGGATGCAACTGCCTTCATACCCCCCCTATGGGCCATTTTGCTTTAACACAGTGCTTTTCGGGTTAAGAAATGCGGGCACCACTTACCAGTGCATGATACAGACATGCTTGGAGAAACAGATCGACAAGATAGTAGAGGCATACGTGGACGACGTGGTCGTCAAGACCAAGCACGTTAGCCAGCTGGTAGATGACCTCAGCATACATTTCCCAACCTACGAGAATACTACATACGGCTTAACCCGGACAAATGTGTCTTCGGAGTCCCGACCGGCAAACTTCTCGGAATCATTGTGTCGCAAAGAGGAATAGAGGCCAATATGGCCAAGATCCGAGACTTGTCACAACTCACGGTCCCTACAAAGCTGAAGCATGTCCAAAAATTGGTAGGCTGGATGACGGCCTTGAGCCGGTTTATCTTTCGCCTCGGCGAGAAAGTCGTCCCACTTTACAAGTTGCTTAAGAAGACCAGGAACTTTGAATGGACTGACGAGGCTGCAATGGCTCTGGAGGAAATAAAAATGTTGCTCACTAGCAACCCCATTCTAGCGGCACCCTGCACGTGGGAACCAATGTTGCTATCAGCAGCGGAGGATGAGGCCTGCAAGGTAAAATTACGAATTAAAAGGACTCCGAGTTATCAGAACAGGAGACACTCGGTCGGAATTACTCAAGCGAGCCATTTTCATTGAGAAGTCTCCGGATTATTTTTCTTTATGCCTAGGAGTTATGCCTCTTCTCACCAGCAAGTTTGAAATCAAAGTTGAGCTCTTTGATTGCCCAATAAGCCTTATGCTCTAGCTCAAGAGGTAAATGACATGCTTTACCGTAAAACATTTTGTACGGAGACATGCCCATGGGATTCTTATAGGCAGTTCTATAAGCCCACAGTGCATCATCGAGCTTCTTAGACCAATTCTTTCTAGACCTATTAACAGTCTTTTGCAGAATTAGTTTAATCTCTCTATTGCTTAGCTCAACTTGACCATTGGACTGAGGGTGATAGGGAGACGCAATTCTATGGTTGACATCGTACTTGGTAAGCATTTTACGGAAAGCACCATGAATGAAATGTGAACCACCGTCGGTCATTAGATATCTAGGGACTCCAAATCTAGGGAAAATAACTTCTTTAAGCAGCCAGATAGAAGTGTTGTGATCATCACTACTAGTGGGGATAGCTTCTACCCACTTAGTGACGTAATCAACAGCAACTAAGATGTGAGTATACTCGTTGGATTTTGGAAAAGGTCGCATATAATCAAAGCCCCAAACATCAAATGGTTCAATGACAAGTGAATAGTTCATAGGCGTTTCCTCACGTTTACCGATATTACCTATTCTTTGACATTCGTCACAAGACAAGACAAACTTACGGGCATCCTTGAAGAGAGTGGGCCAATAGAAACCTAATTGCAATACCTTGTGTGCAGTTCTATCTCCCGCATGGTGTCCTTCGTAGGCCTCAGAGTGACATGCTAACGGCAGTCCCCGGCAACGACACTAGAAGAATGTTGTTGACGAGTCCCTAGCTTGCTGCCTTCGCGACAACAGAGCTAGAACTGCTCCCAGTTGCTCAACCATTAGCAATTGTCTTGCAATGGCCCACCAGCGCGTGGGTTCGCGGCAGTTTTCGAGGGTAGAGTATTTGACCCAAATTTGTTGATTCGCCGGGCAGGAGGTGAGAGGATACTATCGAGTATTAGCAGCTGAATGTATCAGATTCAACCACACCTGAAAGATTAGTATCTACGAGCAAAGTATCAGCAGCAAAGTAGTATGATAACAACGGTGTCAGAAACGATCTGTTGACGGCACACTATTCCTAACTGTCGTATCGATGGCGCCAGAAGTTGCCCGTGGACGAGAAATAGTCTTTCCTGTCAAAGCCGTGCAAACCAGTATTGTAGCAGGTAGTAGCAGTGTAACGAGTAGCAGCAGTGGCAAGGAACAGCAGTAGTGACAGCAGTAGCAAGCAGCAACAGTAGCAAGTAACAGCAGCAGAGCAAAACAAGTAACAGCAGCAGAGAAAAACAAGTATCAGCAGCAGAGCAAAACAAGTAACAGCAGCAGTGGGACAAACTCGTATGCAATGGGTCGGTGATTCATTTGGATGATATTCATCATGCAACCGTTATAACACGGAGAGATATGTGGCTAGCTCCTGTTCGTCAATGTGATGTAGGCATGCATTTCGTGTGTAGTCATACGTGCTTAGGGAAAAGAACTTGCATGACTTCTATTGTCCATCCCTCCCGTGGCAGTGGGGTCCAAAAGGATACTACAGGATATTAAGGTTCTCCTTTTAATAAAGAACCGGAACAACGCATTAGCACTTGGTGAACACATGAACTCCTCAAACTATGGTCATCACCGGGAGTGGTTCCGGTTATTGTCACTCCGGGGTTGCCGGATCATAACACATAGCAGGTAACTACAACTTGCAAGATCGGATCTAAAACACACATATATTGGTGACAACATAATAATTTCAGATCTGAAATCATGGCACTCGGGCCCTAGTGACAAGAAATAAGCATGGCAAAGTAGTAGCAACATCAATCTCAGAACATAGTGGATACTAGGGATCAATCCCCGTCAAAACTAACTCGATTACATGATAGACCTCATCCTACTCGTCACCGCCCAGTGAGCCTACGAATAGATTACTCACGAACGATGAAGAGCTTCATGGAATTGGAGAGGGAAGAAGGTTGATGATGACGATGGCGACGATTTCCCCTCTCCGGAGCCCAAAACGGACTCCAGATCTCTCATCGAGATGAAGAACAGGATGTGGCGGCGCCTCCGTATCGCAAACGCGACGAAATCTTCTCTTTTGATTTTTTTTCTGGGCAAAAGTGAATTTATAGAGCTGAGTTTGGGGGCGGCAGAGCCACGTGGGCCCCACAAGCTTGGTTGCCACGGCTAGGGGGGTGGCCACGGCAACAAGGCTTGTGGCCCACTGGCCCATCCCCTCCGGTGGATCTTTGCACAGGTATTTTTCTATTTTCTAGAAAAATTCTCCGTTAATTTTCAGGACGTTCCAAGAACTTTCATTTCTGCACAAAAACAACACCATGGCAATTCTGCTGAAAACAGCGTCAGTCCGGGTAAGTTCCATTCAAATCATGCAAATTAGAGTCCAAAACAAGGGCAAAAGAGTTTGGAAAAGTAGGTACGATGGAGACGTATCAACTCCCCCAAGCTTAAAACCTTGCTTGTCCTCAAGCAACTCAGTTGACAAACTGAAAGAGAAAGAAAAACTTTGACAAACTCTGTTTGATCTTGTTGTTGCAACTATGTCTATCTCGTAACCAGAATTTCAGCAAGATCACAAGTTAACCACATAAGCAAGTGACACAAAGGTCTCACAATAAACTAATATCAATGGCATAATCAGCTAGCGAGCAAATAATAATGAGATTCAGATACCAACAATTCAATCAAAACAAGTATGAAGCAATATGAATAGGTGGTATCTCGCTAGCTCTTTCTGAGACTGCAAAACATAAATGCAGAGCACTTTCAAAGATCAAGGGCTGACTAAACATTGTAATTCATAGCAACGAAGATCCAGTCATAGTCATACTCAATATCAATCAAAAGCAAAGCATAAAAATGATAGAGGTGCTCTCTAATTGGTGCTTATATAAGAAGAGGATGACTCAACAGGAAAATAAATAGACAGACCATTCGCAGAGGGAAGCATTATAGAGCTGAGTTTGGGGGTGGCAGAGCCACGTGGACCCCACAAGCTTGGTTGCCGCGGCCAGGGGGTGGCCGCGGTAACAGGGCTTGTGGCCCACTGGCCCATCCCCTCCGGTGGATCTTTCCGCAGGTATTTATCATATTTTCCAAAAAAATCTCCGTAAATTTTCAGGACGTTCCGAGAACTTTCATTTCTGCACAATAATAACACCATGGCAATTTTGCTGAAAACAGCGTCAGTCCGTGTTGGTTCCATTCAAATCATGCAAATTAGAGTCCAAAACAAGGGCAAAAGAGTTTGGAGAAGTAGATACGATGGAGAAGTACCAGGGTGCATCCAACTTGCTTACTCATGAAGACCTAGAGCTCATTTGAGGAGGCTCATCATTGAAATATACAAGCCAAGTTCTATACACTAAAGGTTCGCACATAGTTATGCATGAATGATAATCTCTATGGAGCACGAATATAACAATGGAGTACAAGTGTGGATCTTTCAAAAGGAATAGTAGTGTTGCCCCTTCTCTCTTTTTATTTCTTTGTATTTCTTTTTTTCTTTTTGTGGCCTCTTTGGGTCATTCTTTTTATCTCTCATTTGTCCTCTTTGGTATTGATACTTCTCCAACATATCTATAATTTTTGATGGTTTCATGCTATTATCTTGTCAAACTTTGGATGTTTTGTATGCCTTTTATATCTTTTTTGGGACTAACTTATTAACCCAATGCCAAGTGCCCGTTCCTATTTTTTCCGTGTTTATGACCCTTTTCAGAGGAAGATTTGAAACGGAGTCCAAACGGAATAAAATCCCCGAAAAGATTTTTTCCGAAACAAAAGAAGATCGGGAGACATGAGAACCAAGGCAGGGGGTCCCCAGGGACCCCACAAGCCCTCTAGCCCCGGCCAGAGGGGAGGTCAGGCCTCCCAGGCTTGTGGGTCCCTTGTACCTCCTCTGCCCTAGGTTTTGCGCCTATATATTCCCTAAAATCCCAGAAAAAATCAAGAGATCATCGAAAGTACTTTTCGGCCGCCGCAAGCTTCTGTCTCCGCAAGATCTCATCTGGGGCACGTTCTGGTGCCCTGCCGGAGGGGGATTCGGATACGGAGGGCTTCTTCATCAACACCATGACCTCTCCGATGATGCGTGAGTAGTTCACCATAGACCTACGGGTCCATAGCTAGTAGCTAGATGCCTTCTTCTCTCTCTTGGATCTTCAATACAAAGTTCTCCATGATCTTCATGGAGATCTATCCGATGTAATCTTCTTTTGCGCTGTGTCTGTCGAGATCCGATGAATTGTAGATTTATGATCGGATTATCTATGAATCTTATTTGAGTTTCTTCTGATCTCTTATATGCATGATTTCATATACTTGTAGTTCTCTTGGAGTTGTGGGTTTTGTTTGGCCAACTAGATCTATTATTCTTGCAATGGGAAAAGTGCTTGGTTTTGGGTTCATACCGTGCGGTGACCTCACCTAGTGACAGAAGGGGTAACAAGGCACGTATCGTGTTGTTGCCATCAAGGGTAAAAAGATGGGGTTTTCATCATTGGTTTGAGATTATCCCTCTACATCATGTCATCTTGCTTAAGGCGTTACTCTGTTGGTCATGAACTCAATACACTAGATGCATGCTGGATAGCGGTCGATGTGTGGAGTAATAGTAGTAGATGCAGAAAGTATCGGTCTACTTGTCTCGGACGTCATGCATATATGTATGATCATTGCCTTAGATATCGTCATGACTTTGCGCGGTTCTATCAATTGCTCGACAGTAATTTGTTCACCCACCGTGATACTTGCTATTTTGAGAGAAGCCTCTAGTGAACACTATGGCCCCCGGGTCTACTCCACACCATATTTTCAGCCTTACTCTTTTTTCGTTTCACTTTCCGCCTTCAGATCTCACTTTGCAATCAATCTTGAAGGGATTGACAACCCCTTTATAGCGTTGGGTGCAAGCTCTTTGTGTTTGTGCAGGTACTCTGGACTTGACGAGATTCTCCTACTGGATTGATACCTTGGTTCTTCAAACTGAGGGAAATACTTACTGCTACTGTGCTGCATCGCCATTTCCTCTTCAAGGGAAAAACCAACGAAAGCCCAAGAGACGACAGAAGCATCTCTGGCACCACTGCGAGGGAAGAACTTTTGTTGTCGTAGCAGAAGAATTTCTGGCGACAGAAGGATCAAGTCAAGAACTCATCCAAGTAAGTGTCGCAAACTCATCTCTTGCATTTACTTTGTTTGCCAATTGCCTCTCGTTTTTCTCTCCCCCACTTCACCAATTTGCCTTTTTCGGTTGCCTTTTTCTCCCGCTTGCTTTCTATTCGTTTGTGTGGGATAGTCTACCTGTCCTCATGGCTAGATCCACCACTTTGAACGATACTCCCGAGAACAAAGTTCTCAATTTCAAACAAATTAAGGGAGAAAACTTAAAGGACGCTTGGTATAGGATTTGCAATGCTCAGAGTAGATCTACTCATAAGCAATCTACTACCGTCCTGCTTCGCAGCTTTTATGTGGGTATTTCTCCTTGGAATAGGTATATTCTTGACACCATCGTAGGTGGAAATTTCTTGGGTAGCCATACTGTTGATTCTTACGGAGCTGTAATAAATTTGGTAGGCTCACCCCCACTCATGGTTAATGGAACTACCTTAACTCTGGAACATGTGATGCGTAGGCTGGATCTCATTGAAAATAAAGTTGCTACGATCGAGCTTATTGAAAATTTGGATAAAAAGATCCACAATAAAATCACTCAGTACGGATCCAAGGTAGGAATGGTTTAAAAAAATTTAAAGGAGAAGGAACCCACAGTTAACGAAAAACTAGGTCATGATTCCGCTAGGATTGGCAAACTAGAGGATGTTATAACTAACTTGGGTTCCGCTTTTGCCGCTGTGCAGAATACTCCAATTTTTGCCCACAATAAGGTCACCAATTATGTTTTTGTTCCCAAAAATAGTGGTGAATCATCTAGCAAGAAAGATGAAAACCTTAAGATGATAAGTGATCACGCTACTTATGGTTTGAGCACCAAAGACGACGATACGTGATTTTATCGCCATAAGCCTAGCTAAGGGCGTTAAACAATAACGCTTGTTGGGAGGCAACCCAATGAATTTATTTCTTTTTCTTTCTATTTTGTTTCGTCCACACCATCGTAATTCTGTTATGGTTGGGTTTTTTAATTTATTTTTGTGGTTGAGCCAAGCAAAACCTTTATGACTAGTCTTGGTGATGGTTGTTTAATCCTACTGGAAAAAGACAGAAACTTTTCGCTCACGAGATGATTTCTCATTTTTATAAAGAAAGAGATTTTGAGTTAATTCTTATTTTTGCTGGTTTATATGCCTTTTTCCCAAACATTAGTAAGTTTTCAGAATTTTTGAGGTACCAGAAGTATACGAAGTATACATATTGCTACAGACTGGTCTGTTTTTGACAGATTCTGTTTTTGTTGAGTTGGTTGCTTGTTTTGATGAAACTATGGATAGTATCGGGTGTACTAGCCATGGGAAAGTGAGAATACAGTATCCCAACACCAATATAAATAGAATTCAAGTTTGCTATAGTATCTAAAGAGGTGGTTGTTTTTTTTCTTGTGCTAATGTTATCACGAGTTTCTGTTTTAGTTTTGTGTTGTGAAGTTTTCAAGTTTTGGGTGATGTTCTCATGGACAAAGAGATAAGGAGTGTAAAGAGCTCAAGCTTGGGGATTCCCAAGGCATCCCCAGCCAAATTCAAGGACACCAAAAAGCCTAAGCTTGGGGATGCCCCGGGAAGGCATCCCCTCTTTCGTCTTCAATCCATCGGTAACATTACTTGGAGCTATATTTTTATTCACCACATGATATGTGTTTTTCTTGGAGCGTCTTGTATCTTAGGAGTCATTTCTTTTTGTTGTGTCACAATCATCCTTTCTGCACACCTTTTGAGAGAGACATGCACTCATCTGATTTTGCTAGAATGCTCATCGTGCTTCACTTATATCTTTTGAGCTAGATAATTTTTGCTCTATGTGCTTCACTTAGACCTTTTAGAGCATGGCGGTGCAAGACTTGGTAGTTGTCTTATGCTATGAAAGTAGTCCCAAAGGTGATAGGTACCCAAAGAGGATACAAAAACCTCCATCTTCATGTGCATTGAGTAGAAAGAGAAGTCTAGATTCCTCTCGATTAGTTTTGAGACGTGGATTTGGTAATATTAAGAGTTATGTTAGTAGGGTGTTGTGAATCTAGAAATACTTGTGTTGAAGTTAGAGATTCCCGTAGCATGCACGTATGGTGAACCGCTATGTTAGGAAGTCGGAGCATAATTGATCTATTGATTGTCATCCTTTGTGTTGAGGTCGGGATCGCGCGATGGTTAACACCTACCAACCCTTCCCCTAGGAGGATGTGTTTAGCACTTTGTTTCGATTACTAATAAAAACCTTCGCAACAATTATGTGAGTTCTTTATGACTAATCTGAGTCCATGGTATAGATGCACTTTCACCTTCCACCATTGCTATCCTCTCTAGTACCGCGCAATTCTCGCCGGTGCACAAACCGACCATATGCCTTCCTCAAAACAGCCACCATACCTACCTACTATGGCATTTTCATAGCCATTCCGAGATATATTGTCATGCAACTCCCACCGTTCCGTCTCATGACTTTTGTCGTCACTCTCATATTGCCATTGCATGATCGTAAGATAGCTAGCGAGATGTTTCAACGTCATACGCCAAGCTAGATCGTTGCACATCCCGGTACACTGCTGGAGGCATTTCCTATAGAGTCATCATCGTTCTAAGCTTTGAGCTGTGAGTAAATAAAAGTGTGATGATCATCATTATTGGAGCATTGTCCCATGTGCTGAAAAAAAAAGAGGCCCAAGAGCCCGAATAAAAAAAGGGAGAGTTCCAAGAGCCCAAATAAAAAAGAGAAAAGGAGAGAAGGGACAATGCTACTATCTTTTTCCACACTTGTGCTTCATAATAGCACCATGTTCTTCATGATTGAGAGCCTCTCATTTCGTCACCACCATAAGCTAGTGGGAATCTTTATTATATAACTTGGCTTGTATATTTCAATGATGGGCTTCCTCAAAATTTCCCTAGGTCTTCGTGAGCAAGCAAGTTGGATGCACACCCACTAGTTCTCCTTTTGAGCTTTCACATACTTATAGCTCTAGTGCATCATTTGTATGGAAATCCCTACTCATTCACATTGATATCTATTAATGGGCATCTCCATAGCCCTTTGATACGCCGATTCAATGTGACCATCTCCTCCTTTTTGTCTCACAACCACCACCACACTCTATTCCACCTATAGTGCTATATCCATGGCTCACACTCATGTATTGCGTGATAGTTATAAATTTTTTGAAGAAAGTAAGAGTGCGAAAACAATTACTTGGCCAATACCGGGGTTGTGCATGATTTAAATTAGTTGTGTGAGGATGATGGAGCATAGCCAGACTATAGGATTTTGTAGGGATAACTTTCTTTGGCCTTTTATTTTGAAAGTTCATGATTACCTTGCTAGTTTGCTTGATGTATTATTGATTTCATGTCAATAGCAAACTATTGTTTTGAATCTTACGGATCTGAACATTCATGTCACATGAAAGAAGTTGCAAAGGACAACTATGCCAGGTAGCATTCCACATCAAAAATTCAGTCTTTATCACTTCCCTACTCGAGCACGAGCAGGAGTTAAGCTTGGGGATGCTTGATACCTCTCCAGCGTATCTATATTTTTTTATGGTTTCATGCTATTATCTTGTCAAACTATGGATGTTTTGTATGCCTTTTATATCTTTTTTGGGACTAACTTATTAACTCGGTGCCAAGTGCCAGTTCCTGTTTTTTCCGTGTTTTTGACCCTTTTCAGAGGAAGATTTGAAACGGAGTCCAAACGGAATAAAATCCCCGAAAAGATTTTTTCCAAAACAAAAGCAGATCGAGAGACGTGAGAACCAAGGCAAGGGGTTCCTAGGGACCCCACAAGCCCTCTAGCCCCGGCGAGGGGGGAGGTCGGGCCTCCCAGGTTTGTGGGTCCTCTGGACCTCCTCTGCCCTAGGTTTTGCGCCTATATATTCCCTAAAATCCTAGAAAAAATCAAGAGATCATCGAAAGTATTTTTCCGCCGCCGCAAGCTTCTGTCTCCGCAAGATCCCATCTGGGGCACGTTCTGGTGCCCTGTCGGAGGGGGGATTCGGATACGGAGGGCTTCTTCATCAACACCATGACCTCTCCGATGATGCGTGAGTAGTTCACCATAGACCTACGGGTCCATAGCTAGTAGCTAGATGGCTTCTTCTCTCTCTTGGATCTTCAATACAAAGTTCTCCATGATCTTCATGGAGATCTATCCAATGTAATCTTCTTTTGCGGTGTGTTTGTCGAGATCCGATGAATTGTGGATTTATGATCAGATTATCTATGAATATTATTTGAGTTTCTTCTGATCTCTTATATGCATGATTTCATATCCTTGCAATTCTCTTCGAGTTGTGGGTTTTGTTTGGCCAACTAGATCTATGATTCTTGCAATGGGAGAAGTGCTTGGTTTTGGGTTCATATCGTGCAGTGACCTCACCCAATGACAGAAGGGGTAGCGAGGCACATATCGTGTTGTTGCCATCAAGGGTAAAAAGATGGGGTTTTCATCAATGGTTTGAGATTATCCCTCTACATCATGTCATCTTGCTTAAGGCGTTACTCTGTTCGTCATGAACTCAATACACTAGATGCATGCTGGATAGCGGTCGATGTGTGGAGTAATAGTAGTAGATGTACAAATTATCGGTCTACTTGTCTCGGACGTGATGCCTATATGTATGATCATTGCCTTAGATATCTTCATGACTTTGCGTTGTTCTATCAATTGCTCGACAGTAATTTGTTCACCCACCGTGATACTTGCTATTTTGAGAGAAGCCTCTAGTGAACACTATGGCCCCCGGGTCTACTCCACACCATATTTTCAGCCTTACTCTTTTTTAGTTTCACTTTCCGCCTTCATATCTCACTTTGCAATCAATCTTGAAGGGATTGACAACCCCTTTATAGCGTTGGGTGCAAGCTCTTTGTGTTTGTGCAGGTACTCTGGACTTGACGAGATTCTCCTACTGGATTGATACCTTGGTTCTCAAACTTTGGGAAATACTTACTGCTCCTGTGCTGCATCGCCCTTTCCTCTTCAAGGAAAAAACCAATGCAAGCCAAGAGACGACAAAAGGATCTCTGGCACCACTGCCAGGGAAGAACTTTTGTTCCCGTAGAAGATATCTTTTCATTTTGTCCACTTTGGGATCTTTTCCTCACTTAAGGCCAACACTCTATTTTTTTACATGAATAGAAAGAAAAATCTGCACACTTTATAAGAAGTACTCAACATAGAGAACAATGAAAACTATCATGATGTATGCAAATGTATGCCTCTGCCAGTGTAGCAGGATATGCAATGATACTAGCGCGTCATGTAGCAATAATAATAAGGCAAAGCCCAACTAACAAGCGGCTCCTCGAACAAGCAAAAGAATGTACAACATGAAGATCAAGTCATGAGATGGTGGTTGTTGCATGCCAATGTATCACGAAAAGGCTATGGAAATGCCTTAATAGGTAGGTATGGTGGCTGTTTTGAGGAGGATATAATGAGGCTTATGTATTACAGAGCGTATCATGTCATGGGTTTGGATGCACCGGCGAAGTATGCACCAACTCTCAATGTGAGAAAGGGCAATGCACGGTACCAAAGAGGCTAGCAAAATATGGATAGTGGAAGTGCCAATAATCGGATACTCACAGCAGTACGAAGAACTCATACACTTATTATCGGTAACTCTGTATCTAATCAGGAAATTCACAAAGAGACAAGCACCCCGAGGAGGAGTGTTTGGGGGTTTGTTTATCCTTGCGCATCCTTGACCCATGGTAACGTGAGGGTACTCTATATATTCCAACCCTTCCAGAGGTTAGCGATCAATTTAGTAGCTAGAGTTCTCAACTAATTTTTCAAATTTTGAAAAACACACGGATTTCCCAGAATACGACACCTATCACTAATAGGCTCAAGCTCTTGGCACCAATAGTCCAAACATTACTCAAATCAATACCTCAAAAATATTGCAAGTTACTGCTATTCTTCAATAGCAACCTCAATTACCTACTCATGCAAGACACACAACTCAATGCAACAAGCCAACTCTCTAAACAAGATAGTTCAAGAGAGTTTCAAAATCAACTCTTAAATAAATAAGTAGCTCTTAAAAAGAAGCATCAAAACTAAGAGCTAAGCATGAAAATAGCTATGAAAAGATAATGAACACACAAAAAGATAAGCATGAAAACTATGTTGTGTTCTAGAGTGGAATGGAGCGTGTTTATCTCCCAAGTAAATAACTATAGGGTCCAAATTGTTATGAACAGCAAGTAAAACTAAAGCAAAATAAAAAGTAAAGAGCGAGACGCTCCAAGCATAGCACATAACATATGAAGTGATAAAAATATATCATGGAGATGGACGAACTGATGATTGTTGATGGAGAAGGGAATGCACGGGGGCATCCCCAAGCTTAGACGCTTGTGTATCCTTGAATATTTCTTGGGGGTGCATGGGGAAATCCCCTTGCTTGAGTGTTTGACACTCCTAGATCTTCTTTCATCATGTTCCACTGCATACTTGAAAACTCCCTTAATACGCAACTCATCATAAGTTGATTAGAGTGGTTAGTGCCCATAATAAATAATTTATTCCCTAGAGGAAATAATATTTTTCAGGAATATATACCGTTTCTCAAGATTGCCAAAAGGTTTTTGCAAATAAAAATCAAGCTTAAGATTCACAAAGTGATGAAAATGCGAAACAGGGCAGAATCTGTGAAAAACAGAACAACGGGCAGTAAATAATTTATGGCCGATGCTACAGATCATCCGGATGATATTTGCAAAATATCATCCTCCCGGACAGCCGTCTGTTGAAGTATAGGGACCGTTTGATCTGTAACTCACAACCGTCTTCCTCCTCATGCTAGAACTTCACGAGGACAGCCCTGCCCGACCTTCTATGTTCTCCATCGTAGCACCTCCATGCACTCTCGCTCCCAACGCTCATGGAAGCATCGACGCATTCGATGAGACCCCGACGGAGCTCCAATGCAGTAACGGCGAAGCCCCATTGCAACCCCCGGCGTTGCTCCAACGCATCAACGACGGCTCCGGCGGAGCTCCAATGGAACTCCAGCGAAGTCCCATTGCAACCACGGGCGGAGCTCCAACGAAGCAACGGCGGCTCCGGCGGAGCTCCAATGAAACTTTGACGAAGCCCCATTGCAACCCCCGACGGAGCTCCAAAACAGCAACGACGGCTCCGGTGGAGCTCCAATGGAACTCCGGCAAAGCCCCATTGCAACCCCCGACGGAGCTCCAACGCAGCAACGGTGGCTCCGGCGGAGCTCCAATGATCCTCCGGTGAAGCCCCATTGCAACTCTCGACGGAGCTCCAACAGGGAACCGGCGGCTCCAGCGAAGTTTGCAGCACCATGAGCTCCGCCGTCCGAGCGAAATCCAAGCATCGGTGGTGGCCGGCAAGGTGAAGGAGGAGGGAGGGAGCAAATGTTGTAGAAGTGGCGACCCCCGGCGTCAACATCTCCTCGCTGATCTGGATATAGAGAGGGATCTGAGAGAGAAAGAGAGAGAGAAACAAGAGAACCAGAGTGTTGGGGAAGACGACCATCCTGATAGGATAAGATAAGGTGGAGAGTTAAGCTGGGCCTGCTGGACATGTGTCGTCTATTGAAAGTGACAGATTTGTTACGGAAATCATCCGGCTGAATATAAGCAATTTCCATAATTTATTCGGGGCACTTCTGCAACTCAGATCAAAAAACTCAGAACAGAAGCCAGAAAGAGAATTATATATATCATGCTTTCAAAAACCTTCAGATCAAAAAGATGATATGGTGATTTTTGGCGAGTTTTTCTATCAGGCAGACAGAATCTGTTTTTTGACAGCATGTCACAACTTTTGCGCTTTCTCGCAATCGGAGGCTATAACTTGGCACAAAGCTTGAAAATAAAGATATAATGATGTTGCTACAGTAGGAACAAACATCAAGACCACTAAAATTGAAAGTAAAAAACAAATTGGGTTGCCTCCCAACAAGCGCTTTCTTTTATGCCTTTGAGCTAGGCATAATGAAGAAGATCAAGTTATATCAATTCCAAAAGAATAATTTGCCCGTGTAACGGACTCATAAGGTAACTTAATCTTCTTTCTAGGGAAGTGTTACATTCCCTTTTTAAGAGGAAATTTGTATTTAATGATTCCCTCTTTCATTTCAATGATACCTCCAACAGTGCGGAGAAAAGGACGTCCCAGAATAATTGGACATGAGGGATCACACTCAATATCCATAATAAGAAAATCAACGGGAACATAATTACGTTGACAACAATAAGTACATCATAAATTATCCCTGAAGGTTTATTTATGGAAGAATCAACAAGATGAACACCAAAAGAACATGGATCATAAGGTTTCAAATTAAGCATATCATACATTCTTTTGGGCATAACGGAGGCACTAGCTCCAACATCACACAAAGCAAAGCAAGAGAAATGATTCATTTTAATTTTGACCATAGGATCCCAACCATATTCTATTTTCCTAGGAATAGAAGTCTCTAGCTTGAGCTTCTCCTCCCTAGCTTTGATAAGAGCATTGGTAATATGCTCGGTGAAGGCAATATTAAGTGTACTAGTGTGGGGGTCTTTAGCCATTCTTTGCAAAAATGTGATAACTTCAGAGAGACTACAATTATCAAAATCAAGATTACTACCATTAATTAAAGTGGTGGTAATGTCATTTAAGCTCATTCTTTTAGTAGTCTCTAAGTTCAAAGGACGCTCTTGTCCTAAAGTTGAGGTATTAGCATCACCATTAATATGTCCATTGGGACTAGGTATGTGATGGGTGCTAAAAGTTTTGATATCCTCAACAACATGTAAAGTATCAAGGGTAGTGTGTGTAGGAAGGCCCTTGATCCTATCTTCTTCTTTTTCTCCAACCCATCTTTCTTTAAGTTTGGCTAGCATTCTAATATTCTCATTAATTTGCACTTGGATAGCATTCATGGGTGTGGTTTTCCTCTCCTCAAGTGGAGAAGTTCTAATCTTAAGCAATTCTACCTCATGAGATATATTGTCTATCTTCAAAGAGAGACTATCTAATTTTTCTAATTTCTCTTGTACACTCTTGTTGAAGGCTTTCTGAGAAGTGATAAAATCCTTAAGCATGCTCTCTAATTCATAAGTGGAGTTTTTGGTGCTAGGATAAGTGTTGTTGTTCCCATAGTTGGATGGAAACGGTCTAGGATTGCTACCATAATTACTCCTATAAGCATTATTGTTAAAGTTGTTCCTAGAAATAAAACTAACATCAACTTGCTCTCTCTCTCTTGAGTCACCAAATAATTCAAAGGAACATCACTAGGATCAATAGGATCTTGCTTAGTAAGTAGAGTCATGATCATGTGAACCTTATCATTAAGGGAGGAAATCTCCTCAATAGAGTTTACCTTCCTACCTGTTGGAGCTCTCTCGGTGTGCCATTGAGAATAATTTGTCATCATCTCATCCAATAATTTTGTGGCTGCACCAAGTGTAGTTGACATAAAGGTTCCTCCCGCGACCGAGTCTAACAAATTCCGTGAGGTAAAGTTCAATCCTGCATAAAAAGTTAGGATAACCATCCAAGTAGTCAAACCATGAGTAGGGAAATTCTTAACAAGAGATTTCATACGTTACCAAGCTTGGGCAACATGTTCATTATCCAGTGGCCTAAAATCCATAATGTTACTTCTCAACTGGATAATCTTAGCAGGCGGGTAGTACTTCCCAATAAAAGCATCTTTGCATTTATCCCAAGAATCTATGCTATTCCTAGGCAAGGGTTGAAACCATATTTTAGCTCCTCCTCTCAAGGAGAAAGGAAAAAACTTAAGTTTAACAATATCAACATCTACTTCTTTATATTTTTGCATATCACAAAGCTCAACAAAATTGTTCAAGTGCAAAGCAGCATCATCTCGAGCACCAGAGAATTGATATTTCATAACTAGGTTCAGTAAAGCAGGTTTAATCTCATAGGATGTCGCCTAAGTGGCGGGAGTAGCAATAGGAGTGCAGATAAAGTCATTGTTGTTGTGACTAGTCAAGTCACACAACTTAGTGTTTTCAGTGGTATCCATAGCAACAAGCGACAAGCAAGAACAAAGTAACTATTTTTTTATAGTTTTTGATATAGGTATCTAAGCAAACTAGCAAGACTGAAAAACAAAGGTAAAGGTTAGTGTGCAACTCCCCTATCTTGAAGACTAGAGTCCCCGGCAACGGCGCCAGAAACTTTTCTTGATGACGAGAGAATGGATATACTTATCGTCCCCTCGTTGGTTACCCCAAGTGCAAGGTTGAGATGTAGTCAGCAACAAGTTTCCCTCACACAGGGATTGTAAGGTTTATCGAACCAGGAGGACTCCGATGTTCAACAAGTACGTGTCCGCTGCTCTGGCACTTACAAAGGACGTGGACCTGCACACACAGCAAATAACTTTGCTCCAACGAGTACAAAGAGGTTGTCAATCTCTCCGGCCTTGCAGTTTGCAAAGGATCAAACACAAGCGCTAATAGTGATAGTGATAGCAACGGTAAAGTAAATAAGCAGTAAATGGTGGAGGTGTAACAATGATGGTAATATGGACCGGAGTCACATGATGTTCACTAGTGATGTATCTCTCCCAAAAGACGATAAACAGCTCTGTGAGGTAAACAAATTACAGATAGGCAATTGACAGAACTATAAACGCACCGCAATGCTAATTACGCTCCTTGTTTTGTTTGAGGCTCATAGTAATGGGCAGTACGCCAAGACAAGTAGACTATTTATTCATCAGCATCTACTTACTAATCATCCACCTTGAGATATCTATCCAGAACATCTCGCTGGTATTAAGTTGCGAGTCCCACCCAAAGTGTAAACTCAAACCAACAGACAACTGCATTAACGAACTATGCGTAAGGTAAACAATACTTGCAACCGTGGTCACAAGCACCATTGTTTTCTCCCTGGTGGCAACAACACATCCCCTAGTCTCATGTTTCTGTCACTCAAGCTAGACATCGAGGGGCATGAACCCACAATCATGCATAACGCTCCCTCTTGGAGTTACAATCTCCTACTCGGCCAAAGCAATAAAAGGTAATGGAGAACATGCATGATTCACTAAGAACATAATATAAAAGATGAATCAAATATATAACTCATAACAAATCTGAACATAATCTCACAATCCATCGGATCCCATTAAACTCAACATAGCAATAGCAAGAGGATTACATATATGCCTTGAACATGTAGGGCAGCTCACAAGGACTAACCATTGAAGCACAAGATTGGAGAGGAGACATCACATAGCTACTGGTCATGGACTCATGGTCCAAGGAGGACTACTCACAGCACGTCTGGGAAGCGTCCATGGTGGTGGAGAAGCTCCCGGAGATCAATCCTCCCTCTGGCATGGTGTCGGGAAGGGGTCTACTGGCGCTCCCGATCTCGAAAGCGCTGCGCCGGCGGAACGGTGCAGAAATTCGCGATTCTGGATACTCTACGAGGGTTTTCTATCGGAAGGGTAAATATAGGCGAAAGGAGGGCACGAGAGGCGGTGGGGCCCACCCAGGCGACCTCCCCGCTCGACCTGGGGGTGGTCGCGCCCACAGGCCGCCTGGGCGCCCTGTGGCCCCCCTCTGGCCCATCTTCGATGATTCTGGTAGCTCCCGGTACGCTAATTTTTATATATTTTTCTCACGATTTTTGGGGCTTTGGAAAATTGGGTAAAAGTCCGTGCAAAAAAGACATCAGAACACAGGAACTCGCACTGGGTGCACTCAGTTAGTAGGTTAGTCCAAATATGTGTAAAATGATATAAAAGTGTTGAAAACATATAACAATATCACCTAAAAGATCATGGAAGAAGCAAAAATTGTAGATACGTTTGGGACGTATCACGAACCTTGGTGTTTATATAAACCAGAGTTTCTTATGCATATAGGCAAGTTATGTCATCTAGGGTTTAGCTTGTATGATCTCGAGGTAGATCGACTCTGTAATCATCGTTCCACATCAATATAATCAAGAAGGACATGGGGTTTTACCTCCTCAAGAGGGCTCGAACTTGGGTAAATACTGTCTCCCCTTCTCTCCTACGACCCATCGATCCAAGGTCTAATGTTCGGAACCCCCTACCCGAGATGTGCCGGTTTTGACAACGACAAGTATACCCAGATCTCCCAATTTTTTGGGTATTCCACCATCTAAAAGAGTAATTAGCAAATTTAGTTTTGGGTATATTTCTTTTATTGGTAATAATATCCTTCATGTACTTAGCATATGCACGCATTTTCAATATATCAGTCAAGCGAGTGCGCAAAAAGACAGTTCTAGACATTTCAGCAAAGCATTGAAAACCTTCATCGTCCCTACTTTTACAAGACTTTTTAGGTAATGGCATGGGTTTTTGAACCCATGGCTCTCTTTCCCTTCCATGTTTTCTAGCAACAAAGTCTCTCTTATCATAACATTTATTTTTAGTAGGTGGGTTATCAAGACCATCAACAGGTTCTATCTCAACATCATTATTAGCTTCCTTATTACTTCGTGGTGGATCTTTTACATGAGCATCCTTATTATCATTATCATTATCATTAAGTTCATGTTCACTACGACATTGTGTCTCAACATCATTATAGAAACATCATTATGATTCTTAGCAGGTTTCTCAATATTAGGTTCACTAGGGGCATGCAAAGTCTTATCATTTTCCTTTTTATTTTTCTTCTGAGTGGTACTAGGTGTATCATCGTTTATTATCTGAGAACCGTGTTCTATTTTTTTAGGTAACCTTCAGGGTAAAGAGGTTCCTGAGTCATCCTACCTCCTCTGGTAATTACTCCAACATCATGATCATTAATATTATCATCTCAGCAAGCAAATCATTTTGTGACTTAGGTACTTGATCTAGTTGGGTGTGAACCATAGACACATGTTTACCTAGACCTTTTACATCATTAGCAATTCTAAACATCAGTCACTTAAGTGGTCTCTCATCATGCGTTATTCTTCAATTAATCCTTAACATAGTTATTGAAGTGTTCTTGTTTAACAATGTAATTGTCAAATTCATCCATGCATTGACCAGGGGTCTTAGCACAAGGTATATCATTTTTAGTAAAGGAACGAAGAGAGTGTACCTCAACTACCTGTGTCGGGGTATCAAGTCCATGTATTTCTTCAATCACGGTAATTTCTTGACATCCTCAATTTTAATACATTTCTCCTTTATAGATCTTTTTGCTTCTTGCATAACTTCAGGCCTAAGGAATAGAATACCTCTCTTCTTTTGAATAGGTTCGGTGGTGGTTCACTGTTAGAGCATATTTCTCCATATGTGGTTTTGGTAATTGATGACAATTCCTATGGACTAATGGTTGCCTTAAGTTATATTTATAGGATTTGTCCATAGGCACTTCTTGAAGTACATCTGTTGGGTTCAAGGAGTTTATATGATGACCAAGATGGTATTCAAGGTATTATCCAAAGAACGGTCATAGAGACACAAGGTTGATCAAGATCGTCAGACAAAGAGTAAATCAAGATGATCAACACACAAAGCGTACAAGATATATCGAGAGGGATCAAGTGATCCCATGGTATGGTAAGCATTGTCCATTACGTGTTTGTGTACTAACCCATGGTCTTCGTGAGACTTCTATGTGGGGGTTAGGTGTGTTTCCATGGGCTTGCGTCAAAAGGAAGATCTCATACAACCCATGAAGGATGACATCAAGTGGTGATCGTCATCAAGATTGCAGTGTGCAAGTTCAAGTAGATCAGCACGAATACATCATGCTTGAAGCTTGCCTTCCATTGTGGTGGCAATGGACTTGTGAAGATATGCTGAAGAGTGGCTCACCCATAGTGAGTATGGGGGAGCAATTAACTAGTCTTCATCAAGCCAACGCAATCAAGAAAGGTGGTCCATCTTGAGGAAGCCAAGATCATCATCATCTAGCTCAAGAGGACGAGGTGCAAGGTATAGGTTTGCCCTTGATAGGTTTTCTGTTTTAGGATAGATTGTTGTACTGTCAAGGGGGGCTCTCAAGTGAGTAGCTTGATCGTATCGTTGTTGAGAGCTCAAACCTTTGCATCGTTGCATCATACTTCTTGATTCTTGTTTGGTGTTTCTCTTTGTGAGTTTTAGAGCTTATGGTCATCTTCATGACAAGTTCGAGTTCATCGAAAACGGAGTCCATATGCATCTTCTATGATGTTTTCGATGTTGGGAGTTTTTACCGGTCTTATTCGAAGAAGGGTTCTCACCATTTTCTTATGGGCCTTTTTTCACTTGCTTCTTATTGATACTTCTATCAAGATTCTGTTAACCCATGTTGTTAGCTTTCCAACAAACTTGGTTTCGTTGAAATCGGAGTCTGTATGTTAAAGTTAGAGCAGATTCAGTATCCAGCGGTAGTACCACTCCTCGTGCAAGCGGTAGTACCGCTCATGTAGCGGTAGTACCGCCCCCGGAGTTGTAGTACCGCCCCCGGAGCGGTAGTAATTTCTTACTACCCCTCCCTAGCAGTAGTACCGCTCTAGGAGCGGTAGTACCGCTCTAGGAGCGGTAGTACCGCTCCGGGTGGGCGGTAGTACCGCTTCGGGACAGTAGTACCTCTCTCTGAGCGGTTGTTCTTCGTCGGACTTTTTGTGAAGACTTTCTCTTGAGGTAGTACCACCATGGCTAGAGGTAGTACCGCCAAGGTCTAGCGGTAGTACCGCCAAGGTCTAGCGGTAGTACCGCTATGCTTGGGCTGTAAGTGGGGGTAACGGTCTGATTTCTTCCCCCACTATATAAAGGGGGTCTTCTTCCCCCTTGGACAAATTTATCCGTTGAGCTCATGTTCTACCCCCATTGTTGACTGATAACCCACAAGTATAGGGGATCGCAACAGTTTTCGAGGGTAGAGTATTCAACCCAAATTTTTTGATTCGACACAAGGGGAAGCCAAAGAATATTCTCGAGTATTAGCAGTTGAGTTGTCAATTCAACCACACCTGAAAGACTTAGTATCTGCAACAAAGTTTCAGTAACAAAGTAGCGTGATAGCAACAGTAGCAACGGTAACAGTAGCAGTGACAGCAGTAGCGGTAACAATAGTAGCAGTGACACCAGTAGCGACAAAGTAACGTAGCAAGCACCAGTAGGAAAAAGACTTGTAGGCATTGGATCGGTGATGGATAATTATGCCGGATGACATTCATCATGCAACAGTTATAACATGGAGAGATATGTAACTAGCTCCAGTTCTTCAATGTAATGTAGGCATGTATTCCGTATATAGTCATACGTGCTTCTGAAAAGAACTTGCATGACATCTATTGTCCATCCCTCCCGTGGCAGCGGGGTCCTAATGGAAACTACGGGATATTAAGGTTCTCCTTTTAATAGAGAGCCAGAACAAAGCATTAGCACTTAGTGAATACATGAACTCCTCATACTATGGTCATCTCCGGGAGTGGTTCCGGCTATTGTCACTCCGGGGTTGCCGGGTCATAACACATAGTAGGTGACTACAACTTGCAAGATAGGATCGAGAACACACATATATTGATGAAAACATAATAGGTTCAGATCTGAAATCATGGCACTCGGGCCCTAGTGACAAGCATTAAGCATGGCAAAGTAGTAGCAACATCAATCTGAGAACATAGTGGATACTAGGGATCAATCCCCATCAAAACTAACTCGATTACATGATAGATCTCATCCAACCCATCACCGTCCAGCAAGCCTACGATGAGATTACTCACGAACGGTGAAGAGCATCATGGAATTAGCGATGAAGGAAAGTTGGTGATGATGACGATGACGATCTCCCCTCTCCGGAGCCCGGAACGGACTCCAAATCTGCCCTCCACACGAAGAACAGGTGGTGGCGGCGCCTGCGTATCGTAAAACGCGATGAACTCTTCTCCCCGATTTTTTTCCGGGCGAAAGAGACTAAATAGAGCTGGAGTTGGAGGCGGCGGAGCCCCGAGGGCTTCACAAGCCTGCCAAGCGCGGCCAGGGGGCCGCGCCTCCTGGGCTTGTGGGCTCCTCGCTCCACGTCTCCGGTTGATTCTTTCGCCAGTATTTTTATATATTCCACAAAAAATCCTCGTAAATTTCCAGGTCATTCCGAGAACTTTTATTTGTGCACAAAAACAACAGCATGGCAATTCTGCTGAAAACAGAGTTAGTCCGGGTTAGTTCCATTCAAATCATGCAAATTAGAGTCCAAAACAAGGGCAAAAGAGTTTGGAAAGGTAGATACGATGGAGACGTATCAACTCGCCCAAGCTTAAAGCCTTGCTTGTCCTCAAGCAATTTAGTTGACAAACTGAAAGAGACAAAAGAAAAACTTTTACGAACTCTGTTTGATCTTGTTGGTGTAATAATGTCTAACTCATATTCAGATTTTCAGCAAGATCATAAGCTAACCACATAAGGAATGGCATTTAGGTCTTAAGATGTACTCATATCAATGGCATAATCAACTAGCAAGCAATAATAATAAGTTTCAAACATCAACACTTCAATCAAAACAATCATAAAGCCACATGAACAGATGGTATCTCTCTAGCTCTTTCTGAGACCGGAGAGCACCTTCAAAGACCAAGGGCTGACTGAACATTGTAATTCATGGCAAAGAAGATCCAGTCACAGTCATACTCAATAACAATTAAAAGCAAAGCATAAAAATGACGGAGGTGCTCTCTAATTGGTGCCTTTATAAGGAGAGGATGACTCAATAGAAACATAAATAGATAAGCCCTTCGCAGAGGGAAGCATTGATTTGCACAGGTGCCAGAGGTCAAGCTTTTAAAACAGAGATATATAATTTTGGGTGGCATGCTTTCATTGTCCACGCGATGATTAAGAGTTTTCACCATATGCCATGCTACACATGCTATAGGCGGTTCCCAAACAGAAAAGTAAAGTTTTGACTCCCCCACCACCGATCAATCACACTCCACGACTAGCCGAATACTCGGGTGCCGTCCATACCAACAACAATCGAGGGGGAGTTTTGTTTGCAATTATATTTTTGATTTGAGCATGGAACTGGGCATTCCAATTACCGGCCCCTTTCTCGTGAATGATAGTGAATAAACATGTATCGAGGATAACACGCCTAGCATGGAAGATACTGACCGCCCCTTGTCACCACATGAGCGGTTCGGGCATACAAAACAGATTATTACTTGAAGATTTAGAGAGTAGCACATGCAAATTTACTTCGAACGGCAGGTAGATACCCCATATAGGTAGGTATGGTGGACTCATATGGAACAACTTTGGGTTTATGGAAGTGGATGCACAAGCAGTATTCCCGCTTAGTACAAGTGAAGGCTAACAAAATACTAGGAAGCGACCAACTCGAGAGCGACAACAGTCATCAATATGCATTGAGATTAACCAACATTGAGTGCAAGCATGAGTAGGACATAAATCACCATAAACATGAATATCATAGAGGCTATGTTGATTTTGTTTCAACTACATGCGTAAACATGCACCAAGTCAAGCCACTTGAATCATTCAAAGGAGGATACCATCCTATCATACTACATCATAATCATCTTGAAATTCATGTTGGCATCCAAGACAAACCATTATAAGCTCCTAGCTAATTAAGCATGGCATCAGAAACTATGATCTCTAAGTTGTCATTGCAAACATGTTTCTCTCACAACAAAGCTGAATTGGGAACGATGAGCTAGTCGAATTTACAATAACAAAATAGATCGAGTTCATACCAGCTTTTCCAGGCTGAGTCACTTCATCATATATCGTCATTATTTCCTTTCACTTGCACGACCGAATGATGTGAACAATAATAAGAGTGTTCGTGCATTGGACTAAGCTGGAATCTGCAAGCAAACACAAAGGATAAGACAAAGTAATATGGCCCTTTGACACATAAACAGATATGCAAGCGAGAGCCACTAAACATTGTAACCATGGTCTTCTACCTTGACCCAAAGAAAAAGAAAACTATTTACACGGGAAAGCTCCCAACAAGCAAAAGAAGAACGGGAAATCTTTTTGGGTTTTCTCAATCTAAACAAACACACGAGAAGAAAGCGAGAAAAAGAAATAAACTAGCATGGATGATACAGCGGCAAGGTGTGAACACCGACTAACAAAGTGAAAGCGTGAGCAAGAATGTAAAGTCGGTGGGGAACACGTACTCCCCCAAGCTTAGGCTTTTCGCCTAAGTTGGTCTACTCCCAAGGTGGGAAGTAACCGTCTCCGGGGTACTCCTCTGGCTCCCATTGATAAAATGGCGTATGGTACTCGACTGGTAGCTCGGGCATGGGCGTGTGTGGTGGCGATATGCCCCAATATGCGTAGATGTCCGAGGGCATAATAATGTACCTGCCTAGATGAAGATTGAACAAAGAAGGAGCAGGCAAAGTAATAGTCTCACGAGTACCCTGACTAAATACCAAGTTGTAAATCATCCTCTTAGTTATATCTTTAGCAAGAAAGTCATGGCGAACCATGCTATTGATACGTCTCCAACGTATCTATAATTTTTGATGGTTTCATGCTATTATCTTGTCAAACTTTGGATGTTTTCCATGCCTTCTATTTATTTTTTGGGACTAACTTATTAACTCAGTGCCAAGTGCGAGTTCCTGTTTTTTCCAAGTTTTTGACCCCTTTCAGAGGAGATTTTGAAACGGAGTCCAAACGTAAAAAAATCCCCGAAAAGATTTTTTCTGGAACGGAAGAAGATCGGAGAACTTGGGAGCCAAGCCAGAAGAGCCCCAGGGGCCCCCACAAGCCCCCACCCCGCGACCAGGGGGTCCGCGCCATCCAGGCTTGTGGGCCCCCTAGAGGTCCCCTGACCTAGATCTTGCGCCTATATATTCCCAAATATTCCCAAAAAAATCAAGAGACCGTCGCAATCGCTTTTCCGCTGCCGCAAGCTTCTGTCTCAGCAAGATCCCATCTGGGGCACGTCCTAGTGCCCTGCCGGAGGGGGATTCGGACACGGAAGGCTTGTCCATCAACACCATGACCTCTCCAATGATGCGTGAGTAGTTCACCATAGACCTACGGGTCCATAGCTAGTAACTAGATGGCTTCTTCTCTCTCTTGGATCTTCAATACAAAGTTCTCCATGATCTTCATGGAGATCTATCCGATATAATCTTGTTTTGCGGTGTGTTTGTCAAGATCCGATGAATTGTGGATTTATAATCAGATTATCTATGAATCTTATTTGAGTTTCTTCTGATCTCTCTTATGCATGATTTCATATCCTTGTAATTCTCTCCGAGTTGTGGGTTTTGTCTCGCCAACTAGATCAAAGATTCTTGCAATGGGAGAAGTGCTTGGTTTTGGGTTCATACCGTGCGGTGACCTCACCCAGTGATAGAAGGGGTAGCGAGGCACGTATCGTGTTGTTTACATCAAGGGTAAAAATATGGGGTTTTCATCATTGGTTTGGGATTATCCCTCTACATCATGTCATCTTGCTTAAAGCGTTACTCTGTTCGTCATGAACTCAATACACTAGATGCATGCTAGATAGTGGTCGATGTGTGGAGTAATAGTAGTAGATGCAGAAAGTATCGGTCTACTTGTCTCGGACGTGATGCCTATATGTATGATCATTGCCTTAGATATCGTCATGACTTTGCGCAGTTCTATCAATTGCTCGACAATAATTTGTTCACCCATCGTAATACTTGCTATTTTGAGAGAAGCCTATAGTGAACACTATGGCCCCCAGGGTCTACTCCACACCATATTTTCAGCCTTACACTTTTTACTTCGTTGCACTTTCCGCCTTCAGATCTCACTTCGCAAACAATCTTGAAGGGATTGACAACCCCTTTGAAGCGTTGGGTGCAAGCTTGTTTGTGTTTGCGCAGGTATTCTGGACTTGACGAGATCGTCCTTCTGGATCGATACCTTGGTTCTCAAACTGAGAGAAATACTTACTGCTCCTGTGTTGAATCACCCTTTCCTCTTCAAGGGAAAAACCAACGCAAGCCCAATCTCCGTCAACGTGTCAATTTCTGGGGCTGTTGTTTGAGAAGTAGCAGAAGGATTTCTGGCGCCGTTGCCGAGGAGGAAGATCAAGTCAAGAACTCATCCAAGTAAGTGTTGCAAACTCATCTCTTGCATTTACTTTGTTTTCCAGTTGCCTCTCGTTTTCCTCTCCCCCACTTCGCCAATTTGCCTTTTTCGTTCGCCTTTTTCATTCGCCCTTTTTCTCGCGTGCTTTTTGTTTGCTTGTGTGATTGCTTGCTTGCTGAAGTCACCATGAACGAAAACACCAAACTTTGTGACTTCTCGAATACTAATAATAATTATTTTATTAGTACTCCGATTGCTCCCGCCACTAGTGCGGAGTCATACGAAATCAATGCCGCTTTGCTGAATCTTGTTATGAAAGAGCAATTCTCTGGCCTTCCTAGTGAAGATTCCGCATCCCATCTCAATACCTTCATTGAGCTTTGCGATATGCAAAAGAAAATATATGTGGATAATGACGTGATTAAATTGAAACTTTTTCCTTTCTCGTTGCGAGATCGCGCAAAAACTTGGTTTTCTTCTTTGCCCAAAAGTAGTATCGATTCTTGGGATAAGTGCAAAGATGCTTATATATCCAAGTATTTTCCGTCGGCTAAGATCATCTCTCTCCGTAATGATATCATGAATTTCAAGCAACATGATCATGAGCATGTTGCACAAGCTTGGGAGAGAATGAAATTAATGATTAGAAATTGTCCCGCTCATGGCTTGAGCCTTTGGATGATTATTCAAATCTTTTACGCTGGCTTGAATTTCGCCTCTAGAAATATCTTGGACTCCGCCTCAGGTGGAACGTTCATGGAAATCACGTTAGGAGAAGCCACAAAGCTCTTAGACAACATCATGACAAACTACTCTCAATGGCACACTGAAAGGTCACCTCCTAGTAAGAAGGTACACGCTATAGAAGAAATTAACTCGTTGAGTGCTAAGATGGATGAGTTAATGAATTTGGTTTCTAGTATAAGTGCTCCTTTGGATCCCAATGATATGCCTTTGTCTTCTTTGATTGAGAGTAGCAACGCTAGCTTGGACATTAATTTTGTTGGTAGGAATAACTTTGGCAACAACAATGCCTTTAGAGGAAACTATGTTCCTAGGCCTTTTCCTAGTAACTCCTCTAATAACTTTGGCAACTCCTACAACAATACTCAAGGAAATTACAATAGATTACCCTCTGATCTAGAGAGTAATATCAAAGAGTTCATCAACTCTCAAAAGATTTTCAATGCGTCCATAGAGAAAAACTACTCAAAATTGACGATTTGGCTAAGAGCGTGGATAGGATTTCTTGTGATGTTGATGCTTTGAAAGTTAGATGTGCTCCTCCCAAAATCAACATGGATGAAACTTTGAAAGCTATGCGTGTTTCCATGATTGAGAGCCAAGAAAGAACCGCCCAAATTCGTGCTAGACATGAATGGCTTAAAAAGGCGTGTTCTCGTTATGAGAATCACGAAGATCTTAAAGTGCTTGGTGTGACTCCCATTGAATCTTTGTTTTCTTGTGTCAAACCTAATGGTTATGGGGCTGGATATTAATCCACTTTGGTTGAGAAGTGCCCCAATGATTCGGAGTACATCTATCTTGATGCTAAAAGCATTAAAGGTGGAGTAGAAGACGTTAAAACTTTGAGTAGTAATGAAATTACTACCATGGATTTCAAGGAATTCAATTATGATAGTTGATCCTTGATTGAATGCATTTCTTTGATGCAATCCATGTTGAACTCTCCACACGCTTATAGCCAAAAAAAACCTTTACCGATCATATCGTCGAAGCCATGATAAAAGATCTTGAAGAGAAACTTGAATTGGAAGTCTCTATCCCTAGAAAGCTTCATGATGAGTGGGAACCTACCATCAAAATCAAAATCAAAAACTATGAGTGCAATTCTTTGTGTGATTTGGGTGCTAGTGTTTCTACGATTCCAAAGTCTTTATGTGATGTTATGGGTTTTAATGAGATTGAAGAGTGTTCTCTTAATTTGCATCTTGCTGATTCTACTGTCAAGAAATCCATGGGAAGGATCAATGATGTTCTTATTATTGCAAATAGGAACTATGTACCCATGGATTTCATTATGCTTGACATTGATTGCAATCCTACATGCCCTATTATTCTTGGTAGACCTTTCCTAAGGACTATTGGTGCTATCATCGATATGAAGGAAGGGAATATTAGATTTCAATTTCCTTTAAGGAAGGGCATGGAACACTTTCCAAGAAATAAAATAAGATTGCCTTATGAATCCATGATGAGGGCCACTTATGGTTTGAGCACCAAAGACGACGATACGTGATTCTATCGCTTCTATGCCTAGCTAAGGGCGTTAAACAATAGCGCTTGTTGGGAGGCAACCCAATGAATTTATCTTTTTCTTTCTGTTTTGTTGCGTTCACACTTTCATAATTCTGTTGTCATTGTGTTTTTTGTGTTTCTTTTTGTGTTTGAGCCAAGCAAAGCCTTTATGATTAGTCTTGGTAATGGTTGTTTGATCCTGCTGGAAAAAGACAGAAACTTTTCGCTCACGAGATGATTTTTCATTTTTATTCAGCAAGAGATTTTGAGTTGATTCTTTTTTATGCTGATTGATATGCTTTTTCCCCAGACCGTCGTAATGTTTCATATTTTTTGAGGTACCAGAAGTATACGAAGTATACAAATTGCTACAGACTGGTCTATTTTTGACAGATTCTGTTTTTGTTGAGTTGGTTGCTTGTTTTGATGAAACTATGGTTAGTATAGGGGGGTACTAGCCATGGGAAAGTGAGAATACAGTAGCCCATCATCAATATAGATAGAATTCAAGTTTCTACAGTACCAAAAGAAGTGGTAGTTTGTTTTCTTGTACTAATGTTATCACAATTTTCTGTTTAAGTTTTGTGTTGTGAAGTTTTCAAGTTTTGGGTGATGTTCTCATGGAGAAAAAGATAAGGAGTGGAAAGAGCTCAAGCTTGGGGATGCCCAAGTCACCCCAAGCCAAATTCAAGGACACCAAAAAGCCTAAGCTTGGGGATGCCCCGGGAAGGCATCCCCTCTTTCGTCTTCAATCCATCGGTAACATTACTTGGAGCTATATTTTTATTCATCACATGATATGTGTTTTGCTTGGAGCGTCTTGTATCTTAGGAGTCTTTTATTTTTTGTTGTGTCACAATCATCCTTGCTGCACACCTTTTTGAGAGAGAGAGACATGCACTCATCGTGATTTTGCTAGAATGCTCATTGTGCTTCACTTAAATCTTTTGAGCTAGATACTTTTGCTCATGTGCTTCACTTATATCTTTTGAGCTAGATACTTTTGCTCATGTGCTTCACTTATATCTTTAGAGCATGGCGGTGCGTGATTTGGTAGTTGGCTTATGCTATGAAAGTAGTCCCATGTGCTAGGTACCCAAAGAGGATGCAAAAAAACCTCCATCTTCATGTGCATTGAGTAGAAAGAGAAGTTTCGATTTCTCTCAATTAGTTTTGAGACATGGATTCGGTAATGTTAAAAGCTATGTTAGTAGGGTGTTGTGAATCTAGAAATACTTGTGTTGAAGTTAGTGATTACCGTAGCATGCATGTATGGTGAACCGCTATGTTAGAAAGGCGGAGCAGAATTGATCTATTGTTGAGGTAGGGATCGCGCGATGGTTTACACCTACCAACCCTTCCCCTCGGAGTATGCGTTTAGCACTTTGTTTCGACTACTAATAAAAACTTTTGCAACAAGTATGTGAGTTCTTTATGACTAATGTTGAATCCATGGTATAGATGCATTTTCACCTTCCACCATTGCTAGCCTCTCTAGTGCCGCGCAATTCTTGCCGGTGCACAAACCCACCAAATTCCTTCCTCAAAACAGCCACCATACCTACCTACTATGGCATTTTCATAGCCATTCCGAGATATATTTCCATGCAACTACCACCGTTCCGTCTCATGACTTGTGTCGTCACTCTCATATTGCCATTGCATGATCATACTAGATCGTTGCACATCCCGGTACACTGCCGGAGGCATTTCCTATGGAGTCATCAACATTGTGATCTTCGAGCTGTGAGTAAATAAAAGTGTGATGATCATCATTATTAGAGCATTCTCCCATGTGAGGAAATAAAAAAAGCCCAAAGAGCCCAAAAAAAAAGTGGCCTAAGAGCCCAAAAAAAAGGAGAGATAAAGAGAGAAGGGACAATGCTACTATCTTTTTCCACACTTGTGCTTCATAAAGCACCATGTTCTTCATGATAGAGAGCTTCTTGCTTTGTCACTACCATATGCTAGTGGGAATCTTCGTTATATAACTTGGCATGTATATTCCAATGATGGGCTTCCTCAAAATTGCCCTAGGTCTTCGTGAGCAAGCAAGTTGGATGCACACCCACTAGTTTTCCTTTTGAGCTTTCATATACCTATAGCTCTAGTGCATCTCTTGTATGGCAATCCCTACTCATTCACATTGATATCTATTAATGGGCATATCCATAGCCTATTGATACGCCGAGTCAATGTGACCATCTGCTTCCTTTTTGTCTCGCAACCACCACCACACTCTATTCCACCTATAGTGCTATATCCATGGCTCGCGCTCATGTATTGCGTGATAGTTATAAAAAGTTTGAGAAAGTAAGAGTGCGAAAACAATTACTTGGCCAATTCCTGGGTTGTGCATGATTTACATTAGTTGTGTGAGGATGACGGAGCATAGCCAGACTATATGATTTTGTAGGGATAACTTTCTTTGGCCTTGTGCAGCGACCCGACTCAATACAAGTCAAGCCTCTGGTGTTTCCGTACCATCCCAAGATCATGCTGGTACACACTCAGTACATCAATGTATATATCAAGAGTTCAATCACACAGCTTTATTAATCGATATCTCATATCGAGTACTTTATTACAATAATGAATTACAATAAAGTGGTTGAAGGCCATCTCATGAGATATCTAACGAACACTAGCGGAAGCATCGGGTAGACGAGTCCATCCGACTCCAGGGCATGTCGCCGAGCGTAGATCGTAGCCTCACTCCTAGTCGGAAAAATACTCTGCAACATGATACATTGCAGCCGTGTAGGTCAGCATATGGAATATGCTGGCAAGTCATCAAATAGAGGGGTGAAATAAAATCCAACTATTTCTACATGCATATATGGCAGGTGGGGCTATAAGTTTTAGCATAAAGAAAATTTTCTCCTACAACAAGAGATGGTTGAAAGCAAAATATTACTACATTGTTTGTTGTTAACGAGATGGTTCCGCCAACCAATTCTCGTCCCCGAGTTGTCGATAATTCCCACATCATTATTAAGTTGTGATGAGAGTTCAGGGAAAATTCAATGCCTTCGGCTCAAGTTGTCCATGACCGTGGACACGGCTAATCGATTAGGTTTGGGTACTCTGCAGAGTTTTGCTCACGTTCCCCACAGGATTTGATCGCCTCCGGGTATGTCCTCGCACTTCAGGGTGTTTGAAGACCGGATGATCAAAACATGGTCTTTCAACGGGTCCCTCTGATCCCCTGTCGATGCCCATCCAATCCTACCGTTCTTCTACATCTGCTAGCACCGCCTGTCCAGAGTCGCCGCGTTGTCCAACCAAGCTACAGCCCATAATGACTTGCGGCTGTGCAGGTAAGCCTTGGGTCTTGAAGCCTCCGTCCGTCTCTTCGAGCCTGGCTGAAGCTTTCCGCAAGATGACATGGCACGTCTCCAAGCATCCCGGGGTCGTCCACTGGTTTCTCCAGGGAGCCCGTCAAAACCGTCCTTCACCCAGAGTTGCATTGCTTCACGAGGTCTTGAAAATCTTGACTTAACCGGTCTTGGTTATTTAGTTATCCTCGCATCACTCGTGTTATGCACTCAACCAGAATCCCGTCTACTCAAGAATAGCAATATGAAATTTGTCGTCCCGGGCCAAGTATCAGGGTTGTTGTGTGCCTACCACATGATACTACAACCTATAACTATAATTTTCAAGTACCTACTCAGCATGCAATTGGGCAAAGAAGGGTGAAACTACCATGCATAGAAAACATAGGCGATAGTATGATCAAAATGACTTGCCTTGCTGATAGTTGTCTTGATCGAGCGCTTCTAAGTAGCAAGCTTCGCACTCTGGGTGATCTACCGATACAAAGAAATACACATCATAAGCACTACAATCATCAACAAGTAAAATAACATCACAAGCATAAAGTAGCTATGGCATAAAGTGAAGGAATTCACTTCACCTAACTAAGGCAGAAATTGTTTCTGTTAAAACCCCAAGTAAAAATATTTAAAAAACTTTGAAACTTATACTACAGAAATATATAATCACTAGGAAGTAGTAGCAAAAAGAATCAAATAAAAATCTATTTTTCAACTCCTGGAATAAGCAAAACAAGGTTTAAACTAAATCTGATCTAATTCAAATTTGAAAATTTCAAACATAGACAAATTATATGTTTTTTAAAACTACAGAAACATTGTGATCTACTGGAACAAGTTTCAACTCCATTGGAGTTCTGGATCAAAAGTTATGATCAAAACGAGATTGAAACTTTCTCTGTTTTGGAATTAATACAGAAAAAGAAAATCTGAATTCTATCGGATAGGGGTACACGTGTCTCTCTCTGGTTGGTTGGGAGGTTGTTTGCTGCGGTAGTTACTAGCAAACGGACGAGTTCTAATAAAAACGCTTCGGCTAAGATTAAGTGGGGTAAAGACCGGCTCGGTCTTTTAACTAAAACCGAAGGGGTATCTATTTCTAATCTACACCGTAGATGACAGATCCTACGGCTACAGGAGAGATGGGGTAACTCACCGTGGGTTGCAGGAGGTTGGGATGAACTCCGGCGAGGCAGGAGGTGGTGGTCGATGGGGAGGGCCCTCCGACGGTCTCTGGCGGCGGCTGAGAGGTCGGGGCGTTGCAGGGAAGCGACGGCGAGGCGGGAGAGAGTCGGGGGCGTCGTGCTCGAGCTCCTCGAGCTCCTGGTGGCGGCCTAACTCCGGCGAGGTTGGGGGTGAGGCGTGGCGGCGTGGGAGCTCGGGATAGTGGGGAAAATGGGTTGCGGGGGACGAGGGGGTGCTCGTGGCGGTGTCGGTTGGGGCGGGGAGGGGCGGTGGTGATGCGGCAGGGTGGCGGGGGGTGGCTCCAGGAGCTTTTCTCCGGCGAGGCGCTGTAGGGGCGGGGCGGCGTGGCGGTCGTGGGGAGGAGGGGCCGAGGGGGGGCTCGGGACTGCAGCTTAAATAGGGGGGAGGGGCTCGAGAGGGGAAAGGAGGGAGAGAGATCGGGGTGGATCCCGTCGATTCAGGGGCTCGGCCATGGAAGGGGCGTTGCGGCTGGGAAGGAAGGGGAAGCACGGGAGAGAAGGAAAGGAGGAAGAAGAAAGGAAAAAAGAAAAAGAAAAAAATAGAAGGGGAGCCCTAGGTGCTCGGTTCGGCCAGGGGATCTGGATCCCGGGCCACGCGGGATTGGGCCAATTCGGCTCTAAAACGCCGGCGGCACTTTTCTTTTAAAAAAATGTTACCCGATTTCGTATTTTTTTTTAAAACAGCAGGAAAAAGAATAAAAGGAAACAAAATAAAATAATTAATATAGGGTATTATATACCAGAAAGATCAGAAAAATATTCTCTACTCGATTAACATTTTTCCAAGGCCAAATTAAAAACTAAAAAATGTTTTTTTCAGAAAAACCCCTAAAAGCTTTATTTTCTTTTTCAAATTATTTTCGCCATAAATCTCTGGTTTTTCTTGGCTCAATTATTTTCAAAAGTGCCCTTGATTTTGGAGGGTCATTTTCCTCCGCTCTTTCTTGCTTGCAAGAATTTTGTCGGGGCATTTCTCGTGGGAAGAAAATAGAAAAGCAAAAGCAACTATTTTAAAGAATTCAAATGCAAAACTTTATTGCAAACAAAATGCATAAATTCTTAGCTACATTTGTAGAGCATTCCCAATTAGGAAAATTTGGGATGTTACACCTTGTTATTTTGAAAGTTCATGATTACTTTCCTAGTTTGCTTGAAGTATTATTTTTTTCACGTCAATAGCAAACTATTGTTTCGAATCTTACGGATCTGAACATTCATGCCACATGAAAGAAGTTGCAAAGGACAACTATGCTAGGTAGCATTCCACATCAAAAATTCATTCTTTATCACTTCCCTACTCGAGGACGAGCAGGAGTTAAGCTTGGGGATGCTCGATACGTCTCCAATGTATCTATAATTTTTGATGGTTTCATGTTATTATCTTGTCAAACTTTGGATGTTTTGCATGCCTTTTATTTATTTTTTGGGACTAACTTATTAACTCAGTGCGAAGTGCCAGTTCCTTTTTTTCCATGTTTTTGACCCCTTTCAGAGGAGCTTTTGAAACGGAGTCCAAACGGAAGAAAATCCCCGAAAAGATATTTTCTGGAACGGAAGAAGATCGGAGAACTTGGGAGCCAAGCCAGAAGAGCCCCAGGGGCTCCACAAGCCCCCACCCCGCGGCCAGGTGGAGCTGCGCCATCCAGGCTTGTGGGCCCCCTGGAGGTCCCCTGACCTAGATCTTGCGCCTAAATATCCCCAAAAAATCAAGAGAGCATCGCAATCGCTTTTCCGCCGCCGCAAGCTTCTGTCTCCGCAAGATCCCATCTGGGCACGTCCTGGTGCCCTGCCGGAGGGGGGATTCGGACACGGAAGGCTTCTCCATCAACACCATGACCTCTCCGATGATGCGTGAGTAGTTCACCATAGACCTATGGGTCCATAGCTAGTAACTAGATGGCTTCTTCTCTCTCTTGGATCTTCAATACAAAGTTCTCCATGATCTTCATGGAGATCTATCCGATGTAATCTTCTTTTGCGGTGTATTTGTCGAGATCCGATGAATTGTGGATTTATGATCAGATTATCTATGAATCTTATTTGAGTTTCTTCTGATCTCTCTTATGCATGATTTCATATCCTTGTAATTCTCTTCGAGTTGTGGGTTTTGTCATGCCAACTAGATCTATGATTCTTGCAATGGGAGAAGTGCTTGGTTTTGGGTTCATACCGTGCAATGACCTCACCCAGTGACAGAAGGGGTAGCGAGGCACGTATCGTGTTGTTGCCATCAAGGGTAAAAAGATGGGGTTTTCATCATTGGTTTGAGATTATCCCTCTACATCATGTCATCTTGCTTAAAGCGTTACTCTGTTCGTCATGAACTCAATACACTAGATGCATGCTGGATAGCGGTCGATGTGTGGATTAATAGTAGTAGATGCAGAAAGTATCGGTCTACTTGTCTCGGACATGATGCCTATATGTATGATCATTGCCTTAGATATCGTCATGACTTTGCGCGGTTCTATCAATTGCTCGATGGTAATTTGTTCACCCACCGTAATACTTGCTATTTTGAGAGAAGCCTCTAGTGAACACTATGGCCCCCGGGGTCTAGTCCTCACCATATTTTCAGCCTTACACTTTTTACTTCGTTGCACTTTCCGCCTTCAGATCTCACTTTGCAAACAATCTTCAAGGAATTGACAACCCCTTTGAAGCGTTGGGTGCAAGCTTGTTTGTGTTTGCGCAGGTACTCTGGACTTGACGACACCCTCCTTCAGGATCGATACCTTGGTTCTCAAACTGAGGGAAATACTTACTCCTCCTGTGCTGCATCACCCTTTCCTCTTCAAGGGAAAAATCAACGCAAGCCCAATCTCCGTCAACGAGTCAATTTCTGGCGCTGTTGTTTGAGAAATAGCAGCTATCATAATCTAGATACCTCTCAGGAAGAAGTATCTCTTCTTCCTCATGTAGTCTAATAGGTATCTCAAAATGTCTAGCAAGACGGGTAGCATAGATACCTCCATAAACAGCGCCTTTAGTACGGTTCGTGTTCAACCGTTGAGCCACTATAGCGCCCAAACTATAAGTTTTATCATTATAAAGGGCTTCGCGCAAAACCGCAAGATCTGGGGACCTGAGGGGCCCAACTTTCCCATGGCCAATCAAACATTTTCCCACGAATAATGGGAAGTACCGAAGCACGGGAAAATGTATGCTAGCAACTCTAGCGCAAGATACTCCTCTCTCCTCTCCTACAGCAATAGTATCAATGAAAGCCTCCAAGTCCCGTGGACGAGGTTCATGAATATCCCCAACATAAGGTAATTTGCAGACATTGCAAAAATCCTGAAGTGACATGCGCTCGGGGATATCATATAACTTGAACTCAACCATAGGAGGGTTCTTCCTTGGATAGAAATTAAAGCTTTGCACGAAAATATTAGTGAGGAGGAGGTATTGTGGGCACTTTATCTTCAACGAATGCGGTAAGGCCTGTGTTTTCCACCAAGTAATAAAAATCCTCATAAAGACCGGCGGCACGTAAGAACACATCGCTTGGCCACTCGCACGCTCGAACTTCTGCAACTCGGGGGACCGGATACTTGGGTTTCTTCTTCTCATTTTCATCATCCTTGGGGTCACGGCTTGAAGAGCCTCTTATGAACCTCCTCATATTTTCCTTTTTCTTTCTCTGAAAATTTCTGAATTTTTTAGTGACTCAAAGGAAAAGTGAACAAGGCTCAACAAAACTCATAGCAACTACTCCTACAAGTGCTTAGAGGTCATATCATGCATCAAAACTACTTGGGACCATCTAAAATTAACATCCAAAGCTCAAGAACAGGGTCACCAAGGCAGCAGTAATACGCAACGAATAAGGCACTAGAGCAAAAACTAAATGGACTAATAGAGGAGTCACATACCAAGGAACAATTCCCCCAAAATAGTTTGGTGAATGGGGCTTTGCACAAGGAGATCGAAAATCGCAGCAAGAAGAGCAAGAACACGGTTTTGAGCTATGGAATGATTTTTTCTGGACGTAGGAGAAGGAGATGGGAGCTGGAATAAGTGGAGGGGGCACGTGGGGCCCACAAGCCTGGTAGGCACGACCAGGGGGGTGCCCGGGCCTCCTGGGCTTGTGGCCCACTCGTGCATCCCCCTGACTAGCTCTCGATCTCAGAATTTTTCAAAAATTCGAGAAAAAATCATACTTGATTTTCTGGGCATTTGAAGAACTTTTATTTTCGTGACACTTTTCTAAGGGACACAAAAAGCAGAAAACGGGAAAAACTAAAGCTAAATCTATCATTTTTCTTCTAAACAACTGAAGGTAAAAGTTGGGGGCAGAAGGTTGTGACTCTTAGATTCATCCATCTCATGGTCATCAAAAGAAATCCGTCAATGAGGTTTATCAAGTCTCCTTGACAAACTTTTTTCGAATCGCATAAAAACGGAGAATTTTCGAATAGTCACTACGTTACCTCAATGGGGATGTGCATGTCCCCAACAAGCAAATCATACTTCATCTTAACAGTAGGTATAGGGCATTCAAAACTCCCAATAAGAATCAATGAAGTTTTTTCAATAGCATTAATGCAATATACTCGATATTGTTTCTTCGGAAAGTGACATTGCCTTTGTTGCAATCAATAACAGCCCTTGCGGTGTTTAAAAAGGGTCTTCCAAGGATGACCGCCATGGCATCATCCTGGGGAATATCCAGAATAACAAAGTCCGTTAAGATAGTAACGTTAGCAACCACAACAGGCACATCCTCGCAAATGCCGATAGGGAAAGCAGTTGATGTGTCGGCCATTTGCAAGGAGATTTCAGTGGGTGTCAACTTATCAAATTCAAGTCTACGATAAAGAGAGGGAGGCATAACACTAAAACCAGCTCCAAGACCGCATAAAGCAGTTCTAACATAGTTGCCTTTAATGGAGCAAGGTATAGTGGGCACTCCGGGATCACCTAGTTTCTTAGGAGTTCCACCCTTGAAGGTGTAATTAGTGAGCATGGTGGAAATCTCAACCTCAGGTATCCTCCTCTTATTAGTCACAATATCCTTCATGTACTTAGCATAAGGAGACATTTTGAGCATATCTGTCAAACGCATTTGCAGAAAGACAGGTCTAATCATTTTAACAAATCGCTCAAAATCCTCACCATCCTTTTTCTTGGATGGTTTGGGAGGAATGGGCATGGGTTTCTGAACCCATGGTTCCCTTTCTTTACCATGCTTCCTAGCAATGAAGTCGTTCTTATCGTATTTCCTATTCTTAGGTTGTGGGTTATCAAGATCAACTGGTTCAATCTCCACATCATTATCATTGCTAGGTTGAGCATCATCATGAACATCACTATCGATATTATCATTAGGCACATGTTCATCACCAGATTGTGTTTCGGCATCAGAAACAGAGATATCATTTGGATTCTCGGGTGTAACACCAACGGGGTTGCTAGCATGCAAGTTCCTATCATCTTTATTTTTCTTCCTAGGATGACTAGGTGCCTCGGTGCTAACTCCTTGAGAATCTTGTTCAATTCTCTTAGGATGACCCTCAGGATACAAAGGTTCCTGGATCATTCTACCACCTCTAGTGAAAACTCTAACAGACTTGTCATTCAGCTCATTGAGCAAGTCATTTTGAGACTTAAGTACTTGTTTTACCTGAGTAGTGACCATAGGCATGTTTACTCAAAAGCTTAAGGTCATTGACATTTCTGTCCATACAAGCACTTAAATGACTAAGCATACGAGCATTCTGTTCCAATTGTCTGCTAACATAATCATTGAAAATTTGTTGTTTGGCAACAAAGTTATCAAATTCATCTAAGCATAAGCTAGCAGGTTTATCAAAAGGAATATCACTCTCATTGAATCTACGAAGAGAATTTACCTCTACTACCTGTGTCGGGTTATCAAGACCATGTATCTCTTCGATAGGTGGTAGATTTTTGACATCTTCAGATTTAATGCCTTTCTCTTGCGTAGATTTCTTAACTTCTTGCATATCTTCAGGACTGAGGAATAGGATACCTCTTTTCTTCGGAGTTGGCTTCGGAGGTGGTTCGGGAATAGTCCAAGCATTCTCATTGCACAACATATTATTCAATAGAATCTCATCTTGTTCCATGATACGTCCATTTTGCATCATGCTTTTATGTTGATATTTATCGCTTTATGGCTGTTATTACACTTCAAGGTACAATACTTATGCCTTTTCTCTCTTATTTTATAAGGTTTCCATGAAGAGGGAGAATGTCGGCAACTGGAATTCTGGCCTGAAAAAGGAGCAAGTTTGAGATACCTATTCTGCCAACTCCAAAAGCCGTGAAAATTAACGAGGAATTATTTTGGAATTTATAAAAATACTGGGCGGAAGAAGTACCAGAGGGGAGCCACCAGGAGGCCACAAGCCTGCTAGGCGCGGCCTACCCCCCTGGCCGTGCCTAGGGGGCTTGTGGGCTCCCTGTTGCCCCTCTGGCTCCCATCTTTTGCTATAAGGAGGGTTTCGTTCCAGAAAAAAACTGGAGGAGGCTTTCGGGAGGAATCACCGCCGCCACGAGGCGGAACTTGAGCAGAACCAATCTAGAGCTCCGGCAGGGCCGTCCTACCGGGGAAACTTCCCTCCCGGAGGGGGAAATCGTCGCCATCATCATCACCAACACTCCTCTCATCGGAGGGGACTCATCACCATCAACGTATTCATCAGCACCATCTCATCTCCAAACCCTAGTTCATCTCTTGTAACCAATCTCCGTCTCGCGACTCCGATTGGTACTTGTAAGGTTGCTAGTAGTGTTAATTACTCTTTGTAGTTGATGCTAGTTGGATTACTCAGTGGAAGATTATATGTTCAGATCCTTGATGCTATTCAATACCTCTTTGGTCATGAATATAATTATGCTTTGTGAGTAGTCACTTTTGTTCCTGAGGACATGGTATAAGTCTTGCTATAAGTAGTCATGTGAATTTGGTATTCGTTCGATATTTTGATGCGTTGTATGTTGTTTTTCCTCTAGTGGTGTTATGTGAACGTCGACTACATGACACTTCACCATTATTTGGTCCTAGAGTAAGGCATTGGGAAGTAATAAGTAGATGATGGGTTGCTAGAGTGACAGAAGCTTAAACCCTAGTTTATGTGTTGCTTCGTAAGGGTGCTTCGTAAGGGGCTGATTTGGATCCACTAGTTTAATGCTATGGTTAGACTTTGTCTTAACTCTTCTTTCGTAGTTGCGGATGCTTGCGAGAGGGGTTAATCGTAAGTGGGATGTTTGTCCAAGTAAGGGCAGCACCCAAGCACCGATTCACCCACATATAAAACTATCAAAGTAGCGAACGCGAATCATATGAACATGATGAAAACTAGCTTGAAAGAAATTCCCATGTGTCCTCGGGAGCGCTTTACCTCCTATAAGAGTTTGTCCAGGCTTTTCCCTTGCTACATAAGGGATTGGGACATCTTGCTGCACCTTTGTTACTATTGTTACTTGCAACTTGCTATGAAGTATCTTATCACACAACTATCTGTTACCGATAATTTCAGTGCCTGCAGAGAATACCTTGCTGGAAACCACTTGTCAGTTCCTTGTGCTCCTCGTTGGGTTCGACACTCTTACTTATCGAAAGGACTATGATAGATCCCCTACACTTGTGGGTCATCAAGACTCTTTTCTGGCGCCGTTGCCGGGGAGTGAAGCACCTTTGGTAAGTGGAATTTGGTAAGGAAACATTTATGTAGTGTGCTGAAATTTATTGTCACTTGTCACTATGGAAACTAATCCTTTGAGGAGCTTGTTCGGGGTATCTTCACCTCTAAAGGAAGCACAAGGAGTTGCTCCTCAACCTGCTGCACCTACTGAAAATATTTTTTTGTGAAATTCCTTCGGGTATGCTTGAGAAACTGCTGGCTAATCCTTTTACAGGAGATGGAACATCACATCCCGACTTGTATCTAATCTATGTAGATGAAGTTTGTGGTTTATTTAAGCTTGCTGGTTTGCTCGAGGATGAGGTCAAGAAGAAGGTATTTCCCTTATCTTTGAGGAATAAAGCTTTGACATGGTATAGGCTATGTGATGATACTGGATCATGGAACTACAACCGATTGAAATTGGAATTTCATCAAAAGTTTTATCCTATGCATTTGGTACATCGTGATCGTAATTATATCTATAATTTGTGGCCTCGTGATAGAGAAAGTATCGCTCAAGCTTGGGGGAGGCTTAAATCAATGTTATATTCATGCCCCAACCATGAGCTCTCGAGAGAAATTATTATTCAGAACTTCTATGCTCGGCTTTCTCATGATAATCGCACCATGCTTGACACTTCTTATACGGGTTCTTTTATGAAGAGAGATATTGACTTGAAATGGCATTTATTGGAAAGAATTAAACGCAACTCTGAAGATTGGGAGTTTGATGAAGGTAAGGAGTCAGGTATGAATCTCAAGTTTGATTGCGTTAAATCCTTTGTCGAAACAAATACTTTTTGTGATTTTAGCGCTAAATATGGACTTGACTCTGAGATAGTAGCTTCATTATGTGAATCATTTGCTGCTCATATTGATCTCCCTAAAGAGAAGTGGTTTAAATATCATCCTCCCTTAGAAGTCAATGTAGTTAAACCCAATCCAGTTGAAGAGAAAGTCATTGCTTATAATGATCCTATTGTTCCTAGTGCTTACATTGAGAGACCACCTTTCCCTGTTAGAATAAAGGATCATTCTAAAGCTTCAACTGTGATACGTAGGGGCTACATTAGAACACCTACACCCCCTGAACAAATTAGAGTTGAACCTAACATTGCTATTATCAAAGATCTCCTGTCCGATAATGTTGATGGCCATGATATTCACTTCTGTGAAGATGCTGCTAGAATTGCTAGACCTCATGCTAGAGACAAACATAGGCATGTTGTTGGCACGCCTATTGTTTCTGTTAAGATAGGAGATCATTGTTATCATGGTTTATGTGACGTGGGTGCTAGTGTTAGTGCAATAACTCAATCTTTATATGATGAAATTAAAGACGAGATTGCACCTGTCGAGATGGAACCTATTGATGTCACTATTCAGCTTGCCAATAGAAATAATATTTGCCCTTTGGGAATTGTTAGAGATGTTGAAGTCTTGTGTGGTAAAACTAAGTATCGTGTTGATTTCCTCATTCTTGCTACCACACAAGATAGCTTTTGTCCCATCTTATTTGGCAGACCTTTCATCAATACTGTCAATGATCATATTGACTGTGAGAAGCAAATTGTCACTGTTGGCTTTGAAGGTGTGTCACATGAGTTCAATTTCTCCAAGTTTGGTAGACAACCTCATGAAAAAGAGTTGTCTAGTAAAGAGGAAATTATTGCCCTAGCTTCTATTGTTGTGCCTCCTACTGATCCTTTAGAGCAATACTTGCTTGAGCATGAAAATGATATGCATATTGATGAAAGGAATGCGATAGATAGAGTAATCTTTGAACAACATCCTATCCTTAAGAATAATTTGCCTGTTGAACTGCATGGAGATCCACCCCTGCTACCTCTTGAGCTTGCGTTGGTTTTTCCCTTCAAGAGGAAAGGGTGATGCAGCATAGTAGCAGCAAGTATTTCCCTCAGTTTGAGAACCAAGGTATCAATCCAGTAGGAGTATCAAGCCAAGTCTCCAAAGTAACTTCACGATTGATTGCAAGGTGAGATCTAAAGGTGGAAAGTGCAACAAAGTAAAAGTGTAGGGCTGAAAATATGATGTGAAGTAGACCCAGGGGCCATAGTGTTCACTAGAGGCTTCTCTCATGATAGCAAATATTACGGTGGGTGAACGAATTACTGTCGAGCAATTGATAGAACCGCGCAAAGTCATGACGATATCTAAGGCAATGATCATACATATAGGCATCACGTCCGAGACAAGTAGAACGATACTTTCTGCATCTACTACTATTACTCCACACATCGACCGCTATCCAGCATGCATCTAGTGTATTGAGTTCATAACAAATAGAGTAACGCCTTAAGCAAGATGACATGATGTAGAGGGATAAATTCATGCAATAGATATGAACCCCATATTTTTACCCTTGATGGCAACAACACGATGCGTGCCTCGCTACCCCTTTTGTCACTGGGTGAGGTCACCGCACAGTATGAACTCAAAACCAAGCACTTCTCCCATTGCAAGAATTATAGATCAAGTTGGCCAAACGAAACCCACAACTCGAAGAGAATTACAAGGATATGAACTCATGCATATTAGAGATCAGAAGAAACTCAAATAAGATTCATAGATAATCTGATCATAAATCCACAATTCATCGGATCTCGACAAACACACCGCAAAAGAGGATTACATCGGATAGATCTCCATGAAGATCATGGAGAACTTTGTATTGAAGATCCAAGAGAGAGAAGAAGCCATCTAGCTACTAGCTATGGACCCGAAGGTCTGTGGTGAACTACTCACGCATCATCGGAGAGGCAATGGTGTTGATGAAGAAGCCCTCTGTGTCCGAATCCCCCCTCCGGCAGGGCACCAGAACATGCCCCAGATGGGATCTTGCGGAGGCAGAAGCTTGCGGCAGCGGAAAAGTATTTTCGTGGCTCTCTCTCGTGGTTTCAGATTTTTCAGGGATTTATAGGTGGAAGAAGTAGGGCAAAGGAGCCACAGGGGGCCCACAAGTATGGTAGGCGCCCCCCCAGGCGGCGGCTAGGGGGCTTGTGGCCTCCCATGGTGCCCTTTGCCTTGGTTCTCAAGCCTCCTGCGTATCTTCTGTTCCGGAAAAAAAATCTTTTCGGAGGTTTTATTCCGTTTGGACTCCTTTTGATATTCTCCTCTGAAAAAGTTCAAAAACACGGAAAAAACAGGAACTGGAACAGAGCACTGAGTTAGTAAGTTAGTCCCAAAAAAGATATAAAATGCATACAAAACATCCAAAGTTTGACAAGATAATAGCATGAAACCATCAAAAATTATAGATACGTTGGAGACGTATCAAGCATCCCCAAGCTTAATCCTGCTCGTCCTCGAGTAGGGAAGTGATAAAGACTGGATTTTTGATGTGGAATGCTACCTTGCATATTTGTCCTTTGTAACTTCTTTCATGTGACATGAATGTTCAGATCCGTAAGATTCAAAACAATAGTTTGCTATTGACATGAAAACAATAATAATTCAAGCAAACTAGCAAGGTAATCATGAACTTTCGAAATAACAAGGCCAAAGAAAGTTATCCCTACAAAATCATATAGTCCGGCTATGCTCCATCATCCCCACACAATGAATTTAAATCATGCACAACCCCGGTATTGGCCAAGTAATTGTTTTCGCACTCTTACTTTCTCAAACCTTTTCCAACTCTCACGCAATACATGAGCGTGAGCCATGGATATAGCACTATAGGTGGAATAGAGTGTGCTGGAGGTTGTGATGCAAAACTTAGGAGATGATCACATCGACTAGGCGTATCAAAGGGCTATGGAGATTCCCATCAATAGATATCAATGTGAATGAGTAGGGATTACCATGCAGCAGATGCACTTAGAGCTATAAGTGTGTGAAAGCTTAAAAGGAGAACTAGTGCGTGTGCATCCAACTTGCTTGCTCACGAAGACCTAGGGCAATTTTGAGGAAGCACGTCATTGAAATATACAAGCCAAGTTATATAATGAAGATTCCCACTAGTATATGGTGGTGACTAAACAAGAGACTCTCAATCATGAAGAACTTGGTGCTATTGTGAAGCCCAAGTGTGGAAAAAGATAGTAGCATTGTCCCTTCTCTCTTTTTCTCTCTCTTTTTTTTTGTTTGGGCTCTTCGGCCTCTCTTTTTTTATTTTTTTTGGTGGGAAAATTTGTCCTCTTTTAATTTTTCCTCACATGGGACAATGCTCTAATAATGATGATCATCACACTTTTATTTACTCATAGCTCAATGCTTAGGGCAATGATGACTCTATAGGAAATGCCTCCGGCAGTGTACCGGGAGGTGCAACGATCTAGCTTAGCGTATGACTCGCTAGCTATCTTATGATCATGCAATGGCAATATGAAATTGACGGCACATGTCATGAGACGGAACGGTGGGAGTTGCATGTCAATATATCTCGGAATGGCTATGAAAAGGTCATGATAGGTAGGTATGGAGGCTGTTTTGAGGAAGGTCTATGGTGGTTTTGTGTACCGGCGAAAGTTGCGAGGCACTAGAGAGGCTAGTAATGGTGGAAGGTGAAATGCATCTATACCATGGACTCACATTAGTCATGAAGAACTCACATACTTATTGCGAAAGTTTTTATTAGTAATCGAAACAAAGTGCTAAACGCATACTCCTAGGGGAAGGGTTGGTAGGTGTTAACCATCGCGCGATCCCGACCACAACACAAAGGATGACAATCAATAAATCAATTATGCTCCGACTTCCTAACATAGCGGTTCACCATACGTGCATGTTACGGGAATCACTAACTTCAACACAAGTATTTCTAGATTCACAACACCCTACTAACATAACTCTAATATCACCGAATCCATATCTCAAAACTAATTGAGAGGAATCAAACTTCTCTTTCTAATCAATGCACATGAATTTGGAAGTTTTATTGTATCCTCTTTGGATGCCTATCACCTTTAGGACTACTTTCATAGCACAAGCCAACTAGCAAGTTACTCAGAGAGAGCACTCTCAAAAAGATATAAGTGAAGATCGAGAGTTCTTATTTCTCCAAAATATGACACTGTCATGCTCTAAAAGATCTAAGTGAAGCACTTAGAGCAAAATTATCTAGCTCAAAAGATATAAGTGAAGCACCTCCGAGCTAAATTGCCTAACTCAAAAGATATAAGCGAAGCTCAATGAGTATTCTAGCAAATTCACGATGAGTGCATGTCTCTCTCAAAAGGTGTGCATCAAGGATGATTGTGACACAACAAAAAGAAAATATTCCTATAATACACGACGCTCCAAGCAAAACACATATCATGTGGTGAATAAAAATATAGCTCCAAGTAACGTTACTGATGGATTGAAGACGAAAGAGGGGATGCCTTCCCAGGGCATCCCCAAGCTTAGGCTTTTTGGTGTCCTTGAATTTGGCTTGGGATGCCTTGGGCATCCCCAAGCTTGAGCTCTTTCCACTCTTTATCCCATTGTCCATGAGAACATCACCCAAAACTTGAAAACTTCACAACACAAAACTTAAACAGAAACTCGTGATATCATTAGCACAAGAAAACAAACTACCACCTCTTTAGGTACTGTAGGAAACTTGATTTATATTTATATTGGTGTTAGATTACTGTATTCTCACTTTTCCATGGCTAGTACCCCCCGATACTATCCATAGTTTCATCAAAATAAGCAATCAACACAACAAAAACAGACCACTCTGTAGCAATCCGTATACTTCGTATACTTCTGGTATCTCCAAAATTCTGAAAAAATACGACAATTTGGGCAATTGGCATATCAACCAGAAGCAAAAAAGAATCAACTCAAAAGCTCTTTCTGGATAAAAATGAAAAATAATTTCGTGAGTGAAAAGTTTCTGTCTTTTTCAGCACGATCAAACAACCATCACCAAAACTAGTCATAAAGGTTTTACTTGGCTCAAACACAAAAAGAAACACAAAAAACACAATCATAACAGAATTATGATGGTGTGGATGCAATAAAACAGAAAGCAAAGAGCAAAGATAAATTCATTGGGTTGCCTCCCAGCAAGCGCTATTGTTTAATGCCCTTAGCTAGGCATAAGGCGATAGAATCACATATCGTCGTCTTTGGTGCTCAAACCATAAGTAGCCCTCATCATGGATTCATAAGGCAATCTTATTTTCTTTCTAGGAAAATGTTTCATGCCCTTCTTTAACGGAAATTGAAATCTAATATTCCCTTCCTTCATATCAATGATAGCACCAATAGTCCTTAGGAAAGGTCTACCAAGAATGATAGGACATGTTGGATTGCAATCAATATCAAGCACAATGAAATCTACGGGTACATAGTTCCTATTTGCAATAATAAGAACATCATTGATCCTTCCCATGGGTTTCTTAACAGTAGAATCCGCAAGATGCAAATTAAGAGAGCACTCATCAATCTCATTGAAGCCTAGAACATCACATAAAGACTTTGGAATCGCGGAAACACTAGCACCCAAATCACACAAAGCATTGCATTCATAGTTTTTGATCTTGATTTTGATAGTAGGTTCCCACTCATCATGAAGTTTTCTAGGAATAGAAACTTCCAGTTCAAGTTTCTCTTCAAGAGATTTCATTATAGCATCGACGATATGATCGGTAAAGGCCTTGTTTTGGCTATAAGCGTGTGGCGAGTTTAGCATGGATTGCATCAAGGAAATACATTCAATCAAAGAGCAACTATCATAATTGAATTCCTTGAAATCCAAAGTAGTAGTTTCATTACTACTCAAAGTTTTGATATCCTCTACTCCACTTTCAATGCTTTTAGCATCAAGATAGATAGACTCCGAATCATTGGGGCGTTTCTCAACCAAAGTGGATTCATATCCAGCCCCATCATCATTAGGTTTGACGCTAGAAAACAAGGATTCAATGGGAGTCACACCAAGCACTTTATGATCTTCGTGATTCTCATCACAAATTTTAGGTTTAGCAGCCATTTTATTGACTAAGGTAGCGTTTTTATCAGAAATCTGGCCTACTAATTTTTCAAGAAGAGCAAACTGAGAATTTAGCGCAAGGAATTCTTTAGCCATATCATCAACTTCTTTATTCATAAAAGCCATAAAAGAATTTTGCTCCCTTAGTTCTCTACGGAAGTAACTATTATAATCAAACTGTGTAGACATGAAGCCTTTAACACTAGTTTCAATCTCTTCCAACCTTGTGTAGTAAGCATCATAATCCTTTGGTTGGGCCATACAGGTCTTAGCAGGCAGAAAAGCGCACAGTCGAGCAGAAAGCAAGCGAAAGAAAAGGGCGAACAAAAAATGCAAATATTTTTGTAAATTTTTGTTTTTCATAAGTGGGGGAGAGGAAAACGAGAGGCAAAAAATGCAAGAGATGCGTTTGCGACACTTACTTGGATAAGCTTCACTTAGAATAGTCCTCGGTGCCAAAAATTGACACGTTGGAGGAAGGCTATTCTTGACTTGATGCTCCCTAGCAATGGCGCCAGAAATTGGCACGTTGACGGGAGACTATTCTTGACTTGATCCTCCCCGGCAACAGCGCCAGAAATTCTTCTTGCTACCTCTTGAGCTTGCATTGGTTTTTCCCTTGAAGAGGAAAGGGTGATGCAGCATAGTAGCAGTAAGTATTTCCCTCAGTTTGAGAACCAAGATATCAATCCAGTAGGAGTATCAAGCCAAGTCTCCAAAGTACCTACGCAAAAACAGCAAACTTGCACCCAACGCTACAAAGGGGTTATCACTCCCTTCACGATTGATTGCAAGGTGAGATCTAAAGGTGGAAAGTGCAACGCAGTAAAAGTGTAGGGCAGAAAATAAGATGTGAAGTAGACCCGGGGACCATAGTGTTCACTAGAGGCTTCTCTCATGATAGCAAATATTACGGTGGGTGAACGAATTACTATCGAGCAATTGATAGAACCGTGCAAAGTCATGACGATATCTAAGGCAATGATCATACATATAGGCATCACGTCTGAGACAAGTAGACCGATACTTTCTGCATCTACTACTATTACTCCACACATCGACCGCTATCCAGCATGCATCAAGTGTATTGAGTTCATAACAAACAGAGTAACGCCTTAAGCAAGATGACATGATGTAGAGGGATAAATTCATGCAATAGATATAAACCCCATCTTTTTACCCTTGATGGAAACAACACGATGCGTGCCTCGCTACCCCTTTTGTCACTGGGTGAGTTCAACAAACGGTATGCACCCAAAACCAAGCACTTCTCCCATTGCAAGAATTATAGACCAAGTTGGCCAAACAAAACCCACAACTCGAAGAGAATTACACGGATATGAAATCATGCATCTAAGAGATCAGAAGAAACTCAAATAAGATTCATAGATAATCTGATCATAAATCCACAATTCATTGGATCTCGACAAACTCACCGCAAAAGAGGATTACATCGGATAGATCTCCACAAAGATCATGGAGAACTTTGTATTGAAGATCCAAGAGAGAGAAGAAGCCATCTAGCTACTAGCTATGGACTCGAAGGTCTGTGGTGAACTACTCATGCATCATCGGAGAGGCAATCGTGTTGATGAAGAAGCCCTCCGTGTCCGAATCCCCCTCCGGCAGGGCACCAGAACGTGCCCCAGATGGGATCTTGCGGAGACAGAAGCTTGTGGTGGCGGAAAAGTATTTTCGTGGCTCTCTCTCGGGGTTTCAGATTTTTCGGGGATTTATAGGCGGAAGAAGTAGGGCAAAGGAGCCACAGGGGGCCCACAAGCCTGTTAGGCGCCCTCCCCCCCAAGGCCGCTACTAGGGGGCTTGTGGCGTCCCCTGGTGCCCTTTGCCTTGGTTCTCAAGCCTCTTGCATATCTTATGTTCTAGAAAAAATCTTTTCGGAGGTTTTATTCCGTTTGGACTCCGTTTGATATTCTCCTCTGAAAAAGGTCAAAAACACGGAAAAAACAGGAATTGGCACTTGCCACTGAGTTAATAAGTTAGTCCAAAAAAAGATATAAAATGCATACAAAACATCCAAAGTTTGACAAGATAATAGCATGGAACCATCAAAAATTATAGATACGTTGGAGACGTATCAACCCCCACCAAAGGGTGATCCTGTGTTTGAACTTAAGCAGTTACCTGATACTCTTAAGTATGCTTATCTTGATGAAAAATAGATATATCATGTTATAATTAGTGCTAGCCTTTCAGAGCATGAAGAAAATAAGTTATTAAAAACTCTGAGGAAGCACCGTGCTGCTATTGGATATACTCTTGATGATCTTAAGGGCATTAGTCCCACTCTATGCGAGCACAAAATTAAAACTGACCCTGATTCCAAACCAGTTGCCGATCATCAACGGAGATTAAATCCTAAGATGAAAGAGGTAGTAAGAAAAGAAATACTAAAGCTTCTAGAAGCAGGTATTATCTATCATGTTGCTCATAGTGATTGGGTGAGTCCGGTGCATTGCGTCCCTAAGAAGGGAGGTATTACTGTTGTCCCTAATGATAAAGATGAATTGATCCCACAGAGGATTATTACTGGCTATAGGATCTGAAATCATGGCACTCGGGCCCTAGTGACAAGCATTAAGCATAGGAAAGTCATAGTAACATCAATCTAAGAACATAGTGGATACTAGGGATCAAGCCCTATCAAACTTAACTCGATTACATGATCTATCTCATCCAATACCACCATCGTCGAGCAAGCCTACAAAGGAATTACTCACTCCCGGTGGTGAGCATCATGGCAGTGTTGATGAAGAAGGGTTGGTGATGGTGACGGCGTTGAATCCCCCTCTCCGGAGCCCCAAACGGACTCCAGGTTAGCCCTCCGGAGGAAGAACAGGAGGTCGCGGTGGCTCCATCTCATGAAATGCGATGAAAACTTCTCTCTAATTTTTTTATCCAAAGATGTGATTTTATATGACAAGAATTAGGGTCGGAGGAGCCACATGGGCCCCACAAGCCATGAGGGCGTGACCTCAGGGGCGCCCTATTGGCTTGTGCCCCCTCGCACACCTCCTCCAGCAGGTCTTCGCTCCATAAATCTTTATAAATACAAAAATTAATTCACAAAAAGTTTCGTTCGATTTCGAGAACTTCTATTTTTGCACAAAAATAACACCAAGTAGATCTGCTGAAAATAGCGCCAGTCCGGGTCGGCAAATTAGGGTCAAAACAAGAGCAAAAGTGTTTGGAATAGTAGATATGTTGGAGACGTATCACTAGACCATGTCGTCGTTCTTCAAGATTAACTCCTAGTTGCTTGTGTATGTGTTAATTATTTTGTTCCTCATGGTTGCTACTCTTATTTACTCCTCATGGTTGCTACTATTATCCATGCCCTCATGCTTCAACATTGACTCCTAGCTGCTTGTGTATCTGTTTATTATTTTGTTCATTATTCTTTTCCTTGCTGTTGTATGTTGGAAGATATTTCTTTTATTGTGACTCGATAGCTATAATAACGATCATTTCCCCTCTTTCACAGGGGCTCTAGGTTGAAGAAGTACGAAGAAGGGAAGGCTTCATCTTTGTACCTAATTATATGGTCTTAGGTGATTAAAAATATGGAATGTTTGATATATACTACATAGCAGTACTTTTGTAGTTGTTGTTATATACTACATGGCATGATTATAATATATATATCATTGTTCGGGATATCGCTTCTCGTTAACCTATTGGTCGACCCAAGATAAGAGATAAATCGGCTTATCGACCGGTTTATCTATTTTATCGGTCGACTATTTATCGGCAAGGTTTTTACGAAACCTTAGGTTTTCATGTCATCAGGATCGATCAACATGGCAAACCCATAAGCCATGTCATCCATATTCCACATAAGCGACCTAAGATGTACCAGAAGAAGCTATCTACACAAATAGAAAGCATCAACCATGTATCAGACTACAAAAACTCAACCAAAATAAAAAAATCAAGACCTAAATCGGTTGGGTCATGTAGATTTATCGACTAATATCGGCAAATATTGGCGAATATCGGTTGTCGGACCGATATATCGGTCAGACCGATAAATGCCGAAGATATTCACTTATCTTGTCGATCTGGCCCCGATAAGCGATAAATCGGTGGATAAATCAGTATATCGGATGATATTTTGAACACGAATATATATAATATTCTCATTTTTATTTTCATTTGAGAAAAATTGTGTGATCACAACTCTGCTAGCTGAAATACTGGTTATTTATTGCTGAAACGTCCAAATGAAACAAATGCTATGTCGGCACTTAAAAGGCCATAAACCAAACAATTCAAGAAAAATAGAACAAAGTTGCTACAAAATTAATTGAAAAAAGGCGAAGACCCAAAAAAGGCCAAGGGCCAAAAAATAAATAGATTGTAAAATGGCCATGGCCCAAAAATAAAGAGGCTGAAATGTTGGGCTTGGCCATGTAGCTCACCAAAATCGAAATGAAAAAATGTTATAAATGGGCTGAATTGTTGGGCTTGGCCCATATAAAGCACTAAACTAGACCGGGTTGATTCTGATCTACGGCTATTTCATTTGGTCGTAATTTCACGACATCAGCTTGCCACGTTGGATCTGAGGTGGTGTGGGCAAAGTGTTAGTGACCAAAACAATTGGTCATAGAGTCCATGACATTTTATTTTGGTTGTAATCATTTATGACCATTTCACAATAAAGGTTGTTGAGTTTCATTAAAGACGCTCATTTTTTGACCAATTGTTTTTTGTCATTAAAAGGTCATAAATGAAAAACAACGACCATTCATGGACTAATTTGGGGGGTCACAAGATAGCATATTTCTTGTAGTGCGTGTTGGCCGACACCGACCTGCTCCTCCGCCACAATGGCACAGTGCCACTGACGGCTGACTCCTCGACCTGTGTCCCTATTCACCCAAAGACCCCCTCCATTCCGCCGCTAGGGGCTCTTCTCCTACCCTTGTCGTTGCCGCTGCAAGGAGGGGAGCCTCGGCTAGCTACCACCGTCGGACGCGTGCAACCCCTTTCCTCCTCCACCTCATGAGCCAATCCATCCGGGGAACTTGCTACTACTATTGGTCCAAGCTGCACCTACCTCACTCAAGTTTTGTCTTGCGAGCTGTGTGTGAGGTAACAAACAACTTTTGTGATGTACAAGGCCATGTATCATGACAAGTTTTTGTTCTGGATTGATGATGATGTGCAAATTCATAGTGCTAGATTAGTTTCCATGTATGTGCATTATTCCTGGCATGAAAAACTTGTATGTAGCTCATATGAGTGCATAATTGTTGTGTGTGCTCAACGTGCTTTACTCCCTGGTTATGGTAGAAATATGTGCATTAATAAGTGTTTGGCAATTGGCTTATATCCTTGAAACCCTTTTTTGAATTAGATGGAAAATGAAAAGGCAAATTGGGATGCAACTCACCTAACCGTCTTTTGTGAGATATGCAAAGGAGAGGTGGACAAAGGTGATACGTCCATGGGATGTTTGAACCGTAGAGGATACACACATGTTGAAGAGAAGTTCTTTGATAGGATTGGGAAAATATTTACTGAAACTCAGTTTAAAAACAAGTGGGACATCTTGAAGCAGTGGTGGGGCCAGGAATTTGCTCCTATGTATTCTTGCCAAAAAATTGGCCAAAGCAATAAAAGAGAACAACAAATGTACAATAAGATGGCAATATCAATGACTTAATGACCATGCATCGATACAAGTAGCAAAATATGATTGTGATAGTATTTCTAACAATTAAGGAAGATTACAAATAGCCAAGGAAATTAAAATATGACTTTATGATCCCTTCTTGGAAGAGATTGATGACATCCTCATCTTTCACTTGCTTGAAGATTTCTCTCTCAATGAATGTAACCAGGCAATTGTTCAAATATTCATCACCCATTTTGTTTCTTAGAGAATTCTTCACATATTTCATTGAGTAAAATACGCTCTCAACACTAGAAGTGGCCACCGGAAGAATGAACACCAACTTAAGAAGTTTGTAAACAATATAATATTGTTCATTCTTTCTCGACTCCACCATCAGAATTGAAAGCTCACATAGATTTCAAAGTGTTCACCCTTTTATCCATACGCACTCAAAGCTCACATAGGTCCGGGGAGGCCGCGGGGCAGAGACCGGAGGGGCGGACCAACGGAGCCGGGAGGGCTAGAGCCCGGAGCCGAAAGCCGAGAGGAGGGGACAAGAAGGGAGAGGCCTGGTCGGGTTAGGGTTGGAAAATAGGGGCGGGAGGAGAGGGACTGAGGGGAGGGGAGGGATCGGTGTCCCGCCTGCTCGCTCGCCCACACATGTAATCAGATCCGCTCGCTCCTCTCTCTGAGCTTGGGCTCAGTTTGGGTTGGATTAACATACCTATTAAAAAAACTGGGCCAAAATGTTGGGTATTCTAGGGAATTCCCAGGAATACCCCCATCTCCGCCAATGTGTTGAAGAGACAATATATACAATTCATGGTTTTGAAAAATGAGGCAACGGGGATAGGTTGGGATGACGTGAAGAAAACTATCGTAGCCGACGACGATCGGTGCAAAGTTCATCTTAATGTATGTAGTATCATTTATTTTGTTGCATCCTTTTGTTTGTGCTATTGCTTACTATTATGCTATGTTTTGTTTGTTCAGAAACATCCTAAGCTTGCAAAGTATAAAAAAGGGGCTCGCCAACTTGGAAGAAATGCATGTCATGTTTGACAAGGCACATGTCACCGGGGAAACATCATCTATTCTTGGGGAGATATTGGACACTCCAAATGATGATGATATGCTTGATGCTGAAGAGAAGTCTGAGGAGGATGGAAAGGCGGGAATGGACATAACATAACACCTTGAGATGATTCTTGCACAACCATGTATGAAAGAATTCAACATGAGACGTTTTGGCCTCATTTCAAAGGTGCCATTGGTGCAATAGATGGCTGCCACTTTCTAGTTATAGTACAGCGGATGATGTTGTTAACCACACAGGTCGCCATGGATTTCCATCACATAATGTTATGGCCGTTCTGTTGGGGAATGTCGCATGGGAAACAAAAAAAATCCTACGCTCACCAAGATCAATCTATGGAGATTAGCATCTACGAGAGGGGGAGTGCATCTACAAACCCTTGTAGAGCGCTAAGCGGAAGCGTATATAACACAGTTGATGTAGTCAAACATCTTCTCGATCCAATCACAACCCGTCCCGCGATCTCATCACGATCCGTCCGTGATCTCATCACGATCCGTTGCGATCTAGTGCCGAACGGACGGCACCTCCGCGTTCAGCACACGTACAGCTCGATGACGATCTCCGCCTCCTTGATCGAGCAAGAGAGAGGATGGAGAGGTAGATGAGTTCTCCGTCAGCATGACGGCATGGCGGCGGTGGTGGTGGAGCTGTTCCGGCAGGGCTTTGCCCAGCAATACCGGAACCGATCTAGAGGAGAAAACTGGTCTATGGGAAAGACAGGGTTGCACCATGGTCTTGGTTGGTTGCAACCCTCTCTCCCCATCTATATATAGGGGGAGGGGAGAGGTGGTTGCGCCCCAGGGTTTCCCAACCCCCTAGGAGGAGCGACAACCAAGATGAGCTGGGGCGGCTGCCCTAGGGGTGGCTTCGCCCCCAAGTTAGGGTGGCGCCACCTCCTAGGGTTGGCCCTCCACCATCCCAGTCGCATGGGCCTAGGTGGGGAGGTGTTCCCAGCCCACCAGGGGCTGGCGCGCATCCCTCACAGCACATGTAGCCCCTCCAGGGCTGGTGGCCCCTTTCGGTGGACCCCCGAAACCCTTCCAGCACCCCTGGTACGCTACCGATGATGCCCGAGCTTTTTCGGATGACCAACACGGGACTTCACATATATCATTCTTTACCTCTGGACCATTTTGGAGCTCCACATGACGTTCAAGATCTCATCCGTTACTCCGAACAACCTTCGGTCACCAACATACATAACTCAACTATACCGAAACGTCACCGAACCTTAAGTGTGCAGACCCTGCGGGTTCAAGAACTATGTAGCCATGACCTAAGAAACCCTCCGATCAATAACCAATAGCGGGACCTGGATGCCCATATTGGCTCCCACATATTCTACGAAGATCTTCATCGGTCGAACCACGATGTCAAGGATTCAATCAATCCTGTACATTATCCCCTTTGTCCATCAGTATGTTACTTGCCCGAGATTCGCTCGTTGGTATCTCCATACCTAGTTCAATCTCATTATCGGCAAGTCTCTTTACTCGTTCCGTAATACAAGATCCCGTGACTAACTCTTTAGTCACATTGCTTGCAAGCTCATCGTGATGTTGTATTACCAAGTGGGCCTCGGAGATACCTCTCTGTCATACGGGATGACAAATCCCAGTCTCGATTCACGCTAACCCAACAGACACCTTCGGAGATACCTGTAGAGCACCTTTATAGTCACCCAATTACGTTGTGATGTTTGATACACACAAGGCATTCCTCCGATGCCCGGGAGTTGCATGATCTCATGGTCATAGAAACAGATACTTGACATGTATAAAACAATAGCAATAAACTGATACGATCACATGTTATGTTCATAGTTTGGGTCTGGTGCATCACATCATTATCCTAATGATGTGATCTCATTATCAAATGACAACTCATGTCTGTTTTCAGGAAACCTTCACCATCTTTGATCAACGAGCTAGTCCTTAGAGGCTCACTAGGGACAGTGTGTTGTCTATGTACCCACACCTGTATTTGAGTTTCCAATCAATACAATTATAGAATCGATAGTAAATGATTATCATGAACAAGGAAATATAATAATAACTAATTTTTTATTGCCTCTAGGTCATATTTCCAACAGTCTCCCACTTGCACTAGAGTCAATAATCTAGTTCACATCACTATGTGATTAACACCCAATGAGTTATGGGGTCTATCATGTTATGCTTATGAGAGAGGTTTTAGTCAACGGGTGTGAACCCTTCGGATCCGTGTGTGTTTTAGAAATCTCTATGTCATAATGTAGATGTTGCTACCACGCTCCATTTGGGACTATTCCAAATGATTGTTCCATTATACGAATCCGGTTTGCTACTCAGAGTCATCTAGATTTGTGTCCAAGCTTGCATCAACGTAACCCTTTATGACAAACTCTTTCATCACCTCCATTATCGAGAAATACTTTCATAGTCCTCAAGTTACTGAGGGTACTTTGCCCGATGTCCAGTGATCCATTCCTGGATCACTCTTGTACCCCTTGACAGACTCATGGCAAGGCACACATCAGGTGCAGTACAGAGCATGGCATACTATAGAGCCTATGGCTAATGGTATAGGGGACGACATTCATCCTTTCTCTTTCTTCTGTCGTTGGTCGAGTTTTGAGTCCTACTCAAATTCACACCTTACAACACAGTCAAGAACTCTTTCTTTGACCGATCTATTTTAACTCCTTAAAAAACTTGTCAAGGTATGTTATTCTTTGAAAGTTTTATCAAGGTCTTGATCTATGTCTATAGATCTTGATGCTTAACGTTCAAGTAGCTTAATCCAGGTTTTACTTTGAAAACCCCTTTCAAACAAACCTATTATGCTTTACAGAAATCCTACATCACTTTCGATCAACAATATGTCAACGACATATACTTATCAGAAATTCAATAGTGCTCCCATTGACTTTCTTAGAAATACAAGTGTATCATAAACTTTGTACAAACCAAAAGGCTTTGATCATCTCATCAAAGCGTATATTCCAACTCCGAGATGCTTGCTCCAGTCCATAGAAGGATCGCTGGAGCTCGCACACTTGTTAGCCTCCTTAGGAAAGACAAAACCTTCTGGTTGTATCACATACAACCTTTCCTCAAGGAAACCATCAAGGAAACAATGTTTTGACATCCATGTGCCAAATTTCATAATCAAAAAATGCAAACTTCTAACATAATTCCAACAGACTTTAGCATCGCTACGAGTGAGAAAGTCTCATCGTAGTCAACTCCTTGAATTTGTCACAAACCTCTTTGCGACAAGTTGAGCTTTATAAAATGGTGACATTTACCATCATCGGCGGTCTTCCTTTCAAAGATCCATTTGTACTTAATAGCCTTACGACCATCAAGTAGTCCTGCCAAAGTCCACACTTTGTTTTCATACATGGATCCTATCTCGGATTTCATGGCCTCCAGCCACTTGTCAGAATCCGAGCCCACCATCACTTCTCCATAGCTCGTAGGTTCATTGTTGCCTAAAAACATGACCTCCAAGACAGGATTATAGTACTACTCTGGAGTAGCACGTGTCCTTGTCGACCTACGAGGTTTGGTGGTAACGTGATCTGAAGCTTCATGATCATCATCATTGGCTTCCCCTTCAATTTGGTGTAGGCACCACATGATCAACTTCCCGCGCCCTGCTACACTCTGCTTGAAGTGAAAGTTCAACAACCTCAGCAAGTTCCACCATCGTCCCACTCAATTCTTTTGAGAGATACTCTTTCTTGAGAAAGGATCCGTTTTCATCAACAAACATGTTGCTTTCGGATATGAGATAGGACGTATACCCAACTTATTCCTTTGGGTATCCTATGAAGATCCAATTATCCGCCTTGGGTTCGATCTTATGAGGCTGAATACTTTTGATATAAGCATCACAGCCCCAAACTTCAAGAAACGACAACTTAGGTTTCTTAAAACCATAGTTCATATGGTGGCATTTCAACGTAATTAAATGGTGCCCTATTTAAAGTCAATGTGGTGTCTCTAATGCATAACCCCAAAATGTTAGTGGTAATTCGATAAAAGACATCATAGTATGCACAATATCCAATATGTCGTGGCTACGATGTTCGGACACACCATCACACTATGGTGTTCCAGCTGGCATGAGTTGTGAAACAATTTCCACATTGTATACCAAACTCGCAACTCATATATTCATCTCTATGATCACATCATAGACATTTCATCCTATTGTCACGACGATCTTCAACTTCATTCTGAAATTGCTTGAACCTTTCAACAATTTAGACTCGTGATTCATCAAGTAAATACACCTGTATCTACTCAAATCATCTATGAAGTAAGATCATAACGATATCCACTGCGTGCCTCAGCACTCATTGGACTGCATACATCAAAATGTATTATTTCCAATAAGTCACTTGCTCATTCCATCTTAGTGGCAAACGAGGCCTTCAGTCATCTTGCCCATGTGGCATGATTTGCATGTCTCAAGTGATTCAAAACCAAGTGAGTCCAAAAGATCCATCTGCATGGAGTTTCTTCATGCGTTTATACCAATAGGCATGGTTCGCGTGTCTCAAGCGATTCAAAAATGTGTGAGTCCAAAGATCCATCAGCATGGAGCTTTCTTCATGCGTTTTATACCAATATGACTTAAGCGGCAGTGCCACAAGTAAGTGGTATTATCATTACTACTTTTTATCTTTTGGCATCAATATTATGAACATGTGTATCACTACGATCGAGATTCAATAAACCATTCATATTAGGTGCCTGACCATTGAAGGTATTATTCAAGTAAATAGAGTAACCATTATCCTCTTTAAATGAATAATCGTATTGCAATAAACACGATCCAATTATGTTCATGATCAACGCAAACACCAAACAACATTCAGGTTTAACACTAATCCCGAAGGTAGAGGGAGCGTGCGATGATGATCACATCAACCTTGGAAACACTTCCAACACACATCGTCACCTCACCTTTAGCTAGTCTCCTTCTATTCCGTAGCTTTTATTTTGAGTTACTAACATTTAGCAATTGAACCGGTATCTAATATCCATGTGCTACTAGGAGTACTAGTAAAGTACACATCAATACAACGTATATCTAATATACTTTTGTTGACGTTGCCAGCCTTCTTATCTTCCAAATGTCTAGGGCAGTTCCGCCTCAATGATCATTCCCCTCATCATAGAAGCACATAGTCTCGAGTTTGGGGTCAACCTTGGGTTTCTTCATTGGAGTGACAACTGACTTGTCATTCTCGAAGTTTCCCTTCTTTCCCTTGCCCTTCTTGAAACCAGTGGTTTTACTAACCATCAACACTTGATGCTCCTTCTTGATTTCTACCTTCGCGGTGTTAAACATCACGAACAGCTCAATGATCATCTTATACATCCCTGGTATGCCATAGTTCACCATGAAGCTCAATATCTTGGTGGCAGTGACTTTGGAGAACTATGTCAATCACTATCTCATCTCAAAGATCAACTCCCACTCGATTCAAGTAATTATAGCACCCAGACAATCTGAGCACATGCTCAACCATTAAGCTTTTTTCCTTTACTTTGTAGGCAAAGAATCTTGTCGGACGTCTCATACCTCTCAACACGGGCACGAGCCTGAAATCCTAATTTCATCTCTTGTAACATCTCATATGTTCCGCGACGTTCAGAACGTTTTGGAGCCTCAATTCTAAGTCGTAAAGCAAGACGCACTGAACTAACATGTAGTCATCAAAACGTGTATGTCACATGTTCGCAACATCTACAAACGACGCTTGGGGTAGCTCACGAAGCGGTGCATAAGCCTTCTCGCAGCAATGAGGAATATCCTCAGTTTATGGACCCAGTCCGCATAATTGCTACTATCTTCTTTAAACTTAGTTTTTCTCTAGGAACATATCAGAGTAGAGGGAAGCTACAGCGCAAGCTAATCATCTACTACATAATTTGCAAAGACATTTTGACTATGTTCATGATAATGAGTTCAATTAATCATATTACTAAAGAACTCCCACTCAAATTGACATCCCTCTGGTCATTCGAATTGTAGATGATCCAAATCCACCAACCCATGCCCGATCATCACATGACATGAGGTGCCTTGAATGGTGAACATCTCCATGTTAATCATATCTACTATATGACTCATGTTCGACCTTTCGGTTTCCTGTGTTTTGAGGCCATGTATGTACATGCTAGGCTTATCCCGTTTAAACTGAGTGTTTCGCATGTGCAAAACTGTCTTGCACCCGTTGTTTGTGAACGTAGAGTCTACCACACCCGATCATCACATGGTGTCTCGAAACGACAAACTCCCGCAACGGTGCACACTCGGGGAGAACATAATTTTATCTTGAAATTTAGTGAGGGATCCTCTTATAATGCTACCGTCGTCCTAATAAAAACAAGGTGCATAAAAAGGATTAACATCACATGCAAATTATAGGTGACATGATATGGCCATGAACTTGTGCTTTGATCTCCATCTTCAAAGCACCGGCATGATCTCCATCGTCATTGGCACCACACCAGGATCTCCATCATTGTGTTGCCATCGAGGTCATCGCGCCAACCATGCTTGTACTACTATTGCTACTGTTTAGCAATAAAGTAAATCATTACAAAGCGCTTAATGAGTGACACGAAGGTCATACAATAATTAAATACAACCCTATGGCTCCTGTCGGTTGCCGTAACATCGACATGCAAGTCGATATTAACTATTACAACATGATCATCTCATACATCAAATATATATCATCATGTCTTTGCCATATCATATCACAACATAACGTGCAAAAACAAGTTAGACGCCCTCTAATTTGTGTTGCATGTTTTGCGTGCATGCTATGGGTATCTAGTAAGAACGCTTCTTACCTACGCAAAAACCAGAACGGTGATATGCAAGTTGCTATTTAACCTTCTACAAGTACCGCCTTTTGTCGAATCCGATTCAACTAGAGTAGGAGAGACAGACACCCGCCAGCCATCTTTATGCAACAAGTTGCATGTCAGTCGATGGAACAGGTCTCTCGTATGTGGACGAGTAAAGTTGGTCCATGTCGCTTCATCCAACAGTACCGCGGAATCTAGAAAAGATAAAGGAGGGAAGCAATCTGAATATCAACGCCCACAAACTCCTTTGTGTTCTACTCGAGATGCCATCTACGCATAGATCTAGCTCACAATGCCACTATTGGGGAACGTCGCATGGGAAACAAAAAGTTTCCTACGCTCACCAAGATCAATCTATGGAGATTAACATCTACGAGAGGGGGGAGTGCGTCTACATACCCTTGTAGATCGCTAAGCAGAAGCGTATATAACATGGTTGATGTAGTCAAACATCTTTGCGATCCAATCACGATCCTTCCCACGATCTTGTCACGATCCGTCACGCGATCTCATCATGATCCATTCCGATCTAGTATCGAATGGACGACACCTCCACGTTCAGCACACGTATAGCTCGATGACAATCTCCACCTCCTTGATCCAGCAAGAGAGAGGGTGGAGAGGTAGATGAGCTCTCTGTCAGCAGGAAGGCATGGTGGCGGTGGTGGTGGAGCAGTTCCGGCAGGGCTTTGCCAAGCAATACCGAAACTGATCTAGAGGAGAAAACTGATCTATGGGAGAGATAGGGCTGCGCCATGGCCTTGGTTGGTTGCAGTCCTCTCTCCCCATCTATATATATATGGGGAGGGGAGAGGTGGCTGCTCCCTAAGGTTCCCCCTAGGAGGTGCGACGGCCAAGATGAGGTGGGGCGGCTGCCCTAGGGGTGGCTTGGGCCCCAAGTTAGGGTGGTGCCACCTCCTAGGGTTGGCCCTGCACCAGCCCAGCCACACGGGCCTAGGTCGAGAGGTGTGCCCAGCCCACCACGGGCTGGTGCACATCCCTCACAGCCCATGTGGCCCCTCCGGGACTGGTGGCCCCTTCCAGTGGACCCCTGGAACCCTTCCGGCACCCCCGATACGCTACCGGTGACGCCTGAGATTTTTTTGGTGACCAACACGAAACTTCCCATATATCAATATTTACCTCCAGACCATTCTGGAGCTCCTCGTGACGTCCTGGATCTCCTCCGGGACTCCGAACAACCTTCGGTCACCAACATACATAACTCAACTATACCAAAACGTCACCGAACCTTAAGTGTGTAGAGCCTGCGGGTTCGAGAACTATGTAGACATGACCTGAGACACTCTCCGGTCAATAACCAATAGCGGGACCTAGATGCCCATATTGGCTCCTACATATTCTACGAAGATATTCATCGGTCGAACCACGGTGTCAAGGATTCAATTAATCTTGTATATTGTTCCCTTTGTCCGTCGGTATGTTACTTGCCCGAGATTCCATCATCGATATCTCCATACCTAGCTCAATCTCGTTATTGGAAAGTCTCCTTACTCATTTCGTAATAAAAGATCCCGTGACTAACTCTTTAGTCACTTTGCTTGCAAGCTCATCGTGATGTTGTATGACCGAGTGGGCCCCAAAGATACCTCTTCATCATACGGAGTGACAAATCTGAGTCTCGATTCACGCCAACCCAACACACACTTTCGGACATACGTGTAGAGCACCTTTATAGTCACCCAGTTACGTTGTGACGTTAGATACACACAAGGCATTCCTTCGGTGCACGGGAGTCGCATGATCTCATGGTCATAGAAGCAGATACTTGACATGCAGAAAACAGTAGCAATAAACTAACACGATCACATGCTACGTTCATAGTTTGGGTCTTGTCCATCACACCATTCTCCTAATGATATGATCCCGTTATAAAATGACAACTCATGTCTATGGTGAGGAAACCTTGACCATCTTTGACCAATGAGCTAGTCCTTAGAGGCTCACTAGGGAAAGTGTATTGTCTATGTACCCACACATGTATTTGAGTTTCCAATCAATACAATTATAGCATGGATAATAAATGATTATCATGAACAAGCAAATATAATAATAACTAATTTATTATTGCCTCTAGGGAATATTTCCACAAGTTTGTGATTTTGACATGAGTTTTACTTTTGTTGTGGTCGGTTGACTAGGTTCAGCACATGACAGAAGGATCTTAAACTATAGCTTTGTAAAGTATTGACATTAGTTACTTGTTGCCATTAATTACTATGACCTTTTATATTGTTGTCATTACTTACTTGCTTCTCAACAACAATGCATAACAGTGTTGTTGCTCTTTCTATATACGAAAATATTTCCTCGTTGATTCAGGATATACAAACTGTGAAGGATATCTTGCTCTTACAAAGGCCAAATATACCATATCCCGTAATTTCGTAATGTACGAAAGTTGGTGGGCAAGTAGGAGGTGTATAATCATGCTCACTCTTCACTTTGCAATGTTGTTGAATGAACATTTGGAGTACTCAAAGCTAAATAGCGCATATTGAAGGGTGTATCTAGTTTCAACCCTCGTAGGCAAAAAAAGATTTATTATTAAGCGTGATGAGTAGTTTGACAAATGTCATGAAGATGAGGATTATGTTCTTGATGAGGACTTGCGAGTACGGTCACTCCAAGGAGATAGTGCTCCGGCGAGAATTGACATCATCGACGTGAACAACGTTCGTTATAGAATTGATAACTCCTTGATGAGCTCTGCTGGATAGAGTTCTTTCATCTACTCATGTATGAAGTGCTATTCTAATATGTGTAGAAGTGTATATAATATTTTACGCCGCTCCTAGTAATATAGTTGGTGGGCTTTCGCTTCTGAAAAATGCAATCATTCTAATGTAATGATGTATTGATGAATCATGAAATATTTAGGTTCAGTTGCTAGTTCATTCTCTAATAAGTTGTGCGCTATTTCTATTTGTGTGCTACATATTGATCCTTATAAAAAATGCTATCACTATGTCGAAAGATCATATCGATCATGGTATAGTTGGATAATTATTCAATTAGGTTTTATTAGTGCTTTAGATGAATATGTAATATTCTTATTATCATTAAACAACGTGCAACCAATATCGCAGCTCTTAGGAATATTTCAATCATTTATCATCAGAGCCACAACTCATACAACTGATTTGCCAAATGGCCTACAGCTTTTTCATAGCAGATTTTCCACAACTGTATTTTCATAGGAGATTTTCTACAACTGCTTTTAGAAATTCACAACCGAACCAAACACCCCATAATAGGAACTAATTATGCAAATTGAAGGTACCACTTCATTTTTATATACAAGGCCACTTTGTTTTTCGTGTTAAATTTTGACTTCTAATTTTGGTCAAGAAAATATGGGTTGTATGTCACAAAACATATATTATCAGAAAGTTCTTTCAAATGTGCATCAAATGGCATACTTTTTTTTGGCATATAACTCATGTTTTGTTAGGAAAAATAATGGTCAAAATTAGACATAAAAAAGTGAAGTGGCCTTGTATTAGTAGATGGAGGGAGTATCAACGACCTAGGGACATCAATCATGGCTAGGGCTTTCCTCACTTCCTTCTCGACAAGCCCACACAACCCAATGGCACGAGAGACGTATGGTTGTAGAATTTATGTGGAACTCACATCCAAATTAAGGTTGTTCTACGAGCACTAAACCCTAATAAAGAGGGTGTGTCGCTCTTTTTTGAAACTCTATGTCACTCTCTACATGTGCATCCATTTTACATTGTTAGGGAATAAAGAAGGTTGGGCCCATGATCGAATTCCATGATACGAGCATAGGAGAGCTAATTACCGAGCGTGGCCAAAAGCAGCCGAGAGGAAGGCCTCGAAAGATTTGAAAACCCCTATATGCTCCACATTGCGGCAAATTATGGGTGCTCCACGCACACACACATGTGTACTGAGATGGCGCACTTCCATATTATTTTCGTACTTTCTTTATATTTTTTGTTTTTCATTCCTTTTTAAGTTAACTTGTTTGTGTTCCCAACAAAAGTTGACGGAATTCTAAAATAAAAGATTTGTTTTCATAAAAAATCAGAATTTTCAAAAACCATTTCCATTTTCCAAATTTTTTCTCAAATTAAAAAAAATCGTGTTCTCAAAAAATGTTGAGGAATTCTGAAGAAATCGTGGTTTCAATTTTTTGAACATTTTAGAAAATATTTTCTCTTTAAAAATTGTTCACGGATTGATTTTTTTTATTTTTTTAGGAAATGATTGCATTAATTAATTTATTTATTTTGAACTTAAAAATTTGTTCCTATTTTCCCAAATTGTTCGTGGGGTCAAGAAAATTAGAGGAATTTCAAAATATTGAGTATTTTTTAAAAACAAATCATAATTTTGGAAAGAATCATGTTTAAAGAAATATTCTTTAGAAACATGTTTGATTTTTTTTAAAAATAGTTGAAATATGTTTGGCTTATAGTTCTTAAAAACTCTGCAATTCTCATTTGGTCACGCACACCTAAAAGATGGTGAAATCACTAGTTAGGGGATACCCTTTGCTAAGACCATTCCCACCTCTGCATAGGGTGACAAGTAGAGACTTTGTTTTATTTTTATAAATTCATTTTTTAAAATGTTTTATTTCTTAAATCATGCGTTCAAATCGTGAATAGTTCTCACCATTCGATTCCTCATGTCAAAATCGTCAAAACAAAGATCAAGATCCGATATTAATAGGTTTCGATGATACTTTTTCACGACCCCCCCCCACCCCCCGCCCGCCCACAAAGATGGAAAAATCATAGTGTAAACACATTTTTTAACACTATCCTTCTCACGGAAGCAAATATGTGCCATTCGTGAATAAAAACACATTTCCCTCTTCCAAGAGGGGCACACATGTGCTTTTCGAGGAAGCAAACATGTGCCTTCCCTGGAATAAACAATGTGTTATGTTCCTTTTCAAGAGGCATAGCTATGCCTGCTGCAAAAGCAAATTTATGCGTCAACAAGAAATAAATCGGTGTCTCTCAATAGATGCAAAAAAAATAGTTTTTCCCTTTTTCGAGAGACGGATATGTGCCTCTCGTGGAAGCAAACTTATGTCTCTCATGGAAGAAAAAAAAGTTTTGTCGTTTTCGAGAGGCATAGGCGTGCCTCCACGAAGAGGAAATTTGTGTCTCTCGCGAAAGTAAAAGAATGTGTTTTTTTCATATTTTTTGAACTTTTTCTCCGATTTCTTGGGAAAATGAGCCAAAAAATCTAAACATGAAAACATGTACAAAAAATAAAATAAAATTTTTGAGCGAGCGCCCAACACATGACATGTGGTGACAGCTGAGAGTGTGCCAAGTGATGTGCTCTCAGCCCATGAAAAGTGACCCTTAAAAGCGCTCCCACAATGGGTAACCCTCAGTTCGTTGCTCTCAACAAATGAAGGTCGGGGGCAATCCCTATTCGGCGGTGAAAACGCCTTTCATTGACTCGCGCCTGAAGCGCTCCGAGATGGGCCAGCCTATGTAGTTTCCAAGGAGAGATACTATGTCCACAAGCTTCCCACACATTTATTTTGTTAAGTTTTTTTCTCGACTGGATTATGTTAGATTTTTCTTTTTCTTACTATTTTTTATTTTTTATTCTTTTTTTAAATGCACAACCTTTTCAAATTCGATGAACTTTTTTCCAAATCATTGAAGTTTTCTCAATTTTGGTGAACCTTTTTCAAATTCGATGAACTTTTTTCAAATTCTGATTAATTTTTTTGAAAATCCAAGATTATTTTTCAAATTTGGATGAACTTTTCAAACAATTATGAAATTTTCTTTGAAAATTGATGAACTTTTTAAAAAAGTTGAACTTTTGTTTAGTTCAATGAACTTTTATCAAAATTGAGGAATTGTTTTTCAAATCGATGAACTTTTTCACAATTCGTGATTTTGTGGTTTGTTTAAATTTTGTTTCCAACTTTGTGAGTTTTTTAAGACACACAAACATTTTTAAATAAATACGTGAACTTTTTTATATTTCACGAACATATTCAAAATCACAAAATAACGAAGGCTAGTCTTTTTTCTTGTACCAGCAACGCAACACAGCCGGAAACAAATGCCAGCTAGCGGAGTTGATGGAGCCAATGTTTATTTAACGATCGGGCAGTGCTAAATGGGCCGCAGCCTACTACAGGCTACTGTAGGTGTCAGTTCTCCCAACGGACGGGACCTCTTACTGGTTGCACTTTGCGTCCAATAGCGATGGCTTCGCACAGGTGGCAGGAAGTGAATGGGCGGCCGTCGCTCGCTAAGCGACTGGCCGGCCAGTTAATCGGCTCGGCTTTTTCGCCTTTGCTTAGTTATTTTCCATTTTTTTTCTCTTCTTCCTTATTTTCTTTGTTTTTCTATTTATATTTTTTCTAAAAGGTTACATTTTTTGGAATTTATGGCACTTAAACAGACTTTGTATTTACAAATAAAATTTATAAATGGAAATATTTTTGAATTTCCGAAGAATATATAAGAAAAAAAGTAAATTGAAAACAGGAGCATTTTAAAAACTTAGAACAATTATTTTCAGAATATAACATTTTTTGAAATATGTCAAAAAAAAATCAGGAACATTTTTTCAACTTATGTACACTTTTTGAAACAAGAATGTTTTTTAAAGTTAGCAACATTTTTTGAAAAGGCAAACAGTTTTTAGAAAATTAAGAATATTTTACAAATCCTGGAACATTTTTTAAAAATTACGGAACAGTTTTCAAATTCCAAAACATTTTTTCAAATCGGGAACATTGTTTCTGAAAAATATGAAACATTTTGATAAAAAGTCAAGAACATTGTATAAAATTCCGAAACATTTTTTCAAATTCCGCAAGACCTTTCCAAAATTTTGGAACATTTTTTTTAATTAAGGAACATTTTGTCCGATTCCGGATTATTTTTCCAAAATCCGGAACAATTTATTAAATTCCTCAAAAAAAATTAATTACGGAACAAATTTTCAGATTCTGGAACATTTTTTCAAATTCTGGGATATTTTTAGAAATTCCGGAACATTTTTTGAAAAGCCAGAATATTTCTTAAACGGAAACAGAAAAAAAAAAGAAACAAAAAACAAAAAAGAAAATAAAAACGGTTCAGGAAATCTTCTAGAAAGTCTGAAAATCGGAAAAAACCCGGTTGGGAAAGTCTAGAAGGTTCCCAAAATTGGCGTCCCTGCAACTGTTAATGAGCCGGCCCAAATCATCTTTGCTCACGTTCTCTCTGTGCGAAGCCGCAGCAATTTGTCGCAGAGCGCGGCAAATAGGGTTTTCCCCAACGAATACCTACAATTGCGAATAGGAGCTCCAGATCACGGGTTCAAAACGTGCGCAACAGGTCATGAAATGAGCAAATTCACTAATTGAAGAGTATACTTTTTAAAGATCACTCCCATTTTCTCATGTTCGACAAGTGGCGCACTGCATGTCTGTCACTTGTCGTAACCTGAGAGTTCTCTTTTTTTATAGATCTGTTATTTTTAAAATGTTTTATCTCTTAAATCATGCATCCAAATCTCGAAACATTTTCACTATTGGATTCCTGATGTCCAGATCTTCAAAGCCAGGTTCCATGTTGATATATCTTGACAAACTTTTTTTTCACGAAAAACCTGGACAAAAAAATCATGCCTCTCATGGAAGAAAAAAACGTGTTTTTCTGTTTTCGAAAGACACGGTCGTGCCTCTTGCGAAAGCAAACAAGTGCCTCTCGCGAACATCGAAGAACCCCGGAAAAAAAACACCCAAAAACATGTGCGGAAAAATTCCGGATAGAACACTTCGTGTGTGATACGTGACAGCGGCTGAGAACGCGTCAAGTGGCAGCGCATGAGAGTAATCGTTGAAAGGATCCCAAAGGAGCACTTTGCAAGTAGTTGCTCTCTGAAGTGGGCCCTACATATGTGTGTGTTGCGAGTGTATTTGCCACAAAATGCAGATAAGAGCCTCGCCTACAACCTTTTTTTTCATCTTTTACTTTATTTTAAAATTTTGTTATATTTTAAAGTATTCATAACATATATATTACAAAAGTTATTTACATAATATTTTTGAAAAATGTTAGTCAAACACTTAATAAACATTACATATACATAAAATATGTTTCTCGTGTATACAAAAATTTATGAGGGCTGCTATGTGTCGGTCGGCGGATCTTTTTAAAAGATCTAGTGTTGCGCGAGCCATCGGATGTGACACAGGTATAATTGGATGAACGTATTTTTTCTATTTTGCAACAGAGATCTTGTTCTAGAAACATTTATAACAGAGATTTGTCTTGTGGAATTTTTGTGCAACAAAGGTTCTGTTGGGATTTTTTTTCAACAAAGGTTGTGTTGTAGTTTTTTTTTTTTGCAATGAAGGTCTTATTGTGATATTTGTTTTTGCAGCAAAGATCATGTTACGGATATTTTTGCAGCAGAGGTTTTGTTGCACTTTTTTTTTTACAACAACAATGATGTTGCGGAAGTGGACGGAGAGCTTTGGCGTGCACGCTTGAGCGGTCATGGCGACTAGTCCCAAGCGGACACATGGAGACGGGAGAGGTGACCTCGTCGGCGTGCTTGTCGGCGGCCTCGTTCGCGGGCTATCTCTGGCCTTATCCACGTGCTACCGGTGGCGAGCAACGGTGGCGGCGGTCGGAGCAGCACATGACGGCACGAACTTGATGAGGAGCTCGAAGAGAGTACCAGAAGATTCAGATTCAAATCCTACAACACATCACTTGTTGCGGTGGAAGGGTTGCAAAAACGACTCGCTTGCGAAAACTAGTCAAGTAATACGTTGTCCTCGAGCCATCATTAAAATTCGATCCGACGGCCACAGAGCCGGCGTAGATGCGTTATCGGTGTTGATCATGTATTTAGAAAAATATTAATCAAGCCTTTTCAAAAATATTAATTAAGTACTACCTCCTTTTCGAAATATATGGCGTACTTTGAACTTTCTGGTCTTCAACGCACAACTTTGAGTACAATTTTGAATTGTTCTATGTCCACTAAATTAGTATAAATATACATGAAATAATAAATATTTTTGAAGACAAATATGAAATTAACAGTTATATATATTCTATCCATGCATTTTTTTCTATGTACTAGCAAAAGGGCCCGTGCGTTGCAACGGGAGAAAAAAATACAACACGCTTTTAATCTTTTTATAATCATTTTGATTTATTAAAATAATAAGCTAACTAACTAATGTAGTCAGTCCTATCCTATTTTGTTGAGAAATCAACCCGTCCATTGTTAATTCCACCATGATGAGAAATTGAGCGGGACAAGCAAAGCAAAACAAAGAGGCTACGTGAATTGATCAATGGACTGTTATCTTATTTCATTCATGGGATAGAGAATGTGGGATCAAATGACAAACTGAAGGTGGTGTTTCATTCTTTGTCTCTACAACAATACAATCTTACATTCAATACATTCATTCATCAGCAAACAAATCCCCACAAAACAAAAAAAATTGCCGGTGCTTGACACACGATTGGAGGCATGGGGAGGGGATCTCACCAGATGATGAATTCCTGCCGGAGGAGGGGATACGATGAGGGGAGCAAGGGTTAGGCGCCTCTATCTGGCCATAAGGAGTCGCCGTTGCCGCGCCATAACCTCGGAGTTCCCCGTGTGAGCCATGGAGGCCCGCCTCCACCTGCAAGTACTTCGCTCCGCCGTCGTTCTGCATCGAGCAGACGCATCATCCCCAGTCACTGTAGTTGTCACGTTGATTTGATCCAGAAGCTGTGCTCGAGCGCCGAAACGGGGGCAGCAAGCGGGCAGAGGTACCGCCACGGAGGCGGGTGGGTTGAGATCGACAACAGTGGTGGTTGAGGTCGGCCGCGGCGACGAGTGGTGTGGCAGCGGCCTGGGCACAGGCCAGGGTGGACCAGGGTCGACGCGATGCGCTCGAGCGCCGCGACGGGGGCAGTGAGCGGGGAGAGGTACGGCCGCAGAGGCGGGTGGGTTGAGATCGGCAGCGGTGGCGGTTGAGGTCGGCCACGACGGCGAGTGGTGTGGCGGCGGCCTGTGCCCAGGCCAGGGTGGACCAGGGTCGACGTGATGCGCTCGAGCGCCGCAACGGGGGCAGTGAGCGGGGAGAGGTACGGCCGCGGAGGCGGGTGGGTTGAGATTGGCAGCGGTGGCGGTTGAGATCGGCCGCGGCGGCGAGTGGTGTGGCGGCGGCCTGGGCACATGCTAGGGTGGCCCAGGGTCGACGGGAGGAGGCGATGCGTACGGGTATAATTTTTTGCAGCGAATCGTTTTTTCTTTTTGCGTTGCAGGTAAATGATGGAGCGCGAGTTGAATAACAAAAATTATAGGTTTTTTCTATAAAAATACCGTGGTGGGTTTTCCGACGGAAACAATAGCCGCTTTATTATTAGGTATAGATATAGATTAACGGGGTCAAATTTGTGCATCAAAGACCATGCAAATTCGAGAGTGCCTTCCATTTTGGGAAGGACGAAGTATTTCAAAAAAAATTACGTACATATTTTTTTCTTATGTATACACAAATTTATGATGTGTATGAAAAAATCATGTATTTAAAAAATATAAATTAAGCATTTGAATAATGTTAAATCTATATAGAAAAAACGTTTCTCATGTATGCAAAAAAATAACATTTTTTATGTTTTCTCTTCTGTTTTTTATTTCCTTATCGTTTTTATTTTTCTTCGTTGTTATTTTTCCACCTGTTTTCTTTGGATTTTCTTTTTTTCTTCTTTATATATTGGTTTTCTTTGTTTCTTTCTTGGCTTCTTAGTTTTCTTCGCCTTTCTTTCTGTTTAGCTGTCGGTTTGTATTGTTTTTTTCTTACTTTCTTATTTTTCTTGGGTATTCTTTCTTTCTTTCTTTTGTTCATATGTTTTCTTCATTGTTCTTTGTTTCTTTATTGGTTTTCACTATTTTTCAAATACATGATTGTTGTCATCTTTTATTTTTTACAAATAAAACACTTTGCACTAGACATTTGAAAAATGTTTAATGTGTATAGATTTTTTTTCTCATGTATATGATGTATATGAGAAAAGTTAATCATGTATTTAGAAAATGTTAACCAAGCATGTTGAATTTTTTTAATCAACTATCTGAAAAGGTTAAATATGTATAAAAAATATTTCTCAAGTATAAAAAAAATATACAATGCGTATGAAAAAGTGCTAATCATGTATCTACAAACTGGTAAACAAATATTTGAATAATGTTAAATCTGTGTAGAAAAAATGTTTCTCTTGTATATGACAAATGTATATATAAATTATACATTTGATTGTTTATTTTTCTTATGGTTTATCTTTCGTTTTTTCTTCATCAGTTTTCTTTCGTTTTTCTTTTTTTTTTCAACCTCATTATATCTTGTTTTTTGATTTTTCACCGATTTGCTTTGGGTTTTTTCTCTTCTTCTTTATCTGTTGGTTTTTTTTTTGTTTCTTTCTCAGCTTCTTCATTTTCTTCGTCGTTCTTTTTTGTATTTTTTTATTTTCATTGGTTTATATTTTTCTTAGTTTTTACTGTTTTCTAAATACTTTATTGTTTTCTTGTTGTTCAAATGTTTTCTTAGTTTTTTGTTTCTTTCTTGGACGTGGCTAGCAACCGCTCGGGCGCTTGTTCGTGTGCCCTTGCCATATATGGAAAAAGCAACCAGTCCCTTTGCACGTATTTTTGAAAAATAAAGCACCCTCTTCCCTAACCCCCCCCCCCCCCAATGTGATCCTGTTAGGTGATGTTGACTAGATTTTGTTCACGTGCATTTATTTAGGCTTTTAAAATAAATTCAAAGCCATATCTTTTGATTCAAGCATCGAAATTCATGTCTTTTTCACCGTTTTGTTTCTCACGACGAGTTCTTGAAAACTAGGTCTCCTATGGATATGTTTTATTAAAAAAAAATGAAAGACAACTTTGGGTGCGATGGAGGCAGCTATAGTGTTAAAGGAAAACAACTTCTTCTTTTCATCCTAGTAGGACTACCTATTAGAGCATGTCTAGTAGAACCCTCAAACCCTCAAACCCTTAAAGCAGTTTTAAGGGTTGAGAAGTGTCAGTTTTTGACACTTTTAAGGGTTGAAAAACAGGGGCAAAGACTATAACCCTCAAACCCAACCCTTAGACTGCTTTAAGGGTTGGATTTGAGGGTTCTAGTCTTTGCCTCAACCCCAACCTTTAAATCTATCATTTGACATCTCATAATTTATGACTACAAGAACACAATCAACCTCTAAACAAACTACCAAATGACAATCATTGATGCATGGTTTAATAGTTTACATCACAAAATCATCATCTTCCCCCTCTCATCGGCACCATCACCAAAAAGTTGCACCTCGACGCCATCTCCTAGACCACATGCGGGCTCCATCAAGCATCTCCATAGGCGTCGGTGGAGTCGTCCACACCGCCATCGCCACAACTACTCATCGGAGTGTCACCTCGAAAAGTAGAGGACGCACCACGGAACATCCTCTTCCTCTCCGTGATGTCCTCCTTGTAGTCCTTCCACCATTGCAATTGGTCTTGATCCATGTCCTTCTTGGACATCATCATGTGCTCCTTCTCTTCCACCATGAGTTCTTTCCATACCTTTGCCTCTTTGAGCTTGATCATCCTCTCCTCCAAGTCGGCCTTGCGCTTTGCTTCTTCACGCTTTGTTTCAACTTGTGCAAGCTTGACCTCTTTCTTCTTCTCGGTGATAAGAAGCTTCGTCTCCAATGTCTTCGTTGTCAATTCCTCTCTTCCCTTCATCATGTGCTCCATCTTCTCCCTTAGGCTTGACGCCTCTCCTTCCATCTTCACCCTTAGCTAACCCTTCTTGGTTCCCTCGGGCTTGCCCAAGTTCCTCTCCTCCTTATCTTCACTATCATCCATCCTAAGCATTGCCGACTTCTTGGGTGCGGTCTCTTGATCCCTCAACTTCCACTTTTCAAAGGTTTGAAGAATTACCCAAGCATGCTTAAATGGGAATGGCTTGCCCTTGGAAGTGGCCATCTCCTTGTACCTCATGCCGGCAATTGTCTCCTATCAACCACACATAATCACATAGGAACCCACCAATAGCATAGTACGCACACATAATCAAAATAGTGAAGAGATATGTACTCACATAGTCACTCTCCACGGTTCCACTAGGTGGTGCATCCCTCACTTAGTCCACGGCCGCACTCCAATGAGCACAAGCGGGCTTCATCAACTCCCACCGGCCTTGAAGCGATCGGTAAGTGCGAGAGATGACCCCTTCATCCTCCTCATCTTCCTCCAAGTCATCACCAACCCTAAAGGGTTCTAGAGGCGGAGCCCCGAGGTCCACCTCCGCGTCTTGGAGGAGGTCCATGAACGAGGATGGGGTATCCATTTCCTCGAACACCTTGTGCGCGATGGGAGGAGGTTCGACGACGGCGGCAGGCGGGGCCGCGGGCGGCGCCGCGGGATTCTTCTACGGCTTCTTCACGGCCGGGGATGAGCCGGCGACCTTGGAGAAAGCCCCTCGCAGCCCACAGGAGGCCGCCTTCGGCCGACTCTTCTTGGGGGCGGGCGCGGCGGTGGGGGCGGGCTCCGGGGCGGGGGCGGGCTCCGGGGCGGGGATGGGGGCCGGGGCGGGAGCCAGGGAGGCGGGAGGAGGCGGTGCGAGGCCCGCCCGCCGCCGCTTGGCCCCGACGTGGGTCGCTGCCACCACGTCGGCCACAGTCGGGTGCCGAGCAGGTGCGGGTTCGGGGGCGGGGGCGGGGCCCGAGTCGGGCGGGGCGGGCGCGGCACGCGCGGCGGCGGGCGGGGGCGCGGCGGCGGCGGAGGCCTTCATGGCCGGCGCGGGGCGAGGCGGCGGGAGGAGCCGGGAGGCGGGGATGAAATTTCCCTCCCGCGCGAGAGGAAAGAGGAGTGCGGGTTGGGGGGAGGTTTTCCTCCCAACCCTCACTTCTACAGGTCGGGAAACAGTTTGAGGGTTGGACCTCTAATTTATTTTACGGGTTTGAGGGTTTAGAGGTTTTAGTCTACGGCTTTTTTCGGCGAAAACTGTAAAAAAAAAGCAGTTATTTTTAAGGTTTGAGGGTTTGAGGGCTCTACTAGACTTGCTCTTAGCTTGGTTTGCATAAAACGAGAAAAAACAACATAAGATCCCTTTAGTGCTACATACAAAGCACCTTCACTACGGTATGTGTATTTATGAAATTTGCTAACATTGTCCTAGCTGCTTATCATGGTCGCTCAATTGTTTATTGTTTGATGGTTAGTTGCCCACTGTCGATGTTCAGTTGTCTATAAATACTATAAAATATGACGAGTTGCGTGCTATTGGTAATTAGTTTCCTATAATTGCTGCTCAGTTGCCTAATTTTGCAAAAATAGTTACCTGCAATATTATGAAGTAGTTTGTCAATGATTGTCTAAGTTGCCTACAAAAATTCTAAAGTTGGCTAGATTAACCACCAAATTATCTACCATAACTAACGATAGAAGACACAAGAGTATCAACGGTAATATTATAGGCAATTTATAAACAACGGCATACATGCATGAACAATAGGCAACTTAGAAGTACCGGTGAGGAAGTTAGGAGAATGTTCAACAAAATTAATCCGGACACAAAATATCGCGAAGTTGCCTCTTTCTACACTAAAGTTGCCTCTAGTAGAAAGTTGCTTATGGAGATGATGTAATGTTATCTACCTCTATTATGAAGTTTTCTCTATTACTAGTTAGTTGCTTATTGTTGGTAATTAGTTATTTTTAATGGAGTGAAGTTGCTTCTATTTAGAACTAAAGTAGCCTTGTCTAGCATCAAAGTTGCTTTTTGAAAGGAAAACTAATCATCAAAATATATCCATGTCAGGTTTAGTTTTGAAGAGCTCGTTGTGATCTCTCTAGCCAACACTCGCACGCTCAGTACCTACGGTGGGCAAACTCCCCTAGAAAAGAAAAGCACACAGATCTCATACCATCCATCCCCACATATTTTTGAAATTTGAAATCATCAATTCAAAAAATTAAAAAGAAGTTTGAAATCATGATAGACGACTTAGATTCCACAAAAACTTTTCGATATTGTAGGCAACTTAGTTCCTTTGATGGACAACTTCCATAGTATTGTATGCAATTGAAGATCACTCGTAGACAACTGTTGGGGAACGGCGCATGGGAAACAAAAAATTTCCTACGCGCACGAAGACCTATCATGGTGATGTCCATCTACGAGAGGGGATGAGTGATCTACGTACCCTTGTAGACCGTACAGCAGAAGCGTTAGAGAACGCGGTTGATGTAGTGGAACGTCCTCACGTCCCTCGATCCGCCCCGCGAACAATCCCGCGATCAGTCCCACGATCTAGTACCGAACGGACGGCACCTCCGCGTTCAGCACACGTACAGCTCGACGATGATCTCGGCCTTCTTGATCCAGCAAGAGAGACGGAGAGGTAGAAGAGTTCTCCGGTAGCGTGACGGTGCTCCGGAGGTTGGTGATGACCTTGTCTCAGCAGGGCTCCGCCCGAGCTCCGCAGAAACGCGATCTAGAGGAAAAACCGTGGAGGTATGTGGTCGGGCTGCCGTGGAAAAGTCGTCTCAAATCAGCCCTAAAACCTCCGTATATATAGGTGGGAGGGAGGGGAGGAGGCAGCCTCAAAACCTAAAGGTTTGGCCGAAATTGGAGGTGGAGGAGTCCTACTCCAATCCTACTTGGAGTAGGATTCCACCTTCCCACTTGGAAACTCTTTCCACCTTGTGTTTTTTCCTTCTCAAACCTTATGGGCCTTAGTGGGAACTTATTCCAGCCCACTAGGGGCTGGTTTATCTCTTCCCATAGCCCATGAGACCCCTTGGGGCGTGACACCCCTCCCGATGGTCCCCGGCACCCCTCCCGGCACTCTCGGTACACTACCGATGAGCCCGAAACTTTTCCGGTAATGCACGAAAACCTTCCGGTAACCAAATGAGGTCATCCTATATATCAATCTTCGTTTCCGGACCATTCTGTAAACCCTCGTGACGTCCGTGATCTCATCCGGGACTCCGAACAACATTCGGTAACCAACCATATAACTCAAATACGCATAAAACAACGTCGAACCTTAAGTGTGCAGACCCTGCGGGTTCGAGAACTATGTAGACATGACCCGAGAGACTCCTCGGTCAATATCCAATAGCGGGACCTGGATGCCCATATTGGATCCTACATATTGTACGAAGATCTTATCGTTTGAACCTCAGTGCCAAGGATTCATATAATCCCGTATGTCATTCCCTTTGTCCTTCGGTATGTTACTTGCCCGAGATTCGATCGTCAGTATCCGCATACCTATTTCAATCTCGTTTACCGACAAGTCTCTTTACTCGTTCCGTAATACAAGATCCCGTAACTTACACTAAGTCACATTGCTTGCAAGGCTTGTGTGTGATGTTGTATTACCGAGTGGGCCCCGAGATACCTCTCCGTCACACGGAGTGACAAATCCCAGTCTTGATCCATACTAACTCAACGAACACCTTCGGAGATACCTGTAGAGCATCTTTATAGTCACCCAGTTACGTTGCGACGTTCGATACACACAAAGCATTCCTCCGGTGTCCGTGAGTTATATGATCTCATGGTCATAGGAACAAATACTTAACACGCAGAAAACAGTAGCAACAAAATGACACGATCAACATGCTACGTCTATTAGTTTGGGTCTAGTCCATCACATGATTCTCCTAATGATGTGATCCCGTTTATCAAGTGACAACACTTGCCTATGGCCAGGAAACCTTGACCATCTTTGATCAACGAGCTAGTCAACTAGAGGCTTACTAGGGACAGTGTTTTGTCTATGTATCCACACAAGTATTGTGTTTCCAATCAATACAATTATAACATGGATAATAAACGATTATCATGAACTAAGAAATACAATAATAACTAATTTATTATTGCCTCTAGGGCATATTTCCAACAGTCTCCCACTTGCACTAGAGTCAATAATCTAGTTCACATCACCATGTGATTTCAACGAATCCAACACCCATATAGTTCTGGGGTTTGATCACGTCTTGCTCGTGAGAGAGGTTTTAGTCAACGGTTCTGAAACTTTCAGATCCGTGTGTTCTTTACAAATCTCTATGTCATCTTATAGATGCTGCTACTATGTGCTATTCAGAAATACTCAGAATATCTACTCTACTATACGAATCCGTTTCACTACTCATAGTTATTCGGATTAGTGTCAAAGCTTTCATCAACGTAACCCTTTACGACGAACTCTTTAACCACCTCCATAATCGAGAAAAATTCCTTAGTCCATTAGTTACTAAGGATAAATTTTGACCGCTGCTAGTGATTCAATCATGGATCACTCTCTGTACCTCTCAACATACTTTGAGTCAAGGCACACATCAGGTGCGGTACACAACATGGCATACTTTAGATTCTACGGCTAAGGCATAGAAGACGACCTTCGTCTATTCTCTTTATTCTGCCGGGGTCGGGTTTTGAGTCTTACTCAAATTCACACCTCACAACGCAACCAAGAACTCCTTCTTTGCTGATCTATTTTGAACTCCTTCAAAAACTTGTCAAGGCATGCATCTTGTTGAAACTTCCATTAAGCGTTTTTCGATCTATCTCCATAGATCTTTGATGCTCAACGTTCAAGTAGCTCAATCCAGGTATTCCCTTGAAAAATCCTTTCAAACAACCTTGTATGTTTTACAGAAATTCTACATTACTTCTGATCCACAATATGTCAACCACATATACTTATCAGAAATTCTATAGTGCTCCCACTCACTTCTTTGGAAATACAAGTTTCTCATAAACCTTGTACAAACCAAAAATCTTTGATCATCTCATCAAAGTGTATATTCCAACTCCGAGATGCTTGCACCAGTCCATTGAAGGATCACTGGAGCTTGCATACTTGCTAGTATCTTTAGGATCGACAAAACCTTCTGGTTGTATCACATACAATGTTTGCTCAAGGAAACCGTCGAGAAAACAATGTTTTGACATCCTACGTGCAATATTTCATAAATAATCCATCAACAACTAACATAATTCTAACAGACCTTTAGCATCGCTACGAGTGAGAAAGTCTCATCATGGTCAACTGTTTGATCTTGTCGAAAACATCTTTGCGACAAGTCGAGCTTTTCTTAATAGTGACTTATCACCATCATCGTCTGTCTTCTTTTAAAGATCCATCTTTACTCAATAGTCTTATGACCATCAAGTAGTTCTTTCAAAGTCTACACTTTGTTTTCATACATGGATCCTCTCTCGGATTTCATGGCTTCTAGCCATTTGTCGAAATCTGGGCCCACCATCGCTTTCTCCATAACTCGTAGGTTCACTGTTGCTCAAACAACATGACCTCCAAGACAGGGTTACCGTACTACTCTGCAGCAGTACGCGACCTTGTCGACCTACGAGGTTTGTAGTAACTTGATTCGAAGCTTGATGATCACCATCATTAGCTTCCACTTCAATTGGTGTAGGCGCCACAGGAACAACTTCCTGCGTCCTGCTACACACTGGTCGAAGTGATGGTTCAATAACCTAATCAAGTTTTACCACCCTCCCACTCAATTCTTTCGAGAGAAACCTTTCCTCGAGAAAGGATCCGTTTCTAGAAACAAACACTTTGCTTTCGGATCTGAGATAGGAGATGTACCCAACTGTTTTGGATATCCTATGAAGATGCATTTATCCGCTTTGGGTTCGAGCTTATCAGACTGAAACTTTTTCACATAAGTGTCGAAACCCCAAACTTTCAAGAAACGACAGTTTAGATTTCTCTAAACCTCAGTCTATACTGTGTCATCTCAACGGAAATACGCGGTGCCCTATTTAAAGTGAGTGTGGTTGTCTCTAATGCATAACCCATAAACGATAGTGGTAATTCGATAAGAGACATCATAGTATGCACCATACCAAATAGTGCGTGGCTATGACGTTCAGACACATCATCACACTATGATGTTCCAGGTGGCATGAACTGCAAAACAATTTCCACATTGTCTTAACTGTGTACCAAAACTCGTAACTCAGATATTCATTTCCATGATCATATCGTAGACAGTTTATCCTCTTGTTACGACGAACTTCACTCTGAAACGGATTTGAACTTTTCAACATTTCAGACTTGTGATTCATTAAGTAAATACTCCTGTATCTACTCAAATCGTCAGTGAAGTAAGAACATAATGATATCCACTGCGTGCCTCAGCACCCATTGGACTGCATACATCAAAATGTATCACTTCCAACAAGTTACTATCTTATTTCATCTCAATGAAAACAAGGCCTTGCTCATGTGGTATGATTTGCATGTCACTAGTGATTCGAAATCAGGTGAGTACAAAGATCCATCAGCATGGAGCCTCTTCATGCAATTTATACTAACATGACTCAAGCGGCAGTGCCACAAGTAAGTGGTACTATCATCAACTCGTATCTTTTGGCACCAATATCATGAACATGTGTAACACTACGATCGAGATTCAATAAACCATTGAAGGTGATTATTCAAGAAAATAGAGTAACCATTATTCTCTTTAAATGAATAATCGTATTGCAATAAACACGATCCAATCATGTCCATGCTTAACGCAAGCACCAAATAACAATTATTTAGGTTTAACACCAATCTCGATGGTAGAGGGAGCGTGCGACGTTTGATCATATCAACCTTGGAAACACTTCCAACACGTATCGTCACCTCGCCTTTAGCTAGTCTCCGTTTATGCCGTAGCTTTCATTTCGTGTTACTAATCACTTAGCAACCGAACCGGTATCCAATACCCCCATGCTACTAGGAGTACTAGTAAAGTACACATCAACATTATGTATATCAAATATATTTCTCTCGACTTTTGCCAGCCTTCTTATCTACCAAGTATCTAGAGTTGCTCCGCCTCAGTGACTGTTCCCCTCATTACAGAAGCACTTAGTCTCGGGTTTGGGTTTAGTCTTGGGTCTCTTCATTAGCGCAGCAACTGTTTTGCCGTTTCACGAAGTATCCCTTCTAGCCCTCGCCTTTCTTGAAACTTAGTGGTTTTACTAACCATCAACTATTGATGCTCCTTTTTGATTTCTACTTTCGCAGTGTCAGAACATCACGAATCGCTCAAGGATCATTGTATCTATCCTTGATATGTTATATTTCATCACGAAGCTCTCACATCTTGGTGGCAGTGTCTTTGGAGAACCATCACTATCTCATCTGGAAGATTAACTCCCACTTGATTCAAGTGATTGTCGTACTCAGACAATCTGAGCACACGCTCAATGATTGAGCTTTTCTCCTTTACTTTGTGGAGAAAGAATCTTGTTGGAGGTCTCGTACCTCTTAACAAGGGCACAAGCATGAAATCACAATTTCATCTCTTTAGAACATCACTTATGTTCCGTGACGTGTTACAACGTTTTCGGCGCCTTGCTTCTAAGCCATTAAGTATTTTGCACTGAACTATCGTGTAGTCATCAGAAACGTGTATGTCGGATGTTCATAGCATCCACAGACGACGCTCGAGGTGCAGCACACCGAGTGGTGCATTAAGGACATAAGCCTTCTGCGTAGCAACGAGGACAATCTTCGGTTTTACAGACTCAGTCTGCAAAGTTTGCTACTATCAATTTTCAACTAAATTTTCTCTAGGAACATATAAAAATAGTAGAGCTATAGCGCAAGCTACATCGTAATTCGCAAAGACCATTCGACTATGTTCATGACAATTAGTTCAATTAATCATATTACTTAAGAACTCCCACTCAAAAAGTACATCTCTCTAGTCATTTGAGTGGTACATGATCCAAATCCACTATCTCAAGTCCGATCATCACGTGAGTCGAGAATAGTTTCAGTGGTAAGCATCTCTATGCTAATCATATCAACTATACGATTCATGCTCGACCTTTCAGTCTCATGTGTTCCGAGGCCATGTCTGCACATGCTAGGCTCGTCAAGCTTAACCCGAGTGTTCCGCGTGCGCAACTGTTTTGCACCCGTTGTATGTGAACGTTGAGTCTATCACACCCGATCATCACGTGGTGTCTCGAAACGACGAACTGTAGCAACGGTGCACAGTCGGGGAGAACACAATTTTGTCTTGAAATTTTAGTGAGAGATCACCTCATAATGCTACCGTCGTTCTAAGCAAAATAAGGTGCATAAAAGGATTAACATCACATGCAATTCATAAGTGACATGATATGGCCATCATCACGTGCTTCTTGATCTCCATCACCAAAGCACCGGCACGATCTTCTTATCACCGGCGTCACACCATGATCTCCATCATCATGATCTCCATCAACGTGTCGCCATCGGGGTTGTCGTGCTACTCATGCTATTACTACTAAAGCTACGTCCTAGCAAAATAGTAAACGCATCTGCAAGCACAAACGTTAGTTATAAAGACAACCCTATGGCTCCTGCCGGTTGCCGTACCATCGACGTGCAAGTCGATATTAACTATTACAACATGATCATCTCATACATCCAATATATCACATCACATCGTTGGCCATATCACATCACAAGCATACCCTGCAAAAACAAGTTAGACGTCCTCTAATTTTGTTGTTTGCATGTTTTACGTGGTGACCATGGGTATCTAGTAGGATCGCATCTTACTTACGCAAACACCACAACGGAGATATATGAGTTGCTATTTAACCTCATCCAAGGACCTCCTCGGTCAAATCCGATTCAACTAAAGTTGGAGAAACTGACACTTGCCAGTCATCTTTGAGCAACGGGGTTACTCGTAGCGATGAAACCAGTCTCTTGTAAGCGTACGAGTAATGTCGGTCCAAGCCGCTTCAATCCAACAATACCGCAGAATCAAGAAAAGACTAAGGAGGGCAGCAAAACGCACATCACCGCCCACAAAAACTTTTGTGTTCTACTCGAGAAGACATCTACGCATGAACCTAGCTCATGATGCCACTGTTGGGGAACGGCGCATGGGAAACAAAAAATTTCCTACGCGCACGAAGACCTATCATGGTGATGTCCATCTACGAGAGGGGATGAGTGATCTACGTACCCTTGTAGACCGTACAGCAGAAGCGTTAGAGAACGCGGTTGATGTAGTGGAACGTCCTCACGTCCCTCGATCCACCCCGCGAACAATCCCGCGATCAGTCCCACGATCTAGTACCGAACGGACGGCACCTCCGCGTTCAGCACACGTACAGCTCGACGATGATCTCGGCCTTCTTGATCCAGCAAGAGAGACGGAGAGGTAGAAGAGTTCTCCGGCAGCGTGACGGCGCTCCGGAGGTTGGTGATGACCTTGTCTCAGCAGGGCTCCGCCCGAGCTCCGCAGAAACGCGATCTAGAGGAAAAACCGTGGAGGTATGTGGTCGGGCTGCCGTGGAAAAGTCGTCTCAAATCAGCCCTAAAACCTCCGTATATATAGGTGGGAGGGAGGGGAGGAGGCAGCCTCAAAACCTAAAGGTTTGGCCGAAATTGGAGGTGGAGGAGTCCTACTCCAATCCTACTTGGAGTAGGATTCCACCTTCCCACTTGGAAACTCTTTCCACCTTGTGTTTTTTCCTTCTCAAACCTTATGGGCCTTAGTGGGAACTTATTCCAGCCCACTAGGGGCTGGTTTATCTCTTCCCATAGCCCATGAGACCCCTTGGGGCGTGACACCCCTCCCGATGGTCCCCGGCACCCCTCCCGGCACTCTCGGTACACTACCGATGAGCCCGAAACTTTTCCGGTAATGCACGAAAACCTTCCGGTAACCAAATGAGGTCATCCTATATATCAATCTTCGTTTCCGGACCATTCCGGAAACCCTCGTGACGTCCGTGATCTCATCCGGGACTCCAAACAACATTCGGTAACCAACCATATAACTCAAATACGCATAAAACAACGTCGAACCTTAAGTGTGCAGACCCTGCGGGTTCGAGAACTATGTAGACATGACCCGAGAGACTCCTCGGTCAATATCCAATAGCGGGACCTGGATGCCCATATTGGATCCTACATTTGTACGAAGATCTTATCGTTTGAACCTCAGTGTCAAGGATTCATATAATCCCGTATGTCATTCCCTTTGTCCTTCGGTATGTTACTTGCCCGAGATTCGATCGTCAGTATCCGCATACCTATTTCAATCTCGTTTACCGACAAGTCTCTTTACTCGTTCCGTAATACAAGATCCCGTAACTTACACTAAGTCACATTGCTTGCAAGGCTTGTGTGTGATGTTGTATTACCGAGTGGGCCCCGAGATACCTCTCCGTCACACGGAGTGACAAATCCCAGTCTTGATCCATACTAACTCAACGAACACCTTCGGAGATACCTGTAGAGCATCTTTATAGTCACCCAGTTACGTTGCGACGTTTGATACACACAAAGCATTCCTCGGGTGTCCGTGAGTTATATGATCTCATGGTCATAGGAACAAATACTTAACACGCAGAAAACAGTAGCAACAAAATGACACGATCAACATGCTACGTCTATTAGTTTGGGTCTAGTCCATCACATGATTCTCCTAATGATGTGATCCCGTTTATCAAGTGACAACACTTGCCTATGGCCAGGAAACCTTGACCATCTTTGATCAACGAGCTCGTCAACTAGAGGCTTACTAGGGACAGTGTTTTGTCTATGTATCCACACAAGTATTATGTTTCCAATCAATACAATTATAACATGGATAATAAACGATTATCATGAACTAAGAAATACAATAATAACTAATTTATTATTGCCTCTAGGGCATATTTCCAACAACAACTTCATAGCGACGTACTCAACTTGATTTCTAGGATAGACAACTTATATTAGAAGCGAGGTTCGATAAGTTTCCACTATACAGTAAGCCACTTTCATAATAGGAAATGCAACCAAACAATCTAAAACTTAGTTTTTGATGTATGCAACTTATAGACCATGGTAAGTAGTTATTACACTATTGTACACAACTAATCAAAAGGTTATTAGGTGAATTCATTTATACACAAGATGCAATTCATCTAGCATCAAAGTCGATCATGTTTAGCACTGAAGTTGCCTCATCTAGCATCAAAGTTGATCATGTTTAGCACTGAAGTTGCCTCATCTAGCATAAAAGTTGTTTTTGTAAAAAAAAGATATCCACATGAGATCTAGTTTTGAAGAGGTCGTCGCGAGTAACCAAATGGTGAAAACGGTTCTTCGTTCGGACACTCGGTTCAAAAGTTATAGCTTTTATTAAAAAAGTAAATGAAATAAATAGGTGACATCAACACATGCATGCGCACACGTGCCGGCTATCTACATACACGTGGCACTGTCCTAGACGCATTCACCATCTGTTGTGTTAAAAAGTCACATGTGTCTATACATATATGCATCAAACAGCTCACGTACATGCGCTCGTCTTCGCCGAATAGTGCAGCTCTACTTTTCAGCATTTGGGTTCTCTCTTTCTCGATCATGCTAAGGTGAGCCTGATTGCATAATCATTTATCCTGCGCGCTGGACAGGCTGCACGGATCGCTGCCACGAAGTTAGAGTGTTTACAATCGGATCCCTTAAATCCTTCTCAAACACCAGCGACTCACCAGTCACAAAAAAAAGACCCAAACAAATCTCTCAAACCCATCTCAAACGTCCGAACTAACCGGCACGCCTCATATCCATCTCAAATCTGAGGACTATACAGAGGCTCGTGGACACGCCGAAACACACCCGATCAGTGTGTCACGTAGGACGTGTCTCCATCCCGGACCACCTTTTTTATTTTTTTATTAATTTGTTTCTTTCTCCCTCTTCTTTTCTATCAATCACGTACAAGTGACGAGACATATGAAGAAAAATATAAGAAGTGCGGATGCGTGGTCGAAAAAGTAAGGATTCAAAACGGACACGCCTGGTCACTAACGAGGCATGTCTGCAAGCGTTTGAGGGGCTGAATTTGTATATTCCACCTGTAGATGCTCTTAGACAGCGATGCCTTCCATGTAACTGTCAAAATCTTTGAAAGCATCGTAATGGTAGGAAAATGGTACTACACACGCCTCTGCTTGGAATAAACATTACTTTTCTTGTGTAAGATAGTAAAATCAGGACACAATATAGTAACCAAGTTAATTTGATTGCTCCCACGCCTCTAGATTATCCGACCGTCACGTAATTAGGGTGTGTAGTAATAAGCTAGTCCCTCCGTTTCTAAATATAAGTTTTTTTAGAAATTCCATCAAGGACTACATATGAAGCAAAATAAATGAACCTACATTTTAAAATATGTATATATACATCCGTATGTAGATCATAGTAGAATCTCTCCAAAGACTTATTATCATTCTATAATATTTTTGGGTATTTATTTATCAATTTATATTATTTTTAAGCACTAACCTTTTGACCCGGTGCCTAGTGTAAGTTGTTGTTTTCTGCGTGTTTTTTACTTTTCACGTTTTCCATACGAAACAAAGTCCAATTGCCTTGAAACTTTTTGATAATTATTTCTGCACCAAAATAAGACCAACGAGCGTCGGAAGAAGGTTGGAGGCCTCACGAGGGACCCACAAGCCAATAGGCTTGTGCCTCCCTCGTGGCCCTCCTGACTTCGTTCTCTCGCTTATAAATTCTCATCTACACTAAAAACATCAGAGGGAGTCATGAAACACTACTTATGCCGCCGCAAGTCTGTGTTCCAATGGGAAGCCATCTCGAGCTCCGTTCCGGCACCCTGCCGGAGGGGGGTCGGTCATGGAGGGCCTCTTCATCAACCTTGCCGCCATCACGATGATGCGTGAGTTGTTCACCACAGACCTACGGGTCCATAGCCAGTACCTAGATGGCAATCTCTCTATATTTGATGTTCAATACAATGATGATCGCATCTTCGCTTTGATCCATATGATGTAATTATTTTTGTGCGGTGCGTTTGTTGGGATCCGATGAATTGTGGGTTTATGTTCAGATTATTCATGATATATATGTTGGAAATATGCCCTAGAGGCAATAATAAATTAGTTGTTATTATATTTCTTTGTTCATGATAATCGTTTATTATCCATGCTATAATTGTATTGATTGGAAACACAGTACTTGTGTGGATACATAGACAAAACACTGTCCCTAGTAAGCCTCTAGTTGACTAGCTCGTTGATCAAAGATGGTCAAGGTTTCCCAACCATAGGCAAGAGTTGCTACTTGATAACGGGATCACATCATTAGGAGAATCATGTAATTGACTAGACCCAAACTAATAGACGTAGCATGTTGATCGTGTCATTTTATTGCTACTGTTTTCTGCGTGTCAAGTATTTATTTCTATGACCATGAGATCATATAACTCACTGACACCGGAGGAATACTTTGTGTGTATCAAACGTCACAGCGTAACTGGGTGACTATAAAGATGCTCTACAGGTATCTCCGAAGGTGTCCGTTGAGTTAGTATGGATCAAGACTGGGATTTGTCACTCCGTGTGACGGGGAGGTATCTCGGGGCCCACTCGGTAATACAACATCACACACAAGCCTTGCAAGCAATGTGACTTAGTGTAAGTTGTGGGATCTTGTATTACGAAACGAGTAAAGAGACTTACCGGTAAACGAGATTGAAATAGGTATGCGGATACTGACGATCGAATCTCGGGCAAGTAACATACCGAAGGACAAAGGGAATGACATACAGGATTATATGAATCCTTGGCACTGAGGTTCAAACGATAAGATCTTCATAGAATATGTAGGATCCAATATGGGCATCCAGGTCCCGCTATTGGATACTGACCGAGGAGTCCCTCGGGTCATGTCTACATAGTTCTCGAACCCGCAGGGTCTGCACACTTAAGGTTCGGCGTTGTTTTATGCGTATTTGAGTTATATGGTTGGTTACCGAATGTTGTTCGGAGTCCCGGATGAGATCACGGACGTCACGAGGGTTTCCGGAATGGTCCAGAGACGAAGATTGATATATAGGATGACCTCATTTGATTACCGGAAAGTTTTCGGCATTACCGGGAATGTACCGGGAGTGACGAATGGGTTTCGGATGTTCACCGGGAGGGGCCAGCCCACCCGGGGGAAGCCCATAGGCCTTAGGGGTGCCACACCAATCCTTAGTGGGCTGGTGGGACAGTCCAAGAAGCCCTATGCGCAGGAGGAAGAAAAATCAAAGAGAAAAAAAGGGGAAGTGGGAAAGTGGAGAAGGACTCCACCTTCCAATCCTAGTTGGACTAGGATTGGAAGGGTAGGACTTTCCCCCTTGCTTCGGTCGAACCCCTTGGGGCTCCTTGAGACCCAAGGCAAGGCCCCTCCCCTCCCAACTATATATACGGAGGTTTTAGGGCTGATTTGAGACGACTTTGCCACGGCAGCCCGACCACATACCTCCACGGTTTTTCCTTTAGATCGCGTTTCTGCGAAGCTCGGGCGGAGCCCTGCTGAGATTAGATCACCACCAACCTCCGGAGCGCCGTCACGCTGCCGGAGAACTCATCTACCTCTCCGTCTCTCTTGCTGGATCAAGAAGGCCGAGATCATCGTCGAGTTGTACGTGTGCTGAACGCGGAGGTGCCGTCCGTTCTGCACTAGATCGGAGCGGATCATGGGACGGATCGCGGGACGGTTCGTGGGACGTTCGCGGGGCGGATCGAGGGACGTGAGGACGTTCCACTACAACAACCGCGTTTCTTAACGCTTCCTGCTGTGCGATATACAAGGGTACGTAGATCGTAAATCCCCTCTCGCAGATGGACATCACCATGATAGGTCTTCGTGCGCGTAGGAAATTTTTTGTTTCCCATGCGACGTTCCCAACAATATATTTGAGTATCGTGTGAATACTTATACGATTCTTATGTGCAAATAACAAGACAAGAGGATTGACAACCCTTTTGCCCGCGTTGGATGCAAGTTGTTTGTTATTTGTGTACATCCGCTGAAGATGGTTGTGGTTTTATATTTCTATTGGTTCGATAAACCTTGTTTTCATAACCTAGGAAAATACTTACCCACATTATGTTGTGATAACTCGTTCCTCTTCACGGAAAACCCAATGCAGACCAAAAGTATCAGGAAGGATTTCTGGCGCCATTGCCGAGGAATATCATCACCAACTACCAAGTAACTCCACACAAAATTTCATTCATGTGTTCGTCTTTTTATTTGCTGGTATATTTAGTTTGTCTGATAAAAAAATAAAAATAAAACTTTTGCTTGTTTTACTTGTCACTAGATTGCATCTTCGCTCCCTAGTTTAATTGATTGACGCCATGGCTACCTCCACTACGATATGCCTCTTCCTCCTTACTTTGGATAGGGTTCCCCAATGTTGGATTTTAAGTAAGTAGGTGATGAGTCGCTAAAGGAAGCTTGGTGTAGAATACTAACAATACAAGCTAGACTTAATCCTAAGAGTCATATTAAATTGCTTCTTAGAAGTTTTTATGCTCGTTTATCTCTTTCCCATAGGTGTGTCTTGGATTCCATGTTCGATTTTTTTCCTTGGAAACAATTCTTCTGACACCTATGATAAGATGAAAATGTATTTAGGTGACCTAAAATAGAAACCATTGAACCTGCTATACTAGTGTGCCACCGCCAAACTGAGCCAATCAAAGAGGCTAGAACTTGTATGGAGTCTAATTTTAAGGGGGTGTTCAACTCTATCTCTAAGATCCACGTGAACGTCATGCTATGCAATAGAAGGCTTGATACCATGGAACAAAAGCTTGATGTTATTTTTGCAAGGGAAAACAAGGTTATGAGGGAGATTGCACCCCTTATGAACAAAGATGACACCACTTGAAACTATGCAGTATGCCTAGCTAGGAGCGTAAAACAATAGCGCTTGTTGAGAGCCAACCCAATGGTTATCTTTATTTTTTGCCTTTTACCTTATGTTAGTTTATGGTAACATGATTATTACCTCTGTAATAATTGTGTTTTTATGTTTTAGTTAGTGTGTTTGCCAAGTAAAGCCTTTGGGATGATTTGCATGATGAGTAGAATTGATACGGTGCAAAAACAGAAACTTTGACGTCCAGTGCAGAATTTCTCTGATTTTACTAGTACGTATTTTTATGCTGAATTTTTATAAAGTATTTCTATACAAATTTATGAGGTCGTCCTAATGTTTTAGAATTTTTGGAGCTACATAAGTATAGGTTCATTACAGATTACTATAGGCTTTTCTGTTTCAGTCAGATTCTATTTTTGCTTGTGCAGTTTGTTTATTTTGATGATGCTATGGATAGTACCGAGGAGTATAAGCCATGTAGGAGTTAGGATACAGTACCCTATGCTAAAATAAAATAAAAATCAACTGGTAACAGCACCTGAAAGTATTTGATATGTTGCTTATACTAACGGATCTCACGAAGTTTTGGTGAGTTTTGTGTGATTGAAGTTTTCAAGTTTTGGGTATATCCCGATGGACAAAGGATTGAGGAGAAGCAAAAGCCTAAGATTGGGGATGCCCAAGGAACCAAAAGGTAATATTCTAGAAAGACTCAAGCTTGTAAGCTTGGGATGCCTCGGAAGGCATCCCCTCTTTTCATCTCAATCCATCGGTATGTTACTTGAAGCTATATTTTTACTCATCACATGATATGAGTTTTGCTTGGAGTGTCGTTTGCTTTTGTTTACTTTTACTTTCAGTTTTCCACAATCATTGTTTGGTGGACACACATATTTGAGATAGATACCACATCATCACAATTTGCTAGAATACTCTATGTGCTTCACTTATATCTTTTGAGCTTAACAGTTGCTCTAGTGCTTCATTTATATCTTTTTGAGCACGGTGGAGTGTAAATTTTGTAGAAATATAAAGCTCTCGTTCTTCACTTATATTTGTTTGAGAGCTCGAAAAATAGTAACAGTAATTTGCATGGTTCATAAGACTAGATAAAAAATAATGGATAATCAATGAGTGATAATTAAAACCATGTGGTAGCACATATAGAGAAATTGTGCGTTAATGATATTGATGTGGTGATATGAAAAAGGTGTGAGTGCATTATTATTAATTCATAAAGTTGTCTATATTAAGATATGTTAAACCTTTTATTCATCTAAAAAATTAAAAGGGCATGGTGATGATGTGTGAGCATTTCTATTCCTCGTTGAAATCCTAGTGTTGTTTTGAGTCGGAGTCGCGCGATGGTTAATTCTTACCAATACTCTCCCTTGGGGCATGCAAGAAGTACTTTGATTTGTGATAAAACTAATAAAACTTTGCAATAAGTATATGATCTCTTCTTGAATAATGTGACACCATGGGCATACACAATCTCATCTCCTCATATTTGCTAGCCTCTTCGCTACTGTGCATCGCCCGTTCTCACCTTGAAATCGGTGGAACTTTCGCCGGCGCATCCAAACCCCGTGACATGACACGCTCTATTTCACATAAACCTTTTTATATCCTCCCCAAAACAGCCATCATACCTACTTATCATGGCATTTCCATAGCCATTCAGAGATATATTGCCACGCAAATGCCATCGTCACTTCACATGACTAGTCCGTGCATCATCATAATGCTTTGCATGATCATATAGAACTGACATAGTATTTGTGGCAAAGCCACTGTTCATCATATTTTTTATACATGTCACGCTAGGTCTTTGCACATCCTGGTACACCGTCAGAGGCATTAATACATAATCATATCGTCCTATCAGTTTTTATATTGAGCTGTAAGTAAATAAAAGTACGATGATCATCATTATTAGAGCATTTTCCTAGTGAGGAAATAAAAATGGGGGATGCCGAATGAGCCCACCGTTATAAAAAATGAACGAGAAAAAAGAAAGAAGGAACTTTGCTACTATCCTTTACCACACTTGTGCCTCAAAGTGGCACCTTGTTCTTCATATAGAGAGTCTCATGCTATATAATTCATATGCTAGTGGGAATCAATATTTCATAAACTTGGCTCGTATATTCCAATGACGGGCTGTTGGGGAACGTCGCATGGGAAACAAAAAATTTCCTACGTGCACGAAGACCTATCATGGTGATGTCCATCTACGAGAGGGGATATTCGATCTACGTACCCTTGTAGATCGCATAGCAGAAGCGTTAAGAAACACGGTTGATGTAGTGGAACGTCCTCACGTCCCTCGATCCGCCCCGTGAACCGTCCCGCGATCAGTCCCACGATCTAGTGTCGAACGGACGGCACCTCCGCGTTCAGCACACGTACAGCTCGACGATGATCTCGGCCTTCTTGATCCAGCAAGAGAGACGGAGAGGTAGATGAGTTCTCGGGCAGCGTGACGGCGCTCCGGAGGTTGGTGGTGATCTAATCTCAGCAGGGCTCCGTCCGAGCTCCGCAGAAACGTGATCTAGAGGTAAAACCGTGGAAATATGTGGTCGGGTTGCCGTGGCAAAGTTTTCTCAAATCAGCCCTAAAACCTCCGTATATATAGGGGGAAGATGGGGAGCCTTGCCTTGGGGCTCAAGGGGCCCCAAGGGGGTCGGCCGAGCCAAAGGGGGGAGTCCTCCCCTTCCAAACCGAATCCAACTAGGTTTGGAAGGAGGAGTCCTTCCCCTTTTTCCCACCTCCTCTTTTTTTCTCTTTGATTTTCTTCCTATGGCGCATAGGGCCTTCTTGGGTTGTCCCACCAGCCCACTAAGGGCTGGTGCGCCACCCCCAAGGCCTATGGGCTTCCCCGGGGTGGGTTGCCCCCCCCCCCCCCGGTGAACACCCGGAACCCATTCGTCATTCCCGGTACATTCCCGGTAACTCCGAAAACCTTCCGGTAATCAAATGAGGTCATCCTATATATCAATCTTCGTTTCCGGACCATTCCGGAAACCCTCGTGACGTCCGTGATCTCATCCGGGACTCCGAACAACATTCGGTAACCAACCATATAACTCAAATACGCATAAAACAATGTCGAACCTTAAGTGTGCAGACCCTGCGGGTTCGAGAACTATGCAGACATGACCCGAGTGACTCCTCGGTCAATATCCAATAGCGGGACCTGGATGCCCATATTGGATCCCACATATTCTACGAAGATCTTTATCGTTTGAACCTCAGTGCCAAGGATTCATATAATCTCGTATGTCATTCCCTTTGTCCTTCGGTATGTTACTTGCCCGAGATTCGATCGTCAGTATCCGCATACCTATTTCAATCTCGTTTACCGGCAAGTCTCTTTACTCGTTCCGTAATACAAGATCCCGCAACTTACACTAAGTCACATTGCTTGCAAGGCTTGTGTGTGATGTTGTATTACCGAGTGGGCCCCGAGATACCTCTCCGTCACACGGAGTGACAAAACCCAGTCTCGATCCATACTAACTCAACTAACACCTTCGGAGATACCTGTAGAGCATCTTTATAGTCACCCAGTTACGTTGTGACGTTTGATACACACAAAGAATTCCTCCGGTGTCAGTGAGTTATATGATCTCATGGTCATAGGAACAAATACTTGACGCGCAGAAAACAGTAGCAACAAAATGACACGATCAACATGCTACGTCTATTAGTTTGGGTCTAGTCCATCACGTGATTCTCCTAATGACGTGATCCAGTTATCAAGCAACAACACCTTGTTCATAATCAGAAGACCCTGACTATCTTTGATCAATTGGCTAGCCAACTAGAGGCTTGCTAGGGACAGTGTTTTGTCTATGTATCCACACATGTATATAAGTCTTCATTCAATACAATTATAGCATGGATAATAAACGATTATCATGAACTAAGAAATATAATAATAACTAATTTATTATTGCCTCTAGGTCATATTTCCAACAGTCTCCCACTTGCACTAGAGTCAATAATCTAGTTCACATCACCATGTGATTCCAACGAATCCAACACCCATATATTTATGGGGTCTGATCACGTCTTGCTCGTGAGAGAGGTTTTAGTCAACGGTTCTGAAACTTTCAGGTCCGTGTGTTCTTTACAAATCTTTATGTCATATTATGGATGCTGCTACTATGTGCTATTCGGAAATACTCCAAATATCTACTCTACTATACGAATCCGTTTCACTACTCATAGTTATTCGGATTAGTGTCAAAGCTTGCATCGACGTAACCCTTTACGATGAACTCTTTAACCACCTCCATAATCGAGAAAAATTCCTTAGTCTATCAGTTACTAAGGATAAATTTTGACCGCTGCTAGTGATTCAATCATGGATCACTCTCTGTACCTCTCAACAGAGTGCAAGGCACACATCAGGTGCGGTACTCAGCATGACATACTTTAGAGTCTACGGCTAAGGCGTAGAAGACGACCTTCGTCTATTCTCTTTATTCTGCCGTGGTCGGGTTTTGAGTCTTACTCAAATTCACACCTCACAACGCAACCAAGAACTCCTTCTTTGCTGATCCATTTTGAACTCCTTCAAAAATTGTCAAGGCATGCATTTTGTTGAAACTTCTATTAAGCGTTTTGATCTATCTCCATAGATCTTGATGCTCAATGTTCAAGTAGCTCAATCCAGGTATTCCTTTGAAAACTCCTTTCAAACAACCTTGTATGCTTTACAGAAATTCTACATTACTTCTGATCCACAATATGTCAACCACATATACTTATCAGAAATTCTATAGTGCTCCCACTCACTTCTTTGGAAATACAAGTTTCTCATAAACCTTGTACAAACCCAAAATCTTTGATCATCTCATCAAAGTGTATATTCCAACTCTGAGATGCTTGCACCAGTCCATTGAAGGATCGCTGGAGCTTGCATACTTGCTAGTATCTTTAGGGTCGACAAAACCTCCTGGTTGTATCACATACAATGTTTGCTCAAGGAAACCGTCGAGGAAACAGTGTTTTGACATCCTATGTGCAATATTTCATAAATAATGCAGCAACTACTAACATAATTCTAACAGACTTTTAGCATCGCTACGAGTTAGAAAGTCTCATCATAGTCAACTGTTTGATCTTGTCGGAAACATCTTTGCGACAAGTCGAGCTTTTCTTAATTGTGACTTATCACCATCATCGTCTGTCTTCCTTTTAAAGATCCATCTTTACTCAACAGTACCATGACCATCAAGTAGTTCTTCCAAAGTCTACACTTTGTTTTCATACATGGATCCTCTCTCGGATTTCATGGCCTCCGGCCATTTGTCGGAATCCGGGCCCACCATTGCTTTCTCCATAACTCGTAGGTTCACTGTTGCTCAACAACATGACCTCCAAGATAGGGTTACCGTACCACTCTGCAGTAGTACACGACCTTGTCAACCTACGAGGTTTGTAGTAACTTGATCCGGTGCTCGATGATCACCATCATCAGCTTTCACTTCAATTGGTGTAGGCGCCACAGGAACAACTTCGTGCGCCCTGCTACACACTGGTTGAAGTGATGGTTCAATAACCTCATCAAGTTCTACCACCCTCCCACTCAATTCTTTCGAGAGAAACCTTTCCTCGAGAAAGGGTCCATTTCTAGAAACAAACACTTTGCTTTCGGATCTGAGATAGGAGATGTACTCAACTGTTTTGGATATCCTATGAAGATGCATTTATCCGCTTTGGGTTCGAGCTTATCAGACTGAAACTTTTTCACATAAGTGTCGAAGCCCCAAACTTTCAAGAAACGACAGTTTAGATTTCTCTAAACCTCAGTCTATACTGTGTCATCTTAACGGAAATACGCGGTGCCCTATTTTAAAGTGAATGTGATTGTCTCTAATGCATAACCCATAAACGACAGTGGTAATTCGATAAGAGACATCGTAGCATGCACCATACCAAATAGTGCGTGGCTATGACGTTCATACACATCATCACACTATGATGTTCCAGGTGGCACGAACTGCGAAACAATTTCCACATTGTCTTAACTGCGTACCAAAACTCGTAACTCAGATATTCATTTCTATGATCATATCGTAGACAGTTTATCCTCTTGTTACGACGAACTTCACTCCGAAACAGAATTGAACTTTTCAATATTTCAGACTTGTGATTCATTAAGTAAATACTCTTGTATCTTCTCAAATCGTCATTGAAGTAAGAACATAATGATATCCACTGCGTGCCTCAGCACCCATTGGACTGCATACATCAAAATGTATCACTTCCAACAAGTTACTATCTTGTTTCATCTCAATGAAAACAAGGCCTTGCTCATGTGGTAGGATTTGCATGTCACTAGTGATTCAAAATCAAGTGACTATAAAGATCCATCAGCATGGAGCCTCTTCATGCAATTTATACCAACATGACTCAAGCGGCAGTGCCACAAGTAAGTGGTACTATCATCATTACCTCGTGTCTTTTGGCACCAATTTCATGAACATGTGTAACACTACGATCGAGATTCAATAAACCATTGAAGGTGATTATTCAAGCAAATAGAGTAACTATTATTCTCTTTAAATGAATAATCGTATTGCAATAAACACGATCCAATCATGTTCATGCTTAACGCAAGCACCAAATAACAATTATTTAGGTTTAACACCAATCCCGATGGTAGAGGGAGCGTGCGACGTTTTGATCATATCAATCTTGGAAACACTTCCAACACGTATCGTCACCTCGCCTTTAGCTAGTCTCCATTTATGCCATAGCTATCATTTCGTGTTACTAATCACTTAGCAACCGAACCGGTATCCAATACCCTCATGCTACTAGGAGTACTAGTAAAGTACACATCATGTATATCAAATATACTTCTTTCGACTTTTGCCAGCCTACTTATCTACCAAGTATCTAGAGTTGCTCCGCCTCAGTGGTTGTTCCCCTCATTACAGAAGCACTTAGTATCAGGTTTGGGTTTAATCTTGGGTCTCTTCATTAGTGCAGCAACTGTTTTGCCGTTTCACGAAGTATCCCTTCTAGCCCTTGCCTTTCTCGAAACTTAGTGGTTTTACTAACCATCAACTATTAATGCTCCTTCTTGATTTATACTTTCGCAGTGTCAAACATTGCGAATCACTCAAAGATCATTGTATCTATCCTTGATATGTTATAGTTCATCACGAAGCTCTCATAGCTTGGTGGCAGTGACTTTGGAGAACTATCACTATCTCATCTGGAAGATTAACTCCCACTTGATTCAAGTGATTGTCGTACTCAGACAATCTGAGCACACGCTCAACGATTGAGCTTTTCTCCTTTACTTTGTGGACAAAGAATCTTGTCGGAGGTCTCGTACCTCTTAACAAGGGCACAAGCATGAAATCACAATTTCATCTCTTTTGAACATCACTTATGTTCCGTGACGTTTTCAAAACGTCTTCGGCGCCTTGCTTCTAAGCCATTAAGTATTTCGCACTGAACTATCGTGTAGTCATCAGAAACGTGTATGTCGGATGTTCACAACATCTACAGACGACGCTCGAGGTGCAGCACACCGAGTGGTGCATTAAGGACATAAGCCTTCTGCGCAGCAACGAGGACAATCCTCGGTTTTACAGACTCAGTCTGCAAAGTTTGCTACTATCAACTTTCAACTAAATTTTCTCTAGGAACATATAAAAACAGTAGAGCTATAGCGCAAGCTACATCATAATTCGCAAAGACCATTAGACTATGTTCATGACAATTTAGTTCAATTAATCATATTACTTAAGAACTCCCACTCAAAAAGTACATCTCTCTAGTCATTTGAGTGGTACATGATCCAAATCCACTATCTCAAGTCCGATCATCACGTGAGTCGAGAATAGTTTCAGTGGTAAGCATCTCTATGCTAATCATATCAACTATACGATTCATGCTTGACCTTTCGGTCTCATGTGTTCCGAGGCCATGTCTGCACATGCTAGGCTCGTCAAGCTTAACCCGAGTGTTCCGCGTGCGCAACTGTTTTGCACCCGTTGTATGTGAACGTTGAGTCTATCATACCCGATCATCACGTGGTGTCTCAAAACGAAGAACTGTCGCAACGGTGCACAGTCGGGGAGAACACAATTTCGTCTTGAAATTTTAGTGAGAGATCACCTCATAATGCTATCGTCGTTCTAAGCAAGATAAGGTGCATAAAGGATTAACATCACATGCAATTCATAAGTGACATGATATGGCCATCATCATGCGCTTCTTGATCTCCATCACCAAAGCACCGGCACGATCTTATTGTCACCGGCGTCACACCATGATCTCCATCAATGTGTTGCCATCGGGGTTGTCGTGCTACTCATGCTATTACTACTAAAGCTACATCCTAGCAAAATAGTAAACGCATCTGCAAGCACAATCGTTAGTTTAAAGACAACCCTATGGCTCCTCCGGTTGCCGTACCATCGACGTGCAAGTCGATATTATCTATTACAACATGATCATCTCATACATCCAATATATCACATCACATCGTTGGCCATATCACATCACAAGCATACCCTGCAAAAACAAGATAGACGTCCTCTAATTTTGTTGTTGCATGTTTTACGTGGTGACCATGGGTATCTAGTAGGATTGCATCTTACTTACGCAAACACCACAACGGAGATATATGAATTGCTATTTAACCTCATCCAAGGACCTCCTCGATCAAATCCGATTCAACTAAAGTTGGAGAAACTGACACTTGCCAGTCATCTTTGAGCAAGGGGGTTACTCGTAGCGATGAAACCAGTCTCTCGTAAGCGTACGAGTAATGTCGGTCCAAGCCGCTTCAATCCAACAATACCGCGGAATCAAGAAAAGACTAAGGAGGGCAGAAAAACGCACATCACCGCCCACAAAAACTTTTGTGTTCTACTCGAGAAGACATCTACGCATGAACCTAGCTCATGATGCCACTGTTGGGGAACGTCGCATGGGAAACAAAAAAAATTCCTACGCGCACGAAGACCTATCATGGTGATGTCCATCTACGAGAGGGGATATTCGATCTACGTACCCTTGTAGATCGCACAGCAGAAGCGTTAAGAAACGCGGTTGATGTAGTGGAACGTCCTCACGTCCCTCGATCCGCCCCGCGAACCGTCCCGCGATCAGTCCCACGATCTAGTGTCGAACGGACGGCACCTCCGTGTTCAGCACACGTACAGCTCGACGATGATCTCGGCCTTCTTGATCCAGCAAGAGAGACGGAGAGGTAGATGAGTTCTCCGGCAGCGTGACGGCGCTCCGGAGGTTGGTGGTGATCTAATCTCAGCAGGGCTCCGCCCGAGCTCCGCAGAAACGTGATCTAGAGGTAAAACCGTGGAAATATGTGGTCGGGCTGCCGTGGCAAAGTTTTCTCAAATCAGCCCTAAAACCTCCGTATATATAGGGGGAAGAGGGGGAGCCTTGCCTTGGGGCTCAAGGGGCCCCAAGGGGGTCGGCCGAGCCAAAGGGGGGAGTCCTCCCCTTCCAAACCGAATCCAACTAGGTTTGGAAGGAGGAGTCCTTCCCCTTTTTCCCACCTCCTCTTTTTTTTCTCTTTGATTTTCTTCCTATGGCGCATAGGGCCTTCTTCGGCTGTCCCACCAGCCCACTAAGGGCTGGTGCGCCATCCCCAAGGCCTATGGGCTTCCCCGGGGTGGGTTGCCCCCCCCCGGTGAACACCCGGAACCCATTCGTCATTCCCGGTACATTCTCGGTAACTCCGAAAACCTTCCGGTAATCAAATGAGGTCATCCTATATATCAATCTTCGTTTCTGAACCATTTCGGAAACCCTCGTGATGTCGTGATCTCATCCGGGACTCCGAATAACATTCGGTAACCAACCATATAACTCAAATACGCATAAAACAACGTCGAACCTTAAGTGTGCAGACCCTGCGGGTTCGAGAACTATGCAGACATGACCCGAGTGACTCCTCGGTCAATATCCAATAGCGGGACCTGGATGCCCATATTGGATCCCACATATTCTACGAAGATCTTTATCGTTTGAACCTCAGTGCCAAGGATTCATATAATCCCGTATGTCATTCCCTTTGTCCTTCGGTATGTTACTTGCCCGAGATTCGATCGTCAGTATCCGCATACCTATTTCAATCTCGTTTACCGGCAAGTATCTTTACTCATTCCGTAATACAAGATCCCGCAACTTACACTAAGTCACATTGCTTGCAAGGCTTGTGTGTGATGTTGTATTACCGAGTGGGCCCCGAGATACCTCTACGTCACACGGAGTGACAAAACCCAGTCTCGATCCATACTAACTCAACTAACACCTTCGGAGATACCTGTAGAGCATCTTTATAGTCACCCAGTTACGTTGCGACGTTTGATACACAAAAAGCATTCCTCCGGTGTCAATGAGTTATATGATCTCATGGTCATAGGAACAAATACTTGACACGCAGAAAACAGTAGCAACAAAATGACACGATCAACATGCTACGTCTATTAGTTTGGGTCTAGTCCATCACGTGATTCTCCTAATGACGTGATCCAGTTATCAAGCAACAACACCTTGTTCATAATCAGAAGACCCTGACTATCTTTGATCAACTGGCTAGCCAACTAGAGGCTTTCTAGGGATAGTGTTTTGTCTATGTATCCACACATGTATATAAGTCTTCATTCAATACAATTATAGCATGGATAATAAATGATTATCATGAACTAAGAAATATAATAATAACTAATTTATTATTGCCTCTAGGGCATATTTCCAACACGGGCTTCCTCAAATGCCCGAGGTCTTCATGAGCAAGCAAGTTGGATGCACACCCCACTTAGCTTCAGTGGAGCTTTCATACACTTGTAGCTCTTGTGCATCATTTGCATGGAAGTCTCTACTCCTTGCATCGATATCTATCGACGGGCATATCCATAGCTCGTTGGTACGACTAGTTGATGTGAGACTATATTCTCCACTTTTACCCCTTTGAAACCTACCACCATATTCTATTCCACCTTTATGCTATGTCCAATGGTTCACGCTCATGTATTGCGTGAAGGATAAAAAGTTGATGAATATTGAAAAAGTACGATCCAATTGCCTGACTTGCATACCGTGGTGCTTGAAATTTGTATTAATGTAGTGAATATGGAGCCATGCCTTGCTAATACAATAAATATGGATAGGGGTAAAATAATCTTTGAGGATCATATTCCTTGAAAGATTAATGATTTGCTGCTTATACCTATAAGTATTGTTGCATTAATATTTGTTAATTCATTGTTTCTCAGTGAGCATACATGCATAAGGTTACATCATGGATAGCACGTCACATCAAAAATTCCATTTTTATCATTAACCTACTTGAGGACGAGCAAGAATTAAGCTTGGGGATGCTTGATACGTCTCCAATCTATCTATAAGTTTTGATTGTTCCATGATGATATATTATCATTCTATAATACTTTTGGGGTATTTATTTACCAAATCATATTATTTTTGAGCAGTAACCTATTGACCCACTGCCCAGTGCCATTTGTTGTTTTCTACGTGTTTTTCACTTTTCAGGTTTTCCATACCAAACAAAGTCCAATTGCCCTAAAACTTTTTGGTGATTTTTTTCTGGACCAAAAGAAGACCAACGAGCATCGGAGGAAAGCTGGAGGCCTCACGAGGGCCCCACAAGCCAATAGGGCACAGCCTGGGGGCGCTCTGATGGCTTGTGCCTCCCTCGTGGCCCTCCCGGCTCCATTCTTTGGCTTATAAATTCTCATCTACCCTAAAAACATCACAGGGAGTCCCGAAACACTTTTTACGTCGTCGCAAGTCTCTGTTCCGATGGGAGGCCATCTGGAGCTCCATTCCGACACTCTACCGGAGGGGGGTCGATCACGGAGGGCCTCTTCATCAACCTTTCTACCCTCACAATGACGTGTGAGTTTTTCACCACACACCTACGGGGCCATAGTGAGTACCTAGATGGCAATCTCTCTCTCTCTCTTTGATCTTCAATACAATGATCATCACATCTTCGCTTTGATCCATATGATGTAATTCCTTTTGTGCGGTGCATTTGCTGGGATCCAATGAATTGTGGGTTTATGTTCAGATTATTCATGATAAATATTTGAGTCTCCTGAATATTTTTATGATTCTTATGTGTATGATTATGATAGCTCCGTAAGTCTCTCCGATCTATTGAAATAGTTTGGCCAACTAGATCGATATTTCTTCGGTGAGAGAGGTGCGTTGTCGGAGGTTTAACCTCGCAAATTTCTATATCTCAGTGACAGAAGGGTACAAGATGCGTCTTTGTGTTGCTGCTACTAAGGATAAAACGATGGGGTTTATTCATATTGCTTGAGTTTACTTTGTCTACATCATGTCATTGTTCTTCGTGCATTACTCTGTTTTACATAATACTGTAGATGCATGTTGGATAGCAATCGATGAGTGGAGTAATATTAATAGGTGCAGAAAGGAGTCGGACTATTTGTTTATGGATGTGATGCCTATATACACATGATCATTGCCGTGAATATCGCATAACTATCCGTTTTTCTGTCAATTGCCCAACGGTAATTTGTTTACCCACCATATTATATTTATCATGAGAGATGCCATTAGGGAAAGCTATGGCCCCTGGGTCTATTCAAAACATATTGATAAAATCTTCAACACCTTGCTGCCATTTACTTGTTTATACTTTATCTTGCTATCTACAATTATCTACACACCTCAATTGCTTGCAAATAACAAGACAAGAGGATTGACAACCCTCTTCCCGCGTTGGATGCAAGTTGTTTGTTCTTTTGTGTGGAGCCGCTGAAGACGGTTGTGGTTGATATTCCTATTGGTTCGATAAACCTTGGTTTCATAACCGAGGGAAATATTTACCCACATTGTGTTGTGATAACTCGTTCCTCTTCACAGAAAACCCAACGCAGATCACAAGTATCACGCCCATTAGTTCTCTTGCCAACCAATGGTCCAGTCTTGTCCTTATGATTGCAACAACGACATTGTTGCAGAAACTTTTGCAATGGATATCATGTTACAAAAACTTTTGTAACAAAGCTCATGTTGCAGAAATTTTTGCAACGATTGTCTTGTTGCAAAATGTTTTTGCAACACAGGTCTTGTTGCAGATTTTTTTTTAATCTTTTTATTTTGTAGAATCTTTTCGCAACACAGGTCCTTTGTGAAACCTCATCGCAACACAACCTTTGTTGCAAAGCACCTCCGGTGAGTGCATTGTAGTACTAGGAGATAAGATTGTGTGTGACCCCAAGGCACGTGGCAAATTAAGGAGGTGGCGGATGCGGATGAGCGATTCGCCGACTGATTGATATTGTTTCCCTTTTTATTCTTATTCTTCTTCGTCGTTGTCATATCTTGTTTTCTGTTTTCCATGGTTTTCTTTGTTTTAAAATTTTCTTCTTCTTTATATGTTGGTTTCTTTATATTTAAAAAACAAGGTATAACAAAAAAGAAAAGGAAAATGAAAAGAACCCAGTTAAGAAAAACATTAGAAAAAAGATAAGAAAAACAGGAAAACCCAACCCCAAAGAGTGAAAATCAAGGATAAAGCAACACAGAAAAACCGACGCAAACAATGCCCCCCTACAAAATGAACAACTACAATGATGACCTTCCCAGTTTCACCGCTCTTACCATCTTTGTATAGCCCGTGCCCTCCAAGGTACATCCAACAAGTTGTTCCAGGGATCCACTAAAAGAAAACAAGTTGTTTCCAAGAGTTAGGGAAATGCTACCCCTCACCCGGCTGATTACATCATGTGCGTCAACCACTTGGGCTACTTGATGTGTGTCCCCGTGAAGCACACATTCTCATTGCTGAACCTTCTCCCCTCAGGCCTTCATCTCCAGGAATTTTTTTTTGTGCAGCAAGGGCCACCAACCTTTCTCCCTTCATCCCTCCCAACTCCCATCTTGCACCGCCACCCCTTTCTCCTTTCCTCCTCTCTCTCTCTCTCTCCCCCTCCCTCTCCCTCTCTCTCTCTGACGAGCTCCCATAGCGCCTCGACACCAGCCCCTTTCTCCTTGCCTCCTCTCTCCTTATCCATTTCTATCTCTCCACAAACGAGCTCCCATGGTGCTCTCTTCTTAAGTGTTTTTTTGCAACAACAGCTATGTTGTAAAATATTTTTGCAACAAGAGCTATGTTGCAAAAACTTTTATAGAAAAGCTATGCAACAAGACGCATGTTGTAAAAAACTCTAACAAAAGGCCTCTATTGCAAAAATATACAACAAGATCTCTATTGCAAAAAAAACTATAATAAGACCTATTATATTAAAAAATCTTGAACAATACTTGTGTTGCAATGATGAAGACGTCGCTCATCCACTCGATACGCTAGATTTGACGGTTCACGATCCGACCGATCTTTGAAGAAAATGATTGCCATCAGCCGGCTGTTAATCACGATGCATCGGCCACCTCCATTGCGTGCCACGCGTCCTGGCATAAAGGTAGGTACCAACACCTATTTGAGCAACAACAATATTGTTGCAAATCTTGACGGTGAACGACTACCGTGATGCAACATGACTTCATTTTATAGGAATAATCTTGCAACAAGTCCCCAATTGCAAAAATAAAATCTACAACAAGACGGTTGTTGCAGAAAAATTCTAAAAAATGCGATAAGATTTTTGTTGCAAAATAAAAAAACTGCAACAAGACGTCTGTTATGAAACATTATACAACAAAATGTCTCTTGCAAGAAATTTGTGCAACAAGGCATGTGTTGCAATGATGGATGGTGCCGCTCGATGCCTAAATCTGACGACTTGCGATTGACTGATCTTTTAAAATGATCAGCAGGCGGACGTGTAGCACGCCCATCTTCGAAAAGATCAGCCGATGAATGTGTAGCTCGCCTCCGAGAGTTATGAGAGTGGTTTGGGGGGGGGGGCGTCCCAATCTTAAGGTATTTAATATGGAATTGCTTGCTTCCCGAGGCAAAAGGTTTTATGATGATTTTGATAAAGATTGAAAGAAAATTATTTGCTACAAATATGGAGTAGATAAACCAAATAATTTTTGGGCTAAAAATACTTTAGGGTTTGCTTTTTGGAAAAGTGTAACTTGGGCCCTTGAGGCTGCAAATCATTTCTTTAAGTGGACCCCTCGGAATGGGGTCAACATTGCCTTCTGGCATGATATTTGGATTGGGGAGTGTTTTCTTAAAACTAGGTTTTGGTATATTTTTGAGATGTGTCATCAACAAGAGGCTTCTCTTTCCCAAGTTTGGGATGGGGTGTAATTACAACTTACGTTTAGGAGATGTGTGGATACTAACTTGATGAATAGCTGGTACAATTTGCTCGACCTAGTGAATTTTTTTAATCCTTCTGATAGATATCCTTGTATAAACTTTAGAGCCCTCTGGCAGATATATTGTGAAATATTTATATAAAATGCTCAATTTTGGTGGTGGGTCTTCTGACATCAAAGACTGTATTTGGAAAATTAAAGTTCCACCTACTATTCATGTCTTTCTTTGGCTAGCCTATTATAACAAATGCTTGACTAGAGACTGGCTAAACAAAGACATGTAGATGACTTGACATGTGTGTTCTGTTGTGAACAAGAATCCATACAACACTTGCTTTTTGATTGCATTGTGGCTAGGGGGATTTGGTCAATTGTGTCTGATGCGTGTGATACTGCTATCCCTTCTCCTTTTGTAGATTTAACTACTCAATGGAAACAGAAAAAACATCGAGAGGCTGTTAATGTTGTTTCCTCTACTACCTTGTGGGGCTTATGGCTTTTGCGAAATGAATTTGTCTTCCAGGAGAGGAGATGGAGAAATATTGCTGCATTATGGATCTGGTGGGGGCTTTGATCAAACAATAGAAGATTCTGTGCTCGGACGTCCAGGGTGCTCTTTTTCTCCAATGCTTAAGGATTTTGGACCATCAAAGAGGGGAGTTTCTTAGGATTGCATGGTAGGATGGTAGGCTTTGCGTAAAGGGGTGGAAGATTTTGGTGTTGTTAATGCCATATCTTAAATTCCCTCCTCCTATGCCTTGTAATAGGACTAGACAAGGACCCTATGTGATGTTTCTGCGGCTGTTACTTTGGTTGCCATCGAAAGCTACCTGGTTTTCTTTGGTCGGGCTTGCCATGACTTTTTAATAAAAATTGGTGCTGGGGAAGGACCCTCTCATTAAAAAAAGTTATGAGAAATAAATCGCGCATGCAGGAGGCCCAAAGAGCATCGATTTATCGACTGGCAATTTGCATCGGGCTGATTTGTTTGGGGGTTTTGTTGTGAGCAACGAGAGCTTTGATAAATCGGACAATGGGCCGATCCTTATTAGAACAGACCACTTGTTAGATATGCAACCGAGGGGACCATCTGGACCTCAAAAATTGGAAGCACGATGGCTAGCGGAGGAGAGTTTGGAGACGACCGTCCAAACGGCTTGGGATACCCGGAAAGTTTTCGGTGTTGCTTCATTAGCTGAGATGACGGTTGATGTGCAGATGACGGCTGATGTGCATCAAGCACTGCACCATTAGGACAAAGAGGTCCTTAAGGGACCACATACTAAATTTTGGGAATTGCACAAGAAGCTAAATGAAGTTCTTTTGGGCCCTTTAACAGATAATGCAGTGGTCAGACAACATGAATTACACATAGAGATAGAGAAGCTACTTGAGCAGGAGGAGCTTTATTGGCTGCAAAGGGGCCGCGCTGACTGGCTCACCCATGGGGACCGGAACTCGGAATTTTCCCATAGAGCAGTGAATGGCTGTAGTAAGATTTTTTTATTAAACCACTACAAAAAGATAATGGCTCATGGATTGAGGATCAGGATGTAATTCGTGCACATGCAGAATCACATTCTTCATCCTTGTTCTCATCTGGTGTGTAGGCATCGGAGATGAATGTAATTGCGAAGGTGAATCCGCGAGTAATGGATGCAATGAACGGCGAGCTTAACAAGCCCTATACAAGAGAGGAAGTGAAAAAAGCAATATTCAATATTGATGACTTGAAAGCTCCTGGCCCAGACGGACTTCATGTTGTTTTTCACAAACGGTTTTTGTTTATCATTGGAGAGGATTTAATATATGAAGTGGAATGATACCACCATTTGTAAAGCTCTCGTTGACTCCTCCTTGCTAATGAAGTCAGGAGTAATAAAATTTGTGTCGAAGCTGACTGCATGAAGGTCGTCGAGATCATGCAATGTGATGGAAATTCATTAGGACCGACGGCCGCAATTTATAAAGAATGTTCCTATTTAGCTAGAAACTTTATTTACATTTTGTGTTCTCACTGCCCTAGGAAGGGCAATGTGGCAGCAGATTTGTTGGCTAGGAACTTGGAGATCTCTCGAACCATAGTTTGAAAATTGGAGCCGACTTAACCAGCATATTTGTTTTCTAACGGATGTCTTAACAAATGACCCGTGCAAACCGTATCAATTAACGGATGTCTTAACATCCGACCGTTCGTTCCTCGCGCCCCGCACCAGGCACCACCCAGTCACGATCCCAACCCTCCCTTTCTTCCCTTCCAAGAATAGAGGAGCCCAGTGATACGTCTCCAACGTATCTATAATTTTTTATGGTTTCATGCTATTATCTTGTCAAACTTTGGATGTTTTGCATGCTTTTTATTTATTTTTTGGGACTAACTTATTAACTCAGTGCCAAGTGCCAGTTCCTGTTATTTCCATGTTTTTGACCCCTTTTCATAGGAGATTTTGAAATGGAGTCCAAACGGAAGAAAATCCCCGAAAAGGTTTTTTTTGGAACGGAAGAAGATCGGGGAGCTTGGGAGCCAAGGCAGGGGAGCCCCAGGGGCCCCACAAGCCCCCACCCCGCGGCCAGGGGAGGAGGCCGCGCCATCCAGGCTTGTGGCCCCCCTGAGCGTCCCCTGACCTAGGGGTTGCGCCTATATATTCCCTAAAATTCCCAAAAAAATCAGGAGATCATCGAAAGTACTTTTCCGCCGCCGCAAGCTTCTGTCTCCGCAAGATCCCATCCGGGGCACGTTCTGGTGCCCTGCCGGAGGGGGGATTCGGACACGGAGGGCTTCTTCATCAACACCATGACCTCTCCGATGATGCGTGAGTAGTTCACCATAGACCTACGGGTCCATAGCTAGTAACTAGATGGCTTCTTCTCTCTCTTGGATCTTCAATACAAAGTTCTCCATGATCTTCATGGAGATCTATCCGATGTAATCTTCTTTTGCGGTGTGTTTGTCGAGATCCGATGAATTGTGGATTTGTGATCAGATTATCGATGAATCTTATTTGAGTTTCTTCTGATCTCTCTTATGCATGATTTCATATCCTTGTAATTCTCTTCGAGTTGTGGGTTTTGTCTGGCCAACTAGATCTATGATTCTTGCAATGGGAGAAGTGCTTGGTTTTGGGTTCATACCGTGCGGTGACCTCACCCAGTGATAGAAGGGGTAGCGAGGCACGTATCGTGTTGTTGCCATCAAGGGTAAAAAGATGGGGGTTTCATCATTGGTTTGAGATTATCCCTCTATATCATGTCATCTTGCTTAAAGCGTCACTCTGTTCGTCATGAACTCAATACACTAGATGCATGTTGGATAGCGGTCGATGTGTGGAGTAATAGTAGTAGATGCATAAAGTATCGGTCTACTTGTCTCGGACGTGATGCCTATATGTATGATCATTGCCTTAGATATCGTCATGACTTTGCGTGGTTCTATCAATTGCTCGACAGTAATTTGTTCACCCATCGTAATACTTGCTATTTTGAGAGAAGCCTCTAGTGAACACTATGGCCCCCAGGGTCTACTCCACACCATATTTTCAGCCTTACACTTTTTACTTCGTTGCTCTTTCCGCCTTCAGATCTCACTTTGCAAACAATCTTGAAGGGATTGACAACCCCTTTGAAGCGTTGGGTGCAAGCTTGTTTGTGTTTGCGCAGGTACTTTGGACTTGACGAGGCCCTCCTTCTGGATCGATACCTTGCTTCTCAAACCGAGGGATATACTTACTGCTCCTGTGCTGCATCATCCTTTCCTCTTCAAGGGGAAAACCGACGCAAACCAGAGAAGTAACAAGAGGAATTCCTAAGCGCCAGGGAAGGACTTTTGTTGCCGCAGCAGAAGAATTTCTGGCGCCGTTGCCGGGGAGGAAGATCAAGTCAAGAACTCATCCAAGTAGGTGTCGCAAACTCATCTCTTGCATTTACTTTGTTTGCCAGTTGCCTCTCATTTTCCTCTCCCCCACTTCATCAATTTGCCTTTTTTGTTTGCCTTTTTTCGTTTGCCTTTTTTCGTTTGCCTTTTTCGTTCACCCTTTTCTCTCGCTTGCTTTCTGTTCGCTTGTGTGCCATGTGCCTTCAATATGCTTGCATCTTCGCTTGCTGAAAATCTAGTGATATGGATCCTCATCCTCTTGCTAATCTCTTTAAGAGATCCAATTGCTAGTGAGTTGAGTGCACTTGACTATCTTTATGGAGTTTTGCTTGAGATGCCTGAATCTGAAAATTGTGAGGAAGAAATTGATGAAGTGATTCACGAGGGTTCCTTGGATGAAAAGCATGATTGCAATGGTTTCACTATAAATTCTATTAGTGACAATCATGCTAAGAATATGCAAAACCCTAAGCTTGGGGATGCTAGTTTTGCTTTGTCCACTACTTGTTGCAATGATCATGAGTGGGGCGATGATTTTTCTTATGATCTTGAAAATTTGTTTAAGCCTCATGATGAATATGATATTTGCAATATTATTGAAAGTGGGTTTGTAGAAGTCATGACTTTAGTTGATGATAATCCCACTATTTTTGAAGAGCGTCAACTTTGCATGCATGTGGATCATGAAAAGAATATCCTATGTGATAGTTACATTGTTGAATTCGAATATGATCTCACATGTAATTGCTATGAGAGAGGAAAATATTGTGGTAGAAACTTTCATGTTACCAAATTACCTCTCGTTATGTTGAGATTGCTATGGTCTCTTTCTTCTTCCTTCCATTTGGTAACTATTGGTTGTCTTGCCAATTTGTTTCCCTATAAAATGCCTATGCATAGGAAGTATGTTAGACTTAGATGTGATTTTCACATGTTCCATGATGCTCTCGTTGTGCTTCAATTCTTGTCTTTTGTGTGAGCATCATTGAAATAGCAATGCCTAGCTAAGGGAGTTAAACAATAGCGCTTGTTGGGAGGCAACCCAATGAATTTATCTTTTTCTTTCTGTTTTGTTGCGTCCACACCATGATAGTTCTGTTGTGATTGTGTTTTTTGTGTTTCTTTTTGTTTTTGAGCCAAGCAAAACCTTTATGATTAGTCTTGGTAATGGTTGTTTGATCTTGCTGGAAAAAGACAGAAACTTTTTGCTCATGAGATGATTTTTCATTTTTATTCAGAAAGAGATTTTGAGTTGATTCTTTTGCTGCTGATTGATATACTTTTTCCCAGGCCGTCGTAATTTTTCAGATTTTTTGAGGTACCAGAAGTATACAAAGTATACAGATTGCTACGGACTGGTCTATTTTGATAGATTCTGTTTTTGTTGAGTTGGTTGCTTGTTTTGATGAAACTATGGTTAGTATCGGGGGGTACTAGCCATGGAAAAGTGAGAATACAGTAGCCCATCATCAATATAGATGGAATTCAAGTTTGCTACAGTACCAAAAGAAGTGGTAGTTTGTTTTCTTGTACTAATGTTATCACAAGTTTCTGTTTAAGTTTTGTGTTGTGAAGTTTTCAAGTTTTGGGTGATGTTCTCATGGACAAAGAGATAAGGAGTGGAAATAGCTCAAGCTTGGGGATGACCAAGGCATCCCAAGCCAAATTCAAGGACACCAAAAAGCCTAAGCTTGGGGATGCCCCGGGAAGGTATCCCCTCTTTCGTCTTCAATCCATCGGTAACATTACTTGGAGCTATATTTTTATTCACCACATGATATGTGTTTTGCTTGGAGCGTCTTGTATCATAGGAGTCTTCTCTTTTTGTTGTGTCACAATCATCCTTGCTGCACACCTTTTTGAGAGAGAGAGACATGCACTCATCGTGATCTTGCTAGAATGATCATAGTGCTTCACTTATATCTTTTGAGCTAGATGCTTTTGCTCTTGTGCTTCACTTATATCTTTTGAGCTAGATACTTTTGCTCTTGTGCTTCACTTATATCTTTAGAGCACGGCGGTGCGTGATTTGGTAGTTGGCTTATGCTATGAAAGTAGTCCCAATTGTGCTAGGTACCCAAAGAGGATGCAAAAACCTCCATCTTCATGTGCATTGAGTAGAAAGAGAAGTTTCGATTCCTCTCAATTAGTTTTGAGACATGGATTCGGTAATATTAAGAGTTATGTTAGTAGGGTGTTGTGAATCTAGAGATACTTGTGTTGGAGTTAGTGATTCCCGTAGCATGCACGTATGGTGAACCGCTATGTTAGGAAGTCGGGGCATAATTGATCTATTGATTGTCATCCTTTGTGTTGAGGTCGGGATCGCGCGATGGTTTACACCTACCAACCCTTCCCCTCGGAGTATGCGTTTAGCACTTTGTTTTGATTATTAATAAAAACTTTCGCAACAAGTATGTGAGTTCTTCATGACTAATGTGAGTCCATGGTATAGATGCACTTTCACCTTCCACCATTGCTAGCCTCTCTAGTGCCGCGCAATTCTCGCCGGTGCACAAACCCACCAAATTCCTTCCTCAAAACAGCCACCATATCTACCTACTATGGCATTTTCATAGCCATTCCGAGATATTATTGCCATGCAACTACCATCGTTCCGTCTCGTGACTTGTGTCGTCACTCTCATATTGTCATTGCATGATCGTAAGATAGCTAGCGAGATGTTTCAACATCATACGCCATGCTAGATCGTTGCACATCCCGGTACATTGCCGGAGGCATTTCCTATAGAGTCATCACCATTTTGAGCTATGAGTAAATAAAAGTGTGATGATCATCATTTTTAGAGCATTGTCCCATGGGAGGAAAAAAAAGAGGCCAAAGAGCCCAAAAACAAAAAAAAGAAAAAAAGACAAAAAAGAGAGGCCTAAGAGCCCAAATGAAAAAAAGAGAGAGAAAAAGAGAGAAGGGACAATGCTACTATCTTTTTCCACACTTGTGCTTCATGATAGCACCATGTTCTTCATGATTGAGAGCTTCTTACTTTGTCATTACCATATGCTAGTGGGAATCTTCATTTTATAACTTGGCTTGTATATTCCAGTGACGGGCTTCCTCAAAATTGACCTAGGACTTCGTGAGCAAGCAAGTCGGATGCACACCCACTAGTTTTCCTTTTGAGCTTTCACATACTTATAGCTTTAGTGCATCTCTTGTATGGCAATCCCTACTCATTCACATTGATATCTATTAATGGGCATCTCCACAGCCTATTGATCACTAGTGGGGACAGGGCCTATAGCCCCGGCCCGTAAGGGGCTTTAGTCCCGGTTCACCAACCGGGACTAAAGGGGCGGGACTAAAGGCCTAACCTTTAGTCCCGGCCCTGTTCCAAGCTGGGACCAAAGGTGCTCCACGTGGGCGCCTCGGAGCGCCCTCAGGGGCAGGCCCTTTAGTCCCGGGTCTTAACACGGACCGGGACTAAAGAGTTTCTGCAGATTTTGTTTATTTTTGGGTTTTAGGGTTTTAAGGTTTAGGTGTTCGGGAGATTAACGTGATGCCTCGTTTGGTGTTCGGGAATTAGTTTTCATATAATTCTAAATAGAAATAATTATGCATATATATATAAGATTAACTTATCTTACAAGCGAGCATATATATACAATTATATGGAGATCTGAATTATCGAGACTAGAGCCCGTCTATTCGATTACATGGACCAACATCAGTAATGGCCCCTAGCTACACTAAATCGTCCTTTGTCATCTATAGCTTCCGTCCTCAGAAAGGTCGCAAGCTCCTCTGCAACAGCAATCGCGCGTTGCTCTGGTAGGGACTTCTCCCTCATGGCCGTGTACTATATAAGAATAGGAGATGAATATGAATATCAATCATGATAACAAAGAATGACGGGTAAAAATAGAGGTGTGAATGTTCATTGCTTACGTCGTATCTGTGATCCTTGTGCTCAGAGGTAAACGTGCGAATGGTCTCGCAAACATAGTATCCGCATAGATGCGTCCCCCCTGGCTGCTGGTCGCACTTTACGAGAATAGAATATATATAATCAAAATAATAATCTAGCATCATAAATATATTGAAAATAGAAGTATATCATACTACTACTTACCTGAGCCGCTCTAAAAGTCAGCTTCTCATGCTCGATACCAGGAGTCATGCACTTGAACCGCTTCCAAACCCTGCCCGACAAGGTCCTGCGGGCTTTGGAACTGTTCCAAGGGTCTCGATAATGGGTCGAAGGCATCAACTCTTCCCTTATCAATTTGAATGTCCAACAGAATCCAATGGAAGCTGCACATGTATATATATATATATATATATATATGTGTGTGTGTGTGTGTGTGTGTGTGTGTGTGTGTGTGTGTGTGTCAGTAACTTATCAGTTACACTTATAAGTGAATGGACACAACAGAGTAAAGACCCTCACCTGAAGTTGTATGGAAACACTATGTGGTCACAGAAATTTTGATATGTTAGAAACCTTAGAAGGTTTTCCTCCGTCTCCTTGGGTTTATCAGTTAACGTCGCTATATGTATTTTATCTGGGTCAATAAACCCAATATTTAGGATGTTCCTATTTTTACAATCCAGAATCTTCATTCTGCATAATAGAGTACAAGTTATATGTAGACAATGAATTGAAATAACTAAACAAGTTATATGTAGACAATGAATTGAAAAACTTACAGACAATAGCAACTCATAAGCGATTTGTCGAGGGCGTCGACACTGTACATCTGGAAGAGTTCATCAAAGTCGATATGGATTTCTTCGGGGCGGCCGTAGTACTCCTGTGGGACACTCACCATGATCATCGTTCTCCCATTCTTTGATTCACTTAAGTACCATGTATGCAAGTAACGCATATTTGTTGGGAGATCATCTTTGCTGACCAAAGGCGCTCCCATGACAAACTGTGGCTTAGGGGCTACCACAGCCTTGGGTAACCTGTCGTCTTGGGAAGCCAGAACGTCTTCAACCGGGATACCCCATTCATCCGCCCACTTCTTCGCTAATTCCAAATCTTGCCCCTACACCAGAGGGGGGACATTCTCGGGTAACACCCTGAGGGGTGGGATCGACTGTTTGACCTGTTGTCCAAGCTGAGGAACGTGTGATCTTTTTTTTGCTTGTAGTTGAACTTGATTTGCTCCCACTTGCACTTGCACGTGATCTGCTCTTTTTCACTTCCTTCTGCAATGTGCGTGTATAGTCATCAGGCTTATGGTGTAAGTCATATTGTGATGGAAGGTTCGTGAAGTATTTTGCAAATGCTTTTGCTTCTCGGTGTATTCCGGGCGGGGCTCGGGTTCCTTCTTTTTCATCTGCGCATCATGATGTTCCTTTGCTATCCTGGCGTTTTCCTCGGCGGTACGATCATAAGGTCTGATAGGAAGATTAGCACGAGGTACCTTTGGGAGGGGCGACAGTTTGCGCTTTGGGGAGCTCCGTCGCTTAGAAATCATCGGCGGAGCGCTCTTGCTGGCACGCTTCCGCTTAGTATCCGGAGCGGGCGGCGGCGGAGACGGACGACCCAAGTCCGGCGGCGGTGATCGAGATGGACTCGTGTTGTGCTAGCTGTCGTCATGTGGAGGGCTTGGAGGTGATGGAGGTGTAGGTGACCTGCGACGACTCGGAGGCGGTGTTGTCCTTGGGGCCGAGCCTGGAAGCTTGATGTAGTTCTTGTCCCATAGGATGACTCCACCCAGTACTTCTCCGAGTGTCCTCTCATCTTCGGGTCCAGCTATGTCGAGCTCCATATCATGAAACCCCGCCATGATTTCATCCACCCCGACTTTAGCAAAGCCAGCTGGAATCTCACGCCCATGTCAGCGTGCATCAGGGCCAGAAGGTAAAGCTTGTCCGACGGCCACCTTCATGGATATGTTCTTGAATTTCTCATGGAGTTCACATGATGTTGACTCCTTGATTCCATCCACGGGGTAGCCAGGACCGCCCTCTATCATTCTTCGTGCATCGTCGGGCGGGGCCTCAGATTCAGCCACGCTGCTTTTCCGCTTAGATGGGGCGCCGGTAATATCGAGTGCATGATCTTCCTGGCGCGCTACTCCTCTAAGCTCATCAATTTGCTTCTGTTGCTCGTTAATCCTGGCAAGCAACTGGTTGAACTTGTCATTCTCCTCATCCTGTTGTCGCTTCTTTCCTCTCGCTCGGCTTCTGTAAGTGTCTTGGTCTCTGGCAAACCCAAGCCACCACGGGTAAGAAGGACCGAAGCCTCGCGTTCGTCCTCCATGTTCGTCATTGCCGAGGACCAGTGTGAGCAAATCTTTCTCTCTATCTACAGTGAACTGTCTTTTTCCCTCCTTAATTTCTTTCACTATCTTTTTCCAATTCTCCCTGGGTATCCTAAGACCGTCACTACAGATGAGGTCCCCTGTTTCTTCGTCGTACGAACCACCATGCGCAAGGAACCAATTTCTTGCTCTCAATTCCCACTCATCACGGAGTGGTTCAGGTATGATGCCTTTAGCTAGCAGATCTTGCTCTTTCTTATCCCACTTTGGGATGGCAGTCTCATAGCCCCCTGGCCCCAGCTTGTGGTGATATTTCTTCTTGTCGGCATTTTTCTTGTTCTTTTCTGATAATGCCTAGGCATCTTCTGACTCCTTGTACTCTTGAAATGCCTTACAGTGATTCGCCTGCTTGGCTAGATACCCCTCGAATACTCGCACTTTGTTTGTCTTCAGATAGTTTTTGCATAGCTTCTTCTTCCAGCTACGGAACAGTTCGGCCATCTTCTTTAGACTCCACTGCTTGACTTTGGCCCTTGGTTTTTTTTGCGGCGTCTTCATTCTCACATTCTGGCAGGTTGAAATGTGACATGAGATCATTCCAAAGATTATCTTTGTACCTTTCGGCGACATAGTCACCATCGGCTACCCCTTTGCGCTTGTTCCACTCCCGAACGTTGATCGGGACGTGATCCCTAACGAGAACTCCGCATTGCTTCTTGAATGTGTCAGCAGCATTCTTAGGAAGCTTGGGTTCGCCCGTAGGCAATATCACCTCAAAGGTGTAATGCGTCTGTGCATCCAACTTTCTAGTCGGGCCTTGTTTCGTAGCTTTGCTCGATGTGGAGGCCTAAGAGGGAGAAACATTCGTCAAATGAATGTATATGTATACAACATAGAGCTATCTCCAATAGTTTTCACATATTACAAGTGATTGTCGAACTTCATATGTATACCTCGCCGGACTTTATTATTTCTCCACCGGCTTCTCCATCAGTGGAGCTATCACCTTCTCTGTCATTTGACCTATCTCCTGCCCCATCGGCTTCATCTTCGTGTCGGTCAACCTCCATTCCATATCCGGAGGGGTTTAGATATGACGACGGAGATTCAGCTGGTTCAACGTCGGGGTCGTCTTTGATTATATCTTCGAGAAGTTCTTCCTCTTCGAGGTTCCTGATATGTGGATCCATAGTTCTACAAAAAACGGACATTTGATTAACTAATAAACTAACAAACTATATAAGAGGGGTTGGAAACTTCGAAGTGTCGTTTTATATAGGAGGACCTTTAGTCCCGGGTCTTGGCTAGAACCTAAACTCTAAAATATGTCTAACGGATTCTCTTAACCTTTAAGGATTTAACAAAATGGCGACATTCTAGATGTGTAGAAAATGATCCTATTTTTCCTGATCTCATCTACCCTTCTATATGTCACATTGTCTAGTGTCAAAGGACTTTGTTGAACTTTGTACCAAAAAAGAATTATTCTATCAGGAACTCCGTTCCAAAACAACTTTAGTCCCGGGTCGTGGCTCCACCCGGGACTCCTAGATTTCTGCATAGTATTCAAAGTAGGAGTACTTTTCCAATTTGAGCATTCAATAAGCAAAACCAAATCATAAAATAAAGTAGTATTCAAATTAGCATGCATTCAATTATAAGAAAACTACATCATCTCTTTTGTCCGTACATCGTCGAATATTATCACTAATACTCCTCGAATACTATCATACATATAGCATCACTGATACAGCTAGAACCGTAGCGCCCGACGGGTATCGTCGCGGGCGGTGGACACCCAAAGAGAAGGAACCATCACAGGATCATAGCTCCAGTGAGATCCCTGAAGAACCTGCCAGGTATGCTCGAACATGCCCTCCAACGCAACCATGTAGCGACGGACGTGCTCATCCTCCTCGCTGACACGGTGACGTACCACCTCCGCGGTGTCCGGAAGCCTCGGCACCATCACTGGCCCATGCGTCCGCCACCAAACAAGGATCGGGTCAACAACGGGCTGGCTCCTCACCAACCTACGCCCCCTGGAAGGTAGCACCTCCCAATACCAGTCGGGCGGAGCCCAGTCCCGGACATGGCCCCTCTGATCAAGCAGGTGTCCTCCGCCGAGTCGACGACGAGGATGCGGGATAGGCATCGTAAAATGAACTAAAAAAATAAACTAGTTCTATTAATTTTCTTGCTAAAAATAAACTAATTGTATATATAGTAAAATAAACTATTAACACTTAAGCATATACAATAGCAAAATTAAGCAATAATCTAAGAAACACTAATTAAGCATCTATATACGTAGAAATGTCTTCTTCTTCTTCTTCTTCTTCTTCTTCTTTATTATTTTCTTCTCCGCTTCTTCTTCAACTTCTCTTCTTCTACTTCTCTTCTTCTACTTCTCCTCTTCTTCTATTTTTCCTCTTCTTCTCCTCTCCTCTTCTTATTCTCCTTTTTCTTCTTTTCTTCTCCTCCTCTTCTTATTTTCCTTTTTCCTAATCTTATTTTCTTATTTTTGTTCATCTTTCTTCTTCTTGTAACCCTAACCTAATTCTAAATATTACTAACCCTAATAATCTAGCACAAACCTAATAACAATAGGAATTAAATGACAAAAAAATATTTTCTTCTCCTTTTTCTTCTTTTGTTGATAACATGACTGTCTTGTCATCTACTCCCACGATGTTTCTTTTCCCTGAAAGAACTATGTGGCGTTTTGGCTCATCGGACGATATCTTCTTTTGCTGATTTCTTTTTCTCGTTTTTGTAGACATGTCCTTCACATAGAAAACCTGAGCGACATCATTGGCTAGGACAAATGGTTTGTCCATGTACGCAAGATTGTTGAGATCCACTGTTGTCATGCCGTACTTTTGGTCTACAACTACCCCGCCTCCTGTCAGCTTCACCCATTTGCACCGAAACAAAGGGATCTTAAAAGTAGGTCCATAGTCAAGTTCCCATATCTCCTCTATGTACCTGTAATATGTTTCCAAACAGTGCCCATTCTCGTCTGTTGCATCAAAGCGGACACCACTATTTTGGTTGGTGCTCTTTTTATCTTGGGCAACCGTGTAAAATGTATTCCCATTTATCTCATACCCTTGGAAAGTACATATAGTCGAAGATGGTGGCCTGGCCAAACAGTACAACTGATCTCCAACGGTGTCGTCATTCATGAGATGTGTCTGCAACCAACTGCCGAAAGTCTTCTCGTGTTCCCCTTTAATCCAAGAGTCAACCTTCCCCGGGTTTTCGGAGCGTAGAATATTCTTGTGTCTCACGATATACGGAGCCACCACGGTGGAATTGTGTAGAACTGTGTAGTGTGCTTGAGAGAAAGAATGCCCGTCCATACATACTTTTGCTTTCCTTCCTAGTGTGCCTTTTCCTGTCAGCCTACCCTCATACCGAGATTCAGAAACACCAATCGGCTTAAGGTCAGGAAGAAAGTCCACACAAAACTCAATGACCTCCTCTGTTCCATAGCCCTTGGAGATGCTTCCTTCTGGCCTAGCACGGTTACGAACATATTTCTTTAAGACTCCCATGAACATCTCGAAGGGGAACATATTGTATAGAAACACAGGACCGAGAATTCTAATCTCTTCGACTAGGTGAACTAGGAGGTGTGTCATTATATTGAAGAAGGATGGCGGGAACAACAACTCAAAGCTGACCAGACATTGGACCACATCAATCTGTAACCCTGATAGACTTTCTGATCGATTACCTTATGAGAAATTGCATTGAGGAATGCACATACCTTCACAATTGCCAGGCGAACATTTTCCGGTAGAATTCCCCTCAATGCAACCGGAAGCAATTGCGTCATAAGCACGTGGCAGTCATGAGACTTTAGGTTTTGGAATTTTTTGTCTTTCATATTTATGATTCCCTTTATATTCGACGAGAAGCCAGTCGGGACCTTGATACTGAAAAGGACTTCAAAGAAGATTTCCTTCTCTTCCTTAGTAATAGCATAGCTGGCACGCCCTTGAAACTGCCCTGGATGCATGACATCTCTTCCTTTATGACGTTCCTGGTGCTCCCGTGCTTCCGGTGTATCTTTTGACTTCCCATACAAGCCCAGGAAGCCTAGAATATTCACGCAGAGATTCTTCGTCAGGTGCATCACGTCGATTGCCGAGCGGACCTCATGGATTTCCCAGTAGGGTAGCTCCCAAAATATAGATTTCTTCTTCCACATGGGTATGCGCTTATCAGGGCCGTTAGGAACAGGTTGGCTGCCAGGACCCTTTCCAAAGATTACTTTTAAATCTTTGACCATATCAAATACTTCAGCACCAGTACGGATGACAGGCTTCCCCCGGGGTTCTGCCTTGCCATTGAAATGCTTGCCTTTTTCTTTAAGGGATGCTTGGGCGGAAGAAAACGACGATTGTACGGGTACACATTCTTCCTACATTTGTCCAGATATATACTTTCTGTCTGATCCAAATAGTGTGTGCATCAACTAATGTCCTTAGGTACACATCAATATCCAAACAGTGTGTGCATCAACTAATGTCCTTAGGTACACATCAATATCGTTGCTCGTCCCACACACGTACACCTGGTTCGGCCCACAGCTGTAAAAGTTCATCAACTAATGTCCTTAGGTACACATCAATATCGTTGCCGGGTTGCTTTGGACCTTGGATAAGCACTGGCATCATAATGAACTTCCGCTTCATGCACAACCAAGGAGGAAGGTTGTAGATACATAGAGTAACGGGCCAGGTGATGTGACTGCAACTCTGCTCCCCAAAAGGATTCATGCCATCTGTACTCAGACCTAACCATAAGTTCCTTGCGTCAGTTGCAAATCTCGGGAACTCTCTCTCGATTTTTCTCCATTGCCGACCATCCGCGGTGTGCCTCAACTTATCGTCTTTCATACGATCTTCCATGTGCCATCGCAACAACTTCGCATGATCTTTATTTCTGAACAGACGTTTCAACCGTGGTATTATAGGAGCATACCACATCACCTTGGCAGGAACCCTCTTCCTGGGTAGCTCGCCCTTAATATCACCAGGGTCATCTTTTCTGATCTTATACCGCAATGCAGTGCATACCGGGCATTTATCCATATTCTCGTACTTCTCACCGCGGTAGAGGATGCAGTCATTAGGGCATGCATGTATCTTCTGCACGTCTAATCCTAGAGGGCAGACAAGCTTCTTTGCTTCGTACGTGCTGGCGGGCAATTCGTTCTTTCTTGGAAGCATCTTCTTCATCAATACCAGCAACTTTTCGAATGACGAGTCAGTCACACCGGTCTCTGACTTCCACTTCAGCAATTCCAGTGTGCTACCTAGCTTCTTCTGGCCATCTTCACAAGTTGGGTACAACAATTTGTTGTGGTCTTGTAACATCTGCTCGAACTGCAACCTCTCCTTTTCTGTGTCGCAACCTCGCCGTGCATCAAAAATGACCCGGCCAAGATCATCAGTGGGCTCATCTGGTTCCCGTTCTTCATCCTGATCTTCTTCTTCATTGTCTTCCATTACGGTATCAGCATACTCAGGGAACATAGATCGATAGTTGTCATCATCGTTCTCTTCTTCTTCATCGTCGTCTTCCATCATAACCCCTCTTTCTCCGTGCTTGGTCCAAACATTATAGCCCGACATAAAACCGGACCGAAGCAGGTGGCTCTGAATGACTCTTGAGGAAGTGTAATCCTTCTCATTCCGACATTCAACACATGGACAAAACATGTAGCCACCACCATGCTTGTTCGCATCGGCTGCATCTCGAAAAGAATGCACGCCTTCTCTGTAAGCGGTTGTGCGTCGATCACCGTACATCCATGGATGGCTCATCTGCGTTATACGACAGTATATCAAATACAATCACGGTCCTAAAAATTAGTATCGCACGGTCTAAACGAGGAAATATAGTTGCTAACCTTTTAGAATAAGTAGAAATAAAGAGGAAGAGGTTTAAGCGTGGCTCGGGCATCTCATATCGTAGTTGTGTTCGGTGAACTAGAGCGGCATCGCTCTAACACACATTTCAACAAACACCTCTAGTGCATCAACAAAAATGGAGAGCTAGTACACACCCACACTCTTCCATCCAAGAAAAATGCAAGGAAGAGGGGAGAGGGGGGTTGTGCTATATATAGGTAGAGGACTTTAGTCCCGGTTTGAGACACAAACCGGGACTAAAGGCTCCTTACAGGTCGGGACCAAAGCCTCGTGGGCGGCATTGCGATTTGGGGCGATGTGGCCGGGCCTTTAGTCCCGGCCCAGAGGGAGGCCGGGACTAAAGGGTCCAGGCCAAAGGCCCGTTTTCCACTAGTGGATACGCCAAGTCAGTGTGACCATCTCCTCCTTTTTTGTCTCACAACCACCACCACACTCTATTCCACCTATAGTGCTATATCCATGGCTCGCGCTCATTTATTACGTGTTAGTTATAAAAAGTTTGAGAAAGTAAGAGTGTGAAAACAATTACTTGGCCAATTCCGGGGTTGTGCATGATTTACATTAGTTGTGTGAGGATGATGGAGCATAGCCAGACTATATGATTTTGTAGGGATAACTTTCTTTGGCCTTGTTATTTTGAAAGTTCATGATTACTTTGCTAGTTTGCTTGAAGTATTACTGTTTTCATGTCAATAGCAAACTATTGTTTTGAATCGTACGGATCTGAACATTCATGTCACGTGAAATAAGTTGCAAAGGACAACTATGCTAGGTAGCATTCCACATCAAAAATTCATTCTTTATCACTTCCCTACTCGAGGATGAGCAGGAGTTAAGCTTGGGATGCTTGATACGTCTTCAACATATCTATAATTTTTTATGGTTTCATGCTATTATCTTGTCAAACTTTGGATGTTTTGTATGCCTTTTATTTATTTTTTGGGACTAACTTATTAACTCAATGCCAAGTACCAATTCCTATTTTTTCCATGTTTTTGACCCCTTTCACAGAGATTTTGAAACGGAGTCCAAACGGAAGAAAATCCCTGAAAAGATTTTTTCTGGAACGGAAGAAGATCGGGGAGCTTGGGAGCCAAGGCAGGGGAGCCCCAGGGGCCCCACAAGCCCCCACCCCGCGGCCAGGGGGAGGCCGCGCCATCCAGGATTGTGGGCCCCCTGAGCGTCCCCTGACCTAGGGGTTGCGCCTATATATTCCCTAAAATTCCCAAAAAAATCAGGAGATCATCGAAAGTACTTTTCCGCCGCCGCAAGCTTCTGTCTCCGCAAGATCCCATATGGGGCACGTTCTGGTGCCCTGCCGGAGGGGGGATTTGGATACGGAGGGCTTCTTCATCAACACCATGACCTCTCCGATGATGCGTGAGTAGTTCACCATAGACCTACGGGTCCATGGCTAGTAACTAGATGGCTTCTTCTCTCTCTTGGATCTTCAATACAAAGTTCTCCATGATCTTCATGGAGATCTATCCGATGTAATCTTCTTTTGCGGTGTGTTTGTCGAGATCCGATGAATTGTGGATTTATGATCAGATTATCTATGAATCTTATTTGAGTTTCTTTTGATCTCTCTTATGCATGATTTCATATCCTTGTAATTCTCTTCGAGTTGTGGGTTTTGTCTGGCCAACTAGATCTATGATTCTTGCAATGGGAGAAGTGCTTGGTTTTGGGTTCATACCGTGCGGTGACCTCACCCAGTGACAGAAGGGGTAGCGAGGCACGTATCGTGTTGTTGCCATCAAGGGTAAAAAGATGGGGTTTTCATCATTGGTTTGAGATTATCCCTCTACATCATGTCATCTTGCTTAAAGAGTTACTCTGTTCATCATGAACTCAATACACTAGATGCATGCTGGATAGCGGTCGATGTGTGGAGTAATAGTAGTAGATGCAGAAAGTATCGGTCTACTTGTCTCAGACGTGATGCCTATATGTATGATCATTGCCTTAGATATCGTCATGACTTTGCGTGGTTTTATCAATTGCCTGACAGTAATTTGTTCACCCACCGTAATATACTTGCTATTTTGAGAGAAGCCTCTAGTGAACACTATGGCCCCCAGGGTCTACTCCACACCATATTTTCAGCCTTACACTTTTTTACTTTGTTGCTCTTTCCGCCTTCATATCTCACTTTGCAAACAATCTTGAAGGGATTGACAACCCCTTTGAAGCGTTGGGTGCAAGCTTGTTTGTGTTTGTGCAGGTACTTTGGACTTGACGAGGCCCTCCTTCTGGATCGATACCTTGGTTCTCAAACTGAGGGAAATACTTACTGCTCCTGTGCTGCATCATCCTTTCCTCTTCAAGGGAAAAACCGACGCAAACCAGAGAAGTAACAAGAAGAATTCCTAAGCGTCAGGGAAGGACTTTTGTTGTCGCAGCACCCAGACGCACCCGACCTCCTACCCCCCCCCCCCCTCGACGCCTCGGGCTCATGCGCCGGGCCACGGTGCGATCCGACGGAGTCGACATCCTCCCTGTTTTCTTTCGTGTTTTCCAGGCAGCAGTAGAAGAAAAAATGTCGTTCCCCGGGGGGCGAAATAAATACCAAAAATCAGTGCCGCTCTTTCTCCCCCCTCCCCTTTTCCCTGTCCCTCTCGAGCAAGGAAGCCCGTGTATTTTAGCATATTTCCCCCGAAAGAAGTCCACATACCCCCTGAACTGTCAGATTTCGAACAGATCACCCCCCAACTGCAAAACTGGCTTCTTAATCCCCTAAACTGGCAAATACCAGTCAAATCACCCCCTCAAGCCAGTTTGGTGGGTTTGAGCACCGTTTTTGCCTACGTGGCGGAGGTGGTTGGTTCTTTTGTGCGGGAATCGACTCTGGGAGGTTCTGTTTCATGCGGGAAGAATAAATCCCCCCTCCCCTACCAGGGTTCATCCCTAGTCCCCATTCCCCCTCTTCTCTCCTCTGCTCATCCTCCTCTGCCATGGCGAGCTCGAGCTCGTCTCGCGGTTCATCCTCCTCTAGGAACCGCCTTAGTTTGGGCCCTCCAATCCCCTACAGAGAGCACCCATGAACTACGAGCCACCGATTAATTGCGAGTGTGGATTCAAGATGCCCAGATGAATTTCATGGAGTGATGACAATCCTGGAAGAAGATATCACAAGTGCAGGTTTTGGCAGGTATTATTTTTCAGCATTGTTCTTATTTCATTTGATTGGCAGTATTTTGGTTGCTCATGTTGGATCCTTTTGCTGAAATTGCACAAGATTGGAGGCACTAGTGGCTGTGAGTTGTACTATTGGTTGGATGGTCCGACAACACCATTTCTCAGGCGGCTTATTGTGGACCTGCACAATGCTGTATGGGAGAAGAGAGAGGAGAACATGAGGCTGCTGGAAGATCTGGACAAAGAGAGGTTTGAGAAGATGGAGATGCAAAAACTGCAGGAGAAGATTGACATCCAAGCTGCTGAAATCAAGACACTGAAGATGAAGATTAAGTCTGATGCAGTGTTTTTTATAAAGATTATATGGTTTTTTTCCTGTTGCTGAGACCCTTCTTCTCTTATGAGACCCTTCTGTTGATCAGAGATTAAAACCCAACCCTCACCATTGTTTTTTATCTGAATGTCCTTCTGAAGAAATGATAGAAACCAGTACTAGCTGTCATAGCTCTCAACCTCAACAGTTGCCCATGCAATTGGGTACATATGGTTGTTGGCATCTCTCCCAATTGCAGATAATATTTGTCCATGTACTGCACCTTTCAAGAAATAGCCATCTAACCCAACAACTCTCCTACATCCAGCCATAAACCCCTTCTTGCAGCCATCTAGACAAACATACATCCTTTCAAACACATGCTCATGCTCCTCAGGGTCCAATGTAACTGCAACAATACTACCGGGATTACTCCTAACTAACTCAAGGTGGTAGTCAAATACTAAAGAATATTCACCATTAGTTGAATCTATGAGTTTGTCCATCACAAGCTTCTTTGCCCTCTTGCATTTGGATATGCTAACATCTGCTAGCAAATCTTCTAGTACAGATTCATGCATGTTCTCCACCCTCCATGTTGGATTGTCTCTGATCTGTCTGAAATACTTCTTTGCAATGATAGTAATGGTCACAAGTTTATTATCTCTCCTAGGAACACATGTATGGACATTGTTGTACCTTTGCACCACCAACCAGTCAGACTTGCTATTAATAGACCCATAAATGCTCCATTGGCACCCAATCCAGCCGCACTTGGCACTTACTCTTTTTTCCCATCCTTGGGAAATAACAATTGATGGAAATTCTCCAGACCATATTTCACTAGTGCATTTTTGAATTACCTGCTGTCAGTAAAAGCCTGGCCAACTTCAAATTGTGGTGCATGTGTACTGTTGGGGATATTACCTGCGGTATAACCCACCCTAGATGGGTCGGGTCATCCAAAGGGCGACTCAACCATTGGTAGTACAACCCTTGGCCCAGGAGCTGGATGGCGGTTCAAGAGCTATACAGAAGATAGACTGCCAAGGAGGTTTCCAGTCTTGGAAGGCACGACGACTTAGAGATAGGGAAAGCTACGATTTGTAGCATAGCCAGGACTCTTGTAAACCCTAGGGCCTCGACATGTATATAAAGGTGAGTCCCTGGGAAAGATAGGGCAAGTTAGAAATCATCGAGAGTCAGGTCAGGCGAGTTACGCCCTCCTTGTAATCGAAACCATCATCAATCTACACAAAGCAGGACGTAGGCTTTTACCTCCACGCGAGGGGCCGAACCTGGGTAAATCCGAGTCTCGCTTTCGCTCACCCTCTTTGAGTCACCACCAAGGTGCAATGGCTCCATCTTTAAGTCCTTTCACGAGGACATCTGCCGTGACAAAACCACGACATGTACTATCATCATACACTTTATGAGTGATCTTTCTCCTTCTGACATCATTGATCTCTCCATCACTAGCCTCATCATAGGAAATATCATCATAACTTTCAAAGTAAGGGCTATCATCTGCATCATCATCCAAGTTACATGTTTCTGGTACAATGAAATCCTGAGTTACATTGCAAGCTTGTGCTTCTTCCTCCCCTAACATTTTTTTCTCTCCTTTTCTCCTTGAATTATTTGGCATATTTTCTGTACTCTAGGATTTCTTCATCTTCAGCAGAATTGTTGCTCTCTGTAGGAGGCACAACATAGTCACTGTCATTGTCAGAGTCATCTGAAGTATGCATCTCTTCAGTTACAACACCTTTTCCTTTATAAGACAATGAACTTGTAGACTTGAAAACAGGCATTTTGGCCCTGCATTGTACCTCATCTCCATTTCTTAACTCTGCCTGCCCCTCCTCTGCATGAACTTGCTCTACTTGATAATGCTCTGCTTGCAGTTCCTCTTCCTGATCTTGCACTCTATGCACTGCCTCATACTCCCCTGCAAATTCAAACTGCCAATCATTGCCTTCAGGGCTTTCATCGGGAGGAATGACAACATATATATCAATAAGACCACCATCAGTCACATGCTTAGCCATCATCTCCATTGAAATCTGATCATTTAGTACAAGCAAAGCATTTTCCATATCATCACCACCTGGATATTTCCAATGCAATGTAGTATTTTCTAGAGCTTTATCAGAGCATACAACATAACCTGAAAGGTTCTTCTTCAGCTAAGATACTGACAACTTTGCAAATTCAATTGTAGACAACCCAGATTTTCCTCCCACATAAGTCCAGTCATTTTCATCATGCCCAAAGTCACCTCTCTAGTGAAATCTGACAGTAAGGTAGTCCAGTGGATCCATGGCTATATCCTAAACAAATTGATACACAATTAACAAACATAAGTCACTGAATCTTCAGTTCAATGTACTGATTTTTTTTGAAAAAACTATCTTTTTCTTCAGATAAGTAAACCCTAGATCATCTAATCATATAAGAGCATATGCACACTGATTTGAACTCCAGAATGCCCTGAAATGACGCCATCCAATAACGGATACCAACATTCTCTAAAAAAAACTGGACTAAACCCTAGCCCCCAAATCAAATCCCGTGAAACAAAAACCAAACTGACAAGCCTACTCTAGGGAAAAAAACTAGATTCTCAGCACAAGGCCTGGGGGCACTAACCTGATCGTCGCCGCCGGTCCCGCTATTCACAGCAGGCCGCCGATCATTGCCCGCGCCGTTGTGGTCGCCACAATTGCCGTCGTTTGGTCAGAGAGAGAGGAGAGGGGAGCGGGAGGTGAAAAGACAACTCGAAGGGCTGGAGACAGAGCCACTTTAATTAAAGTGCCCAACCACCTCCGCCACGTAGGCAAAACCGGTGCTCAAACCCACCAAACTTGCCTCAGGGGTGATTTGCCTGGTATTTGCCGGTTTAGGGGATTAAGAAGCCGGTTTTGCAGTTGGAGGGGTGATTTGCTCGAAATCTGACAGTTGAGGGGGTATGCGGACTTCTTTCTATTTTTTTGCTGGTCCGTCTCGCGTCGCTTACTTTCCCCCCTCCCCTCGCAACTTTCGAGCGGCGGCGGCGGCGTTGGACGTGGACGAGGACGAGGACGAGGAGCTGCCGCGGGCGCGGGCTAGGGTTTCCTCCTACCAACCGAGAGGCGCCGCGCGTTTCACCACCTCCCTCCCCGGCCGGTCGCAGGTGACTATCTCCCGACGAATCTTCTACGCCGCCCGTGTTTGGGGATCCGTTGTCTTTCGAGCGGCTGCTTCCCGGCCTTGGAAGCGGGGGTAAATTGCCGACGGCTTTTCCTCCTAGAAAAAAAAAGCGCATCGGTTTCGGCCATGTCGGCCCAGATTTTGGCCCCGTCCACTCCACCATCATCGGACACGCTTTCTTCCCACTCGGTCGAACCAACCTTGCCCGTCTCTCTCTCTCTCTCTCATCTTCCTTCCCCCGAGAATTCTCCCGACGGACCCAGCAATCAGTCCCCGCACCCCCCTCTTCCCCACCACGCGAAGCAAACGCCGCACGCCGACGCCGACGCCGGCCGGCGAGGTAACGAAACCCTCTCCTCTCCTCTCCTTTGATCCTCTGGGATCGGTTCTCCCCCTGATCCGGTTCCCCTTTGATCTGGCCCTGCCCGCCTTCAGTTTGACGGGGAAATCGCCTAGGGTTAACTCCGGCTGCTTGTTTCCCGGGGGGCGTGCGTTGGCCGCTCGTGTAAAGCCATCACAATCCCCTGCTGGAAAAAGGAAATTTCTAGGATTTTTCGCCTGCCTAGTCCGACCTACCGACTCGGCAGGCCCTGACAAACTACAAGTTCAGAAACTTAGTGCGTTGCTACAACTTAGTTTGGACTTGGAGAGGCACCTGGATATGCTTAGGTTGTACTCTTATTTTGCAATAGCAAATTGCCAGCAAATGCATGGATTTCCTTGCCGTGGCAGCTATAGGCAGTTTGGGGGTATAATCCACTGCGGTGCCTGCAGTTCAGCGTGCTTATAGCATACAACTGTATGCAGGTTTGATCAGATGGTTTCTTTGTGACGCAGTTTCAGTTGTCATTTTTGTTCTTAATAATGGTGATGGCGGCACGCAACTCTCTTCCGTATACTGTTAGCATCCTGTCAATCACCAATATGTATTACTGATGACATATGATATTCCATCAGAGTTTAGTTAGATATTAACTCATTATTCATAGCTGACGGTTCAAACATTTTTGATTTTACATAACCTTCTCTTTCTTTTGATGCAGATTGCTTTTGCGCGATGAGCTGGAGAATTCCCCTTTTCGGGTAGGTTAATGCCCATTCTTATTTATCTGTCCGAGCGTTCACTTTTCGATCTTCCGAAGCAGTTTTTCTGAATGTTGTATGAATTGAGTTGTCTCTCTTCACAAACCAGATATATTGGGGAATAGAGCCAATAAGTTCCATTCATTTCTCATTCTTGTGGAGCAACATTTTCTTGTATAGATCGAGCTTTCTTGTTGTTCGAAGCCTAATGCTGGGAAATAATGCAAATGAAATAAGTTGTCAGTTCATGCTACGTTATTTTTTGGAGGCTCAGTCCAGCTACCAGGCAGGCTTAGTGTGGTACCTAGTACTTCGTTTCGAAGAAAATCATGCAATCACATGTTCATGAATCTGCTCACTTTTGCTCCAACAGATTGTTTTGCTGTCAGCCAAAGAAAGTTAGCCGGACTACTATTTTTCATTTCCTATGGTTGGATCTTCAGTTACACTGAATTATTAGAATAGTGTATGTGAATGAGCACTGTATATTTTTTCTTAAGATTGCTTTGAACTTTTTTACTTGTCTTGCTTACTATGGTTCTTAATAAATGCTATCGGCAGCTCTCAGCAGCAGCAGCAGCAGCAGCAGCAACCTGAACCTAGTTTCCCGAACATATCAACGCAATCTTGGTACCCCCCCTCGGTAGGTGGTTCATCTTCACTCCCATCCACACCCAGCTCTTCCGGTGCTAGTCCACACCAAAGAGCTTCCGATCATCCTCAGCCTTCTTCACGTGGTCAACCGTCTCCAGCTGAAGCTGCAGGGATAATTGCTCGTTTGAGGGATAAGAGGTACACTATTGGCCTTCTTTACTTTCAGTATTTCTTGCATCTTTTTGTATACAAAACTGTGTCTGTATTATGGACTATAAATTGCAACCAACATCTTAGTTTTACCATGATGCGATGTGTATTTGAATGTTCATCTTCAAACTGAGAGTTTTTAAACCTGGTAGGCTTATACTATTTGAAGAAATGTTCATCTTTTAAGTTATAACTTTCTATAGTGTATCACATTACAATGCTGATTCAAGGCTGGCATTTTCCATGTTCCAGCTAGGAATAAGGAAAGGAAACCACTAATTTTTTAGATCTTATTAATGGGTAGTGGGTACAGTTTCATAATCCTCAATTCCGCTTCAAGTAATAATACTGAGCAAGCTTTGTGTCAGCGGATTGCTACATCCAAGTTGTACGAAAGATATTTTATCCTAACACCTTTGAAGAATCCTTTCACTTTCTGGCAATGTTGGGTATAATAAAAGAAAACTATATAAAATGGCTAACATATTCAGTTATTGTGCTACTTAGACATCAAATTTGCATCCCCCCCTTAAAGATTTGCATTTTCAGGTATTTGCTCATTGTTATTTGCACCTTCTGTTAGAACTTGCTACAAGATATAACTATGTCACTTGCTTGACAAACCAAAATTTGATTTGTTGTTTTGTATTGAGCAGACACCATTGTTTCTACATATGCTATTTATCCTATCTTAGTAAATGAGGAAATGTGGAAAATTATCACTGAACATAATCAGATGGTTCATTCATGCGCCTCATCCCTGAACATTTTAGTTTGGCATGACTCCTTTTCACTTCAGCACTCTTTTCTACAAATTATAGCCGAGCATGATTCTATTTTACAGCGATACAGCGACACTGCAGAGATAGGATAGAACATTGCAAGACCAAGAACTTATTTGATTGTCTATGTAGCCAATAGAATGATTCTGTAGGTTGATTCTAGAGGGCAATATAGATGAATTACTGATGAGTAGAAAACAGATGTACAGAAGGCATGCCAACTATATGTATGCTAGAGAATATGGAAGCAGCAATCATGCATAGATTTGTTATGTTTCAAATTTCCAAATGTTTACTGTGTGTGTATTTGCACAGTATTTCGTTATACATACCATTACATGGTGATGGTTATGCATACTTTTTGGAATACAGAACTATGTTATGCCATGCTGTTCTTACCTTTCCTATTAATGCAGTGTTGATGAGCTGCAGAGGCTGTTAAAGGACAAAGAATCATATAATGCTTTTTTCAATTCACTTGACCAAGTTAAAACACAGAACAATGTAAGTCTTGTTGCTGCCTATACCATTGTTAATTGTATTGCTCACTTCATTGTGGTATGGTTGAATTGATTGTTCTACATGATAGCTACATTTAATTTTCTGTTGTTGGTTCTAATATATAAGTGGGGTTGCTAACTGCTCAGAATGGTTCCCCTGGTTTTTTAGTTAGTGTTTCTGTTGTAGCATACATAGACATATAATTCAGTAAGTCGTTTTTCACTTCTTCTGTACCAGATTCTTTTGCTTCCAGTTTTTCAAATTAGTATGATCGTTGTTACTTAAAATTATAAATCGATTAAATAGGATGAGCCTTATCAAATGCAACAGAGGGTTATTGTTGACACATGTTCTCAAGTAGTACAGATTCCATTTTAGTGATTATCTTGCAATTTTTGTAATATTTGTTGCTGTGGTTGATTTGAAATATATACAAGTTATCTGAAGGCTTGATCTTGCCAATAGATACCCCACATAGAACATTCCTAAGGGTTCTCTTGTCGGTTTACTCACTTGTGTCTGCTTATGTTCAGTTACGCGATGAGCTTAGAAAGGAGACCCTGCAGCTTGCGAGTGAGTTATTCAATATCTGTAGGTCAATTATTAGTGTCTCTAAATGGGCTTTTGGTTGTCTCTAAACGGGAAGTTGTGGTTTATGGTGAATTTATACAGGAGAAAATTTAGAAAAGGAGCAGCGGATTTCAGAGCTCCGGAATCAGGTTCGGTACTATTTACCCCTCAAGTTCCTAACCAGTAGTCTTGTTTTTCATTATATACTTAGTCCGTTCAATATAATAACTAATTCAGTTAATAGAGACAAAAACACTGATTCTGCTAAAACATTGACAGAACCTGGTTAGGTACAATTGCGAAGTTCTAGACAATTTTTAGCCTACTATAATCAGAACCTGGTTATCATACAGGCTCCTTCTCAGTGTATAAACATCTTGCATATTATGCAATATATTACTTTTGCACAATGCTCTCATTCATGAAATTGTGCACTAATTCTGGATCATGTAATTTCCTCCTTAAACTCTGGTTGTGTTTGTGATTTTGTGCAGTGTACCATAATCAGAACCACAGAACTAGCTGCCGCTGAGGACAGGTTGGCCGAGTTGGAAAGGCAAAAGGACGAGATCATGAAGTCATATTCTCCTGCTGCGCTGCTCGACAAGCTGCAGAGTAAGTGCTCTGAACAGCTGCAGCTGCAATTCGCGCGATGTTGTGCTTTGTTTCCTGTGCTTTGTTTCCTTCCAATGCAAACCATTGCTTGAAGTTCCTCACCCAAGCCCATCGCTGATTGACATGTGTGTATCTCGGCTCTTTGCTCAGGTACAATGGCGAAGCTGGACGAGGAGTCGGAGGAGCTGCACCAGAAGTTCCTGGAGAAGGACGTCGACCTGCCGACCTTCGTGCAGAAGTACAAGAAGCTCCGCGCCGCTCACCACAAGTGCGCGCTGCTCCACCTGTCCGGCAAGGCCTCGCTTCGCTGATACATCTATCTATTCATTTGTTGTGTGTCATGGCATCGCTGCTCTGTTGTATCCCGTTCCTGGCCCCGTTTTTGACAGCAGACATCATAGACTGAGGTCACATGTATAGTCACGGGCATAATTACAGTTTGCTATGTGTGATTGGTTTATGCTGAATGCCATGGTCGTGGAGTCACGAGAACAAGCTGGGCTCTTCTTTCATATGGTTATTATTATTATTCACATAGCACGTCATTTTGTTTGGACACATTTATCTAGCCTAACCAATAATTTATCTTCATTTGGTTGGTCGGATGTGAATTTGTGAACTGAAACCCTATTGAATTGCACTGTTTATGAATACCTTGAAACTTCAGTGTAGTCTGAACTTTGTCCAAACCTGAGAAGTATAAAATGGAAATTTTTGTCTATTCTCATGTTCAATAGCAACCAAGAACATGACCTCAAGCAAAAGTGTGTTCAAAACTAAACTGGATTTGCCCTGTCCGCGTATGTAAACTTCATTATACTCACTTTGTTCCTAAATGCAAGTCATTTTAGAGATTTCAATGTGAACTACATACAAAGCAAAATGAATGAATCTACATTCTAAAACAAAAAATGAATGAATCTACATTCTAAAACATGTCTAGATACATCCGTATGTAATTCGCAGTGAAACCTTTAAAAAGACTTGTACTCTATTTCAAATTTACTCTATTGGCAATGTATCCAATGAAAACTTGATTTGGGTGAAAATCTAAAAACTAATCTACTCCCTCCGTTCCTACAATATACTCTAAGTCTTTGTAGAGGTTTCACTAGGATACTACAGTACATATGGATGTATATAGACATATTTTAGAGTGTAGGTGTACTCATTTTGTTCGGTATGTAGTCCTTTAATGAAATCTATAAAAAGGACATACATTCCCTCTGTCCAAAAATACTTGTCATAGGAACGAATGGATCTAGATGTATTTTAGTTTTAGATACATCCATTTGTATGCATTTATGCGACAAGTATTTTTGAATGGAGGGAGTATTTAGAAACGGAGGAAGTACAACGAAAGGCATCCGGGGAGAGGTTAGGGTATGTTCACCAAGATTGACCCATCAACCATGATAACAGGTGAAACGATGTTGAAAGGGGTTAAACGGGTTCTGGTCTGTTACCCATCACCATCACTAAGAGCCAAGTATCCAACCACACAGTAGATGCAGCTGTTCCGAGCTAGAAGAAAGAGATCAGAAAGACCCATTGCCTGATCCTTTGGGCGCATTACCCTAGATACACTAAAACTAGTCCCAGAATGGCCCGCATTCCCTAGTTGATCGAGTCGTCGTCACCTCGCACGCGCTTGTTAGGCTTCTGGCTCCCCTCAAGGGCAGCCTTCTCCTTGCATTGACTAGTGGTTGCAGCAGGGGGCGGGACGCTAGCATCGTCCATGATCGAGCGCACCGCAAAGCTCCCGTTCACGTACTTGTCGAAAACCTGGAAGGCGTGCGTCGACCCAATAAGATCCTCGATTTCTTCTGGCAGGGCGTACCACTCTTTGTCCTCCTCGATGTTATCGACGAGCTCGTCCACGGAGACACCGACCAGCTCCTCCGCCACCTCACAGAAGATCATAAGGGGCATTGTGCCCGTGGCATCCTGCACCGTCGCCTTCAGCTTGTACCTGACATGCCCACAAGGGCAGAACGGCGGTGTTCGTGACTTATGAATGAATGAGCAACAAGTATGCATTGAGAACTGGTGTGGCAACGGCACCATAGCATTGCAGGTCCCTACCACTGGATTGGCCTCTTGATCGGGCCACATCGGGCGCACTTGTATTTCCTTGGTGCCCCGTACATGGACTTCTGGCAGGTGTCGCATCCAAGATAGCACCAACCACTGCTGCAATCTATGTCTATCAGGGAGACCCTGCACAAAAACATGGTATCCTGCAAGTAAACACAGAGATATGTGAGTACAACAGATTGGCTTTGCACACGTGAACGAGAAGGGCAACAAACTTAATTTACCTCGTCATACTCTTCCGGATCAAGGTTTTTTAGCTGTTCGATTGTTCTCCAACTCTCGGCTAACTTCTGCGCTGGAGTTTTTTTGGGAACAGGGTTTGCTTGCTGAATGCGCAAACTACATGCACATGAACCAGTTAGCCATGTACTAGTACAGCTTAGATCAATCATCAACGTAGGTATAAACTCACTTCGCATGGAATTCTTGCACCTCTGGTATTTCCAAATCCAGATAGTACTCTGAAGACGTTGTAGAGCAAACTATAACACAAAAAGATCACAAATGCCACCAAAAGGTTTCGGTATAAGCCGTTGGAGACGTTGTAGAGCAAACTAGTATGACACAAAAGGTTTCACTATGGTTGCATCGAATGATAGACAGACTGAAGTTTTACAAGAAAAGAAAGGAATGTAACTCAACAATATCACATGGTAGAAGCCGACAAATAATAGAGTGAATCAAGGATTAACCTGATGACGAGGAATCAACAGACATCCCTGCAAAGACAGCAACAACTGAGGCGCCTTTGCCTTTCTCAGTCATATCCTCAGCAAAACCAGAAGCAATATCTCCGTACAGTGTGACACCCAGTACCTTTCCTCTGTGAATGATAACTCCAGAAGTGAGGAGCTATCAGGGGACATCAATCATCCAAAAGAAAGAAGTGTATTCCGTTACCTCAAATCCCGAATGCTCGGATTGCAAATTTCTATAACGCGGGATCTTTTTGTGACCTCCTGTAGCTCCCCGACATATACAACGTGTCCCAGAACATCTGTATCCACACATGTAAGGAAAAGAATAAGATATACAAGTGGTAGGTCTAACTCTGATCAAACTTTGTGTGCTAAAAGAATCTACCAGTCAATAAGCTGTTGTCGCCACACCTAGGACGGAGATCCTTAAAATTAACAAACTCAAAGCTGTAGATGGGTATCGAATCAGTATCCCCTTCTATCTCAGTGACCACCGTCTGCCTTCCCTTCAACTATAGTAGTCCCTCATTGCTACAGGACATATAGTAGTCCCTCTGCACATCAACATGAAAATCTGACAAGGCATAGACCTTCCCTTCAACTAGCTTATGCTCAAACCGCTCTATATCACCGGGTTCGACACGCGCCTGCATAGTTTTACCCTACGAGTGGAACACAACTAGAAGAATCAGCGCATTGAGAAAAAGGATGGTAATTACTAATTAGACATTAGTAGCCAGCAAGCAATGTGATTCATCTGTTTGGTGTTGACTCAAGGTACAGAGTGCAGCACCTGATCATCGATCAGAAGGCAGTCAAGGCCGAACAAAGTGTCATTTTTTGGATTGAAGGACTCCCACAGCCGCGAGATGCGCACCCGCACTTTACACTTGTCCATTCCATACTTTAACTGAGACAGTGGGGTGAACTCATTCTCAGTTGAACCCATTTTGGCCTGGATGGCTTGAAGCTGCAAGTTAGCATAGAGAAGAAAAAAAGGAAACAGTGATCAATCTTGTACTGTTGTATTTCAATCCCACGAATAGGGAAGCATATATAGGAGTCCAGTGATAAATTTTACCAGTAGTCTGAAAGCCTGATATTAACCTTCCCAGGAGTATATTAATATAACTGGTTTAAATTCTGAGTTGTGTGTGTGTTATGATGGAAAGGTATCAGGTGTGTGTGTTGCCTGTAAAGCTATTTTGGGATGAGATTTCTTGCATTTGTGGTATACATGGAAAAATTAAAACAACGCGATTTTCAATCAACAGGTGTGACGTCAGCATCCAGAATAAAACCCTAGCGGAGCCAGGGTGGAGATCACCACAGAAGAGGAAGAAGTACTACTAGTGTTTTCCATCACAGCATCCTGTGGACGGAATCAAGGGCGCGGAAACCGCTACTGGAGGAGTCGAATAGTTCGTGTGGGAGAAAATCGATCGCGACGGCGCAAGAATCGAGACGGAAACTGTAATGCGAGTGGTGCTGCTTTCCCTCCCCTTGGACTTGGAGGATGGATGAGGAAGACCTGGGTTTACCTCCGGAACCCAAGTCGCCGATGTAACTGTTTTTTCTCCTCTCCGTCGCCGAGAAGAACGATGCTTGCTGGAGAAGGAGAAAGGAGGTGGAAGGGACGGGTTGGACGGAGTGGCGTAGCCTGGGCCAAGCCCGGGAGGAAACTATAAAAAAATGCCCCTCGTCTTAAAAGCCTACGAGTTCCTGCCAGGCCCGCCCATTGATAGGATAAGACTGCTCAGTCCCTGTCTATTTTCTTCTGACAACAGTATATATTTTCACCCCCAAAATATAGACCACCGGATAAATAGCCTATACTCCCTCGGAAATGGGCAACACTACGCATCCGCCAGATGATTTCTAAAAATTATCCGTCACCTAGCTAGCCGTTGGATGCCGATCTAATGCCCTGCATCCCCGCCGCATGGTCAGTAGTTATTTTCTAAAACGACGTTCGAGTTGCGGAAACTTTCGCTTTGTTGCAAGAAATAAACTTTGGATCCGTTAATTCCTGAAACAACGGTCGAGTTTCAGAAACAATTTGCTTGTTGCAGAATTTTTTTTCTTCGCCTTCCTGTAACATAGGTATTTTTACGGAAGAATTTTTTGCAACAACGGTTGAGTTTCAGGAATTTTTGCAACAAGCCTCCCTGCCTCCTCCTCGGAGCGAGCCTCGCGCCAGCCACGCCCCGAGCTGCATCCGCAGCCGCAGGAGCTCCGGCTCGCCGCTGGTTCCCTCCGGCCGTCGCCCCGCGCGTGTCGTTGGCAGGTCGCCGGAGTGCGCCGCCAGCTGCAGCCCCAGCCTGCAGGGAACCGCCGCGCCGCCGTCCGGCCTGGATCCGGCGAGGTCCGGCCGGATCCGCCGCCCCCATGCTCATCGGCTGCCCCGCCGCCTCTCTGGCGGCGGCACCCTGCTGCGTGGAGCACGCCGCCGCCCTGGCTCCCGATCCATCGGGATCGAGGGAGAGCCCCTCCTGCTTGCCAGCAGCGCGCTGCAGGAACAACGTCCTGAAACAATGGAATTGTTTCAGGAAAACGGCTTGTGATCCGCCGGCCACGGGAACTTTAAAATTTAAAATTTAAAAAAAATCATATTTTTTTAGTTTAATAAATTCTGAAAAACATTACACGTATACATCAAGGCATAGTGCACAAGTATTGATGGGGTCATAGTCCTAGGGTAGGGTCATAGGCCTGCCCTAGATGTCCTGCCCAAGGACTACCCCACACAAAGGACAGGACCTTAAGTCTGCCCCGACTGAATTAAGGTATCCCCATCATCCAGTCGGTAACAGGCCCTGAATCATCCAGTCGGTAACTAGCATTCTCAAGACACCAGGCTCACCGACTGGATACACTCGGTACGTCGTAACCTCTCAGGAGGGAAATTGCCGTACGTTTCCGGGTGCATTTACTAGCATTTAGAGCATACGTTACCTGTAACGTATGCATTCAATCGCCACTACTCCACCCTTGAATCAGAACCGTTGTGGAGGGCAGCGCACTCTATATAAGCCGCCCTCCCCCACTGGTAAAAGGGTTAGAAAAACATTGTACTCCATATTACACTCGGTAACAAGCTCCGAGAGCACTGAGACGTAGGGCTATTACCTCCACCGTAGAGGGGCCTGAACTCATACAACCTCGCCGTAGCTAGGACTCTGCCCATCCCATTCGTACCCTACACATCTACTGTCAGGCATATACCCACGACAGTTGGCGCCCACCATGGGGCAGGCGTCTAAGCGACTTCCGGCGAGTTTGCGACTACTTCCTTTCGTCATGTCGTCCGGTGGAGATTCGAGCATGCGTCACCAGATCCTCTTCGGTGCTCTCTCTTTCGTCGTCGACGATTCGGCGTGGCTTCGGGAGGCACCTCTCGACGTCGACGCGCTTCCCCGTCGCGGGGCCACGCACTTCTGTGCCGGCGCTCGCGGCGTTCTTCTTCTTCAACAATCGGCTCCATTGCCGGCTTGCACCTTCGTCACGCGCCGCAGTAAGCGGTCCCGCGGTCCACGTCTCCAACGTTGGGTGCAACATGCCCGAGCGCGCCAGATCGCGTCCTCTGAGGTGGCAGTTTTGGAGTCTGTTGTGGTCGCCCCACGCTCCCAGTGCTCGGGCTCGGTTCCGACTGAGCTCTCTTCCGAGTACGCGGGTCGTGGGCTTGCAGCAGAAGTACACATGGCCAACTCCCATGAAGATCCTCGTCAAGCCAACTGAGGTGAAATCTGCGAAGCATCCGGTGCGCGCCGTCCGCCTCGTCGTTCTGCCAGTCGACACACTCGGCGGAGCAACGTGGAGTTGTTCCGCACACCTCTCCTCAACTTGGCCGCGGCTGCCCAGATTGCCGATTCCCTCCAGCCAACTGATTCAGAGGCAGGAAGGGGAATCGAGCAAATCCGAGCTCTGTTGCGCACGGCGCAGCAGCAGAATTCGGCAGTCTCCCAGTCACACAATCGGATCCACAATAGTTCCGTCCATGCAAACACGCATCGATCGGTTCACAGTCCTGGTTCTCATCAGTATCGCCGCCGCTCACGCACCCCTCCGCGGGGTGGGCCCTATGGGTCCCGACATCATGATGATCGGCGTTCGGTCGGCGACACTTACGACCCAAGACCCGACGCAAGGGGGCGAATCGCCCAGCGAAGAGTCGACAGGGGTCGAGCCCACCGCGATGGTCGCGATATGGACCGTCCGAGTGGAAGCAGGACCATTGTGTCCGACCCTGAGTGTTTTAGTCGAGCCATCCGCTCGGCTGATATCCCGCCCAACTTCCGATTGGCCGCGGGAATCGGTAAATTCTCAGGAGAGTCCAAGCCCGAAACATTGCTAGACGACTACCGAGTGGCAGTCCAGATCGGAGGAGGAGACGACCATGTCACTATGAAGCACCTCCCTCTGATGCTCGACAGCTCGGCTCGAGCTTGGCTGAACCAGTTGGCCCCCTCAAGCATTTACAGTTGGGCAGATCTAGCCCGAGTGTTCATCAGAACCTTCGAAGGGACGTGCAAGCGCCCTGCAGGTCTTGTGGAGCTTCAACACTGTGTCCAGAAGCCGAATGAGCCCTTGCGCGACTTCATCCAGCGATGGACGACTCTTTACCACACGGTGGAGAACGTCACCGAGCATCAAGCAGTCTGCGCCTTCAAGGCAGGCGTGCGGTACAGAGAACTGTACTTGAAGTTCGGTCGAACGGGCGACATCTCCATGAGCAAGATGATGGAGATAGCGACTCGCTACGCAAATGGCGAAGAAGAGGACCGCATCCGGAGCGGCAAACACAAGACAGTCGGCGATGCCGACGGAGGTAACACTCGGAAGCAGAAACAAAAGGTTCCGCCCACACCGCAAGCAGAAGCTGCAGCTGTAACCAGCGCCAAGTTCAAGGGCAAAGGGAAAGCGCAGTTCACCCCCAAGAAGAAACCTTTCAACAATCCCATCCTGGACCAGCCTTGTCCAGTTCACACGAAGATGGACGAGGAAGGTAACCCCATATACGCGAAGCACACCACTCGGCAGTGCCCTCTCCTGATCCAGGGGTTCAGCAAAGGGCAGCCGAGTGAGAAGAATCCCGAACAGGATGAGGAGGACAAGGAGGATCCGTTCCCCCAAGTCCATGCAACCCTCATGATCTTCGCTGACGTCGAAAGCAAGAGTCGATTGAAGCTGGTGAACAGAGAAGTCAACATGGCCGTTCCGACTGCCCCCAAGTTCCTTAAATGGTCTCAGACTGCGATCACCTTTGACCAGTCAGATCATCCAACGCACGTCCCCACCCCGGGAAGGCAGGCTCTGGTCGTCGACCCGGTGGTGGAAGGAGTCCGACTGCGCAAAGTCCTCATGGACGGCGGTAGCGGACTGAATATTATGTACGCTGACACTCTCAAGGGGATGGGCATTCCGATGTCCAGACTCAACGAGAGCAATATGCAGTTCCACGGAGTCGTCCCTGGACGGAAGGCCAAGTCACTCGGCCAGATTGCATTGGAAGTCATCTTCGGCTCTGACAAGAACTTTCGCAAGGAGAAGCTCACGTTTGAGGTGGTGGATTTCCAGAGCGCTTACCATGCAATTCTGGGCCGCCCGACATACGTGAGTTTCATGGCGCGCCCGTCCTATGTGTACTTGAAGTTGAAAATGCCAGGTCCAAAAGGCGTTATCACCATCATCGGCAACCGCCAGCGAGCCGAGGAATGTCTGCAAGAAGGATCAAGGATCGCCGACTAGCAGATGGCTGTACTCGAGCTCGAAGAGTACAAGAAGACAGTCGACCCTGCCGACTTAATGCGCTCAAAGAAGCCAGCTTCTGAGTCCGCGTTCCAGTCGGCGGGAGAGACTAAGAAGGTCAGCATCCACCCGACGGACGAGTCTGCCGCCCCGACGAACATCTCCACCACCCTAGATCCTAAATAGGAGGCCGAGCTCACCCAATTCCTCCGTGAGAACTGGGACATCTTCGCATGGAAGCCATCTGACATGCTGGGTGTACCTAGGGAGTTGGCTGAGCACCGACTGCATGTGGATCCCGCTGCTCGGCCCGTCCGAGAGCGCCTGCGCCGGTCCGCCGCGCACAAGAGGAAGGCAATCGGGGAAGAGGTGGCTAAGCTGCTAGCTGCCAAATTCATTCGCGAGGTTCACCACTCCAAGTGGCTCGCCAATGTAGTCATGGTGCCCAAGAAGGACAAGTCACTCCGAATGTGCATTGACTTCAAGCACCTCAATAAGGTCTGCCCGAAAGACCATTTTCCGCTCCCCCGCATAGATCAAATTGTCGATTCGACTGCGGGGTGCGAGCGTTTGTCATTTCTTGATGCCTACTCGGGTTATCATCAGATCCGTCTGTATGGTCCCGATGAGTTGAAAACAGCTTTCATCACCCCGTTTGGGTGCTTCTGCTACATCACTATGCCTTTCGGTCTGAAGAATGCAGGAGCTACCTTTATGCGCATGATCCAAAAATGTCTCCTCGACCAGATCGGTCGCAATGTGGAGGCATACATGGATGATATCGTAGTCAAGTCACGCAAAGGTTCCGACCTGCTGACTGACTTGGCAGAAACATTCGCCAACCTTCGTAGGTACGATATCAAGCTAAACCCAGCCAAATGTTCATTCGGTGTTCCCAGCGGAAAGTTACTCGGTTTCTTCGTTTCCGAACGAGGGATCGATGTTAACCCCGAAAAGATCGGGACCATCGTCCGAATGGAGAGGCCGGTCAGAATACACGATGTTCAACGACTCACAGGTTGCCTAGCAGCTTTGAGCAGGTTCATCAGTCGACTCGGCGAAAAAGCACTTCCTCTGTACCGACTCATGAAGAAATCAGATACCTTCGAGTGGACAGACGAAGCCCAAGTCGCATTCGACGACCTCAAAGTCCTACTTTCCACCCAGCCGGTTCTTACTGCTCCGCTCAGTAAAGAGCCCCTTCTTCTATATATCGCAGCTACAAATCAAGTCGTCAGTACTGTTCTTACAGTCGAGTGAGAAGAAGAAGGCAAAGCATACAAAGTTCAGCGGCCAGTGTACTACGTCTCCGAAGTCCTGACACCTTCCAAGCAGAGGTATCCCCATTATCAAAAGCTTATCTATGGGATCTATATGACTGCAAATAAGGTGGCTCATTATTTCCAAGACCACTCGGTATCTGTCGTTTCTGATGCTCCGTTGTCGGAAATTCTCCACAGTCGGGACGCATCAGGCCGAGTGGCGAAGTGGGCGATGGAGATGCTGTACTGCGACATCAAGTTCGAGGCCAAGAAAGCTATTAAGTCTCAAGTCCTGGCTGACTTTATAGCAGAATGGGTAAAACAACAGCAACCGACTCACATCTACTCGGCTCATTGGACAATGTTCTTCGATGGGTCTAAGATGTTGAATGGATCCGGCGCTGGGGTTGTGATCATATCGCCAAAGGGCGACAAGCTCAAGTACGTGCTTCAGATACACTTTGATTCCTCTAACAATGAGGCAGAGTACGAAGCTCTTCTCTACGGATTGCGCATGGCCATCTCACTCGGCGTCCGTCGCCTGATGGTCTACGACGATTCAGACTTGGTGGTCAACCAAGTGATGAAAGAGTGGGACGTAAGGATCCCCACCATGACGACATACTGCAATGCAGTCAGGAAGCTGGAGAAGAAGTTTGAAGGTCTAGAACTTCATCATGTTCCAAGACTGAAGAACCAAGCAGCGGACGAGTTGGCGAAACTCGGATCCACTCGTAGACCAGTCCCAAGTGATGTCTGCCTCGAGCACCTCCATCTTCCTTCAGTAAAAGAAGATCCCTTCACGGAAGAACCAGTACAACCCAAGAGCGCAACAGATCCGATGAAGTCGATGTGCCTGCTGCGGTTGATCTGGTCACAGAGATTCTGGTAATCATTCCCGATTGGACTGTGCCGATTATGGCATATATCCTGAGACAAGAACTTCCAGAAGATGAAGTCCAAGCCCGGCAAATAGTTCGCAGGTCGAAGGCATTCACTGTCATTGACGGTCAATTGTACAAGGAGAGTGTTTCAGGCGTCCTCCAACGTTGCATTTCCCCAGAGGAAGGACAGTTGATCCTAGAGGATATCCACTCGGGAACCTGCGGCCATCATGCTTCTTCGAGAGCAATCGTCGCCAAGGCGTTCAGAGCTGGATTCTTCTGGTTGCAGGCTAACGAGATGGCCAAAGCTATGGCCGATCGATGCGAAGGCTGTCAGTTCTACTCCAACAAGTCCCACAAGCCAACATCTGCACTAAAGACAATCCCACTTGTGTGGCCATTTGCAGTTTGGGGATTAGACACAGTCGGACCATTCAAGATAGGCCAAGGTGGCTACACACATCTGTTGGTGGCAGTCGACAAGTTTACAAAATGGATAGAAGCCAAGCCCATCAAGAAACTCGACGCCTCCACAGCCGTGAAGTTTGTCAGAGACATCATCTCCAGATTCGGAGTGCCTCACAGCATAATCACGGACAATGGGACAAACTTCGACTCGGACAGATTCAAAGGTTTCTGTGCGAGTCAGGGTATCCGAGTGGATTTTGCTTCCGTAGCACATCCGCAATCCAATGGACAAGCTGAGCGTGCGAATGGACTTATCCTTCAAGGTTTGAAGCCTCGACTCTTGCGAGAGGTAGAACATGCTGCTGGTGCATGGGTAACTGAGTTACCTTCAGTACTTTGGGGCCTCCGCACCACTCCGAACAGATCAACAGGGCGATCACCGTTCTTCCTCGTCTATGGAGCAGAAGCGGTCCTTCCGAGTGACCTGCTTCACAATGCCCCGCGAGTCGAACTCTTCTCCGAAGCCGAAGCAGAACAAGCAAGGCAAGATGGAGTCGATCTTCTAGAGGAGGAGCGCGAGATGGCACTTCCTCGCTCAACAATTTACCAGCAAGATCTGCGACGTTTTCGTGCACGACATGTCAGGAGCCGCACGTTCCAAGCTGGCGATTTGGTGCTCCGAGTGGATCAGCAAAGACCACACAAGTTGGCTCCGGCCTGGGAAGGGCCTTTCATCATTTCCAAGGTGCTGAACAACGGGGCATACAGACTCTACAACATTCAGAGGGAGACAGACGAGCCACGCGCATGAAACGGAGACCTCCTCAAGCGTTTTTATACGTGATCGCCGACTGAAGCAGTGTAACGAATAAGTTTTGACGAAATAATATACAGCAGATTCAGTTTCTTTGGCAGATTCAGAGTTCTTCCGCGGTTGCAGACTACGGTCACACACACAAAAAAAAACTTAGCTGCATCCCGAATCGCCTAAGTAATACCTTCCTTCGAGTGTGCACTATACGTCGCACTCGGGGACTTAGCTGCGATCCTGCATCGCCTAAGTACTAATCTCTCCTTCGAGTGTGCACTATACGTTGCACTCGGGGACTTAGCTGCGATCCTGCATCGCCTAAGTACTAATCTCTCCTTCGAGTGTGCACTATACGTTGCACTCGGGGACTTAGCTGCGATCCTGCATCGCCTAAGTACTAATCTCTCCTTCGAGTGTGCACTATACGTTGCACTCGGGGACTTAGCTGCGATCCTGCATCGCCTAAGTACTAATCTCTCCTTCGAGTGTGCACTATACGTTGCACTCGGGGACTTAGCTGCGATCCTGCATCGCCTAAGTACTAATCTCTCCTTCGAGTGTGCACTATACGTCGCACTCGGGGACTTAGCTGCGATCCTGCATCACCTAAGTTCTAATCTCCTTCGAGTGTGTAGTATACGTTGCACTCGGGGACTTATATGCGATCCTGCATCGCCTAAGTACTAATCTCCTTCGAGTGTGCACTATACGTCGCACTCGGGGACTTAGCTGCGATCCTGAATCGCCTAAGTAATAACTTCCTTCGAGTGTGCACTATACGTCGCACTCGGGGACTTAGCTGCGATCCTGAATCGCCTAAGTAATAACTTCCTCCGAGTGTGCACTATACGTCGCACTCGGGGACTTAGCTGTGATCAAGAATCACCTAAGTAATAACTTCCTCCGAGTGTGCACTATACGTCACACTCGGGGACTTAGCTGTGATCAAGAATCACCTAAGTAATAACTTCCTTCGAGTGTGCACTATACGTCGCACTTGGGGACTTAGCTGTGATCAAGAATCACCTAAGTACTACCCTCCTCCGAGTGTGCACTATACGTCGCACTCGGGGACTTAGCTGCGATCCTGAATCGCCTAAATAATAACTTCCTCCGAGTGTGCACTATACGTCGCACTCAGGGACTTAGTTGTGATCAAAAATCATCTAAGTACTAACCTCCTCCGAGTGTGCACTATATGTCACACTCGGGAACTTAGCTGTGATCACGAATCACCTAAGTCTTAATGTTCTCCGAGTACACACTAAGTGTTGAACTCGAAATAGCATTTCAACAAAAGACTAAATGTTTTCATTCCGACAACATAAGTCCAAAACCGATAGTTGACTAAGTGCGGATCAAGATTACCCGCACCGATTTAAAAGTATGACGGCCAACAGAAGTGGCCCCAGTATCTTACAGGTAAACACTCGGCATACCGAGGATAAAGTTTGATCACGCGTCAGCTGGGCCGGCGTCAGGACTAGAGGGCTCCACAAAAGCGTCCAAGTCGATTCCATCAGCGATGCGGGTGGCAGTCTCAAGGAACGTCTCCATGAAGTCTTCGAATTGAAGCTTCTTCGTGTTGGCGACCTTCAATGCTTTCAGCTTATCTTCCCGTACCTCTTTGCAATGGACTCGGACCAAGGACAGCGCAACGTCAACACCGCAACGCGCTGCCGATTTCTTCCACGATTGCACTCGGGGCGGAATCTCCCCCAGTCGCCCCAACAGAGTCTCCATCTTCTGTCGCGATTCGTCTTCCGACCAAAGCTCCTTCTCAATGCGGCCGAGGACTTCTCTCAGTCGGCTAATGAACGGACCCACTTTGCCTACGCGGATATGAGCCCGGAGCAGATCCCGGTTGGCGTCCTCGCCGAGTGGCACATTGTCCTTCATGGACCGCTCCACAGCCGCCGCTTCAGCTTCGGCGTCACCACAAAAATCTGCACCAAACGAGCAAATAGATAGTAAAAACTGAGTGTTCGTCACACGATACAACCACTCGACAAAGCATAAGACTTACCAGCCAGACGAGTCATCATTTGCGCAGCCCAGTCGGTGACATACTTCTCTTGAGCTATGCATCGTTTGTTCAGGACGCCCATCTGATTGTGCAATTCGGTCCTCTGTTTCCCCATCCTCTGCACCTCCGCCGTCAGCACCCTGTTTGCCTCCAGAGCCTCTTCCAAGGACTTTTCTCGCACTTCCACAGCGTCCTTCATGCCAGCCATGGCGAGCATTGCAGCTTCCAGTTCACCAGCATATTGGTTCCTCTTCGCTCTCAGGGCTTCATAAGCAGTTCCCATTTCACAAGTTCTCTGCACCAAGAAAAAAAGGGTAATCAACAAGTTTATCAGTTCACACACTAAGTTCTTCAGACCCCTGCCGACGCAAGCAGTCGACAGCGGTCTCGGGGACTACACCCAGTGGGTTCACTAAGAGTGACCCCACTGGCATGCACCTCAAGCAGGTCTGCCCTATTGAGGTGCACGTTTTCACCTACGCCTCCGAGGCCAATACTACTCGACCTGCGTGCAGTTTACTCTCGGGGACTCTTACCGCAAGAGTGCTCCGACTGCAGTAAGTACTCGCACTCGAAAATCTTGTCTACGAACACAACCAAACTAAAGACCAAATGTATAAAGACAACTGTCGGTGCAAGCACTCGACAGAAGTCTCGGGGAGTACACCCACTGGGTTCACTCGGAGTGAACCCATTGCAAACAACAGACAACACCCAGTGGGTTACAGAAGAAAAGTAAGTACTTACTAGACTACTTACTCGGATGTCATCGCGCAGCTCCAAGCTCCGCTGGTACAAAGCCGCAACGGAGTCATAAGCCCTCTTGGGCTCTCCGGCCATCAGCTCCGCCTGGACCATGGCCCCCTTGGCCGCTCCCACCTGCTCCTTTGGGACACACCGAATGCTGAATTCAGCATTCGACGAACCGGGAATCGTGGGAAGATCCTGGGGCATCCCAAGATTCGCCTCAGTCGGTTCCTCACCCACCGGCACCGGTTCAGTCGGTGGAGGCACTTCGGTCGATGGAGCGTCGGCGGCAGGGGCGGCAGCAGGAGGAGCAGCCTCAAGGACAGGCTCCACGACAGGCTCCACGGCCGGGTCGGCTCTCCCTTGCCCGTCCTCGTCCAGGTGAATCGCCCCTGACAAGCCGAATGGCACGACGATTCAGAAAAAGAAAAGGATGGTACAGTCTACAGGAATAAAACACCCGACTCTCCCACAACATACCTGGCTGGGACGAAACGACGTTGTCCGTGTCCATGGGGTCGTCCCCTTGGCGGGCCGGCGAGGTCGCAGAAGTGGCAACCCTGTCGAGTGAAGTCCATTCGACTTGTAAAGCAGGAGTTCACTCGGTCAACAGAAATAGCCAAAAGTTAGATTCACTTACGTGGAGGTGACGGGGATGGCCATCCTCATCCGCGGCAGAGCCTTCCGAGGTTTGGGCCCACTCGGCTTGGGCGCCCTGGAGGACTGGCCTGCAGGTTCAGCGGATGCGTCCCTGGCCCTCTTGGTGCCTCGAACACTCGGTACCGCCGGGGCAGCAGGCGGAGCACTCGACGACGCAGGGGGAGCTGAAGGGACGGCAGGCTCATGCCGACGCTTACTCCGATGCTCTGGCCGCGGAGGTGGCGAGTCTGGCTCTTCATCCTCTTCCTCTTCCTCGCTGTCTTCCTCCTCCGACTCCCCGCTGTCGGAGACGTATTCGGCGCTCTCCACGCTCCCCTCCTGGCTGCCTTCTTCCTCTTCCTCCTCCGGATTCCCGTTCGAGACGGGGGAGAACCAGTTGGTCCACGCCTGCATGAATTTCAGTCGGAACCATTAAGCATCACATGGAGATATAAGTAAACGACTGGAATAAAGACGATTCGATGCACTCGGCTGATGCCACTCACCTGATTCGGTGGCGGGTTGTCCGCGCTGTAAGGCGCCACTCGGCGAGCTCCTTTAGGGTTCTCACAAGGTCCCGTGATTTGGAGCACCAACGAGGTCACCTTCTCCTCGAGTATGCCCACCACGATGGTCCGAGTGGAATCCTCGGGCCCTGTGTAGTGCCACATAGCGTGGTCCCTAGCCTGCAGAGGCTGGATCCGCCGACCGATGAAGACTTCCAGCAGGTCAATACCGGTGACCCCCCTCCTGACAACATCCACGAGTGCCTCGACCAAAGGCTGGACATCGTTCTTCTCGACCTTCGAGAGCACGAGTTGTTTGGGTGGGGCGGGACGGTCTAGACTAAACGGAGGCAGCCCAGTCGACGCGTTCGGACAAGCTATTTCCTGGCAGTAGAACCACGTCGACTGCCAGTTCCTAACCGACTCGCTCAACTGCAGAGCAGGGTAGCTGCTCCGACTCTTCTTCTGGAACCCTAAACCCCCACAGAGCTGGAGGAGATGCGTCTTGTCATCCGACTGACTAAGACGTTTTATGGTTTGGGAGCGGGCGGAGAAGATGTGTTTGAATAAACCCCAATGGGGAGGACAACCAATAAAGCACTCGCACAGAACAATGAAGGCAGAAAGATGGGCGATAGCATTCGGAGGAAAGTGATGGAGTTGAGCACCAAAGTGGTTCATGATGCCTTTGAAGAAGGGATGCGGAGGAAGAGAAAAACCTCTGTGAACATGGCTGAGGAGCAAGACGCGCTCCCCCTCCCGTGGCGCCGGCTCGACCTCGTCGTCCGCCGGCAACCTCCAGGACTTATGCGCGAGCAGGCCGTGCTCTACCAGCTCCAGCAGGTCCCCCTCCGTCACCGTGGAGGGGAGAAAGTCTCCCTGGATCCACCCCGCCGGCAACGGCCGCTGCCGCCGCTGAGCAGCCGCCGCCTTGCCCTTCTTCTTCCTCGCTCCATCTTGCTGGTCTGACCTTTGGTCATGGAGGCGACGGTGAGCTCTCGAGAAGGAGAGGAAGGGAGGGGTGTCTGAGCGCAGGAGGTGGCGAGGAAGACGGAGCAGGAAAGAGCAAAGGATTCGGCGAGCGTAACCGAGGAGTCTAGTCGCCCAGATTTAAATAGAGCACCGACTGGGTCACTGGCGAGCGGGCCCGAAATCTTATCTACCCAACCAGCCGCGGCGATATCAGTGGAGGAGTTGAAGGCGCGAGGATCGAGGAGTCAGGCGCTACTCGAGCGCGCTGACGTCGCCCCCGCTGAGCGCGCGGAACCCGAAATTTGAGATCCCGGGAAATCCGCCGCTGTCAGTTGACCGGTCGCGTCAAAAGATGCCGTGGAAGCACTCGGTTCCCGACAGTCTGTTTCGCAAGCACTTCCACTCGGAGCGTTGGTCGAGGGAGATAAAATGGATAGAGGCAAGCAACGCCCAAGCCGAACCTAGTTCAGTCGAATCTGAACCTCAAGCACCGCTTCTACGTTTCAACCCCGATCCATTCGGGGACTAATGATGGGGTCATAGTCCGAGGGTAGGGTCATAGGCCTGCCCTAGATGTCCTGCCCAAGGACTACCCCACACAAAGGACAGGACCTTAAGTCTGCCCCGACTGAATTAAGGTATCCCCATCATCCAGTCGGTAACAGGCCCTGAATCATCCAGTCGGTAACTAGCATTCGGAAGACACCAGGCTCACCGACTGGATACACTCGGTACGTCGTAACCTCTCAGGAGGGAAATTGCCGTACGTTTCCGGGTGCATTTACTAGCATTTAGAGCATACGTTACCTGTAACGTATGCATTCAATCGCCACTACTCCACCCTTGAATCAGAACCGTTGTGGAGGGCAGCGCACTCTATATAAGCCGCCCTCCCCCACTGGTAAAAGGGTTAGAAAAACATTGTACTCCATATTACACTCGGTAACAAGCTCCGAGAGCACTGAGACGTAGGGCTATTACCTCCACCGTAGAGGGGCATGAACTCATACAACCTCGCCGTAGCTAGGACTCTGCCCATCCCATTCGTACCCTACACATCTACTGTCAGGCATATACCCACGACAAGTTTGTAAATTTTTCTAACCCTTTTACCAGTGGGGGAGGGCGGCTTATATAGAGTGCGCTGCCCTCCACAACGGTTCGGTGCACAGGGGTGGAGTAGTGGCGAATAAATGCCTACGTTACAGGTAACGTATGTCTTAAATGCTAATAAAGGTACGTGGAAACGTACGACCGTTTTCCTCCAGGGGTTACGATGCACAGAGTGGAATCCAGTCGGTTAGTTTGATACACTCTGAATGCTCATCTCCGACTGGATGGTGGAGGATTCGTTACCGACTGGATGATGGGATGTCCTTAATTCAGTCGGAACTGGCTAAGGGTCTTATCCCTTATGAAGGGTAGTCCTTGGGTAGGACTTATAGGGCAGGCCTATGACCCTACCCTAGGACTATAACCCCATCATTAGTCCCCGAATGGATTGGGGTTGGAACGACGAAGCGATGCTTGAAGTATGAATCCGATTGGTACGGATGCGACTTTGGCGTTGCTTGCCTCGATCCATTTTATCTTCTTTGACCAACGATCCGAGTGGAAGTATTTGTGAAACGAACTGTCGGGAACTGAGTGCTTCCGTGGTATCTTTTGATGTGACCAGTCAACTGACAGCGGCGGATTTTCCGGGATCCTCAAATTTCGGTTGTCGCGCGCTCAGCGGGGATGACGACATTGCGCTCGAGTAGTGCCTGACGCCTCGATTCCCGCGCATTCATCTTCTCCACTGATATCGCCGCGATCGGTCGAGGGATAAGATTTCGGGGCCACTTGCCAGTGACCCAGTCGGAACCTTACCTCAGCGGCGAGGGTTTTTTCGTTACACTCGCCGGATAACTTGCCTTTGCTCCGCTTCCCTCGCCATCCTCTGCGCACCCCAAGCTCCTTCCCACTCCTTCTCCCTCGCGAATTCGCAGCCTTCGCCATGACAAAGGGGCAGACTAGCAAGCTAGAGGCACGGAAGAAGAAGGGGAAGGCGGCGGCTCCTGCTCAGCACAGGCAGCGAACGCTACCGGCGGGGTGGATCCAGGGGGACTTCCTCCCCTCCACGGTGACGGAGGAGAACCTGCTGGAGTTGGTGGAGCACGGGATGATTGCGCACAAGTCGTGGAGGTTGCCGGCGGAGGACGAGACCGAGCCGGCGCCTCGGGAGGGGGAGCACGTCCTGCTGCTCAGCCACGTGCACCGAGGTTTCTCTCTGCCCCCACATCCCTTCTTCAAAGGCATAATGAACCACTTCGGGGCGCAGCTCCACCACTTTCCCCCGAATGCCATAGCTCATCTCTCTGCTTTCGTAGTCTTGTGCGAGTGTTTCATCGGCTGTCCTCCCCATTGGGGGCTTTTCAAACATATCTTCTCTGCTAGATTCCAAACCATCAAACGACTTAATCAGTCGGATGATAAAACTCACCTTCTCCAGCTCTGCGGAAGCTTAGGCTTCCAAAAGAAGAGCAAAAGTAGTTATCCCGCTCTTCAGCTGAGTGAATCGGTTAGGAACTGGCAGTTGACATGGTTCTACTGCCAGGACGTTGCTTGCCCGAATGCCACGACAGGGTTGCCTCCTTTTAGCTTAGATTGACCAGCTCCGCCTAAGCAGCTCGCGCTCACGAAGGCGGAGAAGATCCATATCCAGCCTCTGGTCGACGCACTCGTAGATGTCGTCAGAAGGGGAGTCACCGGCTATGATTTGCTGGAGGTTTTCCTCGGCCGGCGCATCCAGCCACTGTAGGCTCGACACCACGCCATGTGGCACTACACGGGGCCTGAGGACTCCACTCGGACCAACGTCGAGTGCGTGACCGGGGAGACGGTGGCGTCGTGGGTGCTCAACATCAGAGGCGCCTGCGAAAACCCCAGAGGATCCCGACGAGTGAAGGCTTTCCGTGCGGACAACCCTCCTCCGAACGAGGTGAGTACAACTTGTCGAGTGCACACAACTGTCTTAGATTTATAGCTTTCTTGAATCACTGTCTGACGTCTGATGTCGTCGACTATATCTTGTGCATAAGTGGACCAACTGGTTCTCTCCTGTCTTGAACGGGAATCCGGCCGAGGAGGAGGAGGAGGAGGGCAGCCAGGAGGGCAGCGTGGAGAGCGTCGAGTACGTCTCTGACAGTGGGGAGACGGAGGAGGAGTCTGGGGAAGAGGAGGAGGAAGATGAAGAGAAAAACTCGCCACCCCCGCCGCCAGAGCTTCGAACCAAACACCGACATGAACCTGCAGCTCCTTCGGCCCCTCTAGCATCCTCTAGTGCCCCGCCAGCCGCTCCTGTGGTTCCGAGCGCCCCGCCAACTGTTCCCGTGATTCCGAGTGCTCGGAGCACCAAGAGGACCAGGGATGCTGCTGCTGAGCCTGCGGGTCAGCCCTCTAAGGTGGCCAAACCGAGTGGATTTAAACCTCAGAAGGCTTTGCCGCGGATGAGGGTCACCGTTCCCGTCACCTCAACATAAGTGCATTGTTCTTCTAACTTCTTCCGATATTCGATTGAACTCCTACTTATTGGTCGAATGAATTTCACTCGACAGAGTTGCTACCTCTGCCACCTCTCCGGCACGCCAGGGGGACGATCCCATGGACATGGACAATGTTGTCACATCCCAGCCAGGTGCGTCGTAGCGATTCCGAGAGTTTACATTATAGCATCACGAATTCTGTCTTTGGTCTTGCCTTTTTTCCTGTGATCTCACGCCGTTCGATCGGGTTTCCCTCAGGGGCGATTTATGTGGAGGAGGGCGACCAGGGGAGGTCTGAGCAAGCCGCGGTGCATGTCCTTGAGGCTGTCCCGCCGGTCACTACTATCGCCATGGACGCGCCGCCGACTGAGGCGATGTCGTCGACTGAAACGGCGCTGGTTGCTGCTGAACCGACTGGAGCAGGCCTTGGGATGCCCAAGGAGCTTCCTACGATGCCAGGCCCGTCGACTGTGGAGTACAACGTCCAGCGCCTCCCGGAAGATCAGGTGGGAGCTACCAAGGGGGCCATGGTGCAGGCGGAGCTGATGGCGGGAGAGGCCAAGAAAGCGTACGACTCCATCGCGTCCTTGCACAAGCGAAGCTTGGAACTGATAGACGATATCTGAGTAAGTGGGCTAGTAAGTATTTACTTTCCTCTTGTAACCCACTGGGTGTTTGAGAAATGCACTCGGATATTGTATGATTATTTTGCAGTGGGTTCACTCTTAGTGAACCCAGTGGGTGTAGTCCCCGAGACTTCTGTCGAGTGCTTGCACCGGCAGTTGTCTTTATACTTTTTCTTTAACTTGATGAGATTAAAAACTATTCTGCTCGAATGTTAGCAGTGGGGGCACTCCGAGTGCACCTACTGGATGAGTCCCCGAGAGTAATTTTACTCAGGTCGGGTAGAAGGAAACCTCATAGGCTTGTTTTTTTGTCATGTATCTCAATAGGGCGGACCTGTTTGAGGTTCATGCCAGTGGGGTCACTCTTAGTGAACCCACTGGGTGTAGTCCCCGAGACCGCTGTCGACTGCTTGCGTCGGCAGGGGTCTGAAGAACTTAGAATGTATATTGTTGTCTTTGTTGAATTTGTCTGATCTTCTCTTGGCGCTGACTTGCAGAAAACTTGCGAGATGGGAGCGGCGTACGAGACTCTAAGGGCGGAAAAGGTGCAGTTCGCTGGGGAACTGGATGCAGCGATGGTTGCAATGGCTGGTATGAAGGATGTTCTGGCGGAACGAGAAAAGTCCTTGGAGCAGGCCCGTGAGGCAAACAAGGCATTGACTACTGAAGTGGAGAAAATGAAGGCGCAAAGGACCGAGCTGATGGGACAAATGAAAGTGTTGAACAGGCGGTGTATAGCACAGGAAAAATATGTCAGTGACTCGGCCCGGAAGATGATAGCGCTTCTGGGTGGTAAGTTCTGTTTTTCCGAGTGCTTGTGGTATGTGCATTTCATTCGGCGCTTATTGTTTGCTCGTCCTGTCTTTGCAGATTTTTGCATGGACGCTGAGGTTGAAGCAGCTGACGTTGAGCGATCGATTCTTGAGAACATTCCACTCGGTGAGGACGCCAATCGAGATCTGCTCCGAGCGCACATTCGCCTGGGCAAAGTTGGACCTTTCATCGGTCGACTGAGAGAAGTCGTCGGCCGAATCGACAAGGAGCTTTGGCCTGAAGACGAGTCCCGGCACGATATGGAAGGCTTGATGACTCGGCTGGAGGAGGTCCCGAACCGAGTGCAGGCGTGGAAGAAGTCTGCGGCTCGCTGTGGTGCGGACGTCGCTCTGTCTTTGGTCCGAGTGTAGTGCAAGGAGGCTCGCGAAGAGAAGCTGAAGGCGTTGCAGGTCGCCAACACGAAAAAGCTTCGATTCGAAGACTTCATGGAGACCTTCCTTGAGAGCGCCACTCGCATCGCCGACGGGATCGACCTCGACACATTCGTAGAGCCTGCCAGTCCCAGCGCCAGTCCTGACGTCGTTTGAGAAAACTTTTACCTCGGTATGCTGAGTGTTGGTTGTAAGAAACTTTGGCCACTGCTGTTGGCCGTCACATTCTTGGTTCGGTGTGGGTAAGTTTGATGTACACCGAGCCAACTATCTTTAGGTGAACTTTGAATTTGAATCGAATCTTTTGCTCTTCTTTTGCCAAAGAGTTGTTGATACGATTTTGGCTCGTGTTTTTGTTTGGCGTTTCTTGGTGAAGCCAATGGCAAACATGCGGAGCATGTAATTGTCAGTTGTCTTGACATCTGCATGAGCCTCACTGAGGGTCTGCCGAGTCTCCGAGTGGATCTGTGGGACACACTCGAAGGCAATAGAGTACTTAGGCGATTCGTGATCGCGGCTAAGTCTTCGAGTGTGACTGTCAGGTCGCACTTGGAGCGAGTTGTTACTCATGTAATTATCAGTAGTCTTGACATCTACATGAGCCTGAATGAAGTTCTGCTACTCATGTAATTGTCAGTGGTCTTGACATCTACATGAGCCTCAATGAGGGTCTGCTACTCATGTAATTGTCAGTGGTCTTGACATCTACATGAGCCTCAATGAGGGTCTGCTAAGCCTCCGAGTGGATCTGTAGGATACACTCGAAAGCAATAGAGTACTTAGGCGAATCGGGATCGCGGCTAAGTCTTCAGGTGCGACTGTGAGGTCGTACTCAGAGCGAGTTGTTATCCATGTAATTGTCAGTGGTCTTGACATCTACATGAGCCTCAATGAGGTTCTGCTACTCATGTAATTGTTAGTGGTCTTGACATCTACATGAGCCTCAATGAGGGTCTGCTAAGCCTCCGAGTGGATCTGTGAGATACACTCGAAGGAAGCTTTCTATTTAAGCGATTCTTGATCGCAGACAAGTCCTCGACTGCAACGTTAAGTGCACACTCGAAGAAAGTGTGTAGTTAGGCGATTCGTGATCGCAGCCAAGTCCCTGAGTGCGACGTTTAGTGCACACTCGGAGAAAGTTTGTACTTAGGCGATTCTTGATCGCAGCTAAGTCCCCGAGTGTGACGTTTAGTGCACACTCGGAAAAAAGTTAGTACTTAGGCGATTCTGGATCGCAGCTAAGCCCCCGAGTGCGACGTTTAGTGCACACTCGAAGAAAGTTTGTACTTAGGCGATTCTTGATCGCAGCTAAGTCCCCGAGTGCGACGTTTAGCGCACACTCGGAGAAAGTTAGTACTTAGGCGATTCTGGATCGCAGCTAAGTCCCCGAGTGCGACGTTTAGTGCACACTCGAAGAAAGTTTGTACTTAGGCGATTCTTGATCGCAGCTAAGTCCCCGAGTGCGACGTTTAGTGCACACTCGAAGAAAGTTTGTACTTAGGCGATTCTTGATCACAGCTAAGTCCCCGAGTGCGACGTTTAGTGCACACTCGAAGAAAATTTGTACTTAGGCGATTCTTGATCGCAGCTAAGTCCCCGAGTGCGACGTTTAGTGCACACTCGAAGAAAGTTAATACTTAGGCGATTCTGGATCGCAGCTAAGTTTTTTTTTTTGAGACCGGAGTCTGCGACCGCGGAAGAATTTTGAATCTGAAAAAAAAACTCGATCTGCTTTGTATTATTTCACCAGTACTTGTTCTTTACATTGCTTCAGTCGACGGTCACGTGTAGAAGCGCTTCAGGAGATCTCCGTTCCACGCTCGCGGCTCATCCGTTTCCCTGTCGATGTTGTAGAGTCAGTATGCACCGTTGTTCAGCACCTTGGAGATGATGAAGGGTCCTTCCCAGGCGGGAGCCAACTTATGAGGTCTCTGGTGATCCACTCGGAGCACCAGGTCGCCTGCTTGGAATGTACGACTCCTGACGTGTCGCGCGTGAAAGCGCCGCAGATCTTGTTGATAAATTGGTGAGCGAGTCAGTGCCATCTCGCGCTCCTCCTCTAGAAGATCCACTCTGTCTTGCCTTGCTTGTTCTGCTTCAGCTTCGGAGAAGAGTTCAACTCGTGGAGCGTTGTGAAGCAAGTCACTCGGAAGGACTGCCTGTGCTCCGTAAACGAGGAAGAACGGGGATCACCCTGTAGATCTATTTGGGGTTGTGCGGAGACCCCAGAGCACCGAAGGTAGCTCGGTGACCCATGCACCAGCAGCATGTCCCACCTCTCGCAGGAGTCGAGGCTTCAAACCTTGCAGAATAAGTCCATTCGCCCGCTCTGCTTGCCTGTTTGTTTGGGGATGCGCCACAGATGCAAAATCCACTCGGATACCTTGGCCTGTACAGAAACCTTTGAATCTGTCCGAGTCAAAGTTTGTTCCGTTGTCAGTGATTATGCTGTGAGGTACCCCGAATCTGGAGATGATGTCCCTGACAAACTTGATGGCCGTTAGAGCGTCGAGCTTCTTGATGGGCTTGGCTTCGATCCACTTTGTGAACTTGTCGACTGCCACCAACAGATGTGTGTATCCCCCTTGGCCTGTCCTGAATGGACCGACTGTATCTAATCCCCATACTGCAAATGGCCAAACAAGAGGGATTGTCTTCAACGCAGATGTTGGCTTGTGGGATTTGTTGGAGTAGAACTGACAACCTTCACATCGGTCGACCGTATCTTTAGCCATTTCGTTCGCCTGCAGCCAAAAGAAACCATCTCTGAATGCTTTGGCGACGATTGCTCTTGAAGAGGCGTGATGACCGCAGGTTCCCGAGTGAATTTCTTCCAGGATCAACTATCCCTCCTCAGGGGAGATGCATCGTTGAAGGATGCCTGAAATGCTTTCCTTGTACAACTGGTCGTGAATGACGGTGAACGACTTTGACCTGCGGACGATCTGTCTGGCTTGGACTTCGTCTTTCGGTAATTCTTGCCTCAGGATGTATGCAATGAATGACACAGTCCACTGGGGATGACAGCAAGAATCTCCATGATCAAATCAACCACGGCTGGTACTTCGACTTCAGTCGAGTCTGTCGAGCTCTTTGGTTGTACTGGTTCCTCTGTGAAGGGATCTTCTTTAACTGAGGGAAGGTGGAGGTGCTCGAGGCAAACGTCACTCGGGACTGGTCTCCGAGTAGACCCGAGTTTTGCCAACTCATCAGTTGCTTGGTTTTTGAGTCGCGGAACGTGGTGGAGTTCCAGACCTTCAAACTTTTTCTCGAGCTTCCTCACTGCATTGCAGTATGTGGTCATGGTGGGGTTCCTGACGTCCCACTCCTTCATCACTTGATTGACCACCAAATCTGAATCGCCATAGACCATCAGGCGACGGACGCCGAGTGAGATGGCCATGCGCAATCCGTAAAGAAGAGCTTCATACTCTGCCTCGTTGTTGGAGGAATCAAAGTGTATCTGCAGCACATACTTGAGTTTGTCGCCGTTTGGCGATATGATCACAACGCTAGCACAGGAGCCGTTCAACATCTTGGACCCATCGAAGAACATTGTCCAATGAGCCGAGTAGATGTGAGTTAGTTGATGTTGTTCTACCCATTCTGCTATGAAGTCAGCCAGAGCTTGAGACTTTATAGCTTTCTTGGCCTCGAACTTGATGTCGCAGTACAACGTCTCCATTGCCCACTTCGCCACTCGGCCTCATGCGTCCCGATTGTGGAGGATTTCCGACAACGGAGCATCAGAAACGACGGACACCGAGTGGTCTTGGAAATAGTGAGCCACCTTCTTCGCAGTCATGTAAATCCCGTAGATAAGTTTTTGATAGTGGGGATACCTCTTCTTGGAAGGAGTCAGGACTTCGGAGACATAATACACTGGCCGCTGAACTTTGTATGCTTTGCCTTCTTCTTCTCGTTCGACTGTGAGAACAGTGCTGACGACTTGATTTGTAGCCGCGATGTACAGAAGAAGGGGCTCTTTACTGAGCGGAGCAGTAAGAACCGGCTGGGTGGAAAGTAGGACTTTGAGGTCGTCGAATGCGACTTGGGCTTCGTCTGTCCACTCGAAGGTATCTGATTTTTTTCATGAGTCGGTACAGAGGAAGTGCCTTCTCGCCGAATCGACTGATAAACCTGCTCAAAGCCGCTAGGCAACCTGTGAGCCTTTGAACATCGTGTATTCTGACCGGCCGCTCCATTCGGACGATGGTCCCGATCTTTTCGGGGTTGACATCGATCCCTCGTTCAGAAACGAAGAAACCGAGTAACTTTCCGCTGGGAAAACCGAATGAACACTTGGCTGGGTTGAGCTTGATATCGTACCTACGAAGGTTGGCGAGTGTTTCTGCCAAGTCAGTCAGCAGGTCGGAACCTTTGCGTGACTTGACTACGATATCATCCATATACGCCTCCACATTCCGACCGATCTGGTCAAGAAGACATTTTTGGATCATGCGCATAAAGGTTGCTCCTGCATTCTTCAAACCAAATGGCATAGTGATGTAGCAGAAGTACCCGAATGGGATGATGAATGCTGTTTTTAATTCATCGGGGCCATACAGACGGATCTGATGATAGCCCGAGTAAGCATCAAGAAATGACAAGCGCTCGCAACCCGCAGTCGAATCGACAATTTGATCGATGCGGAGGAGCGGAAACTGGTCTTTCGGGCAGACCTTATTGAGATGCTTGAAGTCGATGCACATTCAAAGCGACTTATCCTTCTTGGGCACCATGACAACATTGGCGAGCCACTCGGAGTGGTGAACCTCGCGAATGAAGTTGGCTGTCAAAAGCTTGGCCACCTCTTCCCCGATTGTCTTTCTCTTGTGCGCGGCGGACCGGCGCAGGCGTTCTCGGACAGGCCGAGCGGCGGGATCCACGTGCAGTCGGTGCTCAGCCAACTCCCTGGGTACACCTGGCATGTCAGAAGGCTTCCATGCGAAGATGTCCGAGTTCTCACGGAGGAATTGGATGAGCTCGGCTTCCTATTTAGGATCGAGGGTGGTGGAGATGTTCGTCGGGGTAGCGGTGTCGTCCATCGAGTGGATGCTGACCTTCTTCATCTCTCCCGCCGACTGGAATGCGGACTCCAAAGCTGGCTTCTTCGAACGCATCAAGTCAGCGGGGTCGACTGTTTTCTTGTACTCGTCAAGCTCGAGGACGGCCATCTGTTGATCGGCGATTCTTGATCCCTGCTGCAGACACTCCTCGGCCCGCTGTTGATTGCCTGTGATAGTGATCACACCTTTCGGGCCTGGCATCTTCAGCTTCAGGTATACGTAACATGGACGGGCCATGAAACACGCATACGCCGGGCGGCCCAGAATTGCGTGGTAAGCGCTGTGGAAGTCCACCACCTCGAACATCAGCTTTTCCTTGCGGAAGTTCTTGTCGGAGCCGAAAACGACGTCCAACGCGATCTGGCCGAGTGACTTGGCCTTTCGTCCAGGGACGACTCCGTGGAACTGCATGTTGCTCTCGCTGAGTTTGGACATCGGAATGCCCATCCCTTTGAGAGTGTCAGCGTACATGATGTTCAAACCACTACCGCCGTCCATGAGGACTTTGCGCAGTCGGACTCCTTCCACCACCGGGTCGACGACCAGAGCTTGCCTCCCTGGGGCGGGCACGTGTGCTGGATGATCCGACTGGTCAAAGGTGATCGCAGTCTGAGACCATTTGAGGAACGTGGGGTTGGTCGGCATGGCCATGTTCACCTCCCTGTTCACCAGCTTCAGTCGACTCTTGCTCTCGACGTCAGCAAAAATCATCAGTGTTGCATGGACTTGGGGGAACGGATCCTCATTGTCCTCCTCATCTTGATCATTGCCCTTTTCACTCGGTTGCCCTTCGTCGAACCCCTGGATCAGGAGGCGACATTGCCGAGTGGTATGCTTCGGATATATGGCGTTGCCCTCTTCATCCATCTTCGTGTGGATCGGACATGGCTGGTCCAGGATGGGGTTGTTGAACTGCTTCTTCTTGGGGGTGAACTGAGCCTTCCCCTTGCCCTTGAACTTGGCATTGGTAAGAGCTGCGGCTTCTGCGCGCGGAGTGGACGGAGCTTTCTGCTTCTGTTTCCGAGTGTTATTCCCATCTCCGTCGGCGACTGTTTTGTGCTTGCCGCTGCGGATGCGGTCCTCTTCTTCGCCATTTGCATAGCGTGCCGCTATCTCCATCATCTTGCTCATGGAGATATCGCCTGTTCGACCGAACTTCAGGTACAGATCTCTGTACCGCACGCCTGCCTTGAAGGCGCAGACTGCTTGGTGCTCTGTGACGTTCTCCACCGTGTGGTAGAGGGTCGTCCAACGCTGAATGAAATCGCGCAGGGGCTCATTCTGCTTCTGGACGCAGTGCTGGAGCTCCACGAGGCTAGCAGGGCGTTTGCACGTCCCTTCGAAGGTCCTGATGAATACTCGGGCCAGATCTACCCAGCTGTAGATGCTTGAGGGGGCCAATTGGTTCAGCCACGCTCGCGCCGAGCCGTCGAGCATCAGAGGGAGGTGCTTCATGGCGACGTGGTCGTCCCCCCCTCCGATCTGGACTGCCACTCGGTAGTCATCCAACCACGTTTCTGGCTTGGACTCTCCTGTAAACTTGCTGATCCCCGTCGCCAATCGGAAGTTGGGAGGGATGTCAGCCGAACGGATGGCTCGACTGAAACACTCGGGACCAGAAACGATGGTCCTGCTTCCACTCGGACGGTCAATATCGTGACCATCGCGGTGGGCTCGGCCCCTGTCGACCCTCCGCTGGGCGATATGCCCTCTCGCGTCGGGCTTTGGATCGTAAGTGTCACCGACCGAACGCCGATCATCATGATGTCGGGGCCCGTAGGGCCACCCCGCGGAGGGGTGCGTGAACGGCGACGATCTTCGGGATTTATGGAACGGCTGCCTCCCCTGTGTCGTTGATGAGAACCAGGGCTGTGAACTGACCGATGCGTGTTCGCATGAACAGAACTATTGTGGATCCTGTTGTGCGACTGGGAGACCGCCGAATTTTGCTGCTGCGCCGTGTGCAACAGGGCGCGGATTTTCTCGATCCCCCTGCCAGCCTCTGAATCAGTCGGCTGAAGGGAATCGGCTATCTTGGCGGCGGCAGCCAAGTTGAGGATGGGTGTGCGGAACAGCTCCACGTTGCTCCGCCGAGTGTGCCGACTGGCAGAACGGCGAGGTGGACGGCGAGCCCAGATGTTTCGCCGATCTCGCGCTCGTTCCGGCCAGTTTGGCGGGGACTTTCATGGGAGTTGGCCATGTGTACTTCTGCTGCAGGCCCGCGACCCACGCACTCGGAAGGAAACTCAGTCGGAACCGAGTCCGAGCGCTGGGACGGCGGGGCAACCACAACCGACCCTAGGACCGCCACTTGTGAAGACGTGTTCTGGCGCGCCTGGGCGTGTTGCACCCAACGCTGGAGCCGCGGACGGCGGGACCGCTTGTTGCGGCACGTGACGGCGGTGTAGGTCGACACCGGAGCCGACTGCTGGAGAAGAAGAATGCCGCGGGCGCCGGCACGGAAGTGCGTAGCCCCGCGACGGGGAAGCGCCTCGACGTCGAGAGGGGCGTCCTGAAGCCATGCCGAATCGTCGACGATGAAGGAGAGAGCGCCGAAGAGGATCTCGTGACCCATGCTCGAATCTCCACCGGATGACATGGCGAAAAGATGTAGTCGCAAACTCGCCGGAAGTCGCTTAGACGCCTGCCCCACGGTGGGCGCCAACTGTCGTGGGAATAAGTCTGACAGTAGATGTGTAGGGTACGAAAGGATGGGGAGAGCCTTAGCTACGGCGAGGTTGTATGAGTTCAGGCCCCTGTACGGTGGAGGTAATAGCCCTACGTCTCAGTGCTCTGGGAGCTTGTTGTCGAGTGGAATATAGATTACAGTGAATTGCTAACCCCTGCACCAGTGGGGGAGGGCGGCTTATATAGGGTGCGCTGCCCTCCACAACGGTTCGGTGCACAGGGGTGGAGTAGTGGCGAATAAATGCCTACGTTACAGGTAACGTATGTCTTAAATGCTAATAAAGGTACGTGGAAACGTACGACCGTTTTCCTCCAGGGGTTACGATGCACAGAGTGGAATCCAGTCGGTTAGTTTGATACACTCCGAATGCTCATCTCCGACTGGATGGTGGAGGATTCGTTACCGACTGGATGATGGGATGTCCTTAATTCAGTCGAAACTGACTAAGGGTCTTATCCCTTATGAAGGGTAGTCCTTGGGTAGAACTTATAGGGCAGGCCTATGCCCCTACCCTAGGACTATAACCCCATCACTAGCCAAACTAGGTGAAGCCCATTTTTCATCAAAGGTAGATAGTTTTCAAAAGGGTTAAACGGGTTCTTGCCTGTTTACCCAGCTCTAACACTAAATCGAGTCTCCTTCAAAAAAAAAAAGGAAAAACACTAGATCGTGTCGTCACAGCTGTTGTTCCGAGGTAGAAGAAAGAGAACACAAAAAGACCCATTACCTAGTCATTGCAGATGCATTAGCCTAGATACACTAAAACTAGTCCTCAGTTGATCCAGTCGTCCCCTCGCATGCGCTTGTTAGGCTTCTGGACTCGAGTGGACTTCACCCTTGCCATGGCAGCGCTCCCCTCAGGGTCAGCCTTCTCCTTGAATTGACTAGTGGTTGCAGCAGGGGCTGGGGCGCTGGCATCGTCCATGATCGACCTCACCGCGAAGCTCCCGACCACGTACTTGTCGAAAACCTGGAAGGTGTGCGTCGAGCCAAGAAGATCATCGATTTCGTCCGGCAGGGTGTACCACTCATCATCGTCCTTGATCTTATCGACGAGCTCCTCCGCGGAAACACCTACCAGCTCCTCCGCCACCTCACAGAAGATCATCAGGTTCATTGTGCCGGTAGCATCCTGCACCTTCGCCTTCAGCTTGTACCTAGCATGTCCGAGAGCCAGAACAACGATGTGGTAATCAGTGACTTATGAATGAGCAACAAGTATGCACTGAGAAGAGAACCGATGCCGCAGTTGCACCATATCGTTGCAGGTCCCTACCACTGAACTGGCATCATCGGGCCACATCGGGCGCACTTGTATTTCCTTGGAGCCTTGTACATTGACTTTTGGCAGGTGTCACATCCAAGATAACACCAACCACTGGTGCAATCTATATCTATCAGGGAGACTCTGCACAAAAACATGGTATTCTGCAAGTGAACACAGATTCGTGAGTACAACGGATAGGGGCTTTGCACACATAAACGAGAAGAGCAGCAACCTTGATTTACCTCGTCGTACTCTTCTCGATCGAGGCTTTTTAGCTGTTCGATTGTTCGCCAACTCTCAGCCAACTTCTGAGCTGAAGTCTTTTCTGGAACAGGGTTTGCCTGCTGAATGAGCAAACTGCGTGGACATGAACCAGTTAGCCATGTACTACTAGTACAGCCCAGATCAATCATCACCCAAGGTATAAACTTTATGAAGTCCACTCACTTCGCACGGAATTCCTGCACCTCTGTTATTTCCAAATCCAGATAGTACTTTGAAGATGTTGTCGAGCAAACTATAACACAAAAAGATAACAAACAAATGGCACCAAAAGATTACAGTACACACTATTGCATTAAATGATAAGGCAGACTACGGTTTTACAAGAAAGAAAGGACTATATTTCAATAGGAATAGTATCGCATGGTAGAAACCGACAAATGAAACGGTGGATCAAGGATTAACCTGATGATGAGGAAGTAACAGACATCCCTGCAAAGACAACAACAACTGAGGCGTCTTGGCCTTTCTCCAACATATCCTCAGCAAAACCAGAAGCAATATCTCCAAACAGTGTCACACTCAGTGCCCTTCCTCTGTAGATGGGAACTCCAGCAGTGAGGAGCTATCAAGGGACGTCAATTATCCCAAAGAAAGATGTGTATTCTGTTACCTCAAATCCCGAATTCTTGCATTACAAATTTCTATAACGCGTGATTTCTTTGAGACTTCCCGTAGGTCCCCGACATGTACTACGTGACCCAGAACATCTGCATATGTCAGAAAAGGAATGAGATATACATGTGGCAGGTCTGAGGATGATCAAATATTCAGTTCCAAAATAATCTACCTGTCAATAAGCTGTTGTCGTCGCACCTATAACGGAGATCCTTAAATTTAACAAACTCAAAGCTATGGAGGGGTATCGAGTCAATATCTCCTTCTATCTCAGTGACCACCGTCTGCCTTCCGAAGTACATAGTCAACTCATTGCTACAGGACATATAGTAGTCCCTCTGCTCATCAACATTAAAATCTGATAAGGCATAGATCTTCCCTTCAACTAGCAGATCTTCAAACTGCTCTATATCGCCGGGATCTACACGCGCCTGCATAGTTTTTTCCTACAAGTGGAAAACAACTATAGAAGAATCAGTGCACTGAAAACTCAAAGGATGGTAAAGGTTAGTAGCCAGCAAACAATGTGATTCATCCATTTGGTGTTCAACTTAAGGTAGGGAATGCATCACCTGATCGTCGATCAGAAGGCAGTCAAGGCCGAACAAAGTGTCATCTTTTGGATTGAAGGACTCCCACAGCCGCGAGATGCGCACCCGCACTTTACATTTGTCCATTCCATATTCTAACTGAGACAGTGGAGTGAACTCATCCCCAACTGAACCCATTTTGGCCAGGATGGCTTGAAGCTGCAAGTTAGAGAAAAAGGAAATGGTGATCCATTTTTAATATTGCGTTAATCCCACAAATAGAGAAGCTTAAGAGTCTAGTCATAAATTTTCACCAGTAGTCTGAAAGCTGAAATCTTAACCTTATGACTATGGTTGCTCTCCCATCATATTTTTTGCTTACTAAACAGGACTATTAACTAGTTTAAATTTCTGAGTTGTGTGTTTTGTAATGAAAAGGTAGAATCAGTTTTGTTGCCTGTAAACCTATTTTGGGATGAAATCTCTTCTATTTTTCGTGTATATATTAACAGCGATTTAGAGTACTAGAAATGCTTCCAGTACTGCTGTCATTATGTGGCGTACATGGAAAATTAGAACAACACAATTTTCAATCAACAGGTGTAGCATCAGCAACTAGAATATACTGCCAAAAATAATGATTTTAACGTATACTCTCTCCGTTCCAAAATATAAGTCTTTCTAGATAAGGACTACATCATCCATCCGTATGTAGTCCGTAGTGAAATCTCTAGAAAGACTTAGTATTTAAGAATGGAGGGAGTAAAACCCTAGCGGAACAAGTGGGGAAATCACAACTCCATAAGAGAAGTACTGGTACTACAGTGAGGGTCCTGTCCGTCTTCGGGATGCAAACATTTAAGAGTGTAATAAATCGACTTGACTACAAGTTGTGGTGGAAAGCAAAAACAAATCCAAACAAATGCTGAGATATAACTCAGCAACCCGCGCACTGAGGCCAAGTCAGATCACGAACTCGATAGAGCAGTAGAACCTCGAAGCTATTCAAGGATGCGGAAGGCGCTACCGGAGGAACCGGCGTCGCTGGCTAAGAATCGTTCGTGTGGACATCCCGGAGAAAATCGATCGCGAGAACAGAGGAATCGAGACGAGAAGTAGCAATGCAAGAGCCAAACAGAAGGAGACTGCTCTGCTCTTTTCCCCCATGGAGTTGGAGGATGGAGAAGGAAGACATGGGTTTACCTGAGCTTTCTTCGCCCCGTCACCGAGAAGAACGAAGCTTGCTGGAGATTCTTGGAGAAGGAAATGGAGCAAGGAGAAAGGAGGAGGAAGGGACGGGGTGGCGGAGCCTGGGCCGGTGTCCTGTCAAGCCCGATAGGAAACTATAAAAAATTACCCCGTAGTCTGAAAAGCCTACGATTTCCTGCCAGGCCCATTGATGGGATAAGACATGCTCAGTCCGCGTATATTTTCTTCTCACAATAGATTTAGAGGGCAACGCTACTACGTCCATCGTCCAGCCGATCCGCACGCGGGCCGTCATTCAGTAATTCTTAAAACAATGCTCGAGTTTTTGAAATAATCGTTTTGTTACATTTTTTTTCTTCGCGTGCGCTTCGGCTGGTCACCGTAATTTTTGAAACGATGCTCGAGTTTTTGAAACAATCGTTTTGTTACAGTTTTTTTCTTCGCGTGCGCTTCGGCTGGTTACCTGGTAATTTCCGAGACAACGCTCAAGTTTCTGAAACAATCGCTTTGTTGTAAAAAAAAGTTCTTCCTTTTTCTGCAACAGTGGCCGTGTTGCAAACAAAATCGCTTTGTTGTAAAAAATAAATTTTCAACCCATTAATTCCTGAAACAAAGGTCAAGTTTCAGAAACAACCGTTTTGTTACAGATTTTTTTTCCTTCCTCTTTCTGCAACAGTGGCCGTGTTTGCAGAAACAAATTCCCGAAACAATGAACAGGTTGCACAATCTGTTGGAAGAGATAAGATGGAGAGAGAGGAGGGATGGGGAAGCGGTGCGTCGGTTCGCACAGCCATGTGGCGGAAGAGCAAGGGGATGACATTTCTTGTTTTCATCCGGCTGACGGAAATCTTTTCCTATAGATTTATCAGACTTTTTTTCTATAATAAAGAAGCATTTATTATTTAAAAATGTAGCAGCATCTATAGATGCAATCATCTAATTTGACCCTAAATGTCAGTGGACGTGACCGGCCAGTGTCCGGACAGGTCTGTTTTAAGAGCATCTTCAGCCACGCTCCCAACAGGCCTGTTTTTCGCCGGTTAGGACCGATTTTACGGTCGACGGACCCAGACCGAATCCGACGTGCTCGGGCGCCAGGGGAAACGTTTTTGACGCAAATTTCGTGTGGACACGACGAGTCAGCGACTACGGGCACTCGTCATCCTCATCGCCTCGTTTCCCGCGGGATACAATGCAAAGGCTACGCCGCTGGCCAACCTTCCATTGATTCCTCATGGGGGCGCAGTGAAGGCGCGCCGACGCGCGGCGCACGTCCAACCCCCTCCTGCCACACGTTCGCACGGCTGCCGCCCGCTCGTCGCCCGCCCACGACTATATAAGTCATCCCGCCCTCGTCGATGGCCCCACACCTCTCGCCAGCCTTTTTGTCACCGCCGACGCCCCTCTCCCCCCTTCACGGTCGATGCCCCCTCTCCACCTACGACCATGGTCGAGCGCTACCTCGACGATGGAGCGGTGGCCAACGGCTTCGGTCGCCGCCACCTGCACGAGTCTGAGGCCCGCCTCCTCTACGAGGTGGACTACCTGGCGCCATCGAACATGCGGGTGCCGGGCTCGTGGAGGCTGAGCGCCGGTGGAGTCCGAGTGCCACCGCCGCCCTTTGGAGCAGACCGACGCGCAGAGATCGCACTCATTCGAGCGTCGCTGCTGGAGAGCTCGCGGAACCAGCCGAGGTACGCCCCCGACAGCAACACGCCGTGGACGACGTACTTCGAACGCCACCACGCTGACCAGCTCGCCGCCACCAATGGCGATGAACCCTGCGACCGCTTCAACTCCGAGGGGCGACGCCTATGATGGGGCGTCCCCGGCCATACGTTGGATGCCGTCCTCGAGCACATCGAGGGCTGCAATTCGTCGTGGTTGGAGTACCAATGCCTCCTCCTTATCGGCATCTCATGGACGCCGAGGCACATGGAGACAACGTCCTCCTCGTCCGGCTCCCGCTCCTCCTCATTGTCGGCGCTCCTCCCCGTCAAGACGGAGCCTTGAGAGATGTCGCGAGAGCAGCGCACGTGCAGTGGCGCCCTCATCATCGACGAGGGCGACTCCTCCTCCTCCCGCCTCTTCAAGCCGAAGACCGAGCCGACGCTCCTCCCCGTCAAGCAGGAGCACCTCTACATCGCCACCGACGACGAGACCACACTCAAATGGGAGCGGGACGACTACATCCTAGGGAAAATTGAGCGCTAGCGCTGCGCCCTCGAGGAGATCGCCACTCAACGCCGTGGACGCGAGGAGGGCAGTGTCGTCATCCTCGACGACAGCGAGGAGAGGCGCCCGAGCCATCCAACCCCGTCCGCCATGCCGACCCATGGCAGGGGTGCAGCAAGGACGGCGGCGAAGTGCAGGACGACGACGGCAACGACGACAATGGCTACACCAACTTCTACAGGTTTCTCGGCATGTAGAAGGTTCAAGGTGGCGACGACGTAGTGGTAGTTTTTAATTTCCGTTTTGAATTATGTTTTTTACTTTAGTTTATGTCGTGTTTGTCCGAATATCAATGAAAACGATGAATTTCCTCCAAATATGTGTCGTGTTTGGCCGAGTTTGATTTCAAAAAATGGCGTACGGGGGCGATCTTGGGGGCGGCTGGGAACCCGAGCTCCCCTGCATCGATTTTTCCGCACGCGCACCGCCAGGCGGCGCTATTTCAAGCCCCTCGGGGGCCGAACGCCTGGAGATGCTCTAAACCCTTATTTAGAGCATTTACACCTCGCGTGAACAAATCCGACCCCTATACGCCCACGGATGCGCCCAGGCACGCCCGCAAACGCATCTGGGCGGCCTCTCATATTTCGCTCTGTGCATCCACATATCTCATATCGGGACTCTCAAGTCCATACAAAGCCATGCACACGGCCATTCGATACAAATTGTCTGAATTCAATAGTTTTAAACAAAAGCAAACGATAACATAGTTCAACCAAACAGACATGCCAAAATGAAATCAATGTCCATCCGACAAGTGTTGTCGGATCACTCGTCGATCGAGTTCGTCCATGCGTCCTTCTCCGCCTGGGCATCCATCTCCGCCTGCATCCTAGCAACGATCGTCGTTTGCATCCGGGCTGCCTCCACCTCGTGCATCTTGGCCGAGTGCTCCGTTGTCGCAGCCATAGCCGTCATGGCCGCCTCCAAGGCTCTACCATCGTTGATCTCCTTCTTCCTGTCCGCAAGGCATTTTCTAACATGTTCATCCAAAGTGGATTCATCAGCGAGCATGATTTTTGCATCCTCCGCGTCGCGTGAGAGTTGCAACCTCTCTTTCTCGAGCCCAGTGTCTCCAAATGTCTTGGCCTTCTGGAGTTCCCCTTTGATCGCCGCCTCTTGCTTCTCCAACTCGATATTCTCCCTCTCAATTTCAAGCCTCCTTTCCGTCCTCGTCTGATCCCACTCCATCATCTCCCTTTGCGCATCCAACATAAGCTTGTACCTCTCCTCTTTCTTGCTCTCCTTGCCTAAAAAATTTCCGTCCGTGTGGACGTTATTTTTCTAGCCGCGGCATCACGGGAGATCCTTGCCTTCTCCCAGTTAGTTCCCATGAGTAGCCGGTTATCCTTTGGCATGGTAGATTTTTCCATTGGCGAAGACTTCATCATCGTCATCATCGTCCAACCCAATGGATTGGTGGGATTTTGAGCCATCATTCCTCTTCTTTCCGGCCTTGAGGTCAGCCACAACTTGTTGCCACTTTGGCTTGCCATCCAATAAGAGCCAACAATGGCTAAAAGTAAATAATCTCTTTTTGGTCTTGTGATACAAAGTGGCCCCCACCATTGCCTAGCATACAAAATACGTATGAGCACAAAATGAAAAACACATCAACATATTGAAATGACAATAAGATGAGGCAATCGAGCTTACATGAGTTGCCACTCCCATCCCATTTTTAGGGCGTTTGGTCACTTGTGAGTAGTAACAGACGTACTTGTTCACTTATCCTTGAATGATGCCCCATCGATGATGGAGAGATGCCACATTGCGGGAGCTCATGATAGGATGCAGCTCCACATACTCCTTTCGTTCATGATAGTCCTTCCAAATCTTCTCCCAATACGTGCTCCCCTTTTGCTCGGTGCCACTTATTGGATCCAATATTGTGTTCAACCAAGATTGGACCAACAAGATGTCCTCATATATTGAGAGAGCAATCCCTCTTGCCTTCGGCGTCTTTGCCCTTCTTCTTCTTCTTAGTAGGATTGGGATCGGATGTTGCCCCAATCACAAATGCGCCCATCTCCTCCATTTGATATTCCACATGGGTTGGATCTTCATTCTCACTAATCATACTTGCCAAGTATGTCTCCTACACGTTCATGGTTTGCAAGCAATCATCTTGTGAGAACTAGTGAACTATACGAACATTAATCATTTGATCGGACATGAGCAAACGTACTCGGTCTTCTTGAGACATTTCGTCGAACATGTCAAGTGTAGAACAGGCGGTGGGGCTGCTCGTGCTCACCCGCTCCTGAACGAGCTACGGGACTCACACAATTGGACCGACAACTGCCGCGTGGCCGAAAAGCTCTCTGGAAGGGTCTAGCCGGTCGTCTCATCCTCCTCCTCCTCGGTCTTGACGGTGCCACACGACACAATCCGCATCAGCGCTTGCATGGATGAGGTGAGGGAGGCCGGCACACCGGGGGAGACATCTCCTCGGCGACACGTGCATGTAGCCGTGCGCCCAACTCCCTCTATCGCTGTCGACGATGGCGCAACTCACAGGCGATGTTCTCTGACTTGCAAGATGAAGCGAAGGAAGGTCCGCCGACGGACGGCGCGTACCGCGTCTCCGTCGCGACAGTCGGGGACGGGGTGGAAGACATCATGGCGACGAATCGGGGCAGGTGGTGAGGATGGAGAGCAAGCGTGCCAGATGGCGAGGGGTCGGGCCCGGGAAATGTTGGCGGGCGGCTGATGACCCACAAGTGTAGGGGATCTATCGTAGTCCTTTCGATAAGTAAGAGTGTCGAACCCAACGAGGAGCGGAAGGAACTGACAAGTGGTTTCCAGCAAGGTATTCTCTGCAAGCACTGAAATTATCGGTAACAGATAGTTGTGCGATAAGATGATTCGTAGCAAGTAGCAAGTAACAAAGGTAACAAAGGTGCATCAAAGTGGCCCAATCCCTTTTGTAGCAAGGGACAAGCCTGGACAAACTCTTATATGAGGTAAAGCGCTCCCGAGGACACATGGGAATTTCTGTCAAGCTAGTTTTCATCACGTTCATATGATTTGCGTTCGCTACTTTGATAATTTGATATGTGGGTGGACCGGTGCTTGGGTGCTACCCTTACTTTGACAAACATCCCACTTATGATTAACCCCTCTCGCAAGCATCCGCAACTACAAAAAAAGAATTAAGACAAAGTCTAACCAGAGCATTAAACTAGTGGATCCAAATCAGCCCCTTACGAAGCAACACATAAACTAGGGTTTAAGCTTCTGTCACTCTAGCAACCCATCATCTACTTATTACTTCCCAATGCCTTCCTCTAGGCCCAAATAATGGTGAAGTGTTATGTAGTCGACGTTCACATAACACCACTAGAAGAAAAACAACATACAACGCATCAAAATATCGAACGAATACCAAATTCACATGACTACTTATAGCAAGACTTATCCCATGTCCTCAGGAACAAAAGTGACTACTCACAAAGCATAATTATGTTCATGACCAGAGAGGTATTGAATAGCATTAGAGATCTGAACATATGATCTTCCACCGAGTAATCCAACTAGCATCAACTACAAAGAGTAATTAACACTACTAGCAACCTTACAAGTACCAATCGGAGTCGCGAGACGGAGATTGGTTACAGAGATGAACTAGGGTTTGGAGATGAGATGGTGCTGATGAAGATGTTGATGGAAATGAGTCCTCTCCGATGAGAGGAGTGTTGGTGATGACGATGGCGATGATTTCCCCCTCCGGGAGGGAAGTTTCCCCGGCAGGACGGCCCTGCCGGAGCTCTAGATTGGTTCTGCTCAAGTTCCGCCTCTTGGCGGCAGCGATTCCTCTCGAAAGCCTCCTCCTGATTTTTTCTGGAACGAAACCCTTCTTATATCAAAAGATGGGAGCCAGAGGGGCAACAGGGGACCCACAAGCCACCCAGGCGCGGCCAGGGGGTAGGTCGCGCCTGGCAGGCTTGTGGCCTCCTGGTGGCTCCCCTCCGGTACTTCTTCCGCCCAGTATTTTTTATAAAATCGAAAATAATTCCTCATTGATTTTCACGGCTTTTGGAGTTGCGCAAAATAGGTATCTCAAACTTGCTCCTTTTTCAGACCAGAATTCCAGCTACCGACATTCTCCCTCTTCATGTAAACCTTATAAAATAAGAGAGAAAAGGCATAAGTATTGTACCGTGAAGTGTAATAACAACCCATAAAGCGATAAATATCAACATAAAAGCAGGATGCAAAATTGACGTATCAACTCCCCCAAGCTTAGACCTCGCTTGTCCTCAAGCGGAAGCCGAGACCAATAAATATGCCCACATGTTTAGAGATAGAGGTGTCGCTAAAACAAAATACAGACATGGAGGCATCATGATCATAATTAGAACAACAATAACGTCATATAATCTCTTATGCTAAAGTGACAATTCCTTCACAAAGTAAAGTATGGATCAAGAACCTTATTGAGAATTAACAACCAATAGCCTTTAATCATTGAAGCAATTGCAATTTATCATAACATCGGAAAGAGTCAAATAAGAGCTTGTAAAGCAAATCCACATACTCAATCATCCTTTCGTCTTCTACAATTGCTAAAACTCACGTGGTACTCATGAGATCAAAGTTTCAGTTGGACACAGAGAAAGATAGGGGCTTATAGTTTCGCCTCCCAACTACTTACCTCAAGGGTAATGTCAACAATAATAATTCATGAATACTTACTTCCAAGTTGACATATGAATATAGATCTTTCCCTAGCATATGACGTTAGCCAAGATAAAGGGGAAATAAGGAATTGGTGTCGATCACCATGACTCTTTTAAGGACAAAAAGTAAAGGTACAAGATAGGCCCTTTGCACAGGGAAGCAGAGGTTGTCATGCGCTTTTGAGGTTTGGATGTGTGATCTCTTAGTGTGGATGAACGTCACTTTATATTGTCTCCTGTGATAAAGAACTTTATTATGTAGTCTGTCGCTTTTGTGTCTTCCTCGTCACAGGTTCGTACAAAGCTTATTTTCCACACACTAATAGATCATACATATTTAGGGAGCAATTTTTATTGCTTGCACCGATGACAACTTACTTGAGGGATCTTATTCAATCCATAGGTAGGTATGGTGGACTCTCATGGCAAAACTGGGTTGAGGGTTTATGGATGCACAAGTAGTATCTCTACTTAGTGCGGAAGTTTTGGCTGATATGAGGTGGAAGCAAGCATCACATGCTAAGGGATCTCTAGTCATATAACATTGTTCGGAACCAAGCAAAAATAATTTATTATGTTGTCTTCCTTGTCCAACATCTACTTCTAAACATGTAATAGTTTAATGAGTGTTCACAATCATAGATGGTGCCCAAGATGATATATTTATATGTGAACCTCTCCTTCTTTATTACTTCCTATTAATTGCAACAATGACCAAGGTCTACGTTTGTCCACTCACAACAAGTTTCAATCAACATTCTTTTTATATGTGAAGCCATCACTTCCCATAAGATAATTACATGATCTTTCATGCTTTTGTTCTCTTATTATTCTTTTCTTTAGATCATGGCATGAGGCAAGGCCCTTAACTAAAACACTCTTTATTATATGACTCACGAGCTTGAATACATTGGAGGAGACACAAAGCAAAACTCAAGCCTAGAACATACTAAGAACTTTATTCTACTAGAGAAAGATAAAACCAAAAAGGATCAAACTGAGAAAAAAGGCACAAGTAAAGGATGTGATGGTGATAAGATACCGGGGCAGCTCCCCCAAGCTTGGCACAAGCCAAGAGGAGTGCCCATACCCGTGCTTAATTGTCTTCCTTCGAAGGTGATGGTGGTGGAGTTGTCGCAGTGTGGGGTTGATTCTCCGTCTTCCAAGGCATATGTGCTCCATCATGGAAAGATGACCGAGTCTCCGAAATCCTCAAATCTGCAGCCAACCGTATTGATTTAAATCTATACTCATACTCACAGTTTTGGTTCTGCAGGTCGTAGATCTGGGCTTGGAGGTGATCAATTCTGTCATAGAGCCTGGAGAGGTGTTTCCCAATGTCACTGGCATCGATCTTGTGCTTGTTGGTGAACTCCGTGATCATCATGTGGTTGGCGTTGAGTCCACGTTCCACCATCCCTTGGCACTTGAAGACTTCTTGCTCCATTGCTTCGAGCCTCGCCTCCACGCTTTCGGTCTTCTTGGGCCCCTCAACATCACACATGTGCAGCACCCCCTCATGCATCTCGATAGATTGAGGGTGTTGCAGCACGCCCGCGAGGTATGGGTTGATGACCTTCTCGAAGAACTTGTCCTTCAGAACTTTTGGGGACGCCATAGTGATACGTCTCAAACGTATCTATAATTTTTGATGGTTTCATGCTGTTATCTTGTCATCTTTGGATGTTTTATGTACCTTTTATATCTTTTTTGGGACTAACTTATTAATTCAGTGCCAACTGCCAGTTCCTATTTTTTCTGTGTTTTTGGCTCTTTTCAGATCTGATTTTGGAACGGAGTCCAAACGGAATAAAATCCACGAAATGATTTTTTTCCCGAACGGAAGAAGATTAGGGGACTTTTGGGCCAAGCCAGGAGGGCTACAGGGAGCCCACAAGCCCCCACTCCGCCACCAGGGTGGAGGCGGTGGTGGGCAGGCTTGTGGCCTCCCTGGCGCCCCCTGACCTAGATCTTTGGCCTATATATTCCCCAAAATACAACAAAAAATAAAGGGATCCATGAAAATACTTCTCCGCCACCGCAAGTGTCCATTTCCGCGGGATCTCATCTGGAGACCCTTCCCGGTGCCCTGCCGGAGGGGACTTTGGAGTTGGAGGGCTTCTTCATCATCATCATCGCCCCTCCAATGACTCATGAGTAGTTCACTTCAGACCTACGGGTCCGTAGTTAGTAGCTAGATGGCTTCTTCTATCTCTTTGATCTTCAATACAAAGTTCTGCATGATCTTCATGGAGGTCTATCCGATGTAAACTTCTTTGGCGGTGTGTTTGTCGAGATCCGATGAATTGTGGATTTGTGATCAGATTATCTATGATATATATTTGAGTCTTTGCTGATTTCTTATATGCATGATTTGATATCCTTGTAAGTCTCTTCGAGTCTTGGGTTTTGTTTGGCCAACTAGATCTATGATTCTTGCAATGGGAGAAGTGCTTGGTTTTGGGTTCTTACCGTGTGGTGACCTTTCCCAGTGACAGTAGGGGCAACAAGGCACACATCGTGTAGTTGCCATCAAGGGTAACAAGGTGGGCTCTGTCATAGATAGGAGATTGTCCATCTACATCATGTCATCTTGCTTAAGGCATTACTCTGTTCTTTTGGACTTAATACACTAGATGCATGCTGGATAGTGGTCGACCTGTGGAGTAATAGTAGTAGATGCAGAAAGTATCGGTCTACTTGTTTTGGACGTGATGCCTATAGATATAATCATTGCCATAGATGACGTCACGACTTTGCGCGGTTCTATCAATTGCTCGATAGTAAATTGTTCACCCACCGTCTACTTGCTTTCATGAGAGAAGCCTCTAGTAAACACTACGGCCCCTGGGTCTATCCACATCTATCGTTTCCACTTTCGCTTTTACTTTGCTTTGTTACTTTGTTGCTTTCAGTTCTCACTTGGCGAACAATCTATAAGGGATTGACAACCCCTTCATAGCGTTGGGAGCAAGCTTTTTGTGTTTGTGCAGGCTCTTGTGATACTCCTTCACTGGATCGATACCTTGGTTCTCAAACTGAGGGAAATACTTACCACCGCTGCGCTACATCACCCTTTCCGCTTCGAGGGAACACCAATGCAAGGCTCCAAGGCCACGGGGGAAATCCTTTGCATATTTGCCTAGGAAGTCCCTTAAGGTGTAGCCGTAGCAGAAGGATTCCTGGTGCCGTCGACACACCTATTTCTGGCGCCGTTGGAAGGTCTTTTGTTGCAATAGCAGAAGTATTTCTGGCGCCGTTGCCGGGGAAGGAGAGATCTATCCAAGTAGGTCTCACAAACTCATCTCTTGCATTTACTTCTTTTTGCTAGTTGCCTCTCGTTTTCCTCTCCCCCACTTCACATTTGCCGTTTTCCTTTGCCAGTTTTCTTGCTTGCTTGTGTGCTTGTTTGTTTGTTGAAGTCATCATGGCTGAAAACACCAAACTTTGCAACTTCTCGAGCACTAATAATAATGATTTTATTAGTACTCCGATTGCTCCCTCCACTAGTGCGGAATCGTATGAAATCAACGCAGCTTTGCTGAATCTTGTTATGAAAGAGCAATTCTCTGGCCTTCCTAGTGAAGATGTCGCATCACATCTCAATACCTTCATTGAGCTTTGCGATATGCAAAAGAAAAGAGATGTGGATAGTGACGTGATTAAGTTGAAACTTTTTCCTTTCTTGTTGCGAGATCGTGCAAAAACTTGGTTGTCTTCTTTGCCTAAAAATAGTATCGATTCTTGGGATAAGTGCAAAGATCCTTACATATCCAAGTATTTTCCGCCGGCTAAGATCATCTCCTTACGTAGCGATATCATGAATTTCAAGCAACTTGATCATGAACACGTTGCACGATCTTGGGAGAGGATGAAGCTTATGATTAGAAATTGTCCCGCTCATGGCTTGAGTTTGTGGATGATTATATAAATCTTTTACGCTGGCTTGAATTTCGCTTCTCGCAATATCTTGGACTCCGCCTCAGGTGGAACGTTCATGGAAATCACGTTAGGAGACGCTACAAAACTCCTAGACAATATCATGACCAACTACTCTCAGTGGCACACTGAAAGGTCGCCTGCTAGCAAAAAGGTACACGCTATAGAAGAGATTAACTCGCTTAGTGCTAAGATGGACGAGTTGATGAATTTGGTTGGTAGTAGAAACGCTACCGTAGATCCTAATAACATGCCACTATCTTCTTTGATTGAGAGTAGCAATGGTGGTTTGGACGTGAATTTTGTTGGTAGGAACAGTTTTGGCAACATCAATGCTTTTAGAGGAAACTATGTTCCTAGGCCTTTTCCTAGTAACTCCTCTAACAATTATGGCAATTCCTACAACAACACTTATGGAAATCACAACAAATTACCCTCTGATTTAGAGAGTAATATCGAAGAGTTCATCAACTCTCAAAAGATTTTCAATGCGTCCATAGAGGAAAAACTACTCAAAATAGATGATTTGGCTAAGAGCGTTGATAGGATGTCTTGTGATATTGATGCTTTGAAAGTTAGATTCGCTCCTCCCAAGGTCAACTTGGATGAAACTTTGAAAGCTATGCGTATCTCCATGAATGAGAGCAAAGAAAGAACCGCCCAAATTCGCGCTAGACATGAATGGTTTAAAAGGGTGCGTTCTAGTGATGCAAATCACGAAGATCTTAAAGTGCTTGGTGTGTCTCCTCTTGAATCTTTGTTTTCGCATGTCAAACCTATTTATGGAGGGGCTGGATATGAATCCACTTTGGTTGAAAAATGCCCCAATGATTCGGAGTCCACCCATCTTGATGATAAAGGTGTGGAGAGTGGAGTAGAAGAAATCAAATTTTTGGGTAGTAATGAAACTCCCACTTTGGATTTCAAGGAATTCAATTATGATAATTGCTCCTTGTTTGAATGCATTTCTTTGATGCAATCCATTGCAAACTCTCCACATGCTTATAGCCAAAGCAAAGCCTTTACCGCGCATATCGTAGATGCTATGATGAAATCTCTTGAAGAGAAGCTCGAACTAGAAGTCTCTATACCTAGAAAACTTCATGATGAGTGGGAACCTACTATCAAAATCAAGATCAAAAACTATGAGTGCAATGCTTTGGGTGATTTGGGTGCTAGTGTTTCCGCGATTCCAAAGTCTTTATGTGATATTCTTGGTTTTCATGAGATTGAAGAGTGTTCTCTTAATTTGCATCTTGCGGAATGTACTGTCAAGAAACCCATGGGAAGGATCGGTGATGTTCTTATTGTTGCAAATAAGAACTATGTACCCGTGGATTTCATTGTACTTGACATAGATTGCAATCCTTCATGTCCCATTATTCTTGGTAGACCTTTCCTAAGGACTATTGGTGCTATCATCGATATGAAGGAAGGGAATACTAGATTTCAGTTTCCTTTGAAGAAGGGCATGGAGCACTTTCCTAGAAAGAAAATAAGATTGCCTTATGAATCTATGATGAGGGCTACTTATGGTTTGAGCACCAAAGATGACTATACGTGATTCCATCACTTTTCGCCTAGCTAAGGGCGTTAAACAAAAGCGCTTGTTGGGAGGCAACCCAATGAATCTATCCTTTTTCTTTCTATTTTGTGTTTTCCACACTTTCATAATTCTGTTATGATTGTGTTTTTTGTGTTTCTTTTTGCGTTTGTGCCAAGCAAAACCGTTATGATTAGTCTTGGGGATGATCGTTTGGTCATGCTGGAAAAGACAGAAACTTTCTGCTCACGAAAATAATTTTCATTTTTTTCTGTAAGAGATTTTGAGTTGATTATTTTTGCTGATGATTGCTACACAAATTCTTCAGACTGTCGTAATTTTTCAGAATTTTTGAAGTACCAGAAGTATACGAAATATACAGATTTCTACAGACTGGTCTGCTGTTAACATATTCTGTTTTTGTTGTGTTGGTTGCTTATTTTGATGAAACTATGGATAGTATCGGGGGGTATTATCCATGGAAGATTGAAAATACAGTAACCCAACATCATCATAAGTAGAATTTAAGTTTGCTACAGTACCTAAGGAAGTGGTGGTTAGCTTTCTCATACTAATGTTATCACGAGTTTCTGTTTAAGTTTCGTGTTGTGAAGTTTTCAAGTTTTGGGTGAAGTTCTTATGGACAAAGAGATAAAGAGTGGCAAGAGATCAAGCTTGGGGATTCCCAAGGCACCCCAAGATATTCAAGGATGCCGTAAAATCCTAAGCTTGGGGATGCCCCGGGAAGGCATCCCCTCTCTCGTCTTCAATCCATCGGTAACGTTACTTGGGGCTATATTTTTATTCACCACATGTTATGTGTTTTTGCTTGGAGCGTCTTGTATCGTAGGAGTCTTTTAGTTTTGTTGTGTCACAATCATCCTTGCTGCACACCTAGAGAGAGAGAGACATGCACTCACCATGATTTTGTCGAGCTTTACTTATATCTTTTGGTAGACAATTTTGCTCTATGTGCTTCACTTATATCTTTTGAGCTAGATACTTTTGCTCTATGTGCTTCACTTATATCTTTTAGAGCGCAGCGGTGCATGGCTTGGTAGTTGATCTATGCTTTGAAAGTAGTCTCAAAAGGGGTACTTATCCAAAGGGATACGAAAACTTCCACCTTCATGTGCATTTAATAGTTAGAGAAGTTTGATTCATCTCAATTAGTTTTGTGTTGTGGTTTTGGTAATATTGAAGTCATGCTAGTAAGGTGTTGTGGATCTAGAAATACTTTTGTTGAAGTTAGTGATTCCCGTAGCATGCACGTTCGGTGAACCGCTATGTGATGAAATTTGAGCATGATTAGTCTATTGATTGTCATCCTTTGCGTGGCGGTCGGGATCGCGCGATGGTTTATACCTACCAACCCTTCCCCTAGGAGTATGCGTTGAATGCTTTGTTTCGATTACTAATAAATTTTTTGCAACAAGTATATGAGTTCTTCATGACTAATGTTGAGTCCATGGTTTAGATGCACTTTCACCTTCCACCATCACTATCTTCTTAGTGCCGTGCAACTTTCGCCGGTGCACAAAACCCACCATTAGCCTCCCTCAAAACAGCCACCATACCTACCTACTATGGCTTTTTCAAAGTCATTCCAAGATATATTCCCATGCAACTACCACCATGACATGTGCCACCACATCTACATTGCCATTGCATGATCGTAAGATAGCTAGCATGATGTTTCCATTAATGTCTATGCCATGCTAGATCATTGTCACGGTACACTACCGAAGGCATTCCATATAGAGTCATCGTTGCTCTAAGTTTTGAGTTGAAAGTGTGATGATCATCATTAATGGAGCATTGTCCCATGTGAGGAAATAAAAGAGGCCAAAGATGCCCACCAAAAAAAAAGAGGCCAAAGAGCCCACCAAATAAAAAAAATATGAGAGAAAAAGAGAGAAGGGACAATGCTACCACTTTTCCACACTTGTGCATATTAAGCACCATGATCTTCATGATTGAGAGTCTCTCATTTTGTGACCACCAGATAGCTAGTGGGAAATTTTCATTATGTAACTTGGCTTGTATATTCCAATGATAGGCTTCCTCAAAATTGCCTTAGGTCTTCGTGAGCAAGCAAGTTGGATGCACACCCACTAGTTTTCTTTAAGAGCTTTCACTTACTCTTAGCTCTAGTGCATCATTTGATGGCAATCCCTACTCATTCACATTGATATGTATTGATGAGCATCTCCACAGCTCATTGATATGCCTAGTTAATGTGATCATCGTCTCCTTATTTTTGTCTTGCAACCTCCACCACACTCCACACCACTTATAGTGCTAAAACCATGGCTCACGCTCATGTATTGCGTGAGAGTTGAAAAACTTTGAGAAAGTAAAGGTGTGAAACAATTACTTGGACAATACCGGGGTTGTGCATGATTTAAATTCGTTGTGCAATGATGATAGAGCATAGCCAAACTATGTGATTTCGTAGGGATAACTTTCTTTTGGCCTTGTTATTTTGAAAGTTCATGATTACCTTGCTAGTTTGCTTGAATTATTATTGTTTCCACGTCAATAGCAAACTATTGTTTTGAATCTAATGGATCTGAACATTCACATCACATAAGAGGAGTTACAAAGGACATCTATGCTAGGTAGCATGAAAGCATCAATAATTCATTCTTTATCACTTCCCTACTCGAGGACGATCAGGAGTTAAGCTTGGGGATGCTTGATATGTCTCAAACATATCTGTAATTTTTGATGGTTTCATGCTGTTATCTTGTCATCTTTGGATGTTTTATGTACCTTTTATATATTTTTTGGGACTAACTTATTAATTCAGTGCCAAGTGCCAGTTCCTGTTTTTTCTGTGTTTTTGGCTCTTTTCAGATCTGATTTCGGAACGGAGTCCAAACGGAATAAAATCCCCAAAATGATTTTTTCCCGAACGGAAGAAGATCAGGGGGCTTTTGGGCCAAGCCAGGAGGGCTACAAGGAGCCCACAAGCCCCCACTCCGCCACCAGGGGGAGGCGGCGGTGGGCAGGCTTGTGGCCTCCCTGGTGCCCCCTGACCTAGATCTTGTGCCTATATATTCCCTAAAATACAGCAAAAAATCAAGGGATCCACGAAAATACTTTTCCGCCGCCGCAAGCTTCTGTTTCCGGGAGATCTCATCTGGAGACCCTTCCCGATGCGCTACCGGAGGGGACTTTGGAGTTGGAGGGCGTCTTCATCATCATCATCGCCCCTCCAATGACTCGTGAGTAGTTCACTTCAGACCTACGGGTCCGTAGTTAGTAGCTAGATGGCTTCTTCTCTCTCTTGGATCTTCAATACAAAGTTCTCCATGATCTTCATGGAGATCTATCCGATGTAATCTTCTTTGGCGGTGTGTTTGTCGAGATCCGATGAATTGTGGATTTGTGATCAGATTATCTATGATATATATTTGAGTCTTTGCTGATTTCTTATATGCATGATTTGATATCCTTGTAAGTCTCTCCGAGTCTTGGGTTTTGTTTGGCCAACTAGATCTATGATTCTTGCAATGGGAGAAGTGCTTGGTTTTGGGTTCTTACCGTGTGGTGACCTTTCCCAGTGACAGTAGGGGCAGCAAGGCACACATCGTGTAGTTGTCATCAAGGGTAACAAGGTGGGCTCTGTCGTAGATATGATATTGTCCATCTACATCATGTCATCTTGCTTAAGGCGTTACTCTGTTCTTTTGGACTTAATACACTAGATGCATGCTGGATAGCGGTCGACGTGTGGAGTAATAGTAGTAGATGCAGAAAGTATCGGTCTACTTGTTTTGGACGTGATGCCTATAGATATAATCATTGCCATAGATGACGTCACGACTTTGCACGGTTCTATCAATTGCTCGACAGTAATTTGTTCACCCACCGTCTACTTGCTTTCATGAGAGAAGCCACTAGTAAACACTACGGCCCCCGGGTCTATCCACATCTATCGTTTCCACTTTTGCTTTTACTTTGCTTTGTTACTTTGTTGCTTTCAGTTCTCACTTGGCGAACAATCTATAAGGGATTGACAACCCCTTCATAGCGTTGGGAGCAAGCTTTTTGTGTTTGTGCAAGCTCTTGTGATACTCCTTCACTGGATCGATACCTTGGTTCTCAAACTGAGGGAAATACTTACCACCGCTGCGCTACATCACCCTTTCCGCTTCGAGGGAACACCAACGCAAGGCTCCAAGGCCATGGGGGAAATCCTTTGCATATTTGCCTAGGAAGTCCCTCAAGGCGTAGCCGTAGCAGAAGGATTCATGGTGCCGTCGACACACCTATTTCTGGCGCCGTTGGAAGGTCTTTTGTTGCAGTAGCACATAGCGATCTAGATCTGTCTGCATAATAGCTCGAAACGAAAACAGAGGATATTTGCGCGATACGAGGGTCAGACCTTCCAGGATAATATATAATTAATTTTTTCCGACCAAAAGGAGTACTCTGCAAGAAAACGGAGTCCGGGAGGCACACGAGGTGACCACAAGCCACCCAGGCGCGGCCAGGGGGGTAGGCCGCGCTTGGCAGGCTTGTCTCCTCCTCGTGCGCTTTCTGGACTACTTCAAATTTTTCTATTTTTCTAAAAATTCCAAAGCGAAGAAAAATTGCTACTGGAAAAGTTTTGGAGTCGGTTTACTTACCGAATCACATACCTCTTTGGTTTTGGAGTCTGCAACAGGCTGATAAATATCCCTTATGTACTCCTCCGAATATATGGTATTAATAACATTGCTTTCAACATTTATGGGAGTACGTGAGATATAATGCTTGATTCTTTGCCAATTTACCACTCTCGGAAAATTACCTTCCGTGTTGTTGATCTTGATGGCACCAGAACAATATGAGGACTTCCCATTTAGAGAGAAGCTCGCATGCAAAAAATATTAAACGAGAATTGTATAGCAAGACATAATCACCTACACTGAACTCACGTTTTTGTATCCTTTTATCATGCCATCTCTTAAATTTTTCTTTGAACAACTTGGCATTTTCATATGCCTGAGTTCTCCATTCATCAAGTGAGCTAATATCTCTCTATTACTTAGCTCTACTTGACCACTGGACTAAGGATGATAGGGAGATGCAATTCTATGGTTGACATCATACTTAGCAAGCGTTTTACGGAAAGCACCATGAATAAAATGTGAACCACCATCATCATTAAATATCTAGGGACTCCAAGTCTATGGAAAATAACTTCTTTAAGCATCCTAATAGAGGTGTTGTGATCAACACTACTAGTTGGGATAGCTTCTACCCACTTAGTAACGTAATCAACATCAACTAGGATATGAGTATACTCGTTGGACTTTGGAAAAGGTCCCATATAATCAAAACCCCAAACATCAAATGGTTCAATGACAAGTGAATAATTCATAGGCATTTCCTGATGTTTACTGATATTACCTATTCTTTGACATTCATCACAAGACAAGACAAACTTACGGGCATCCTTGAAGAGAGTAGGCCAATAGAAACCGGATTGCAATACCTTGTGTGCAGTTCTATCTCCTGCATGGTGTCCTCCGTAAGCCTCGGAGTGACACTTCTGTAGGATCTGTCCCTGTTCATGCTCAGGTACACAACATCTAATAACACCATCTACTCCTTCTTTATAAAGGTGAGGATCATTCCAAAAGTAATGTCTCAAATCAAAGAAGAATTTCTTCTTTTGTTGGTATGTGAAACTAGGTGGTATATATTTGGCAACAATATAATTTGCATAATCAGCATACCAAGGTGTACTACGTGAAGCATTGATGACATTCAGTTGCTCATCAGGAAAGCTATCATCAATAGGTTGTGGGTCATCAAGAACATTCTCCAACATAGACAAGTTAGCTGCTACGGGGTTCTCAACACCCTTCCTATCAACAACATGCAAATCAAATTCTTGTAGCAAGAGAACCCATCTGATAAGTCTAGGTTTAGCATCTTTCTTTTCCATGAGATACTTAATAGCAGCATGATCAGTGTGAATAGTAACCTGTGACGGCCCGAGACCGACATTCCAGAAGATTCCCCCTCTTTTCGTTTTTGTCGTGTGTCTATTTTCTTTTGTCGCATCATCATCGCATCATGCGCATCATCAGCATTGCATCGGCATCTTCGTTGCCGCCAGTTTTCAAAGTTGCATCCGTTGTTAGTTGCCGGCTCTCGTCGTTGTCCGTTATGAGCCCGACCATACACGCACGCGCCACGTCATCGTTCAAAACCCTATTTTAAGAGTGTGTTGAAAACTTTCTCTGATCGAGGTGAAACTTGGCATGCGGTCGCGATTAGTTATAGCTAGGCCGCCTGTTGAATTTCGTCGCGATCGGAGTCTGTCTAGTACCCGAACGGTCGACCGTAGCGGCACCGTATTCGGTCTACCGTCGGACGTGTTTCGGTGTTTTAAATCTTGTTGCCGCGCCACGCTATCTCCCTCTCACCCCTACATAACCCATCTACACAGGTGAGTAGTGCCACCTAGCCACTTCCTCCATTCGTGGTCATCGGATCGCGATCGGACGGACGAGGTCCACCCCACCTTAGACCAACCCTATATAAGCTCCACCCTGTAGAGAGACCTCTCTCACTTCACTAGGGTTCCCCCTAGTCGTTTTTGCAGCCAACCCCCCTAGAAATCCCCACCTGCTAGCCCACACCCTTCAAATCCCGCAGCCCAAGCTCCATAGCCTTTCTCAGCCTTCGGATCTGAGATATGGGGCTCAGATTCGCCCAAATCCCCACCAACCGGACATGTCCGTGGTCAAATCGGACATGTCCGAGCGACCACAGCTCCTGCCAAAGACCTCCCCGAGCTTCTCCCCGATCCAGCAGCCGTGCCAACCTCCCATCGTCGCCTTTCCCCGCCAGCAGCGCGCCCCCACGAGCTGGAGTCGCCGCCCTGTGCAGCCCACCGCAACGAGCCGCCGCTCGCCCCGCTTCAGAAACCTGCCGGCCATGGCCGCCGAGCGCAGCCCCTCCCATGGCTGCTGGGCGCCTGCTGCAGCAGCCGCCGCCTTGGGCCATCGCCATAGTCAGGATCCCGCCGGATCCGCCTCCGTGAGCCTCTTCCCGCCAGTCCCGAGATCCCTGCTGCCGAAGCCCCTCGCCGTCGGTCCAGCGCACCGCCGCTAGGCTGCTTCCTGCGTTGTGTCGTCGTGCGGGACGAGCCAGGAGATGGGCAGCTCGCTAGCTGGGCCCCGCGCCGGCCGAGGCCAACTCGCCCCCCGCCAGGGCCCTCTCCAGCCGAGGCCAAGTCGGCCTCTCTCCAGCAGCCCGAGGCCCAGCTCGCCACCGCATTGGGCCGCGACCCACCCTGGTGAGCGCTGCTCGCTAAATCCCGCCCGGTGCACAAGATATATATGCTGTGCTTGCCTCTGTTCGGCCCAATAGGATTTCAGGGTTTTATTCGAATTAGATAAATTTCAAGAATTAGACGTTTAGTCAAACCCCCGTAACTTTTAAACCGTTAGTCGGTTTGCGACGTGTAGCATATGAATTTGGTGTAGTTTTGTGCGTAGAATCCGATTATAAAACTTGCATAATTGTTTGACGTACTTTGAGACGCCATATGCATAGATTTACATGCTGTTCCAATAAGATCCGCTCCGTAGTTTATTTTCCGCGCGTGTTCAAATTGCTCGGATGACGTAGTATAAATGCCCATGTTTTAGGAATACTCTTACCATGTATTTTAGAGCGGTCATTGGTATTTTTGCGTGTAGGGATTTGCCGCTAGTTTATTTTCCGTGTTTAGGTATTTATCTCGCATTTACGTGTGGTGAAATTAATGTTGTGCAACCCCACATATTTTATATGTTTTCGGGGTAAAAAAATCCATGGGATTTTTCTGTGCAATTAGTTTTAGCTTTTGAGTAAGTTAGTTCGCGCGATATTTTGCCATGTTGCCCTCTTGTCTATTTCGTAGGATTTATTCCGTGCTTCGTTTGATTAAGTTTTCAATTAGGGAGTTGATCTTTGATGTTTAGTCTAGCCCCTGGTATTTTTGGTTGCAATAGAAATGCATGTTTAGGTGTGGTTTGCTTGCTCTCAAGTTGCTAGAAATAGTGCTGATTTGGAGGTGCTTAAATATTTCTAAGTCTGGAATCTGTTATATTTTGTTGCTGTTTTGTTTTGCTTCTATCTTGTGATCTGTAGCTCTTTTGAGGTTGGTGCAATGGCGTTAGTTGTAGACTTTGTGTTTATATAGCATGCTATGAATTTTCATGCCATTTGGAGTCCTGTAGCTTATGGTTTTGCTGCTGTCAATATGCCTTCAGATCGAAAACTGCACTTTCATGAAGTGTTATTTTCACTAAGTCTGAAATAGTGTGTGAGATGCCATTTTGTGACTTCTTTCCCTAGTGTTCCATGATGCCATGCTAGTTGTTGTTAGTTGTTTGTTGTAGTGCTTCTTGCCCTCTTTCGTGTCATGCCTTGGTTGAGTAGATTGGAGTTGTGTAGCTCGTAGTTGTGGGATGTAGAAAATGCTATGTGGCTGATTTTGGCAGATTGTAGTGATTTCTTGTTTTGCTCGTAGTTGTTGAACCGTAGCTCCGATTTGATCGTGTCCTATATGAAACTTGCTTAGAATCTCGTGTAGTTTCTGTTTCTCTTGCTGGTTGTATGTTTTGAAGTGCTCGTGTCTGTCATTGCACACATATTGCATTCATGCCATCATATCTTGCGGTGCTTGTAACTTTTGATCCGCAGCTCCGTTGGAGATGTTCTCTATGTGAAAATTGCTTGTAACGATGCGTAGAATCACGTGAACCTATTTGTTTTGCTGTTTAACAACTAATTAAATGTGTTAGTTCAGATCTGGACAGAATTGTAAATTAACATGTGAGGTCGTCTCGGAGATGCTATAAGTCATTTCCGACCTCATTTAAAATGCCTAGATAGGTAGTTTAATTACGCTTCACCTCTTGGCATGTTTAACCACATTTAATATTGCCGTGTATCTAATCGGGATAGAACTAAATAAATAAACGTGGAGTTTCGTCAGTATGCAACTCGTTGCATATTGAACTTCACTTAATGTGTAGTGTTTGATTGTGTGAATTGTCATGCCGTGACTTGCATGTATTCAGCTGCTCATGCATCATATGTGTTGTTTATCGTGTGGTGAATTCTGTGTGTTGATTTGTGTTTCCGGTTTGCTTCGTCTCGATAGAGTTCCGCAGCGTGCCGGATTGTGAGGACCCGTTCGACTACGTCGGTTCGTCTGCTTCACGGAGGCATTCTTCTTCCAAGCGGGATCTCAGGCAAGATGACCATTTCCCCAGATACCATTACTATCATTGCCATGCTAGTTTTATCGCTTCTACCGTTTATGTCTCGTTGCCTACCACATGTTAAATATCAGCCTCTCAACAATGCCATAAAAACTTCAACCTTGTTCAACCTAGCAAACCACTGATTGGCTATGTTACCGCTTGCTTAACCCTGTGTTAGCGTTGCTAGTTGCAGGTGCAGTTGCTTCCATGTGATAACATGGGTTCCTTGTTATATCACCCTATTTAATGCTATTTAATTAATGCACCTATATACTTGGTAAAAGGTGGAAGGCTCGGCCTTTCTAGCCTGGTGTTTTGTTCCACCTTTGCCCCCTTAGTTTCGGCTACCAGTGTTATGTTCCATAATTGAGCGCTCCTAACACGATAGGGGTTGTTATGGGGACCCCCTTGATAATTCGTTTTAGATTAAAGCTGGTCTGGCAAGGCCCAACATTGGTACTATTTGCCCAACATAATAATTCTGTTAAACCTGAAATGCATAGGGAGTTAGCGCTACCCGAGGAGTAATTCTACATAATACAGGTAGGGCCAGTGCTGATGGTGCTGGTCCAAAACAGAGCAGTGTCCGGGGCCAACCCAGGGCAACTTGGGTGATTTCTATCAGGCCTCCGTACGCGTAGCTTATCCGTCGTGTCCTGAGAACGAGATACGCGGCTCCTATCGGGATCGTCGACACGCCGGGTGGCCTTGCTGATTAGTTTTACCTTTGACGAGATATCTTGTGCATCGGGATTCCGGTGATGCTTTGGGTAATCTCAGAGTTGAGGTTTTCCACTAAGGAATCCGACGAGATCGTGAGTGTCGTGATCGAGGATTTCTATGCGGCTTGTGGTAATTTGTGATGGACTAGTTGGAGCACCCCTGCAGGGTTAAATCTTTCGGAAAGCTGTGCCCGTGGTTATGTGGCAACGTGGAAACTTTGTTTAACACTGGTTCTAGATAACTTGAAGTTAACCTAATTAAAACATCCCAACCGTGACTGTCTCTTTCGTGAGTTCCTTCTCCGATCGAGGACACGGTGGGGTTATGTCTGACGTAGGTAGGTGTTCAGGATCATTCTTTTGATCATCAGTAGTTCACGTCCGCTATGCGTAGATCTTCCCCCTCTTATTTCTTGTACTTGTAAGTTTAGCCACCAAATATATGCTTAGCCGCTGCTGCAACCTCGCCACTAAACCATGTCTCACCTAATAAGCTTTGCTAGTCTTGATACCTTTGGAAATGAGATTGTTGAGTCCCCTGTGGCTCACAGATTACTACAACACCAGTTGCAGGTACAGGTAAAGGTTACTTGACGCGAGTGCGTTGATTGTTCATTTGGAGTTGCTTCTTCTTCTTCTTCTTCATCGATCTAGGATGGGTTCCAGGCCGGCAGCCTCGGATAGCAACGATGGACGTCGTTCTTCTTTTCTCGTTTGTTTTCGTCCGTAGTCGGACCCTGCTCTTCTTCATGATGATTATGTATTGTACTGATGTGACTCTGATGTAGCTTGTGGCGAGTGTAAGCCCATTATATATATATATATATATATATATATATATATATATATATCTTCTTTTCAGTACATGTACTTGTAACGATATCCATTCTTGCGACACGAGGAGATGCGCTTCTATCCCTGACGAGGCCTTCGTGCCAAATTGAGGATAGGGTCGCGTCGTGGACGTGACATAACCTTGGAATCAACAATGTAAGATCTGAACTTTTCACATGCAAACACGACTACTAAAAATTCCTTTTCAGTGGTAGCATAGTTTCTTTGGGCACTGTCTAGAGTTGTACTAGCATAATGAATAACATTCAATTTCTTATCAACTCTTTGTCCTAGAACAACACCAAGATCATAATCACTAGCATCACACATAATTTCAAAAGGCAGGTTCCAATCAGGTGGTTGAACAATAGGTGCAGTTATCAAGGCCTTCTTAAGTATTTCAAATGCTTCTTCACAATCATCATCAAAAACAAAAGTAATATCCTTTTGCAAGAGATTGGTAAGAGGCCTAGAAATCTTAGAAAAGTCCTGAATGAACCTTCTATAGAAACCAGCATGACCAAGGAAACATCTTATACCTTTAATGTGTGTAGGGCATGGCATTTTCTCGATCGCATCAACCTTAGCCTTATCAACTTCAATACCTCTTTCAGAAATTTTATGTCCTAAGACGATGCCTTCATTAACCATAAAGTGGCACTTCTCCCAATTCAAGACAAGGTTGGTATATTTACATCTCTCGAAAACTCGATCAAGGTTGCTGAGGCAATCATTAAAAGAAGACCCGTAAACGGAGAAGTCATCCATGAAAACCTCAACAATCTTTTCACAAAAGTCAGAGAATATAGCCATCATACATCTTTGAAAGGTAGCAGGTGCATTACATAAGCCAAAATGCATACGTCTGTAAGCAAAGGTACCGAAAGGGCAGGTAAAAGTGGTTTTCTCGTGATCAGATTGTGCAACAGGTATTTGGGAGAAACCAGAATAACCATCTAGAAAGAAGAAGTGTGTGTGTTTAGACAATATTTCTAGCATTTGGTCAATAAAAGGCAAAGGGTAATGATCTTTCCTAGTGGCTTTACTCAATTTACTAAAATCAATCACCATCCTATAGCCAGTAATAATCCTCTGTGGGATCAATTCATCTTTATCATTAGGGACAACGGTAATACCTCCCTTCTTAGGGACGCAATGCACTGGACTTACCCAATCACTATGAGCAACAAGATAGATAATACCCGCTTCCAGGAGCTTTAGTATTTCTTTTCTTACTACCTCTTTCATCTTAGGATTTAATCAGGATCGGTTTTAATTTTATGCTGGCATAGAGTGGTACTAATGCCCTTAAGATCATCAATAGTATATCCAATAGCAGCACGGTGCTTCCTCAGAGTTTTCAACAACTTCTTTTCTTCATGCTCTAAAAGGCTAGCACTAATAATAACATGATATATCTCTTTTTCATAAAGATAAGCATACTTAAGAGTATCAGGTAACTGCTTAAGCTCAAACACGGGATCACCCTTTGGTGGGGGTGGATCTCCAAGCAGTTCAACAGGCAAATTATTCTTAAGGATAGGATGTTGTTCAAAGATAACTCTATCTATATCATTCCTTTCATCCATATGCATATCATTTTCATGCTCAAGCAAGTATTGCTCTAAAGGATCAGTAGGAGGCACATCAATAGAAGCTAGGGAAATAATTTCATCCTTACTAGACAATTCTTTTTCAGGAGGTTGTCTACCAAACTTGGAGAAATTGAACTCATGTGACACACCTTCAAAGCCAACAGTAATAGTTTGCTTCTCACAGTCAATATGAGCATTGACAGTATTGAGGAAAGGTCTGCCAAATATGATGGGACAAAAGCTATCTTGTGTGGTAGCAAGAACGAGAAAATCAGTAGGATACTTACTTTTACCACACAAGACTTCAACATCTCTAACAATTCCCAAAGGGCAGATAGTATCTCTATTGGCAAGCTGAATAGTGACATCAATAGGTTCCATCTCGACAGGTGCAATCTCATCTTTAATTTCATCATATAAAGATTGAGGTATTGCACTAACACTAGCACCCACGTCACATAAACCATGATAACAATGATCTCCTATCTTAACAGAAACTACATGCGTGCCAACAACAGGCTTATGTTTGTCTCTAGCATGAGGTTTAGCAATTCTAGCAGCATCTTCACAGAAGTGAATATCATGGCCATCAACATTGTCGGACAGGAGATCTTTGATAATAGCAATGCTAGGTTCAAACCTAATTTTCTCAAGGGATGTAGGTGTTCTAATGTAGCACCTACGTATCACAGTTGAATCTTTAGAATGATCCTTTATTCTAACAGGGAAAGGTGGTTTCTCAATGTAAGCACTAGGAACAATAGGATCATTATAAGCAATGACTTTCTCTTCAACTGGATTGGGTTTAACCACATTTACTTCTAAGGGAGGATGATATTTAAACGACTTATATTTAGGGAGATTAATATGAGCATCAGATGATTCACATAATGAAGCTACTATCTCAGAGTCAAGTCCATGTTTAGCGCTAAAATCACAAAAAGTATTTGTTTCAACAAAGGATTTAGCGCAATCGAACTTAAGATTCATACCTGACTCCTTACCTTCATCAAACTCCCAATCTTCAGAGTTGCGTTTAACTCTTTCAAATAAATTCCATTTGAAGTCAATATCTCTCTTCATAAAAGAACCGGTACAAGAAGTGTCAAGATGGTGCGATTATCATGAGAAAGCCGAGCATAAAACTTCTGAATAATAATTTCTCTCAAGAGCTCATGGTTGGGGCATGAATATAACATTGACTAAAGCCTCCCCCAAGCTTGAGCAATACTTTCTCTATCACAAGGCCAAAAGTTATAGATATAATTCCGATCACGATGTACCAAATGCATAGGATAAAACTTTTGATGAAATTCCAATTTCAATCGGTTGTAGTTCCATGATCTAGTATCATCACATAGCCTATACCATGTTAATGCTTTATCCCCCAAAGATAAGGTCAATACCTTCTTCTTGACCTCATCCTCGAGCAAACCTGCAAGCTTAAATAAACCACAAACTTCATCTACATAGATTAGATGCAAGTCGGGATGTGATGTTCCATCTCATGTAAAAGGATTACCCAACAGTTTCTCTAGCATAACCGAAGGAATTTCATAACAAATATTTTCAGTAGGTGCAGCAGGTTGAGGAGCAACTCCTTGTGCTTCCGTTCGAGGTGAAGATACCCCGAACAAGCTCCTCAAAGGATTAGTTTCCGTAGTGACAAGTGACAATAAATTTCAGCACACTATATAAATGTTTCCTTACCAAATTCCACTTACCAAAGGCTCTTCACTCCCCGGCAACGGCGCCAGAAAAGAGTCTTGATGACCCACAAGTGTAGGGGATCTATCATAGTCCTTTTGATAAGTAAGAGTGTCGAAACCAACGAGGAGCAGAAGGAACTGACAAGTTGTTTCCAACAAGGTATTCTGTGCAAGCACTGAAATTATCGGTAACAGATAGTTGTGCGGTAAGATGATTCATAGCAAGTAGCAAGTAACAAAGGTGCAACAAAGTGGCCCAATCCATTTTGTAGCAAGGGACAAGCCTGGACAAACTCTTATATGAGGTAAAGCGCTCCCGAGGACACATGGGAATTTCTGTCAAGCTAGTTTTCATCACGTTCACATGATTCGCGTTCCCTACTTTGATAATTTGATATGTGGGTGGACCGGTGCTTGGGTGCTGCCCTTACTTGGACAAACATCCAACTTATGATGAACCCCTCTCGCAAGCATCCGCAACTACGAAAGAAGAATTAAGACAAAGTCTAACCATATCATTAAACTAGTGGATCCAAATCAGCCCCTTACGAAGCAACACATAAACTAGGGTTTAAGCTTCTGTCACTCTAGCAACCCATCATCTACTTATTACTTCCCAATGCCTTCCTCTAGGCCCAAATAATGGTGAAGTGTTATGTAGTCGACGTTCATATAACACCATTAAAGGAAAAAACTACATAAAACGCATCAAAATATCGAACGAATACCAAATTCACATGACTACTTAGAGCAAGACTTATCCCATGTCCTCAGGAACAAAAGTGACTACTCACAAAGCATAATTATGTTCATGACCAGAGAGGTATTGAATAGCATTAGAGATCTGGACATATGATCTTCCACCGAGTAATCCAACTAGCATCAACTACAAAGAGTAATTAACACTACTAGCAACCTTACAAGTACCAATCGGAGTCGCGAGATGGATATTGGTTACATGATATGAACTAGGGTTTGGAGATGAGATGGTGCCGATGAAGATGTTGATGGAAATGAGTCCTCTCCGATGAGAGGAGTGTTGGTGATGACGATGACGACGATTTCCCCCTCCGGGAGGGAAGTTTCCCCGGCAGGACGGCCCTGCCGGAGCTCTAGATTGGTTCTGCTCAAGTTCCGCCTCTTGGCGGCAGCGATTCCTCTCGAAAGCCTCCTCCTGATTTTTTCTGGAACGAAACCCTTCTTATATCAAAAGATGGGAGCCAGAGGGGCAACAGGGGACCCACAAGCCACCCAGGCGCGGCCAGGGGGTAGGTCGCGCTTGGCAGGCTTGTGGCCTCCTCGTGGCCCCCTCCGGTACTTCTTCCGCCCAGTATTTTTTATAAAATCCAAAATAATTCCTCGTTTATTTTCACGGCTTTTGGAGTTGCGCATAATAGGTATCTCAAACTTGCTCCTTTTTTAGACCAGAATTCCAGCTGCCGGCATTCTCCCTCTTCATGTAAACCTTATAAAATAAGAGAGAAAAGGCATAAGTATTGTACCGTGAAGTGCAATAACAACCCATAAAGCGATAAATATCAACATAAAAGCATGATGCAAAATGGACGTATCAGCGGCAGGAGAAGGAGGAAGGGTTTGGAAGATTTGGTGCAATTTGAGCTAGGGTCGGGCTATCGGGTCCTATGTGGCGGATGTGCCCGGGCGCGCCCGGGCTTCCCCATAACCGCCCCATATTTGGGCTGGAAATGGGGGTTGTCGGTCAGCTCGGGTGTTTAAGTCCGGTTTGAGATGCCCGTCTGAGTCAAATTTTTGAGACCGGGCAGTGATCAGGCGGTCTGCTCGGGCGTTTGAGGAGGGTTTGAGGGTCCGGTTGTAGATGCTCTTATCAGTTTGCACTATTCACACACCTTAAATTGGCCACCTCATTTGGCGTCATTTTGACGAATGGGTTAGGGGAACTCCAAAGCAACGACACAAACCGAGAGTGCTTTTGTTTGCTTTTTGTTTGTTTGGGTCAACTAGGCGGGCGTGCACGTTCGCTTTTTTGTATGGGTCGGCTTGAGCGCCCAACGGGAAGCAAGTGGCCGGCAGTACTGTGGTAATTAAATAATAGGAGAGAGGTGGGTGGGGATGAGCGAGCGAATTAAATAAAGTGGAAGAGGTAGGTGAGTGGGTGAGAGACAAGTGGGTCACGCCGGACAGAGATGGACGACGCAGACACAGAAAACATTCGCTTTGTGTCCGCGTGCGATCCAAATGTGACTAAATTTAGCCCGGAAATGGGTCCGCACGGACGCGAAGCAGACGCGTTTTGGGTTTGGATCGGCGTGTTGGGCCTCTATTTTTGTCCGCACTGTCCCAAACGGAGGCGGGCGGACGACTTGGATTGGTGCGTTGGAGTGGACAAAATCACTATGTTACCTTATCCGTAAACTATAGGACAAAATGAACTCTGCATTTAACTATTTCACGATTTGACCCTTTTGGAAATGCCAGAGACCATGGTGTTTATTCCCCACATAGATACACCGAGCTAGGTCGCGTTGCTGCTCCACATGAAAGCACCGAGCTAGCTTGCATTGCAGCCCATATGGAAACTCCAGTCGCTTTGGCGCTACTGCCCAGGCTGCAAACACCATGTACCATGAGATTGCCGGCTAAGGAAGCAAAGATATGACTGAAAAGTTCATCATCAAGAATAATCTTAGAGCGTTGTATGGAACGTAGGCCACAACGTGCACATTGATCCAAATGATGTCAAACTACAAAGATCTCAAGCGTACGGAAGTCATTGGTAGGATTGTTGCTCATGAAATGTCACTCAAACACAAAGAAGAGCTTCATAACAAGTCAACAGGTGCATACAAAGTTTCAAGTGACACTCTCGCTACCTCAAACGAAAACCTTGTTACCAATGAATAGATAAGCCTCATGGTCAAGAAATTCAACAAGTTCTACAAGAGTACACGCAGAGAGAGAAGCTCCAACTCAATATATGAAAAGAAGCATTCATCCAGTCATGGCCAGAATTGTTATAATTGTGGAAGGCACGGACACTACTCCAATGAGGTGCACGACCCCCCACAAAAGAAGAGAAAAGTCACCTAGAAGAAGAAGCTCAATAGATGAGTCACCTCAAAGAGAGAGAAGGAGTAGACAAGATTATTATGAACGAAGACCCTCCCGGAGAAGCAAGGACTCGAAGAAGAAGGACAAGTACACCAAGAGCCACTCAAGAAGAAGACATCAAGCTCATGTTGGTGAATGGGTATCCGGCTCTGAACCCGACAACCAATCCGAGAGAAGCTACCACTTCCACTCTAACTATAGTCAAGATGAAGGTCTTGCGGGATTAGCACTACCCTCCAATTCCTATGACATATTTGATTCACCAAATGAAGGAAGTTTAAGTTGCTTCATCGCTAAAGGCCCCAAGGTATCGCACCCCTAATAACTTGACTTTAATAGTGATAAGTATGACTTACTTGGAGATGATGACTTGCTCTTTGATAATACTAGTAATGTTAGTCAAAATGAACTTGATAATAATCATGCTAGTCAAGATAAGTCGTGTGATGATGATAAGAAGGATATTGAGCGTCTAACTAAAGAATTAAACACTCTTAAGTTAGCTCATGAATATATTCTAGAAGATCATAGAGAGCTTGTAAGAACTCACGAGAAGTTACGCTTCAATAAGCTAAATTTAGAGCAAGAGCATGAGTTTCTTAAAGCTATCAATGATGATCTTCGAAAGAAGAGTTCTTCTTATCTAGCCAAACGGTTACTCTTATCTACTTTTGTTCCACAATTTAAACCTAAGGAAACTAGTAACAAAGGCAAGAAAGGTCCTTCATCTAGCAACAACAACACTAATGCTAAATGCAATGATGTTGTTTCTAGTAGCTCTACTGATACCACAAATGATTATCTTAGCAAAGTTACATTTGAGAAAGAAAATGATTTATTGAAAGGAATTATAAGTGTGTACAAGATTCTTGTTGGAAGTTAAAAATTCGAGGAGATTGTACGCATGCAAGAGGGCACCGAAAGAAACAAGGCATTGGCTACTTCAATACCAATGGAGTTGAATGGGAACAAGCTCAATACCCTAAGACAAAGTTTGTTCCCCAAAAGTAGAAGTATCCTACTCTCCCCAAGGGAACAAATGCTCAAGATGACCTTCCACCACAAGTCCACAACCTCAAGGGCAAGTACAAGCTTCAATAGGAGATTGTCTCATTTGAAGAAGAATCCAAAGCCATGGTCAAGTGGGTTCCCAAGGCCACCACTAGCTCCACTTCATCAAGTGCCAACTCAACTCCGAGGATCCCATCAATTTGATGTGGGTCCCCAAGAAGAAGAAGTAGAGAAATTCTTGAGGGGTGACTCCACCAACAAAATTCACTCTCATTATTTCGGCAAGAACTATTTGCAATCAACTCCAACCTTATGCATTAGTTCAAGGAGTGACATATTCCCTCAAAGGTAAGTAAGGGACAAGGTAATTAATGTATCAATGGACATCATCTTATATGTTCTTCACTCCAGTTCCATATATATCCTTGTATTTGTTCCTTAGGTGGGACTAACCCATGTAGATGAGAAGAGTACGGAAGAACAAGGACATCCCCAACTCAAGAAGATCTTCATCAACTATGAGCATCCACTACTACAACACCTACATGAAGTCTTCTACGACAAAATGCAAGGTTAGTTTGTCCCTCTTAGGCGGATGTCAGATCAAGGGGGAGCTTTAATATAAGACTTGAGCAAAAGCATCTCACAAGATGTGAACACATTAAAATATTTATGTAAAAGTGGTAACCCCACTTGTGCTTAAACAATGAGTATGACCTATGATCAAGTATTCTTACCTGGTGTTGACGTGCAACTATTCCTAACTTGATGCCTCCATGGCAACGGAGCCAGAAAAGAGCTGCTTCCAGTTGCTCAACAATTAGAAATTGTCTTGCAATAGCCCACGAGCGCGTGGGATCGCGGTAGTTTTTGAGGGTAGAGTATTCAACCCAAATTTGTCGGTTCGCACGACGGGAGGAAAACAATATTCTCTAGTATTAGTAGTTGAGGCGTCAACTCAACCACACCTGAAAGATTAGTGTCTGCAAGCAAAGTATCAGTAGCAAAGTAGTATGATAGCAACAGTGCCAGAAACGATCTGTTGACGGCAGACTATTCCTAACGGTTGTATCAATGGCGCCAGTAAGTTTCCCGTGGACGGGAAATATTATTTCCCGACAATGGTGCCAGAAAAAGTATTGTACCAGGTAGCAGCAGCGTAACGAGTAATAGCAGTGGCAAGGAATAGCAGTAGTGACAGCAGTAGCAAGTAGAAACAGTAGCAAGTAGCAGCAGGGCAAAGCAAGTAACAACAGCAGCAAGTAACAGTAGCAGCAACAGTAGTAACAACAGCAGAGCAAAACAAGTAACCGCAGCAGTGGGACAAACTCGTAGGCAATGGATCGGTGATTTGTCGGATGACATTCATCATGCAACAGTTATAACACGAAGAGATATGTGGCTAGCTCCCGTTCGTCAATGTGATGTAGACATGCATTCCGTGTGTAGTCATACGTGCTTAGGGAAAAGAACTTGCATGACATCTATTGTCCATCCCTCCCGTGGCAGCGGGGTCCAAATGGATACTACGGGATATTAAGGTTCTCCTTTTAATAAAGAACCGGAACAACGCATTAGCACTTGGTGAACACATGAACTCCTCAAACTATGGTCATCACTGGGAGTGGTTCCGGTTATTGTCACTCCGGCGTTGCGGATCATAACATATAGTAGGTAACTACAACTTGGAAGATCGGATCTAAACCACACATATATTGGTGACAACATAATAATTTCAGATCTGGAATCATGGCACTCGGGCCCTAGTGGCAAGCATTAAGCATGGCAAAGTAGTAGCAACATCAATCTCAGAACATAGTGGATACTAGGGATCAATCCCCGTCAAAACTAACTCGATTACATGATAGATCTCATCCTACTCATCACCGCCCAGCGAGCCTACGAATAGATTACTCACGAATGATGAAGAGCTTCATGGAATTGGAGAGGGAAGAAGGTTGATGATGACGATGGCGACAATTTCCTTGATCCAGAGCCCAAAACGGACTCCAGATCTGCCCTTCAGATGAAGAACGGGATGTGGTGGCGCCTGTGGATCGAAAACACGATGAAATCTTCTCTCCTGATTTTTTTTGGGACGAAAGGGACTAAATAGCGCTGGAATTGGGGGCGGTAGAGCCACGTGGGCCACACAAGCTTGGTAGTCGCGGCCAGGGGGGAGGCCGCAGCTATAGGGCTTGTGGCCCACTGGCCCGTCCCCTCCGGTGGATCTTTGCGCAGGTACTTTTCATATTTTCTAGAGATATTCTCCGTAAACTTTCAGGACGTTCCGAGAACTTTTATTTCTGCACAAAAATAACACCATGGCAATTCTGCTGAAAACAGCGCCAGTCTGGGTTAGTTCCATTCAAATCATGCAAATTAGAGTCCAAAACAAGGGCAAAAGAGTTTGGAAAAGTAGATACGATGGAGACGTATCAACTCCCCCAAGCTTAAAACCTTGCTTGTCCTCAAGCAACTCAGTTGACAAACTGAAAGAGAAAGAAAAAGTTTGACAAACTCTGTTTGATCTTGTTGTTGCAACTATGTCTAACTCATAACCAGAATTTCAGCAAGATCACAAGTTAACCACATAAGCAAGTGACACAAAGGTCTCACGGTAAACTAGTATCAATGGCATAATCAGCTAGCGAGCAAATAATAATGAGTTTCAGATACCAACAATTCAATCAAAACAAGCATGAAGCAATATGAATAGGTGGTATCTCGCTAGCTCTTTCTGAGACCGCAAAACATAAATGCAGTGCACTTTCAAAGATCAAGGGCTGACTAAACATTGTAATTCATAGCAACGAAGATCCAGTCATAGTCATACTCAATATCAATCAAAAGCAAAGCATAAAAATGACAAAGGTATTCTCTAATTGCTGCTTGTACAAGAGGAGGATGACTCAACATGAAAATAATTAGACAGGCCCTTCGGAGAGGGAAGCATTGATTTGCAGAGGTGCCAGAGCTCAAGCTTTGAAAATAGAGATAATGATTTTGGGTGGCATGCTTTCATTGTCAACGCAATGACCAAGAGTTCTCAATATCTTCCATGCTACTCATGCTATAGGCGGTTCCCAAACAGAAAAGTAAAGTTTTAACTCCCCCACCACCAATCAATCACACTCCACGGTGAGCCGGATCCTCGGGTACCGTCCATACTAACATCAATCTGGGGGGAGTCTTGTTTTACAGTTATGTTTTCGATTTAAGCGTGGAACTGGGCATTCCAATTACCGGGCCCTTTCTCGTGAATGAAAGTGAATAAACACATGTCGAGGATAGCACGCCTAACTTGGAAGATACCAATAGCCCCCTGTCATCACATGAGCGGTTCGGGCATGCAAAACAGATTATTTCTTGAAGGTTTAGAGAATGGCACATGCAAATTTACTTGGAACGGCAGGTAGATACCGCAGATAGGTAGGTATGGTGGACTCTCATGGAAAAACTTTTGGGTTTATGGAAGTGGATGCACAAGAAGTATTCCGCTTAGTACAAGTGAAGGCTAGCAAAAGATGGGGAAGCAACCAACTAGAGAGCGGCAACAGTCATCAAGATGCAATGAGTTTGACTATCATTGAGTGCAAGCATGAGCAGGATATAAATCACCATGAACACGAACATCATAGAGGCTATGTTGATTTTGTTTCAACTACATGCATGAACATGTGCCAAGTCAAGCCACTTGAATCATTCAAAGGAGAATACCATCCTATCATACTACATCATAGTCATCTCAAAATCTATGTTGGCAATCAAGACAAACCATTATAAGCTCTCAGTTAATTAAGCATGGCATCAGAAACTATGATCTCTAAGTTGTCATTGCAAACATGGTTCTCTCTCAACAAAGCTGAATCTGGGACGACAAGCTAGTCATATTTACAAAAACAAAATAGATATAGTTCATACCAGCTTTTCCAGTCTCAGTCACTTCATCATATATCATCATTATTGCCTTTCATTTGCACGATCGGACGATGTGCACAATAATAAGAGTGCTCGTGCATTGGACTAAAGCTGGAATCTGCAGGCAAACACAAAGGACAAGACAAAGTAATATGGCTCTTTAACTAATGAACAGGTATGCATGCAAGAGCCACTAAACATTGTAACCAATATCTTCTACCTTGAACCGAAGAAAAAGAAAACTATTTACACGGGAAAGCTCCCACAAGCAAAAGAAGAAAGGAAAATCTTTTTTGGGTTTTCTCAAAAGGACACAAAACAAGAAAACAAGAAAACGAAAATAAACTAGCATGGATAATACCGTGGCAAAGTGTAAACACCGACTAACAAAGTGAAAGCATAAGCATGAATGTAAAGTTGGTGCAAACACGTACTCCCCCAAGCTTAGGCTTTTGGCCTACCTTGGTCTACTCCCATGGAGGGAAATAACCAGTTCCATGATACTCCGGAGCGGACTGTGGATGCCACTGCTGTGTGAGCTCCTGTGGCTCCCACTGATAAACTGGCGACTGGTACTCGACTGGCGACTCGGGCACGTGCGCCTGTGGTTGGGCCAAGCCCCAATATGCGTAGATGTCCGAGGGCATAATAATGTACCTGCCTGCATAAAGGTTGAACAAAGAAGGAGCAGGCAAGGTAATAGTCTCTCGAGTACCCTGACTAAATACCAGGTTATAAATCATCCGTCTACTAGCATCTCTATCCAGAAAATCATGGCGAACCATGCTGTCATAATCCAGATATTTCTCAGGAAGAAGCATTTCTTCTTCCTCCTCCAGTCTAATGGGTATCTCAAAGTGTCTGGCAAGACGGGTAGCATAGATACCTCCATAGATGACACCTTTGGAACGGTTTGTGTTCAACCGCTAAGCTACTATAGCACCTAGGCTATAAGTCTTATTGTTACAAAGGCCTTCGCGCAAAACCGCAAGGTCTGGAGAGCTAAGTGACCCAGCCTCCCCACGGCCAATCAAACATTTTCCCACAAATAATGAGAAGTACCAAAGCACAGGAAAATGTATGCTAGCAATTCTAGCGCGAGACACTCCTCTCTCCTCTCCAACAGCAATAGTATCTATGGAACCTCCAAGTCCCATGGACGAGGATCATGAATATCCCCAACATAAGGTAATTTGCACACATTGCAAAAATCCTGTAGTGTCATGCACTGGGGGATATCGTATAACATGAACTCAACCATAGGAGGATTCTTCCTCGGATAAAAGTTGAAGCTTTGAACAAAAATATTGGTGAGGAGGAGGTATTGTAGGCACTTATCTTCAACGAACGCGGTAAGACCTGCGTTCTCCACCCAGTAATAAAAATCTTCATAAAGCCCAGCAGCGCGCAAAAATTCATCACTTGGCCATTCGCACGCTCGAACTTCTGTGACTCGAGGAACCACGTACTTGGGGTGGTTCTTCTCATCCTCCTTGGGGTTACGGCTTGAAGAGCCTCTCAAGAACCTCCTCATCTTTTTTCCTTTTCTAGCTCTGAAAAATTCTGAAATTTTTAGAGACTTCGAAAGAAAAGTGAGTAAGGATTAACCCAACTCGTAGAAACTACTCCTACTAGTGCCTAGAGACCGTATCACGCGCTAAAACTACTTGGGACCAGCTAATATCAACATTTCAAGCTCAAGAACAAGGTCACCAAGGTGGCAAGAATACGCGAAGGATAAAACACTAGAGTAGAAACTAGTTGGACCAATGGAGGAGTCACTTACCAAGGAGTAATTTCCCCAAAACGGTTCGGAGAATGGTGCTTTGAGCAAGGAGATCGAAAATCACAACCAAATGAGCAAGAACACGGGTTTGAGTTGCGAAACGATTTTTCTGGAGGTAGAAGAAGAGGATGGGAGCTGGAATGAGTGGAGGGGGTCCCTGTGGGCCCCACAAGCTTGGTAGCCGAGGCCAGGGGGAGGCCGTGGCTACAGGCCTTGTGGCCCACTGGTGTGGCTCCGAGGCCAGCTCTCACTCCCAGTAATTTTAAAAAATTCCAGAAAAAAACATATTTGATTTTCAGGACCATCAGAGAACTTTTATTTTCGGGGTATTTTTCTCCGGGACGCTAAAACAGAAAACAGGAAAAACTAAACTAAATCTATCATTTTTCTTCTAAGCAACAGAAAGTGAAAACTTAAAACAGAGGTATATGACTCCTTCATTCATCCATTTCATGGTCATCGAAAGAAATCCGTCAATGGGGTTGATCAAATCCTCATGACAAAACTTTCTCGAATCGCAAAAGAGAACGGAGAATTTTTGAATAGTCACTACGTCACCTCAATGGGGATATGTATCTCCCCAACAAGCAAATCATACTTCATCTTGACACGAGGAATAGGGCATTCAAATCTCCCAATAAGAATCGATGAAGTTTTTTTGATAGCATTGATGCAATGTACTTGATATCGTTTCTTCGGAAAGTGCAATGTATGCTCATTACCGTTGACATGGAAAGTGACATTGACTTTGTTGCAATCTATAACAGCCCCTGCAGTGTTTAAAAAGGGTCTTCCGAGGATGACAGCCATGGCATCGTCCTAAGGAATATCCTAGATAACAAAGTCTGTTAAGATAGTGGTGTTAGCAACCACAACAGGCACATCCTCGCAAATGCCGATAGGGAAAGCAGTTGATTTGTCGGCCATTTGCAGAGAAATTTCAGTGGCTGTCAACTTATCTAGTTCAAGTCTACGATAAAGAGAGAGAGGCATAACACTAACACCGGCTCCAAGGTCACATAATGCAGTTCTTACGTAGTTTCCTTTAATGGAGCAAGGTATAGTGGGCACTCTGGGGTCATCAAGTTTCTTAGGAGTTCCACCTTTGAAAGTGTAATTGGCAAGCATCATGGAGATCTCAAGATCTGGTATCTTCCATTTATTAGTCACGATATCTTTCATGTACTTGGCATATGGAGACATTTTGAGCATATCAATTAACCGCATCTGCAGAAAGACAGGTCTGATCATCTCAACGAAGCGCTCAAAATCCTCATCATCCTTTTTCTTGGATGGCTTAGGAGGAAAGGGCATGGGTCTCTGAACCCATGGCTCCCTTTCCTTACCATGCTTCCTAGCAGTGAAGTCATTCTTATCATATCTCTTATGTTGTGGGTTATCAGGATTAACCGTAGGTTCAATCTCCACATCCTTATCATTGCTAGGTTGAGCATTATTATGAACATTGCTGTCCATATTGTCACCAGGTTCATGTTCATCACCAGATTGTGTTTCTGCATCAGACGCAGAAATTTCAGTTGGTTCTTCAGTGTGACAGTATTTGATGAACTGACATGTAGGTTTCTATCATCCTTCTTATTCTTCTTAGGATGACTGGGTGTATCAGCATTAATTCCTTGAGAATCTTGATCAATTCTCTTAGGATGGCCTTCAGGATACAAAGGTTCCTGAGTCATTTTGCCTCCTCTAGTAATGACTCTGACAGAGTTGTCATTTAATTCATTGAGCATGTCATTCTGAGCTTTAAGTACTTGTTCTACCTGAGTAGTAATCATAGAGGCATGTTTACTCAGAAGCTTCAGATCATTGACATTTTTGTCTACACAAGCACTTAAATGACTAAGCATACAAGTACTTTGTTCCAATTGTCTGCTAACATAATCATTGAAACTCTGTTGTTTGGCAACAAAGTTGTCAAATTCATCAAAGCATAGGCTAGCAGGTTTATCAAAAGGAATATCACTCTCATCAAACCTACGCAGAGAATTTACTTCTACTACCCGTATCGGGTTATCGAGACCATGGATCTCTTCGATAGGTGGTAGATTTTTGACATCTTTAGATCTAATGCCTTTCTCTTGCATAGATTTCTTGGCTTCTTGCATATCTTCAGGACTGAGGAATAGAATAACTCTTTTCTTAGGAGTTGGCTTAGGCGGTGGTTCGGGAATAGTCCAAGCATTATCATTGATCAAGATGTTATTCAGTAGGATCTCAGCTTGTTCTACAGTTCGTTCCCTAAAAACACAACTGGCACAACTATCTAGGTGGTCTCTAGAAGCATGGGTGAGTCTGTTATAGAAGATATCAACTATCTCGTTCTTCTTAAGAGGGTGATCAGGCAAAGCATTCTGTAGCTGGATGAGCTTCCCCCAAGCTTGTGGGAGACTCTCTTCTTTGAGTTGAGCAAAGTTGTATATTCCCTGCAAGGCAGCTTGCTTCTTATGGGCAGGGAAATATTTCTCACAGAAGTAATAGACCATATCCTAGGGACTACTCACACATCCAGGAGCAAGAGAAGGGAACCAGGCTTTAGTGTCATCCTTTAGAGAGAAAGGAAACAACTTAAGGATATAGTAGTAGCGGATCTTCTCCTCACTAGTGAAAAGGGTGGCTATATCGTGTAGTTTGGTAAGATGGGCTACGGCCGTCTCAGACTCATAACCGTGGAAAGGATCAGATTTGACTAGAGAGATTATCTCAGGGTCGACAGAGAATTCATAATCCTCATCGGTGATAAAGATAGGTGAAGTGGCAAACTTCGGGTCGTATTTCATCCTAGCTTTCAGAGATTTTTCCTTCCACTTGAGAAGTAATTTCTCAGCGTCATAGGCATCCTTACACGCAAAAAAATCCTCAGCTATCTCTCCCTCCATAACGTAACCGTCAGGTATATCAGGCAATTCATATCTAGGAGAGCTAGATCTAGCAGGAGCAAAAGCAGGTTCTATCTCAATAGTATCGGCAGTTTCAGAAGCATCACGAGCATTGGTAGTAACTCTAGCAACATGAGCATCAAGGAATATCCCTAGTGGCATATCAGGCAGAGTAGTATCTCTAGCAGTATCAAGCATAGCATCATTAGGCAAAATAGCATCTCTAGCATCATTAGGCAAGGCAGTATCAAGCATAGCATCATCAGGCAAGGCAGTATCAGGCATAGCATCTCTAGCAGTATCAGGCATAACATCTCTAGCAGTATCAGGCATAGCATCTTTAGCAGTATCAGGCATAGTAGCATCATAAGCATCATCAAGCACATGCGACATATCAAGATTTCTAGCAGGAGGTGGTGTCGCAAACTTACTCATAACTGAAGGTGAATCAAGTGCAGAGCTAGATGGCAGTTCCTTACCTCCCCTCGTAGTTGAGGGAAAAACTTTGGTTCTTCGATCTTTGAGATTCCTCATAGTGATCAGCGGATATAAATCCCAAGTGACTTAGAGAATATAGCTATCTTCCCCAGCAACGGCGCCAGAAAAATGTTGTTGACGTGCAACTATTCCTGACTTGATGCCTCCACGGCAACGGAGCCAGAAAAGAGCTGCTTCCAGTTGCTCAACAATTAGAAATTGTCTTGCAATAGCCCACCAGCGCGTGGGATCGCGGCAGTTTTCGAGGGTAGAGTATTCAACCCAAATTTTTTGGTTCGCACGACGAGAGGAAAAGAATATTCTCCAGTATTAGCAGTTGAGGCATCAGCTCAACCACACCTGAAAGATTAGTGTCTGCAAGCAAAGTATCAGTAGCAAAGTAGTATGATAGCAATGGTGCCATAAACGATCTGTTGACGGCAGACTATTCCTAACGGTTATATCAATGGTGCTAGTAAGTTGCCCGTGGACGGGAAATATTCTTTCCCGGCAAAGGTGTCAGAAAAAGTATTGTAGCAGGTAGCAACAGCGTAACAAGTAACAACAATGGCAAGGAACAACAATAGTGATAACAGTAGGAAGTAGCAGCAGGGCAAAGCAAGTAACATCATCAACAAGTAATAGTAGCAGCAATAGTAGTAACAGCAGTAGAGCAAAACAAGTAACGGCAGCAGTGGGACAAACTCGTAGGCAATGGATCGGTGATTTGTCGGATGACATTCATCATGCAACAGTTATAACACGGAGAGATATGTGGCTAGCTTCCGTTCGTCAATGTGATGTAGGCATGCATTCCGTGTGTAGTCATACGTGCTTAGGGAAAAGAACTTGCATGACATCTATTGTCCATTCCTCCCGTGGCAGCGGGGTCCAAATGGATACTACGGGATATTAAGGTTCTCCTTTTAATAAAGAACCGGAACAACGCATTAGCACTTGGTGAACACATGAACTCCTCAAACTATGGTCATCACCGGAAGTGGTTCCGGTTATTGTCACTCCGGGGTTGCCGGATCATAACACATAGTAGGTAACTACAACTTGCAAGATCGGATCTAAAACACACATATATTGGTGACAACACAATAATTTCAGATCTGGAATCATGGCACTCGGGCCCTAGTGACAAGCATTAAGCATGGCAAAGTAGTAGCAACATCAAACTCAGAACATAGTGGATACTAGGTATCAATCCCCATCAAAACTAACTCGATTACATGATAGATCTCATCCTACTCATCACCGCCCAGCGAGCCTACGAATAGATTACTCACGAACGATGAAGAGCTTCATGGAATTGGAGAGGGAAGAAGGTTGATGATGACGATGGCGACGATTTCCTTGATACAGAGCCCAAAACGGACTCCAGATCTACCCTCCAGATGAAGAACGGGATGTGGCGGCGCCTCTGGATCAAAAACGCGATGAAATCTTCTCTCCTGATTTTTTTCGGGACGAAAGGGAATAAATAGCGCTGGAATTGGGGGCGATAGAGCCACGTGGGCCCCACAAGCTTGGTAGCCGCGGTCAGGGGGGACGCTGCGGCTACAGGGCTTGTGGCCCACTGGTCCGTCCCCTCCAGTGGATCTTTGCGCAGGTATTTTTCATATTTTCCAGAAATATTCTCCGTAAATTTTTAGGACGTTCAGAGAACTTTTATTTCTGCACAGAAACAACACCATGGCAATTTTGCTGAAAACAGCGTCAGTCCGGGTTAGTTCCATTCAAATCATGCAAATTAGAGTCCAAAACAATGGCAAAAGAGTTTGGAAAACTAGATACGATGGAGACATATCAACTGGCACCTAAGTCAATATACTCATATAGATGACTTCGTCATCGCCAAAGTGCTTGGTAGATACTAGAGTGGTTGTGCATGTTTGCCATGTTTTATTTGACATCTTATTGTGTGAGAATGTTGGTATGCGTATTTTTACCCATTCAAAGATATCCAATTGTTGTTATTTGGCTTTCATTTTCTTTGGCCAATTGGATGTACAAGAATGCCTAAGTACCCGTCTCTAGCTATCTATGTTTTCTTGTCTCAGATTCTATTCATGCTTCATCACAAAATTTGAGCAAGCACTTTTCGGACGCTCTATGTGAGGAGCACTCGGAGTTCCCTTCCAACAAGGGTTGACTTCCAAAACCTCCCATGTGCCACTCGGTGTAACCAACTCCAAAAACTCGGTTTTACTGAAGCACTAGGTTTTATTTGGTTTTTGCACCTCAGTACCACTGAAATCAAAGTCTTGGCCTCACCGAGTTTATGTGTCTTCTAGGAGTTAAGAAACTCGGTGGCACTGAAATGTTGAAATCGGTGCTATCAATAGCAGAAAGTTATATATACGAGCGGACCTCAAGTTGAAAATTTCTTCAATCTCTCAGCCTCCCACAACCTTCTGCTGTCGTGCTCGAAGTCCAAGGACATCAACCTTGTCTCCCGTGCGCCTCGCCATCAGAGTCCGCCGCCGTCGACGGCAATCTGCCTCGCCCTCTCCGTTGTATTAGGGTAAGAACTCCCCCCCTTTTGCGCACCCACTCTGATTCTTGTGCATTAGGTCATGTCCATTTCCTTGCCATGGATTGAAACACATCTATCCATGTGAAAACTCCATTAGAGTAGTCGAACAATTTTTTTTAGGTTTAGGGTTCCGCTATATGCGTTTCGGTAGCACCCAGTGCAAATGACTCGGTACCACAGATTCGGTTTTAGGGCCTGTGAGAACGTTCTCGGTGAGACCGTGTCACTTGTTTCACTGAAACCAAAAATGGTGACCAAGTCTCTATTAAGGAGAAAGTCAGTCATGGAGGCTCCAAAAACCAAAACTTAGTGAAACCGAAACCCACATACCATAATTTTTAAACTAAGATTTTGAGTTCATATTTTCCAAAAATAGTTTTGCTTTGTGATGCTTATTTTTTCCACTCTTCTATATCTATTCATAGGGTTAGCTTTTTAGAATGGCATGTCAGGATCAGAGGACAATCAGAATGCTTTCAAAGAGTAGAGTGTTGATCTTGATTCACGCACTAGCGACGAGGCAAGCCAGACACACCCACGCACCCCCCAGTTCACATGATCTGCCCAAGGCAGGCACTAGGGCAAGGAAGAAACTGAACTCAGGTGAGGAAGATGCAGATTATGTTCATGCCGAGAACACATCCCAGAAACAGACTGAAATGAAAGAAAGGGCAATAGCTAGAAAGATTCTAGAATCTGTTGCAGCCAAGAGAGGGTTGTCTCTATGTTGAGAGCAACCAAGTGGAACTGGAATCGCCAAATATATACATGTGGTTGGAAGATCAACCTCCATGGTCAGAACTCCTGAGCATAGTGAAGTGGGAGAGGAGGAACCAGATGCAAACCCACCTGCTTCTAAGGAGAGAAAACTTATGAAAGATGCTATGCCAATCAAGCCTACATCTAAGGCTAAACCTTCAGCTTCCAAGGTCAAGAAGCCAACTGACACCAAGCCCAAGAAGACCATAAGAGATATCCTAGCAGCTGAGAAGAACATAGGAACAACATCTAGGGAAGCTGTTGCAGAAGAAGAGGAGATTGCTGTTTTGAGGAAGCTCGGACTTCATTTGCCAGAGCACAATGATGATCATCCTATAGCTGAGAACATGAAGGAGAGAAAGGATTAAGGGATCGGGAAGTGGAGAGCTGTTGATCCCTATGCAATCAGAAGTAGAATTTTTGTAGATGCTCGCTTCCACACTAAGGGGAAGCAAGATTTTTATGAGACTGTCTTTTTAGAAAAGAGTCCAGCTGTCAGTGACATGAGATATGTTGACTGGAAGTACATCAAGGAAAATGAAGCCTACTTCCCTCATGTGCAAGAGAACTTCAGGGTCATAGACATTGAAAACTTTATTGGCACAGAGATGACACCTTGGAATGATGAAAAGATCATGCAATTTTACTCTACATCTCATTTCTATCCAGATGGGAAAATTGTATGGATGACTGAAGGCACCAGGTACCAATCTTATGTTGATGAGTGGGCTACCATATTAGGAACCCCAGAGGTGTAGGATGGAGATCTAGATGTTAATGCTGAGGCCAAGATGAACCACAACTCCATGGTGAGCATGTATAACCCAGTTCCCAAGGAATATCTGAAGTCCCACAAGCTTGGATCTGTCTACTTCTTGCAAGCAGGACTACCCACCACCAACACTATTATGAGGTACACCTTGATGCCTAAATTAGGTGATGAAAAGATGACCAGGGGGTATTCCATCAACATGTTGCATCATGTTGACACCCACAACAGGATAAGGGTGATGGATCTCATTGTAGAGACAATCAAGAGGATTGCTGCTGACCAAAAGAGGTTATGTGGATACGCACAATATATTCACATGCTTATCAACTCCAAGGTTGGAAGGAGCACTTATCTACGTGATCGTCAACACCTGCCGCTCATGTCAGAATTCGAGGATAATGTTGCGGTGATGGATCCAACCCATCCCACTTCAGCTACAACATGCCTGAGATAGAGGCTCAGGCCCGCGCAGAGGCAGTCAGAGCCACTAGTGCTCCAGTGCTAAAGACCAAAGGTGATCAAATGACATTTCTCATCAGCACCATCCAAGGGATGGAGAACAACATCAAAGACATTTTGCTGAATCAGAAGAGCCTTGAGAAGATAGTGGAAAGAAAATTTCATGACATGCATATCAAGGTGAGTGAGATGACTACCACGGTCAACCATTTGAAGTAGGATGTAGATGTAGTGCCTACTCCTCACTCGAGTGATGATGATGACAATCCACTCCAGACACACACTTAGTTCAGGACACAGGCTAGATCTTCTATTGTGCAATTTGCAGAGACGAGACCATCTTCATCAGCTCCAGCATCAGCTCCATCAACTCCTACACCTCCATTGTATACACCACCACCTCAACGGACATCAGTTGAAGCATTTGCAAATGTTGTTCTTTTGACCACTTCCACAGCTACATGAGGAAAACATGCCCTGAGAGACACATAGATCTATACCTTCGAGCTTTTTGGTAACTTGTTGCCAAAGGGGGGAAGTATTATAGATCATAGGGCCTCAAGAGAAAGTGTGTTGCTTTTTTTTGCTCTTCTCATATTTGAAAACATTTGATTTACCGTATGGATGTCTTAAACCTTGTTGTGGTTGATCATATGCTTTATGTTTGATGCTACTATTTCCTATCATTGAGATGTCTACGTGATGATCATTCACTCTTGATTGGTGTTATGTGCATTGTAATCTATTCATATCATTTATGCACACCACCAAGATGTATGTGACATGGAAGAGTGATCCATGATCCTAATCGATTGTGCATTTGCATTCAAACACAAATTTAAAATAATGCACAAATTTAGGGGGACCTGTTTCTTATCACATACTTCTCAAAGCGTCGATGATATTCATTCATTATATTTTATGTCGAAGCTTTGATCTATATGTTGTCATGAATTACCAAAAAGGGGGAGATTGAAAGCACAACTTCTCCCTAGGTGTTTTTGGTAATTAATAGCAACATATATTTCACTGGACTAGTGATTCTACCAAGTATATTTGATCAAATGTTTAGTGAATGCATTGGCAAAGGATTGTAAGGAGATTCCGTAGATGCAAGGAATATCTATTGGCAACAAGCTTGAGGACTCTACATTCTGATTTTATGTGAGAAATCACAATTGAGTCTATAGGAAATCCAATACTATTAAAAGGGGATGAGGTGTCTATGATGATCTGGTTGCTCAAGTGCCTAGAGTTAGCCACCAAATACCCTCATGAAATTCTGCCATAAATATTCTGTCCAAAGCCTAAACACTCAAATTCTGTGCCACCAATATTTCCAATTCGACCCTACCGAGTTTTACCCTCGACAGATCCTTGATACGTCCATTTTGCATCATGCTTTTATATCGATATTTATTGCATTATGGGATGTTAATACACATTATGGTAGAATACTTATGCCTTTTTTCTCTTATTTTACAAGGTTTACATGAAGAGGGAGAATGCCGGCAGCTGGAATTCTGGACCGAAAAAGGAGCAAATCTGAGAGACCTATTCTTTACAGCTCTAAAAGTATTGAAAACTTACGAAGAATTATTTTAGAATATATAAAAAATATTGGGCGAAAGAAATACATCAGGGGACCCAGCAGGTGGCCACAAGCGAGGGGGCGCGACCTACCCCCCTCGGCGCGCCCTACAGGTTTGTGGCCCCCCTGGCAGGCCTCCGGTGCCCATCTTCTGCTATATGAAGGGTTTTGACGTGGAAAAATCATATCAGAACTTTCGGGATGAAGCGTCGCCGTCTCGAGGTGGAACTTCGGAGAACCAATCTAGAGCTCCGGCGGAGCTATTCCGCTCGAGAAACTTCCCTCCCAGAGGGGGAAACCGAAGCCATCGTCATCACCAACGATCCTCTCATCGAGAGGGGGTCAATCTCCATCAACATCTTCATCTTAACCATCTCCTCTCCAAACCCTAGTTCATCTCTTGTATCCGATCTTTGTCTCAAAACCTCAGATTGGTACCTGTGGGTTGCTAGTAGTGTTGATTACTCCTTGTAGTTGATGCTAGTTGGTTTACTTGGTGGAAGATCAGATGTTCAGATCCTTAATGATTATTAATACTCCTCTAATTATGAACATGAATATGCTTTGTGAGTAGTTACGTTTGTTCCTGAGGACATGGGATAAGTCTGGTTATAAGTAATCATGTGAATTTGGTATTTGTTTGATATTTTGATAAGATGTATGTTGTCTCTCCTCTAGTGGTGTCATGTGAACGTCGACTACATGACACTTCACCATTATTTGGGCCTAGGGGAATGCATTGGGAAGTAATAAGTATATGATGGGCTGCTAGAGTGACAGAAGCCTAAACCCTAGTTTATGCGTTGCTTCGTAAGGGGCTGATTTGGATCCATATGTTTCATGATATGGTTAGATTTATATTAATTCTTCTTTCGTAGTTGTGGATGCTTGTGAGAGATGTTAATAATAAGTGGGATGTTTGTCCAAGTAAGGGCATCATCCAAGCACCGGTCCACCCACATACCAAATTATCAAAGTAATGAACGTGAATCATATGAGCATGATGAAACTAGCTTGACAGAAATTCCCATGTGTCCTCGGGAGCAGTTTGCTTTATATAAGAGTTTTTCCAGGCTTGTCCTTAGCTACAAAAAGGATTGGAACACCTTGCTTCACCTTTCTTACATTTGTTACTTGCTAGCCATTACGAATTACCTTATCACAAAACTATATGTTACCCATAATTTCAGTGCTTGCAGAGAATACCTTACTGAAAACCGCTTGTCATTTCCTTCTGCTCCTCGTTGGGTTCGACACTCTTACTTATCGAAAGGACTACGACAGATCCCCTATACTTGTGGGTCATCAAGACTCTTTTCTGGCGCCATTGTCAGGGAATGAAGCGCCTTTGGTGCATGGAACTTGGTAAGGAAAAATTTATATACTGTGCTGAAATTTACTGTCACTTGTCACTATGGAAAATAATCCTTTGAGGGGCTTGTTCGGGGTATCTTCACCCCGACTGGAAGCACAAAGAGATGCTCCTCAACCTCTTGCTCATACTGAAAATATTTATTATGAAATTCCTTCGGGTATGATAGAAAAACTGCTAGCTAATCCTTATGCACGAGATGGAACACTACATCCTGATTTGCATCTAATCTATGTGGACGAAGTTTGTGGATTATTTAAGCTTGCAGGTCTGCCCGAGGATGATGTCAAGAAGAAGGCATTTCCTTTATCTTTTAAGGAGAAGGCGTTGTCGTGGTATAGGCTATGTGATGATATTGGATCATGGAACTACAACCGATTGAAATTGTAATTTCATGAGAAGTTTTATCCTATGCATGTGGTTCATCATGACCGGAATTATATTTATAATTTTTGGCCTCGTGAAGGAGAAAAAATTGCTCAAGCTTGGGGAGGCTTAAGTCAATGTTATATTCATGCCCCAATCATGAGCTCCCGAGAGAAATTATTATTTAGAATTTTTATTCTCGGCTCTCTCGTAATGATCAATCCATGCTCGATATTTCTTGTGCTGGTTCCTTTATGAAGAAAGATATTGAATTCAAATGGGACTTATTGGAAAGAATTAAACGCAACTCTGAAGATTGGGAACTCGACGAAGGTAATGAGTCAGGTATAAGCCTTAAGTTTGATTCTGTTAAATCCTTTATAGACACCAATGCTTTTCGTGATTTTATCACTAAATATGGACTTGACTCTGAGTTATTAGCTTCATTCTGTGAATCTTTTTCTACTCATGTTGATCTCCCCAAGGAGAAATGGTTTAAATATCATTCTCCCATTGAAGTTAAAGTGGTCGAACCTATTAAAGTTGAAGAAGAAATTGTTATTTATAATGCTGATCCCGTTATTCCTATTGCTTATATTGAGAAACCACCCTTTCATGTTAGAATAAAGGATCATGCTAAAGCTTCAACTATGGTTCGTAAGAGTTGTGCTAGAACACCTATACCTCCTGAACAAGTTGAACATAATATTGCTATGGTTAAAGATCTCTTGGTTGATAATATTGATGGGATGTCATTCATTTCTCTGATGAAGCTGCTAGAATTGCTAGACCTAATACTAAAGGAAAACATAGACCTATTGTTGGCGTGCCTGTTTTTTTTTGTTAAAATAGGAGACCATTGTTATCATGGCTTATGTGATGTGGGTGCTAGTGCGAGTGCAATTCCCTTTACCTTATACCAAGAAATTATGAATGATATTGCACCAGCTGAATTAGAAAAAATTGATGTTACCATCAAGCTTGCTAATAGAGATACTATTGCACCAATTGGGATTTTTATAGATGTTGAAGTCCTGTGTGAAAATAAAGTATCCTATTGATTTTCTTGTTCTTGGTTCCCCACAACATGATTTTTTTCCATTATATTCGGTAGACCCTTATTGAATACTGTTAATGCTAAGATTGATCGTGAGAAAGAAACAATTACTGTAAGTTTTGGGGATGTGTCTCATGAGTTCAATTTCTCTAAATTGCATAGACAACCCCATGACAAATAATTGCCTAGTAAAGATGAAATTATTGTCTCGCTTCTATCGCGGTGCCTCCTACCGATCCCTTAGACCAATATTTGCTAGACCATGAAAATGATATGCATATGAATGAAAGGAATGAAATAGATAAGACTTTATTTGATGAACATCCTATTTTGAAACACAACCTGCCTGTTGAAATACTTGGGATCCTCCTCCATCGAAGGGTGATCCTGTGTTTGAGCTTAAACAATTACCTGATACTCTGAAGTATGCTTATCTTGCTGAAAAGGAGATATATCATGTTATTATTAGTGCTAACCTTTCAGAGCATGAAGAAAAGAGATTATTGAAAACTTTCAGGAAGCACCGCGCTGCTATTGGATATACTCTTGATGATCTTAAGGGCATTAGTCACAGTCTATGTCCGCACAAAATCAATATGGAGCCTGATGCTAAACCAGTTGTTGATCACCAACAACGATTAAATCCTAAAATGAAGGAAGTGGTAAGAAATGAAAATTTAAAGCTTCTGGAAGCAGGTATAATTTATCCTATTGCTGATAGTAGATGGGCTAGTCCCGTTCATTGTGTCCCTAAAAAGGGAGGTATTACCGTTGTTCCTAATGATAAAGATGAATTGATCCTGCAAAGAATTGTTACAGGGTATAGAATGGTAATTGATTTTAGGAAATTAAATAGGGCTACTAGGAAAGATCATTACCCGCTACCTTTTATTGAGAAAATGCTAGAAAGACTATCCAAACATACACATTTTTGCTTTCTAGACGATTATTCTGGTTTCTCTCAAATACATGTGTCAAAAGAGGATCAAGAGAAGACCACTTTTACTTGCCCTTTCGGTACCTTTGCTTATAGACGTATGCCTTTTGGTTTATGAAATGCACCTGCTACCTTTCAAATATGTATGATGGCTATATTCTCTGATTTTTGTGAAAAGATTGTTGAGGTTTTCATGGAAGATTTTTCCATTTACGGAACTTCCTTTGATGATTGCTTGAGCAACCTTGATTGAGTTTTGCAGAGATGTGAAGAAACGAATATTGTCTTGAATCGGAAAAAGTTCTTCTATGATTTAAGACATTACTTTTGGGATGATACACACCTTTATAAAGAAGGAGTAGGTGGTATTGTTAGACGTTGTATACCTGAGCATGAACACGGACAGATCCTACACAAGTGTCACTCTGAGGCCTATGGAGGACATCACGCTGGAGATAGAACTGCACAGAAGGTGTTACAATCTGGTTTTTATTGGCCTACTCTCTTCAAAGATCCTCGTAAGTTTGTCTTATCTTGTGATGAATGTCAAAGAATTGGTAATATTAGTAGACATCAGGAAATGCCTATGAATTACTCTCGTGTTATTGAACCATTTGATGTCTGGAGTTTTGATTATATGGGACCTTTTCCAAAGTCCAACACGTATACTCATATTCTAGTTGGTGTTGATTATGTTACTAAGTGGGTAGAAGCTATTCCAACTAGTAATGCCGATCATAACACTTCTATTAAAATGCTGAAGGAAGTTATTGTCCCTAGATTTGGAGTCCCCAGATATTTAATGACTGATGGTGGTACACACTTTATTCATGGTGCTTTCCGTAAATTGCTTGCTAGGTATGATGTTAATCATAGAATTCCATCTCCTTATAATCCTGTGTCTAGTGCTCATGTAGAATTAAGCAATAGAGAAATTAAATTGATCTTGCAAAAGACCGTTAATAGATCTAGAAAGAATTGGTCTAAGAAACTTGACGTTGCATTATGGGCTTATAGAACCACTTACAAAAACCCTATGGGTATGTCTCCGTATAAAATGGTTTATGGTAAAGCATATCACTTACCTCTAGAGCTAGAACGTAAAGCTTATTGGGAAATTAAAGAGCTTAACTATGATTTCAAACTTGCTAGTGAGAAGAGGTTATTTGACATTAGCTCACATGATGAATGGAGAACCTAGGCATATGAGAATGCTAAGTTGTTTAAGGAAAAGGTTAAGAGATGGCATGATAGAAGGATACAAAAGAGTGAATTCAATGTAGGTGATCATGTCTTGCTATACAACTCTCGTTTAAGACTTTTTGCACGAAAACTTCTCTCTAAATGGGAACGGTCCTTATATTATCGAGGAAGTATATCGTTCCGGTGCCATCAAGATCAACAACGCCGAAGGCACAAATCCGAAGGTGGTAAATGGGAAAGAATCAAACATTATATCTCATGTACTCTCATCAATGTTGAAACCAATATTATCAATACCATAACTCTGGAGGAGTACATTAGGGAGACCTATGAGAATGATCAAAACTCCAAAAAGGAATAGATATGTGTTACGGTAAGCAAACCGACTATAAAACATTTTCAATGGCAATTTTTATCAGTTTTAGAATATTTAAAAAATAGGAAAATTCAAACGAGTCCGAAATGTGCATGAGGAAGCGACAAGCCAGGAGGGTGCGGCCTACCCCCTGGGCGGCCCTCCATGCTTGTGGCCACCCCGTGTACTCTCCAGACTCTGTTTTCTTGTGGTATACTCTTTTGGGTCGGAAAAAAATCATTATATAATCTCCTGAAGGTTTTGACCTCCGTATTACGACAATATCTCATATTTTCATTTTTAGTCGTTTCTGCAGCAGATTTAGAGCAAGATGTCTTCGCAAGAGTCTATCAGGCAGAACCGTGCCTTTCACCTTACACCTGGGGCCAAGGCATTCAGCAAAGCCATACACTTCGAGCAGGCCACGAATAAAAAGATGGAGGCTGACTTGAAAAGGATAGATGCTATGGAGGAAGACCAACAAGTTACCTCCCGTTTACAACCTGAAGCCATGTTGGAAGAACTTTAGAGATCAGCAATTCCGAATTTCGTTATCCCTCCCAATGCTAAATTTCGTACTTATGAAAATATGAAAATGAGTGTTGCCTTTTCCCCCGCAGCAATGGAACATCCATCGGTTATGGGAGCTCTAACCGTCATTGGAAAACTTCGCAAGGAAATAATGGATCTCAGACGGCGAAATAATAAGCTTGAGGAGGAGAATCACATTCTGAGGGGCATCATCGCCAAGAATATAAAACCACCACCTCCGAAGAAATACAACTAAACACATGGGTATGGGCACTCCCCTTGGCTTGTCCCAAGCTTGGGGGAGGTGCCCCGGTATCGTATCACCATCACACCTTTTACTTTCTTTGTTTTTCTTCGTTAGAACCTTTTGGTTATATCTTGATTTAGTAGAATAAGGTTTTAGTGTGATCTAATTTTGAGTTTTGCTTTATGTTCCCCCTATGTAAGCAAGTCCGAGAGTTATATAATAAAGGGTAGTTTTGAGTTGAGGGCTTTGCTTGCTTGTTATGATCTTGAGAAATAGTAATATAAAGAAGTATAGAATAAAAGCAAAAGAGCATACATAATGATCTTATGGGGAGTGATGACTTCACATATAAAAAGTATGTCGACTGAAATTTGTTGTGAGTTGATAAACAAAGCTATTGGTCACTGTTGCAATTAAAAGGAAGTAATAAAGAAGGAGAGGTTCACATATAAATATATTATCTTAGACATCTTTTGTGATTGTGAGCACTCATTAAAATATTATATGATAAGAAGTTGATGTTGGACAAGGAAGACAACATAATGAGTTGTGTTTGCTTATTTACGAATAGAATTTGTATGGTTATAGATCCTTCAACATGTGTCGCTTGCTTCCAACCCATATTAGGCAAAAACCTTCCGCACCAAGTAGAGATACTACTTGTGCATCCAAACACCTTTAACCCAGTTTTGCCTTGAGAGTCCACCATACCTACCTATGGATTGAGTAAGATCCTTCAAGTAAGTTGTCATCGGTGCAAGCAATAAAAATTTCTCTCTAAATATGTGTGATTTATTAGTGTGAGGAAAATAAACTTTATACGAACTTGTGATATAGAAGAAATAAAGCGCCAGACTACATAATCAAGTTCTTTATCACAAGGGGAAATATAAAGTGATGTTCTTTTACATTAAGGGGTTGCGCATCCAACTATAAAAGAGCATGGCAACCTCTCCTTCCCTCTGCGAAGGACCTATCTATTACCTTTACTTCCTAGTTTTTACCTTTATTCAAGAGTCGTGGTGATCTTCACCATTTCCTTTATTTCGCCTTTATCTCTTGGCAAGTGTCATGTGTTGGGGAATGATCTAGACAAATATATCCACTCGGATGTGGGTGATCATGAGTTATTATTGTTGACATTACCCTTGAGGTAAATAGTTGGGAGACAAAACTATAAGCCCCTATCTTTCCCTGAGTCCGATTGAAGCTTTGACCTCATAGGTAGCGCGTGAGTGTTAGCAATTATGAAAGACCATAAGATGATTGAGTATATGGATTTGCTTTACAATCTCTTATATTGACTCTTTCCTACGTTGCAATAAATTGGAATTGCTTCAGTGACTGAAATCATAGTTTGTTAGTTCTCAGTAGAGTTCTTGATTCATATTTTACATTGTGAATGAATTGTTACTCTAGCATAAGATATTCTATGTCAATATGTGTTGATGTTATAAAGATAACCATGATGCCTTCTTGTACGTATTTTATTTTATCGACACCACTATCACTAAACATGTGGGCATATTTATTCATCTTGGTTTGCGCTTGAGGACAAGCGAGGTCTAAGCTTGGGGTAGTTGATAGGTCCATTTTGCATTATGCTTTTATATCGATATTTATTGCATTATGGGCTATTAATACACATTATGGTACAATACTTATGCCTTTTCTCTCTTATTTTACAAGGTTTACATGAAGAGGGAGAATGCCGACAGCTGGAATTCTGGATCGGAAAAGGAGCAAATCTGAGAGACCTATTCTGCGTAGCTCCAAAAGTCCTAAAACCTTACGGAGAATTATTTTGGAATATATAAAAAATATTGGGTGAAAGAAATACATCAGGGGACCCACCAAGTGGCCACAAGCCAGGGGGCGCGGCCTACCCCCCTGGCCACACCCTGTAGGCTTGTGGACCCCCTGGCAGGCCTTCGGTGCCTGCCTTTTCCTATATGAAGGCTTTTGACCTGGAAAAATCATATCAAAACTTTCGGGTCCAAGCTCCACCGTCTCTACAAGGAAGTTCGGCAGAACCAATCTAGAGCTCCGGCGGAGCTATTCTCGTGGGGAAACTTCCCTCCCGGAGGGAGAAATCGAGGCCATCGTCATCACCAACGATCCTCTCATTGAGAGGGGGTCAATCTCCATCAACATATTCATCAGCACCATCTCCTCTCCAAACCCTTGTTCATCTCTTTTATCCGATCTTTGTCTCAAAACCTCAGATTGGTACGTGTGGGTTGCTAGTAGTGTTGATTACTCCTTGTAGTTGGTGCTAGTTGGATTACTTGGTGGAAGATCATATGTTTAGATCCTTAATGATTATTAATACTCCTCCGATTATGAACATGGATATGTTTTGTGAGTAGTTACGTTAGTTCCTCAGGACATGGGATAAGTCTTGTTATAAGTAATCATGTGAATTTGGTATTCGTTCTATATTTTGATAAGATGTATGTTGTCTCTCCTCTAGTGGTGTCATGTGAACGTCGACTACATGACATTTCACCATTATTTGGGCCTAGGGGAAGGCCTTGGGAAGTAATAAGTATATGATGGGTTGCTAGAGTGACAGAAGCTTAAACCCTAGTTTATGCGTTGCTTCATAAGGGGCTGATTTGGATCCATATGTTTCATGCTATGGTTACATTTATCTTAATTGTTCTTTCGTAGTTACGGATGCTTGCAAGAGAGGTTAATCATAAGTGGGATATTTTTCCAAGTAAGGGCAGCACCTAAGAACCGGTCCACCCACATACCAAATTATCAAAGTAATGAACGCGAATCATATGAGCATGATGAAACTAGCTTGACAGAAATTCCCATGTGTCCTCGGGAGCACTTTGCTTTATATAAGAGTTTGTGCAGGCTTGTCCTTTGCTACAAAAAGGATTGGGATACCTTGTTGCATCTTTGTTGCATTTGTTACTTGCTACCCGTTACGAATTACCTTATCACAAAACTATCTGTTACCGATAATTTCAGTGCTTGCAGAAAATACCTTACTGAAAACCGCTTGTCATTTCCTTCTGCTCCTTGTTGGGTTCGACACTCTTACTTATCTAAAGGACTACGAAAGATCCCATATACTTGTGGGTCATCAACCCTATGTCAAACCCTATGGTCTCGGTGACACCAAGTTCCATTTCGGTGAAACCGAAATCAGTGACCAACTTTGTGTTGTCCCATTTCAAAAGATAGGAATTTCTGAGTTTTCGGAATCGGTGACATGAAACAGGTAACTGCCTAGGCAATCTATAATCGGACCCATCGAGATCTATATACTGATCTCACCGAAACACCAAAAGTTTCCACATTTTGCACTAGTCGGTGCAACCGAGTTTTTACTTCCGTTCCACCGAGTTGGGTAATAATGTTGTAATGGTTATATTTTTGGAGATGCGTATATATAACCCTCCACGAGCCTATCACTCAAAGAGGAAGCACTCATACTGAACCAACACTTGCCCCATCCATTTTCTGAGAGAGGGCCACCTACTCATGTGTTGAGATCAAGATATTCCATTCCTACCATATGAATCTTGATTTCTAGCCTCTCCAAGTTGCTTTCCACCTAATCAATCTATTCTACCCAAGCCAAATATGTGAGAGAATGATTGAGCATTGAGGAGACTATCTTTTGAAGCACAAGAGCAAAAAGTTCATCATACTACCATCTGTTACCTTTTGTAGAGTGGTGTCTCCTAGATTGGTTAAGTGTCGCTTGGGAGCCTCTGACTTCGTGTGGAGTTGAACCAAGAAGTTTGTAAGGGCAAGGATATCGTCTATTTCGTGAAGATCTTCCCAGAGTGAGGCTAGTCCTTCGTGGACGTAAGCCATGATAGAATAGATAAGGATGCTTCTCTGTGGACCCTTCGTGGGTGGATCCCTACGTGGACTCTCGTGGCCATTACCCTCTATGGGTTGAAGTATCTATCAATGTGGACGTACCATAGCACCACCTATCGGAACGACGCCAAAAATCACTGTGTCATCTTTGCATTTTATCTTCCTGTCCCTTCCCTCTACTTACATGTGCATGTCTTTACTTCTCGTTGCTACACTCTTACACTTGCATGTGTAGGGTGTGCTTGACTTGCTATAATTGCTAAAACTTGCCCACAACTAAAATTGGGAAAAGGCTAAGCTTTTATTTGTTCTAGTCTAATCACCCCCCTCTAGACTTACTTCGGATCCTATAGTGGGCCCCACGATGGAACCCCGAGAACCTTCTAGAACCATCCCGGTACTCTATCAAAAAATTCTCAAACTTTTCTGAAACCCTAAATATGACTTCCCATATAGAAATCTTTACCTCCACACCATTTCAGAACTCCTCGTGATGTCCTGGATCCCATCTGGGACTTCATACTACTTTCGAACTCTCCACTATTAATATCTCAACATTACCCTAGCGCTACCGAACGTTAAGCGTGCGACCCTACGAATTCGAGAATCATGTAGACATGACCGAGACACCTCACCGGTCAATAAGCAATACCGGAACCTGGATGCCCATATTGGTTCCAACATATTCCACAAAGATCTTCAACGTTCGAACCATGATGCCAAGGATACAATCAATCCCGTATGCACTTCCCTTTCTCTATCGGTATGCTACTTCCCTATTATTCGACCATCGGTATCTCCATACCTAGTTCAATCTCGTTAACGACAAGTATTTTTACTCGTTGCATATACAAGATCATGTAACTAACTCCTTAGTCACATTGCTTGTAAGCTTCTTATGATGTTGTATTACCGAGAGGGCCTAGAGATACCTCTCCGTCAAATGGAGTGACAAATCCCAGTCTCGATCCATGCCAACCCAACAGGCACCCTCGGAGATACCTGTAGAGTACCTTTATAATCACCCAGTTACGAAGTGATGTTTGATACACACAAAGCATTCCTCCGGTGTCAGGGAGTTGCGTGGTCTCATGGTCTTAGGACCAAATACTTGACATGAAAAATAAGTAGCAATAAACTTAGTGATACGATCTAATGATATGCTTATGGTTGGGTCTTGTCCATCACATCATTCTTCTAACGATGTGATCCCATTATCAAATGACAACTCATGTATATGGTTAGGAAACCTTAACCATCTTTGATCGACGAGCTAGTCTAGTAGAGGCTCACTAGGGACACAGTGTTGTTTATATATCCACACATGTATCTAAGTTTTCGATCAGTAAAATTATAGCATGGATAATAAACGATTATCATGAACAAGGAAATGTGGTAATAACCACTTCATTATTGCCTCCAGGGCATATTTCCCACATAAGCTGCTGTCATGCTAGCAACCCATCATCTACTTATTACTCCACAATGCCTTCGCTTAGGCCCAAGTATGGTGAAGGTTCATGTAGTCGATGTTCACATGACACCACTAAAGAAAGCAAATACATACATATCATAAAAATATCGAACGAATACCAACTTTACATGATTACTTATAACAAGACTTCTCCCATGTCCTCGAGAACAAAAGTAATTACTCACAAATCATCATCATGTTCAAGATCAAAGGTGTAAGAATGTGATAAAGGATCTCTAAATATTACATTCCACCAAATAAACCAACTAGCATCAACTACAAGATGTAATCAACACTACTAGTAACCCACAAGTACCAATCTGAGGTTTTGGGACAAATATTGAATACAAGAGATGAAATAGGGTTTGAGACGAGGTGGCGCTAGTGAAGATGTTGATGAATATCAGTCCTCCCATGAAGGAGGAAGTGTTCGCGATGATGATGGCTTCGATTTCCTCCTCCCGGAAGGAAGATTCCCCATTAGAATCGCTCTGTCGGAGAGGAAAAGGGATCCTATCCAGGTTTCCGCGTCAATACGGCGATGCTTCGTCCTGAAAGTATCCTTCCTATTTGTTTTCTTGGTCAAAACACTTCATATAGCAGAACAGGGGCACTGGAGGCCGTCTGTGGGCCTCCAAAGGCATCAGGGCCTAGGGGGTGAGCGTGCCCTGGTGCCTTGGCAGTAACAGGTGGCCCCCCTCCAGCGATCGTTGCTCCAATAATTCTTATATATTCCATAAAAATCTCCGTGAAATTTTAGGTCATTTGGAGTCTTGAAAATTTTCAAATTTTTCCATGGCCTTCAGGCCCACAATTCCAGTTTCTAGCAATTTCCCTCTTTATATAGATTTTGCAAATTTAGAGAGAAAAGACATTAGAATTATATCATAAAGTGGGATAACGGCAAAAAAAAATATCAATAGAAAATTGTGATGCAAAATGGACGTATCAATCATATCATGCATCACTACATGAGCTTGAGAAACTAACACCTCGGCTTGACTTGACGTAGGGTCAGGTTGCAGCTGTGTTGATTTTCCACCCTACCCTCCCCAGGAAGGTCTGCAGTAGAGGCACCGGCGAGGATGTGCTTGTGCATATGATGCATGGTTGAAGTGTTCGGTTGTTGACTTCTACATGTCAATCCTTGATGCTAGAGTCGGCGTTGGAACTCTGACCATCGTGGTTGGTAGTATCTACACTGTCGCCTTGGGCAGCCTTGGTGGTGGGAGCCCTTCCATGCTTGGCACAAGCTCTCGTCGGGGTCTTGTCCTAGAACATTAGCCAAATCAAGTCGGGATTTGGCAGGTCCTCGGGCTTGGGCCGATCAAGAGACCCACTTTTGTATCAACAAGAGACAAAGAGGGAAATTAAGTAGCTCAAACACCTTGGCCCCATCCAGAAGTTGAATACATATCAGCAATATAGATGGTTTGGGGGTCGGCCATGCTACATTCGATGTCATTTCTATCATTGGGGAAGTCTGAGGCTTTCCCTTTGAAGAGCAGG